>NC_064615.1:1082206167-1082831167 GCF_023898315.1 Schistocerca nitens | reverse complement strand
TTTATACACAATTCGCACCAATATTCGGCGTATTTACGTTTGCTTGCGAGCGCTTGAAATGCCTGCTCCGATTGAGAACCCCGCCGACTATGAAATAGTCGCTGTGATTCGTTTTGTTAGTGCTAAAAGCGTGAAAGCGGCTAAGTTCATCCTCAGATCGGTGAAGTGTATGGAGAAAACATTTTGAGCAATGGGATGGTGCGGAAATAGGTGAGAGCTTTCTAACATGGCCTAACGAATGTGCATGATGATAAACGAAGTGGGTGACTTTCAGTCACCACTGACAATTTGGTGCAGAATGTTGATGAAAAAGCGAGCGAGAACAGACGCTTTCGACGTTATGTGATAAACGTACTCAAGAAGTGTTTCTTAAGGCCGGTATTACACTATCAAATTTCTTTGTCCAATATCTTTGTCCAATATCTTAGTCAAAGATATTTGATAGTGTAATAGGGATCTTTGACAAATGTCGTCCAATATTTCATCAAATCTAGGCCGAGGCTGTATATTTGATCAAAGAAATCGCTTGTCTTCTGTTCACTGCAATGCGATATGTTACCACGCGGAGCGCTAGCATCGCTGCAGCGTTCTGTCGTCTGTAGTGTTTTTATAATCATTGCCGGTAAATACAATTGGTGTGTGCCGACAACTACAGAATTAATAGAGATGTCTGAAGCTGATGAGGCGCTTTACAACGTGAGGCACCCTGAATACAAAAATAGATTAAGAAGATTGGAGACCTAACCTAACCTAACATAACCCTCTCCTGTAGCAAGGAATCGGAGTGTTATAGTGAGCCTGTCTTCTGAAGATGTAGCAGTTCTTAAGTGAATATTGTGCTTTGTGATATGAGGATACACGTCATTGAGCACATACAGAAATGTATGCTCATACATTCTTAAGTAATTGATGTACGACTTGACGTCTTCCACTGTAAGCTCACGTAACAAGTTTTGTTGAATGCTTTTATCGTGTCGTCGTAAAACCCACGGCTTCACCCAGATTAGATTAGTTTTTCGTTCCATAGATCCGTGCTGAGGAGATCCTCGTGGATGTGGAACATGTCGATTTTTTTAAGCTGAAAAAAATTTCGCCAATGGAGTAGGAGTTGGCCAGTAGTAAGTCTTTCAGGCTCGTTTTAAACTGATCTTTATTTCTAACTAAATTTTTTATGTTTCCTGTCAAATTATTGAAGATGAGTGTTCCTGAGTAGTGGACCCCTTTTGAACTAAAGTAAGTGCTTTTAAGTCCTTGTGCAGATCATTTTTGTTCCTGGTATTGTATGTATGAACTGAGTTGTTTGTTGGAAAAAGAGATATATTATTTACGACAAATTTTATTAAGAAGTAAATATACTGAGAGGCAGTAGTTAGTACACCCAGTTCTTTGAAGAGGTTTCTGCAGGAGGTCCGTGAATTTACTCCACAAATAATACGTATTACACGCTTTTGGACCTTGAAAACTTTTGTTTGACTTCAAGATTTACCCCAAAATATTATCCCATATGACATTATGGAATGAAAGTATGCAAGCTTTTTCATTTTTATGTTGCCTATGTCTGCTAACACTCGAATTGCAAATACAGATTTGTTAAGGCGTTTCTGAAGTTCTGTGGTGTGCTCCTCCCAACTGAATTTATTATCAAGTTGTAATCCCAGGACTTTTAAGACTGTCAACCTCGTATGTATGGTTCCATTTTTTCCCCCCACTTCTTTTCCGCATGTGCACACAATGCAATTGGTGTACGTAGAACTGCTGCGGTTAATAACAAGTTGTTTTCAGCCATCTTGAACTTTGACGAAAAATTTGATGACAGTGTAATACCCCTTGTAGCGCTACGTCAAAGATCTTTGTCAAATATATTGGACGGAATATTGGATCACATCTTTGATCAAATCTTTGATAAAGAAATTTGATAGTGTAATACCGGCCTAAGCAATTGTTGCCTCATCAGGCGCCATGTTTCTATGAGGATGGGATTCTAGAGCTGGTTGTACGATAAGTGCCTTAAATTGGTGCGAATTATGTAGAAAAGAAGAGTAAAGTACAGGATATCATGCAAAAATAAAATTGCTTAGAAAGGTCTACTTGTTTTATTTTTATTTCGAGACGGTACTTACTTTAAAAAGGAAACGCCTCGTAGAACACATTTTCCACACCATAAATCCATTTTTTCCCGAGTACATGTCCTTCATGCTTTTTAGCGAAAGTGCAGTACCGTTTTAGGAGTACGTCATCATTTTTGCAACGTGTTTTAAAAATATATATTTTCTATTTTCATCCTATCTTAATAGCACAACAAATAAAATCAAAATTTTCATTCTTTAATGAAAACGCCAACAAAATGCGTCCTTTTATCTACCTTGAAGAAACCTCTATAACCTTTCTTCTTTTAATCCTATTTGTTTCATCTCTCTTTACGTTTCTTAAAGTTTTTAGCTGAAGAGCGAAATGTTGCATCGTTGGCAGCCCATGGCGAGAGGGAATGAAATAACAGTAACAATAAAAAATTGTGTAAATTACGAGGGTAGGAGTAAGCTCTTGAAAAAACAAGCATCACCGAAGTCAACTGATCGCATAAAATAAGCGACCGTGGTCGTAATACAGCGAAGGTGGAAAATGGAACTGTATTTTAAAGATTAATTTTAATTTTAAAAACCAACAGCCTCAGTTGCAAAATTTACCTAGATTCACCTAGGTTTCCGTCGGGATAACCCAACCTTCTTCAGAATAAAAGTAACTACCGTTTGTTCATAGTGGATATCATCAAGCTAAAACTACAAATGGCCCGTATTGCCGGATGTTACAGATTAGATGTAGACTTGTTCATAAGTTCATTCATGACCATTTTGTGTGCTAAGTCAGTAGGATGCTCATGCATTGTAACCATAGCTAAGCAAATGCTTAACATTTACATCTAAAAAAAAACATTTTAGACCTAGTCATAATAATGACGACGGTGGCTTTATACGTATTATCCTTCCCACTCCTAAGTTGTTTTTAGGTGATTAAACTTCGTGCTTCAGCACAAAATTTTCCTATACAGGCAATACGTTGTAAGAACGTGATGTCTTCCTCATATCATGACCAACAAATAATTCATATATGTTAAGACAGTCGATCTAAGTACGTTCTGTACAGGATAACATATACGCCCTTTTCTTCAGCTGTACCTTTCTTTTATTTTATTTCACTTTACTGGTGGAGGGCAGCGTGGAGGGTAAAAATCGTAGAGGGAGACCAAGAGATGAATACACTAAGCAGATTCAGAAGGATGTAGGTTGCAGTAAGTACTGGGAGATGAAGAAGCTTGCACAGGATAGAGTAGCATGGAGAGCTGCATCAAACCGGTCTCAGGACTGAAGACCACAACAACAACAACAGTAAATTTAAGGTCAGGAGTTAGGTTCGCGTCTTGTCCCAGCAAGTACCCATCTCACAGTTTATGCGAAGGCGCAAGTTGTTGTGTCCGCCTAGGCGGGCCTCATGACGCTACGGTCAGTTCCAGTGCAGCACTCGTGGCTGCCGCATCGCGGTCGCGAAGTGGGGCCGAGGCTGTTCCAGATAAGTTTTTACAGTCTGACGATAATTTGTGGATTTGTAGTTTTAGCTTGACGATGTCCACTATGGAAAGACAGTAGTTACTGTTATTCTGAAGAAGGTTGGGTAAATTTTGCAACTGAGGCTGTTGGTTTTCAAAATTAAAAATTAATATTTATACAGCTGCTGACAGGGCTGGGAAATGTTGAAAGTATTTTAAAGAGTTTTATGAAATAACCCAATAATTTGTAATTCTTTTTACACTCCTGGAAATTGAAATAGGAACACCGTGAATTCATTGTCCCAGGAAGGGGAAACTTTATTGACACATTCCTGGGGTCAGATACATCACATGATCACACTGACAGAACCACAGGCACATAGACACAGGTAACAGAGCATGCACAATGTCGGCACTAGTACAGTGTATATCCACCTTTCGCAGCATTGCAGGCTGCTATTCTCCCATGGAGACGATCGTAGAGATGCTGGATGTAGTCCTGTGGAACGGCTTGCCATGCCATTTCCACCTGGCGCCTCAGTTGGACCAGCGTTCGTGCTGGACGTGCAGACCGCGTGAGACGACGCTGCATCCAGTCCCAAACATGCTCAATGGGGGACAGATCCGGAGATCTTGCTGGCCAGGGTAGTTGACTTACACCTTCTAGAGCACGTTGTGTGGCACGGGATACATGCGGACGTGCATTGTCCTGTTGGAACAGCAAGTTCCCTCGCCGGTCTAGGAATGGTAGAACGATGGGTTCGATGACGGTTTGGATGTACCGTGCACTATTCAGTGTCCCCTCGACGATCACCAGTGGTGTACGGCCAGTGTAGGAGATCGCTCCCCACACCATGATGCCGGGTGTTGGCCCTGTGTGCCTCGGTCGTATGCAGTCCTGATTGTGGCGCTCACCTGCACGGCGCCAAACACGCATACGACCATCATTGGCACCAAGGCAGAAGCGACTCTCATCGCTGAAGACGACACGTCTCCATTCGTCCCTCCATTCACGCCTGTCGCGACACCACTGGAGGCGGGCTGCACGATGTTGGGGCGTGAGCGGAAGACGGCCTAACGGTGTGCGGGACCGTAGCCCAGCTTCATGGAGACGGTTGCGAATGGTCCTCGCCGATACCCCAGGAGCAACAGTGTCCCTAATTTGCTGGGAAGTGGCGGTGCGGTCCCCTACGGCACTGCGTAGGATCCTACGGTCTTGGCGTGCATCCGTGCGTCGCTGCGGTCCGGTCCCAGGTCGACGGGCACGTGCACCTTCCGCCGACCACTGGCGACAACATCGATGTACTGTGGAGACCTCACGCCCCACGTGTTGAGCAATTCGGCGGTACGTCCACCCGGCCTCCCGCATGCCCACTATACGCCCTCGCTCAAAGTCCGTCAACTGCACATACGGTTCACGTCCATGCTGTCGCGGCACGCTACCAGTGTTAAAGACTGCGATGGAGCTCCGTATGCCACGGCAAACTGGCTGACACTGACGGCGGCGGTGCACAAATGCTGCGCAGCTAGCGCCATTCGACGGCCAACACCGCGGTTCCTGGTGTGTCCGCTGTGCCGTGCGTGTGATCATTGCTTGTACAGCCCTCTCGCAGTGTCCGGAGCAAGTATGGTGGGTCTGACACACCGGTGTCAATGTGTTCTTTTTCCATTTCCAGGAGTGTAGTTGTTGATGCCTGGTCGTAAGAAGAGTGAAGAGAAAGTCAGCGCTCCAGTGGAACTATAGGAGAATTATATGTGCATACATTTGCCTTTATCAGTAATTAAATTCAGTAAATTTCTATGGCGGCCATGCAGCGGGTGCGTGCACGTGGTGTCCGGTAATGTGATACCGCACGCCCCTCGGAGCGCCGCCAAACTTCTGCCTGTGTTTACCGCAGCAGTCGCCGGGGGCGCTCGTGTTCGCCGCAGAGCAACAGGGCGGTAAGCCGTGAAAGAGCTGTGTAGCCCGTGGCCTTCCTGGGCGGGGGGGGGGGGGGGGGGGGGGGTGAAAATGAGGGGCACGGGAATGAAATAAAATACGCCCGCCTCGCAGGCGGCGGCAGCGGTTAGGGGGCGTCTCCCCGGGTGCATAATTAAAAGTGACGCTTGCGGCGACGGAGAAATTTCCCACCGGAACAATAAAGGGATTATCCCCGCGCGACCGCCGGGCTCGCTTACGCAAACGAAATTGCCCAAGGAAGTTAAAAAATGCCCGCGGATTATCACGGGATTTGCTCCCGTCGGGCGTTTGCTGTTGTCGCGCACGGGGTAATGAGCGACGTTCCGAGCGCCCAGATTTGGGGCCGCGAGAAATGAGAGCGTTATAAAACGGAGAGAACAGGGGAAAAAAAAATATAAAACATAATGGCGAACTTCTCGTTTTGTACAAAGGCCGAGTGATGAAGCCCATAAAAAAGATACCCTAGACTGAAGAGAGAAATATACTAAATTACTTTCTTCAAAACAAGGTTCCAGACAGTTTAATGAAAAGGAAAAAATACCAGAGGAAAAAGGATGACAGTAATAGCACGTATCAGTTGCGGAATAGTTAGTAACCGTTACAGAAGAATGGAAAAGAAAATATTGATGATCCCTCAGGTCACGAGTTAAAAAATGTAAAGGTCAAAGAGACAGTTATGGTGTTATGCTTAATTATCGATGCGAGACGTAAGAAAAGACATCTTCATAGGATTTGACTCCCTAAAAAACTGTAGAATGATACAAGATGTTCCAGATTCTGAGAAAAATAGAAGTAAGTTATGGGGAAAGATGGATAATGTCCAATATGTGCAATAACTAAGGGGGAACAATTAGAAAGAAAGCCCAGGAAACAAGTGGTCGTTAAAAGCTGTAAGACAGGGATGCAGCCTTTCTTCCCTGCTGTTCAGTCTGTATATCGAAGACGAAAGGACGAAAGTAAGACATAGCTTCAGGAATGGGATTGAAATTCAGGGTGAAAGAACGACAAGATTCGCTGATGGCATTGCTGTCCTCAGTGAAGGTATCCAGCATTTTAAAGATATGAGCAAGAGTAATTAGAGGGCCTGTTAAGTGAGCAAAAAACACGGATTGAAAGAAAACCAAAGAATACCAAGATAATGAATAGGAACAGAAATGAGGTCAACGATGAATTTAACCTTAAACTGGGGACCACGAAACAGACGAAGTGAAGGAATTCTGCTACCGTAACCCTTGACGGCCGAAGGAAATACAGCGAGGTGCCGGGGCTAGCAGTGTATTTAACACTAAATTCTTCTAGAATGTTCATATGTAAATGATGCTCTAAGGCCCCCCTATTCTGACTCCAACTTTTGCTGTTGCACATGGATTAAAAAGAAACGCGAACTGGCTGTAATCGACCCTGCAAGTGGAGTAGAAAAGAGTTTGGCACCTGCAATAATTTAATTTGATATAAATTAATTAAATAAAGGAAAGTTTCATTAACGTAGTGAGGAATGAAAGGGTTGGTCTACCGATTAACAGAATGAAAGTTCTGTCCAAAATAACAATATGATTTATTATGACTAAACTCAAAATAATAAACAAAACACATGAAATATTTAAAATACATCAAATTGGCTCAAATTGGATACTCAAATAAATGCTGTGAAGGTGACGTTGTCCCTAAACTAGGTTGTGACATTTATGACGAAGTGGTATGTGGAACCAATTCCTTGCAACTCAAATCTTAAGAGAAACACACAGCCAACCCAACATTAATTGCTGCTACAGTAGTGAGAACTCAGACAGTGAACACCCAAGACAGAACAAAGTTAGAAAAAGACGAACAGGCGCGCTCTGCTGAGCTCTGATTATCACCTAGGAAAGTCCCTAATCTGCCGGTGCTGCGGACATACATTACCAAGCTGTCTTCTTAACTGCAAGAACACGATCTGGCGTACTGGAGGCAATGGCTGGCTGCTTCGATGTCCCATCGTGGTGATGATAATGTCGCGAGTATACCCCAAAACAAATTATCCTGTTCCAGATTAAAGACTTCCTAGCAATGCAAATGCGCCTCTGAGGGAGACGAAGAAGGCTCGCCACACAGTCACTGACGGTACAGTGATTGATTTTAACAAGCAAAGTCACACAGTAACTCAGATACAGCCAACTTTAGCCAAAACTGCTCAAGACAGACAACATAGGCCGACAGACAACATAGGCCGCTTGTACACAGAATGCTCAATTGCCAACTGTACTCGGAAAGTTATGTTGAAGTCGAAACTTCAGCAACTTTGTCAAACAGTTACAATTAAATAAAAGTATATTAGACGGCCAACGGAAGGCAGGCTGTCCAGAGCAGTGAGAGCTCAGTCTTGTAACCTACTCCGACCGAAAGGCGAGAGCCGACTATCTCAAGAGCACCAGTACAAGCCGAACACAGAACATTCCCGCCCCCGCGACAGTGGCCATGGTTAAACGTTCCAGTCAGCAACTCGAAAACCGGCGGAAAATTCCACTCTATTGCCGAAGCACTACCATTCCACCAATGGAGATTCTTGGCGCCAATTTCTGCGTCGATTTTGCTACGTCACGGAGCTATGTCCTGAGCAAGCCAATCACAGTTACGATTTTGCAGAAAACGAGGGAATTTTCCCGCCAAGACTGCCTGGGAACACAAGTCATTCCAACGCCTCGCTGGTAGCCCGCCAGAAAGTGTTTTCGCTAAGTTTCTGCGAAGTAACGGAATCTCTAGCCCAGCCGCCCCTTCTGGCCCCTCTGGGCGTGTCGCCGCCGCTCTTATGACAATGTCGGCATCTAGAAAGCATCCACTCGACTCCCTTACACCCATCGGCTTAAGCCTTTCAAGCTCAGCAAAACTCGCCTGTCACCGGACCACCCGGGTGACGAGAGATGCTGTGTGGGAAGTCCGCGTGTGAAGGAATAGCAACTTTTCACCGCATGCAATTAGAGAGGAAAATCGAATTACTCAGAGTAAGATAGAAATATGAGAGGGGGCTCCTCCCACCTCTCAATACAAAGCAGACTAGTGCATACAGAAAGGGCATTCCTGAACGAAAGTACTAGTGTCGAGTGTAGGTATTAATTTGAGGAAGACATTTTTGGGAATGTACTTTTGAAGCACAGCATAGTACACACAGCAAAAAAAGTTTTGCATCACCCTGGTTCCCAGAACTCCTGAAAATAGACGTTGATTGTAGGTACTGTATCACAGACACAGCCACTTTGACTGTTCAGAGATGCCACTAATCCAGCCCAAAGATGTAAACAACCATGCATGAGCAGCGCCTACTAGACGGAGGGGGTCCGACAGCCGATCACATCCAGTCATTCCAGGAAAGAGGTACACGGCTCGTATTGTCTGTAGTTCAACCATGCCTCGACGGTCAGTACCGCAGTTCGATCACGTCCGCATTGTTACTTTATGCCAGGAATGGCTCTCAACAAGGGAAGTGTCCAGGTGTCTCGGAGTGAACCAAAGCAATGTTGTTCAGACATGGAGGAGATACAGGGAGACAGGAACTGTTGATGACATGCCTCGCTCAGCCCGCCCAAGGGCTACTACTGCAGTGGATGACCGCTACCTACGGGTTATGCCTCAGAGGAGCCTTGACAGCAACGTCATCATGTTGAATAATGCTTTTTGTCCAGCCACAGACGTCATGTTGCGACTCAAAGTGTGCGCAGTAGGCTGCATTATGTGCAACTTCACTCCCGATGTCCATGGTGAGGTCCATCTTTGCAACCACGACACCATGCAGCGCGGTACAAATGGGCCCAGCAACATGCCGAATGGACCGCTCAGGATTGGCATCACATTCTCTGCATCGATTAGTGTTGCATATGCCTTCAACCAGACATCGCCGGAGACGTGTTTGGAGGCAACCCAGTCAGGCTGAACACACTGTCCAGCGAGTGTAGCAAGGTGGAGGTTCCCTGCTGTTTTGGGGCGGCATTATGTGGGGCCGACGTACGCCACTGGTGGTCATGAAAGGAGCGGTAATGGCTGTACGATACGTGAATGGCATCCTCCAACCGATAGTGCAACCATATCGGCAGCATATTGGCCAGGCATTCGGCTTCATAGACGACAATTCGCGCCCCCGTCGTGCACATCTTGTGAATGACTTCCTTCAGGATAACGACATCGCTCCACTAGAGTGGCCAGCATATTCTCCAAACATGAACCCTATCGTACATGCCTGGGATAGATTGCAACATGCAATGCGTGGTTTTCATGAGCAATAAAAGGGGCGGATGTTTATGTTGATCTCTATTCCAATTTTCTGTACAGGTTTGGGAACTCTCGAAACCGAGGTGATGCAAAACTTTTTTTGATGTGTGTATAAAGGTGGATCACGGACAGTAAGAAAACTGGAAAAGAAGACAATGGAAATGTTTGAGATGTGCTGCTATAAGATGATGCTGCAACACGACGTTTTCCGCAGAAGAGGTGAGGAACATATGGAAAACATTGACAAGAAGAAAGGCTTGAGACATCAAGGAATATTTGAGGGCGGTGTAGCGAGTGTAAACTGTAAAGAAAGGCAGAGATTGTAGTATAAATAATAGAAACTTTAATTGAAGACTGGCTGCAAGTGCTACTCGGACTGGCACAAGAGAGCAAGTTACGGTGCGTCGCATCAAACAAGTATCAGGACTGATGGGAAAGAAAGGCAGTGAATGAGATTTTGAGAACATTGACAGAATTATTTCATCACCGCACATGGCGAAAGAATCCAAAAAATTACTGTGTTTGAGCATATATTATGACACTTCACGAGTGAGAAAACATTGGCTTTGGCAGCTATTGTGGTTGTTGAGGTGTCTAAGAGATGCTCGTGAATTGACGCTTGGGTCGGAGGTAGCCGGTTCGAATTTGGGTTGGGGGGAGGGGGGTGAAAACATTTTCACTGCCAATACTTGGCCGGTGCAGAGGGACGGGTAGTGGCAGAAAGGAAGGAAGGAAGGGAGGGAGGGAGAAAGAAAGACAACGAGATCATTGGAAGGGCGTTGGCATACATCTCCAAATCACCAGACTCCGGAGTCCTCGCATTCATACCAGGGTAAGTCAATTATTATCCACAATTTAGTTATATTTTTGTTTATTCTGGTGGTACTGTCGTTTTACGTTGATGACGCATGCTTTGTTTATTTGTTGTTATATCTTTGCAATTTTCAAGCTGCTAGTTCAATTTCGTTATCGCTGCCGTGCTGTTGGTTGGTTGGTTGGTTTTGGGGAAGGAGACCAAACAGCGAGGTTATCGGTCTCATCGGGTTAGGGAAGGACGGGGAAGGAAGTCGGCCGTGCCCTTTCAAAGGAACCATCCCGGCATTTGCCTGGAGCGATTTAGGGAAATCACGGAAAACCTAAATCAGGATGGCCGGACGCGGGATTGAACCGTCGTCCTCCCGAATGCGAGTCCAGTGTCTAACCACTGCGCCACCTCGCTCGGTGTCTGCCGTGCTGTTAATCATGTGTAGGCGCCCCGGTGGTTCCGGTCGTCCCGGTCGCCTACGGTGGACTGGAAGCCCAGCGGTGACCTCTCCAGTTGTCAGGATGCTAGGAAATGACTGTGGACGCGTCAGAAACGCCAGAGAAACATTATTAATTTATGACACCTTTATTCCTGCCGAGTACAATGTGGCCTGTGTAACGCAGACTGGCTGAGCTTGGTGATGTCAACGACCTTCCCCGAGTCCTCGCTGACTCGGAGCGATGACACCAGCTCCGGGCCGCACCAGTCTTGCTAGCGCAGTGCCGCTTGCTGTGACGTAGCGGTCGAATGGCCTTACTTCGGCTGCGCATGGCTGGCAGCGCCCGGCTGGCCGGCCAGCTCGGCAGCGGACTGCAGGCTGCTGCGCATAGGAGGCTCCGGCTTGGAGTCCCGGCGCTGTCAGTACGAGTAGGGTTCTCGTAGTGTGGAGTGTACTCTATCCCACCCTGTCTTCGTCCTTGCTCCTCCTGGTGGCTCGTCCGCGGTGGACGGGCGGGACGGGCTGCAGGCCCCAGTGTCATCGGCTCACCCAGTTGTGACGGCGGATGCACAGGGCCTAGGCCCCGCACGATCTCGACAACAGCTCACTGATGTGGTCAGCACTGGCGGCGAGCGAGTCTGCCGCGATGTCTGCCAATCCTGGGTTGATGATTGACAGCAGCAGCAGAGAGGACCACAGCTGACAATGTCCTCTCACGTGTGCTGCTGGATGGGCCGCCCTTACTGCAACATCTCCTTAATAAAGATCACATGTCGATCACCGAGCTGAGCGCTACACAGCGTCCCAGTACACATCTAACTGCAAGCCTAACTGCGAGTGCCGTGTTGCTATCAAAGCTGGCGTGTTTAAAGGAAGCACAAGTGACGTCCTGACGTCATGCTCGTTTGTAATGAACGCATTCGTTCCACTTATACTGCTGACTTATCTGTCGTACTCGCCCCTTAGGTGTTTTTGCAACAGAGTTACATGTTGTTACGGCAGACTTACGCGAAGTTGTGAAATGCAATACAGCTGAAGCTATACCTCTGTATTGCACTCTACAAAAGTCTCCGTCTAACACAAACCCGCGTGCTGAGCAATACTCTCTCGCCTGTTGTGTGTAACCAGGCCACTGCCTATGCGTGACGACACATTCCGATACATGTGCAATCCTCTTACCTCTTGGCTAACCTACTGTCTCTGGCTCTCGACATAGGCAATGAAACTTTGACAATATTCCACGTTTCCAACTCTTTACTATTCCGTGACACTACACATGGCTGCTTCGCTGTCTATTTGCACGAAAGAAGAGCAACGTTCAGTGATCCGATTTTTGTGGTCAGAAGGCGTATCAGGGGCCGAAATTGACTGAAGACTTTCGGTACAAAATGGGAGCAGTGTTTTGCCACATTGGAGCGTCTACGAATGGACTGAAAAATTCGGAAATGGTTTTACGCATGATGAAGGAGCCGGACGACCGTTTACCACCACAAGTGAAGAAACCATTGAGCATTCACGTGAAATGATTCTTTAGACAGACGATTAACTATTGACGAAGTGGTACATCGTATACAAGTTAGTCATGGTTGTGCATATGAAATCATCCACAACAGTTTGTGCAAGATGAGTTCCAAAACAACTCACACATTTGCATACACAAACGCGCTTGGACATCTGCAAAAAACATTTCGATCGGTATGATAAGGAAGCGGAAAACTTCTTAGACAGGATCGTTACTGGTGACGAAACATGGATCCATCATTACGGGCCAGAGAGTAAATGGTAGAGTATGGAATGGAAACATCCAAATTCGCTGTGCAAGAAAAAGTTCAAGACCCAACCGTCTGCAGGAAAACTGATGCTTACAGTTTTTTGGGACGCACGAGGTCCAGCACTGGAACATTATTGGGCCCCTTGTGGCCTATCAGGCGCTTGGGTACACTGAAGTTCAACCAATTGCGTACTTCGCTATACCAGTGAGGTGGTGCACGATCTTACTGGAAAATGAAGTTCTCTGGCTCATCTTCTTCCAACTGAGGGAAGAGCCATTGCTCTTGTGTATCAAGCTAAGAAATGCCGGTTACAGTAGGTTCACCAAAAAAGAAAAGCCCATAAACTTTCCGCTGGGATATGGCACAAAAAAGAGTCACTTTAGGGGAATCTCGTTGCATTTGTACCACCCCGTGAGGATTTCCTGAGCCCCAGATGCGCACATTGTGTGTGTTAACATGTCCACTAAGGTGAAAGGTCGATTCATCACTGAAGATAACATGATCCAGGAAATCTTGATCGTCATGAAACAACATTTCGTTTGCGAAGTTGGCACGTAATCCATGGTCTGCCCGCTTTAGAGCCTGTAATAACTCTAAACACAAGGGCATAGTTGTAAGCGTTTTCTTAAAACTTTCCAAACAGTCGACACGGGAAGTTGTAATTCTTGAGAAGCCTTCCTGACTGATTTCTTTGGGCTACAAGTGAACGACTCTCTCACTCACTCAACAGTCTCTTCACCAACTCTTGGTCGTCCTGTGCTCTTACCTTTACAATGGCAGCCAGTATGTTCAAATTGATGATACCGTCTACGAATGTTACTATCACACCCGAACTTCAGCCGGAACGCACGTTGCACAGTAACTACAGATTCGGTCTTTGCAAACTGTAAAAAAGCTTTCTGTTCACTAGTCGCCATCTTCGCTACTACCGCTGTCTAGCGGATTGCGGCGGAAACATTGGCCGCTGCGCATGCGCACTGGTGCCAAACACGACAGTTGCTCTTTCATTTGACATATCATTTATAACGGTAAGTTTAATGTAATAAATATTATAAAGCCTTAAAACCCCGATGTTCATTTATAAACACCCTGTATTTGGGCACTGACTGCAAGGTCTAGAGGGAAGTAGTTACCTCGCGAAGTGTGATTACACAGGCAGTTGATCAGCCGGCTCGCGGCTGGCAGCGACATACGCGCGTCGCTCCGTCACCCCGGCAGCAGCTCGCGCCGCCCTCGACGACAGAGGGCCAGGTACTTGGAGAGGCGCGTGCGCGCTATCTCGGCGGGCCACGTGGCCGCGCGCTACCGGTGTGTCTATTGCGACAGCGCACAAAACGCCGGCGGGCCAGATCTCATTTTCTGATAGCGCAGCGCGGTTCCCACGACCTGAGGTGACAGCGGGGAAGCTACTGCTTGCCTGTGCCGGCTTGGCTGCTTGCTCGGCGAGATAAACGGCACGGCACGGCACGAGCGAGAAGGGGCCGGGAATTGATGCGCCCTGCCTGTTGTTCGGCACCTCCTGTCGGCGAGAAGGAATGTTTTGTGCCCTGAGGGGCGAGGTAACTTCCCCGTGTTGGTTCACGTCGTAAGGTGGAGCTGATAACAGATACCGACGCACTCCCCTCCCCTCCCACCCTACCCCAAGAATAAGGAACAGTTAACATCAATAGTTCTGTCCCTTTCCTTTCCTCTCTCCCCCCTCCACCTTCCGTTAAAATAAATAAATAAATGTCGTGTGACTAGAGCCTCCAATCGTGTAGACCGTTCGCCGGGTGCAAGTCTTTCTATCTGACGCCACTACGGCGACTTGCGCGTCGATGGGGATGAAATGATGATGATTAGGACAACGCAACACAAAGTCCCTGAGCGGAGAAAACCTCCGACCCAGCCGGGAATCGAACCCGGGCCCTTTCTAACACACCCGGGAGTACTAATGGGTGGGGTACCGTTAAACTGTTTTCACTTCTGGGCCGTGCACCCTATCCACACCACGTACGTGATACGGGCAAGTCTTCAGGTCCAGATTGTATACCGATTAGGTTCCTTTCAGATTACGCTGATACAATATCTCCCTACTTAGCAATCATATACAACCGCTCGCTCACCGATAGATCTGTACTTACAGATCGGAAAATTGCACAGGTCGCACCAGTGTTTAAGAAAGGTAGTAGGAGTAATCCATCGAACTACATACCTATATCATTGACGTCGGTTTGCAGTAGGGTTGCCGGCCGAAGTGGCCGCGCGGTTCTGGCGCTGCAGTCAGGAACCGCGAGACCGCTACGGTCGCAGGTTCGAATCCTGCCTCGGGCATGGATGTGTGTGATGTCCTTAGGTTAGTTAGGTTTAACTAGTTCTAAGTTCTAGGGGACTAATGACCTCAGCAGTTGAGTCCCATAGTTCTCAGAGCCATTTGAACCATTTTTGCAGTAGGGTTTTGGAGCATATACTGTATTCAAACATTATGAATCACCTCGAAGGGAACGATCTATTGATACGTAATCAGCATGGTTTCAGAAAACATCGTTCTTGTGCAACACAGCTAGCTCTTTATTCGCACGAAGTAATGGCCGCTATCGACAGGGCATCTCAAGTTGATTCCGTATTTCTAGATTTCCGAAAAGCTTTTGACACCGTTCCTCACAAGCGACTTCTAATCAAGCTGCGGGCCTATGGGGTATCGTCTCAGTTGTGCGACTGGATTCGTGGTTTCCTGTCAGGAAGATCGCAGTTCGTAGTAAGAGACGGCAAGTGATATCGGGTATTCCCCAGGGAAGCGTCCTGGGACCTCTGCTGTTCCTGATCTATATAAATGACCTGGGTGACAATCTGAGCAGTTCTCTTAGGTTGTTCGCAGATGATGCTGTAATTTACCGTGTAGTAAGGTCATCCGAAGACCAGTATCAGTTCCAAAGCGATTTAGAAAAGATTGCTGTATGGTGTGGCAGGTGGCAGTTGACGCTAAATAACGAAAAGTGTGAGGTGATCCACATGAGTTCCAAAAGAAATCCGTTGAATTCGATTACTCGATAAATAGTACAATTCTCAAGGCTGTCAATTCAACTAAGTACCTGGGTGTTAAAATTAAGAACAACTTCAGTTGGAAAGACCACATAGATAATATTGTGGGGAAGGCGAGCCAAAGGTTGCGTTTCATCGGCAGCACACTTAGAAGATGCAACAAGTCCACTAAAGAGACAGCTTACACTACACTCGTTCGTCCTCTGTTAGAATATTGCTGCGCGGTGTGGGATCCTTACCAGGTGGGATTGACGGAGGACATCGAAAGGGTGCAAAAAAGGGCAGCTCGTTCTGTATTATCACGTAATAGGGGAGAGAGTGTGGCAGATATGATACGCGAGTTAGGATGGAAGTCATTATAGCAAAGACGTTTTTCGTCGCGGCGAGATCTATTTACGAAATTTCAGTCACCAACTTTCTCTTCCGAATGCAAAAATATTTTGTTGAGCCCAACCTACATAGGTAGGAATGATCATCAAAATAAAATAAGAGAAATCAGAGATCGAACAGGAAGGTTTAGGTGTTCGTTTTTCCCGCGCGCTGTTCGGGAGTGGAATGGTATGGAGATAGTATGATTGTGCTTCGATGAACCCTCTGCCAAGCACTTAAATGTGAATTGCAGAGTAATCATGTAGATGTAGATGTACGTGGTAATCCTGCGGCGGTCGTACTGTTCTGCTCCACACTGCTGCTGGCTTGCCTGAAATTATCTATCGAAATATGCAAGCGAATTTATGGGAGCCACTCAACGTCAAGCACAACACTGTTCTACGTCTGGTATGAACAACTATACTCTGAGACGATGAAAGAAAGTCGCAAGTTTCCATCTAATTCATAAGTGTTTATCCCAATTAATGGATGATTACCAGTCCACAATATTACTCAGACGAGCGTACGCGTAACCGACACGACGCGGATGATTGTTGATGACGTGGAAGCCGCATGATCGCACGAAAGTTCATACGCTCGTCACACATACACAGATATTTGGTACCAGTTGTCCTTGACACTAGTAATAAATTTTAACACTGTTCACAAAGTTAAATTTACAGTTCTCAGTTGTACGAGCGTGCGCGTAACAGTCGCGGCGCGGTTGATTGTTGATGATGCGGAACGCGATGATCGAACGCACGTTCTCACGCTCGCTACAAGACTCAAGGCACTTAAATGCTCTCTTTTGTGGTAAATAGTATTACTAATTCGCATTAATTCATTCTTGGAGACCGAACACGGCGCGGATGATTGATACTGTACGGTACGACACGCAGCGAGAGGATACACAAATACGTTATCAGCAGCACTGCCCATTTTAAAATTGTTTCTTGACGCACTTTCCTCTGAATCATTTGCTTATTTTATCACTTTACTGTAATAGTACTTGTAGCAACACTTCACTTCCATACTAACAATGCCTCTCACATGCAGAGCTACCCACAACACAACATAACAGTTCCGTGTCCCGCGCTCGACTCCACAGACGCGGCTGTCCGCAAAGATACTCCGCAACCAATCCAGCGATATGACAGTACGCTTACACCTTGGAATTCACGTTCTGTCGCGCTGACCACTCAGCTACCGGGGGCGGACCACCTTCCGTTTACATAACATGTATCGCAGCTACGGATTCCGCGTGGTGCTCTTCCGGATGTGTCCGAAACAACAGACACCACGCATTCATATAATCAAAAAAAGAGTTCGTAGGTCCCCAGAAGCAACTGTAACCGGTCGCCTTTTGCGACAGTACAATTTTTATTTTACAGGTACGGGTTACAAGTCACATGCGACTAATCAACGAACAGTATACAAAGTGTTCGGAAATTCTCGTTACAAACTTCTAGGACTTGTAGTGGGAGGGGGGGAGGGGGGAGGGCGGTGAGTACATACTATTCTGATCAGGAACCTATGTCCGGAGACGTACCGTTTCCATGCTACAGCCGTTTCAAAACATGCTTCCTAGCTAGGTTTGCAACACGGTAGTCATGGTGGAGGCTATTTACGTCGGATATCATTTTACGTCTCTCCTATCTGTTTCTAGGGACTACGTCACAGCACGTGACACTGCAGGTCTTACGAGTGCCAGCAGCTGTCTCCGGCGGGGAGAGAATAACTACACTACTGGCTATTAAAATTGCTACACCAAGCAGAAATGCAGATGATACACGGGTATTCATTGGACAAATATATTATACTAGAACTAACATGTGATTACATTTTCACGCAATTTGGGTGCATAGATCCTGAGAAATTAGTACCCAGAAGAACCACCTCTGGCCGTAATAACGGCCTCGATACGCCTGGGCATTGAGTCAAACAGAGCTTGGATGGCGTGTACAGGTACAGCTGCCCATACAGCTTCAACACGATACCACAGTTCATCACGGGTAGTGTTTGGCGTATTGTGACGAGCCACTTGCTCGGCCACCATTGACCAGACGTTTTCAATTGGTGAGAGATCTGGAGAATGTGCTGGCCAGGGCAGCAGTCGAACATTTTCTGTATCCAGAAAGGCCCGTTCAGGACCTGCAACATGCGGTCGTGCATTATCCTGCTGAAATGTAGGGTTTCGCAGGGCTCGAATGAAGGGTAGAGCCACAGGTCGTAACACATCTGAAATGTAACATCCACTGTTCAAAGTCCCGTCAGTGCGAACAAGAGGTGACCGAGACGTATAACCAACGGCACCCCATACCATCACGCCGGGTGATACGCCAGTTTGGCGATGACGAATACACGCTTCCAATGTGCGTTCACCGTGATGCCGCCAAACACAGATGCGACCATCATGAAGCTGTAAACAGAACCTGGATTCATCCGAAAAAAATGACGTTTTGCCATTCGTGCACCCAGGTTCGTCGTTGAGTATACCATCGCAGGCGCTCCTCTCTGTGATGCAGCGTCAAGGGTAACCGCAGCCATGGTCACCGAGCTGATAGTCCATGCTGCTGCAAACGTCGTCTAACTGTTCGTGTACATGGTTGTTGCCTTGCAAACGTCCCCATCTGTTGACTCAGGGATCGAGACGTGGCTGCACGATCCGTTAACGTTACAGCCATGCAGATAAGATGCCTGTCATCTCGACTGCTAGTGATACGAGGCCGTTGGGATCCAGCACGGAGTTCCGTATTACGCTCCTGAACCCACCGATTCCATATTCTGCTAACAGTCATTGGATCTCGACCAACGCGAGCAGCACGAACAATTAGACGAAGTTTGCAGCAGCATGGACTATCAGCTAGGAGACCATGGCCGCCGTTACCCTTGACGCTGCATCACAGACAGGAGCGCCTGCGATGGTGTACTCAACGACGAACCTAGGTGCACGAATGGCAAAACGTTATTTTTTCGGATGAATCCAGGTTCTGTTTACAGCAGCATGATGGTCGCATCCGTGTTTGGCGACATCGCGGTGAACGCACATTGGAAGCGTGTATTCGTCATCTCACCTCTTGTTGGCATTGACGGCACTTTGAACAGTGGACGTTACACTTCAGATGTGTTACGGCCCGTGGCTCTACCCTTCATTCGATCCCTGCGAAACCCTACATTTCAGCAGGATAATGCACGACCGCATATTCAAGGTCCTGTACGGGCATTTCTGGATACAGATAATGT
Source organism: Schistocerca nitens (assembly GCF_023898315.1). Taxonomy (NCBI): domain Eukaryota; kingdom Metazoa; phylum Arthropoda; class Insecta; order Orthoptera; family Acrididae; genus Schistocerca; species Schistocerca nitens. The sequence goes on along the minus strand of NC_064615.1, from coordinate 1,082,811,778 downwards.
TCCACTGCTGCCCTGGCCAGCACATTCTCCAGATCTCTCACCAAATGAAAACGTCTGGTCAATGGTGGCCGAGCAATACGCCAGTCACTACTCTTGATAAACTGTGGTATCGTGTAGAAGCTGCATGGGCAGCTGTACCTGTACACGCCATCCAAGCTCTGTTTGAGTCAGTGCCCAGGCGTATCAAGGACGTTATGACGGCCAGAGGTTGTTGTTCTGGGCATTGATTTCTCAGGATCTATGCACCCAAATTGCTTGAAAATGTAATCACATGTCAGTTCCAGTATAATATATTTGTCCAGTGAATACCAGTTTATCATCTGCATTTCTTCTTGGTGTAGCAATTTTAATGGGCAGTAGGAGTAATCACTAAGAACGTTACGCTACACGAAACACTTAAAATGCATAATCTGTCTGTGCTCAAAGTAGCTCTGCATTCTGAGTTACCCCCTCATGTGAACGATACTGTCGTACAAAGCAATGTGTAATTTGAGGTGCACCAGCAAGGCGTATTTGATCACTGCTCTGCAGAACGTTCAGTGTACCTTTCCGTATATTCTCGCCATTAAGAAATGTTCCATTAAAACTACGCTCAGAGACTGTTACGACCTAATGTCCCCCCCCCCCCTCTCCCCCGCCGCCGCCAAGTACTGTAAAGGGCTTGTGGAGTATGTGTTTAGATGTTGGCGTCACAGATGACGCTGTTCTCTACAGGTGGGTTGCAACCAAGTAGGCCATAATGATTTACAGAAGACCCGTAGAAGACTGAGGATTGGAGCTGTGTGCAAATAAATGTAGCGTACTGCACTTAAATAAGCAAAGAGACCCACCGCTAATCCATTACACTATTGATGAAAAATTACTAGAAACAGTAACTGTCATAAAATACTTAACAGTAAACATCCGGAACGACCTAAAATGGAATGAATACATAAAGCAAATAGTAAGAAAAGCAGACGCCATGCTGAGAGGAATCTTATCCACGAAATACAAAACACTCATTCGACTAATTTTTAAGAATATCTCATCAGTCTCGAGTCCTTACCAGGTCAGATTAATAGAAGACCCAATAAAGAGCAATGCGTTTTTCAAGGTATAGTTTAACCGGCGCAGTAAGTTAAATGAACTTCAGAGACAGACGCTACAAGACAATTGTTGTGCATGAAGGAGTGGTTTACTGTTAAAGAATCTGACGGAGTATGTTGTGGGAAATACATCGAGGTGACAGAAGTCATAGGTTAGTGATATGCACATATACAGAAGGCGGTAGTATCGCGTATACAATGTATAGGCCGGCCGTTGTGGCGGTGCGGTTCTAGGCGCTTCAGTCCGGAACCGCGCGACTGCTACGGTCGCAGGTTCGAATTCCATTTCCATTTCGGAAATCGTTAGGGAATTAAATATTCTGAGATCCACAATGTCAAGAATGGGCCGAGACTACCACATTTCAAGCATTTCCTCTCACCGCGGACAACGCAGCGGCCGACGTAGTTCAGTTATCGACCGAGAGCAGCAGCTTTTGCATGGAGTTGTCGGTGCTACTAGACAAGCAACAGTGCGTAAAATAACTGCAGAGATCAACATGGGACGGCGAAATTTGACATTAACCGGCTATGGCAGCAGATTACCGACACGAATGCCTTTGCCAACAGCACGACATCGCTTTGAGCGCCTCTCCTGAGCTGCTGACCATATCGGCTGGACGCTACACGAGTGAAAAACCATGGCCTGGTCAGAGAAGTCCCGATTTCAGTTGATAAGAGCTGGTGGTAGGGCTCGAGTGTGGCGAAGACACCACGAAGCCATGGACCCAGGTTGTCAACAAGGCACTGTGGAATCTGGTGGTGGCTCCGTAATGGTGTGAACTGTGTTCACACAGAATCAGCTGGGTCCTCTGGTCCAGCTGAACCGATCATTGACTGGAAATAATTATGTTCGGATACTGAAGACCATTTGCAACCATTCACGGACTTAATGTTTCCAAACAGCGATGTAATTTTTGTGGATGTCAGTGCTCCATGTCAGTGGACCACAACTGTTCGCGACTGGTTTGAACAACATCCTGGGCAAATCAAGCGAATCATTTGACCACCCAGATCACCCGACATTAATACTGTTGAACATTTATGGGGCACAGCTGAGAGGTCAGTTCGTGCACAAAGTCCTGCACCGGCAACATTTCCGCAATTATGGACAGCTATAGACGCAGCACGGCTCAATATTTCTGCAGGGGACTTCCAACGACTTGTTTCGCCCATGCTACATTGAGCTGCTGCACCACGTCGGCAAAAGGAGGTCCGACACTATATTAGGAGGTAACCCATGAATATTGCCATTTTCCTCCCGCACAAGTCTTCCGAAATGGCGATAGTGGGAAAATAAATACAGGGGATTTACCGACAATCATTCTTCCCACTCTCTCGAATACCAAGGACTAGGTTAAATGATATAAATATACATGATCTCGTGGATAGGGTTGGAAATTGTAGCCCGTACCATCATCATATACTCTACACTGTCAACGTATCTGATGTCCTAAATCATAGGAAGTCGGCCTGCCACGCCATTAATATATAATCTAGTTAAAGGAGTGGGGAGAGGGGGGAGGGAGGTGTCAACTTGAAGGGGATAAATATTCGGGACTTAAATAAATAAACCACAAGAGCAAAGTGTGCAGTTTGCTTACGTAAGTGATGTCATTGTTTACATGTGGAAGAGCGCCCATGCGTGATTTGGACCCAAGCCCGAGAGACTTCATTGCTTACATAAGGAGAATATTGGACCCGATGATTGCGAAAGCATTCATCTACATCTACATCTACATGGTTACTCTGCAATTCACACTTAAGTGCCTGGCAGAGGATTCATCGAACCATTTTCATACTACTTCTCTACCGTTCCACTCTCGAGCGCTGATTTCCAAGTTTCAAAGGGCTCTGAGCACTATGGGACTTAACATCTATGGTCATGAGTCCCCTAGAACTTAGAACTACTTAAACCTAACCAACCTAAGGACATCACACAACACCCAGCCATCACGAGGCAGAGAAAATCCCTGACCCCGCCGGGAATCGAACCCGGGAACCCGGGCGTGGGAAGCGAGAACGCTACCGCACGACCACGAGATGCGGGCCGCTGATTTCTCTTATGTTATTATGATTATCATTTCTCCCTACGTAGGTCAGTTCAACGAAATATTTACACATTCGGAAGAGAAAGTTGGTGATTGAAATTTCGTAAATAGATCTCGCCGCAAAGAAAACCGCCTTTGTTTCAGTGATTGCCACCCCAACTCGCGTATCATATCACTGACACTCTCACCCCTATTGCGCGATAACACGAAACGAGCTGCCCTTCCTAAGTGTTCTGCCAACAAAGCGCAGTCTTTGTTTCGCCTTCTCCACAATATTATCTATGTGGTCCTTCCAATTTAAGTTGTTCGTAATTGTAATTCCTAGGTATTTAGTCGAATTGACAGCCCTTGGATTTGTGCGATTTATCGTATACCCAAAATTTATCGGATTTCTTTTGGTACCCATGTGGACGACCTCGCACTTTTCTTTGTTTTACTGCTAATTGCCACTTTTAGCACCATGCAGAAATTCTCTCTAGATCATTCTGTAATTGGAATTGATCGTCTGATGATTTTACTAGACGGTAAATTACGGCATCATTTGCAAACAATCTAAGGAGGCTGCTCAGATTATCACCTAGATCATTTATATAAATCAGGAACTGCAGAGGGCCTGTGATATTACCTTGCGGAACGCCAGGTATCAGTTCTGTTCTACTCCATGGTTTACCGTCTATCACAACGAACTGTGACCACTCTGAGAGGAAATCACGAATCCAGTCACACAACTGAGACGATACTCCATATGCACGTAATTTGATTAATAGTCGCTTGTGAGGAACGGTATCAACCTTCCTACTAGTGTAGCCGCGTACAGCAGTGAAATGTGGACGACAAGCAGCTCAGACAAGAAAAGAGTAGAAGCTTTTGAAACGCAGAGCTACAGAAGAATTGTGAAGAGTAGTTGGGTAGATCGAATAACTTTAGAGCAGGTACTGAATCGAATTAAGGAAAAAAGAGAAGAGGTTGTTTGTTGGGACATATCCTGAATCATCAAGGAAGAGTTAGTGTGGTAATGGAGAAAAGTGTGAGGTGTAGAAACTGTAGATGGAGAACTAGGCATGAATACAATAAGCAGATTCAAATGGCTGTAGGTCGCAGTAGTTACTCAGAGATGAAAAGGCTTGCACAAGGTAGAGTAGCATCATACTCGTCTTCGGATTACAGATCACAACAACAGCAACAATAAGAATAGCGTACTGAAGCCCGCATACGCAGGGCACACACAATTTCCGGTGCACGAAGTCTGAAGGCAGAGGTGCAACACCTGGAATCTGTCTTCCGCGAAAATGGATACACCAGCCGACATATTCAGTCGGCCCTTCAACGCAAGAACCCCAAAACGCCACGGAAGACGAAAACCTGGAAGTAGAAGAAAATAAGAAGACCACTCTCATACCGTTTGCTGGCAATGTAACACACAAAATTGGCAGACTACAGCGAAAACGCAAAATAACGCAAGTGTTCCGCCTTCCAGCCAAAATACGGGCCCTGTTGGGGTCGGTCAAAGACGATATGCATCGCAAAAAAGTGGGGGTGGACCAAGGCCAGGGTGAATGCGGGAAAATCTATTGGTCAAACAATCCGCAGTATTGAAGACCGCTGCAAAGAACACGAGCGCCACACTCGCTTCCTGCTGCCCAGCAAGTTGGCAATACCAGGACATTGCACTGAGAATGGATATTCAATACATTCAATGAATTATCAGCAAACGAAAGTCCTGGCCAACGAGAACAATTTTGGGACTGCATTTCTGAAGAAGCTATTGAAATACGTGTGCCGGGTAATTTAATGAACAGTGACACAGGCATGGGAGCCAGTACTTCGCTCAGTCAAAGAAAATCGTAACATCCGGACGCAAGATGCGACGCAGGCGGCGGAGGCGGCCGGCAGACACCTGAGGTTCCCCCCCCCCCCCTCCACCCCTGTCACCACCGCAGCCGCATGCCCCCCCCCCCCCCCCCCCCCCAACCAATGAATATTACGCGGAGCCTGCAAGACCAAAACTCTGGACCGCAGGTATAAACAGGGTGGAGAAACTTGAGCCACGAAATTTTAACCCTGGATAGTTGATGCCAGTAGGAACCAAAATTACTGATGTGTAGGTCGACAACGCACAATTTTTAAATTACAGAAACTTGGCGCCACGCGCTCCAATTGCCCGCGGGTCGGAGGTAGCGCGCTAGCTTTCCACTCTGGGGGCCTGGGGGCGAATCCGCCGGGTCCCGACACATCCATTGCAGTTTCGTGATAACAGCTGTTAGTTCGCGTACAGAAAGTCTTTTTCAAATTGTGTCGGTCCCGGGCCTTTTTTGTAGCTGGGACATTGTTTACTTAAAACAGGTTCTCGACCTGGCGACCTTCTGACGCGACACAAACTTGGTAACGTCGAACGGTCTTTTCCCGAACTCTTTCTAAGATTCCTGGAATTGTCCTGATGTGATTGGTGGCGTGTTGAATACGATACATTAATTTCTCTTCGTTTCTAGGTGGTTCGCGTCTGGGTGGATGAACTAGGACCTTAAAGAATCCCCACAGGAAAAAGTTCGGTGGCGTGAGAGGTCTGGTGATGGCGGGGGCCATGTCCCGTGAGCACCTGTGCCAATTACCCGGCCGTCGAAGAGTTCATTTAAATATTCTTGCACAGCACGACTGTTATGTGCGGGTGCCCCATCATGCTGCAACCACATGTGTAGCCGTATATCCAGGGGAACATCTTCCAGCAGGCTGGGCAGAGTTTTTTGCAAAAAGTGAAGGTAATTTTCCCTGGTAAGTCGAGGAGATAGACGGACCGGCTCAATCAGATGGTCACCCACAATGCCTGCCCAAATGTTGAGCGAAAATCGTTCCTGGTGTCCGTGGACGTACGTGACCTGAGGATTTACCCTTTGCCCAGTAATGAACGTTTCGAGTGTTGTAAAGGCCATCCCGATGGTAAGTGCACTCGTCGGTAAACAACACAATTGCGGGGAAGTCGGCATCTCGTGCAACACGTCGCAGAAACCGCCGGCAAAACCCTAGCCTGTGCTCATAGTCTGCCACTGGATTTAGGTCTTGGACAGGGTGGAAACTAAATGGATGCTGGCCGTCATCCCTTAAAACCTCCCGAACTAATTGATAAGTGACCCCCATGTCATGTCCAACCGCTCGAGTATTTGTCGTAGGTGTTTCCTCGAAGCGCTCGAGAACAGCCGCTTCAAGTGCAGCATCCCGTCGTGTTCGAGGCCTTCCAGCGTCACCGTGATATCCCGCTAACGAGCCTGTTTCGCCAAGTCATCGGTGAATTGCTGTAAATGTTTGCGGGTGTGGGTGGCATCTTGCTGGGTACCGTTCCTCACACAACCATCGAGCTACATCATGTGCATTACCGTCAGCTAGTCCATAAACAAAAACCATATCTCGTTCAAGCAAATACGGTATGACTAAATCTCAGGTGACGTGTGTGTGACCTTTTCGACGCGTGTGCGTATCAAGTTGGGGCAGTGACGGGGCGAGGGACGTTTGTATGTGAGAACGGACAACCACAGCGCTGCCCTTCAACCGACGAACGACAACAGAGCAAACCCACGGCCAATCGGCGCCCGTGGCGCCAAGTTTCAGTAGTTTAAAAATGGTGCGTTGTCGACCTACACATTAGTAACTTTGGATACTACTGGCATCAGCTATCCAGGGTTAAAATTGGGTGACACAATTTTTTTCCACCGAGAGCGCACTGCAGATCCCTCCCAACAGTACCATCTCACGATGCCGGAACGGTTGTTCGCCGAAATATCGTGAACGTTCGACGATTGCATCATGCACTACACAATAGTGCCTCTGGGTACGCCTGAAATTCCTTCTACTTCTGAATTTTCTATCAGTTGAGGATGATGTGTCAAGTTGAATTTGCTAAGAACAGACTGTCCCATGACAAAGCTGGTCCGATTCATCAGGCGACAGTGCGGAAATGTATCGAGCAAGTACATCTCACTCTGTCAAGATGGTCCTCACTCAAGCTAACCACGTCACCAGGCGGGCGACCTCCGACCGCTTCGCTGTTAGGCAGCGCTGGACCATCATGAGCCTGTTCCCCCTCCACCCCACTTTTCTGTCCCCCCCCCCCCCCCCCCGTGACTGACTCGTACAAAGGCGTTACACCACAGCGGCGGAGCTGTCGGTATTGGCATGCCCCCGGAAGCAGCAATGACACGCGTTGTTTTAATAACAAGCGAGGTTTTAATTTCGGACATAGCTCTCCTCCCGCTTCACACGTGTGGCGTGGGGGTTATGCGGTGTGTGTGTGGTGTATGTGGGGGGGGACCCTGCGCCGCAAAATCGAGGAGAGGTTGTCAGGGGCCGTGGGGAAAGTGGGGGAGGGAGGGGCTGAGAGGGCATATAGGCAGTGGGGCACGCGGGAGGCGGGGTAGCAGAGGTGGTGCAATGAGGAAGTGGTGGGGGGGGGGGAGGGAAAGGGGGGAGGCAGGAACAAAACACAGATTAAAAAACGTCAGAGGGGTGGCGGAAAAAAGTCGAAAACGCTCCTGCTGTGCTTATCATGTTATTACAAAATTTCCAGTAATTAATGTCAACCGCGCTCTCTACCGGTGAAATTCCTTCTTCCAGTAATGCAGTGGTTTCTGCCTTTTGTACTGCGACCAAAATCCTGGATCGGTAATAAAGGTCGGGGCTAGCTCGTTTATTAGCCAAGACTATCGCTAATGCATTTGCCGAGTAAGTATTCCGCAGTGCACCAAAATGAAGATTACTGGGTATTCATTTTTTGTTTTTTGTTTGAACAGGTGGATTAGGGTGAAGCGCAGGTTATCTGTTTAGCGGCGATAGCGCAAGGCTGTTAAATACTAATCTGCCTGGCGCGAACCGAGCGGGGTGGCGCAGTGGTTAGACGCTGGACTCGCATTCGGGAGGACGATGGTTCAATCCCGCGTCCGGCCATCCTGATTTAGGTTTTCCGTGATTTCCCTAAATCACTCCAGGCAAATGCTGGGATGGTTCCTCTGAAAGGGCACGGCCGACTTCCTTCCCAATCCTTCCCTAATCCGATGAGACCGATGACCACGCTGTCTGGTCTCCTTCCCCAAACCAACCAACCACCTAACCAACCTGGCGCGAATTGAATTACGTTACACGAGGTTTGTAGAGCGCGTTCGTTGCTACCCATTTCACGTAAACATGGTGAAGCTGTGAATGAGCGTTTGTGTCCATGGGTCTTCCGCCGACGTTTACTTAGTAATTTTTGTGACGCCCCACCAGCACGAGTTGCCGGCACTGTCAAAGATTCACCCTCCATTGTCGGTTACGGACTCCATCACCAATGGAGGGTGAAAATCTTTGACAACGCCAGCCACTCGTGCTGGCGAAGCGTCAGAAAAATCACTAAGCAAACGTCGGTCCAAGATCGCAAGACAGGCAATACACCAGCAAGTAGCCGCGAAAGTCTAAACAATTTAGAAAATACGTGATGTCAACAACTCAACTCACTGCTTGCTACATGTGCATTTAGACAATCTTATGACGTCCACCGGCTTCTCGAAACTGATAACTGCTATTCGAAATTTTTTTGTGATTGTTGTTGGGAGAATATAAAAGAAGAAACATATTTACTCGAACAAACATCTCGGGTAGTAGCCGTGATGGTAAAATTAGAGAAATTCCGGCCTTACAGAGGGGTACGCTACCGACAGTCTTGCTTTCCCCATACCATTCGCTGACGTAATTCCGCTATCCTCAGTGAAAATTAGCAAGAATTGTAGGACCTGTTCAATAACATGATCATTCTATTGAGGACACACTATGGACTAAGACTGACGCAAAGAAAGACCAAAATAATTGGGAGTAGCAGAACTGAGATTAGCGATGAATTTAGCAGCAGTATGAAATCATAATAAAGTATGGCAGATGAAGCATGCTGGAATTAAAAAGCAGACTACCACAGCAATGGGAGCATTCCTGACCAGAAGAACACTGGCATTAATTTGAGAAATAAATTTCTAAGAAAATACATTTTGAACACAGCATTGTATGGACGTGAATGATGGACAATGGGGAAACCGGAAAATGAATCGAAGCAATTGTGGTACTGTAGAAGGATGAAAATGAGGTGGACTGATAAGGTAAGAAATAAAGAAGTTCACAAAAGAGTGGGCAAGGGGAGGAACATGCGGAAAACACTGACAAGAGGAAGGGACATGACGATAGGACACATGCTGAGACAGTGAATAACCTCCGTTGTGATAGAGGGAGCTCTGAAGAGTAAAGGCTGTACAGGAAGTCAGAGGCTGGAATGTTGTTGTTGTTGTTGTGGTCTTCAGTCCTGAGACTGGTTTGATGCAGCTCTCGATACTACTCTATCCTGTGCAAGCTTCTTCATCTCCCAGTACCTACTGCAACCTACATTCTTCTGAATCTGCTTAGTGTATTCATCTCTTGGTCTCCCTCTATGATTTTTACCCTCCACGCTGCCCTCCAATACCAAATTGGTAATCCCTTGATGCATCAGAACATGTCCTACCAACCGATCCCTTCTTCTAGTCACGGTGTGCCACAAATTTCTCTTCTCCCTAATTCCATTCAATACCTCCTCATTCGTTATGTGATCTACCCATCTAATCTTCAGCATTCTTCTGTAGCACCACATTTCGAAAGCTTCTATTCTCTTCTTGTCCAAACTATTTACCGTCCATGTTTCACTTCCATACATGGCTACATTCCATACAAATACTTTTAGAAACGACTTCCTGACATTTAAATCTATACTCGATGTTAACAAATTTCTCTTCTTCAGAAACGCTTTCCTTGCTATTGCCAGTCTACATTTTATATCATCTCTACTTCGACCATCATCAGTTATTTTGCTCCCCAAATAGCAAAACTCCTTTACTACTTTAAGCGTCTCATTTCCCAATCTAATACCCTCAGCATCGCCCGATTTAATTCGACTACATTCCATTAACCTCGTTTTGCTTTTGTTGATGTTCATCTTATATCCTCCTTTCAAGACACTGTCCATTCCGTTCAGCTGCTCTTCCACGTCGTTTGCTGTGTCCAACAGTATTACAATGCCAAAGGCGAACCTCAAAGTTTTTTTTTTCTTCTCCATGGATTTTAATACCTACTCCGAATTTTTCTTTTGTTTCCTTTACTGCTTGCTCAATATAGAGATTGAATGACATCGGGGATAGGCTACAACCCTGTCTCACTCCCTTCCCAACCACTGCTTCCCTTTCATGCCCCTCGACTCTTACAACTGCCATCTGCTTTCTGTACAAATTGTAAATTGCCTTTCGCTGCCTGTATTTTACGCCTGCCACCTTCAGAATTTCAAAGAGAGTATTCCAGTCATCATTGTCAAAAGGTTTCTCTAAGTCTACAAATGCTAGAAACGTATGTTTGCCTTTCCTTAATCTTTCTTCTAAGATAAGTCGTAGGGTCAGTATTGCCTCACGTGTTCCAACATTTCTACCGAATCCAAACTGATCTTCCCCGAGGTCGGCTTCTACCAGTTCTTCCATTCCTCTGTAAAGGATTCGTGTTAGCATTTTGCTGCCTTCACTATTTCATCCCTCAAAGCTACCCATTCTTCTCCTACTGTATTTCTTTCCCCCATTCAAGTCAATTGTTCCCTAATGCTCTCCCTGAAACTCTCTACAACCTCTGGTTCTGTCAGTTTATCCAGATCCCATCTCCTTAAATTCCCACCTTTTTGCTGTTTCTGCAGTTTTAATCTAGAGTTCACGACAAATAGATTGTGGTCAGAGTCTACATCTGCCCCTGGAAATGTCTTACAGTTCAAAACCTGGTTCCTAAATCTCTGTCTTACCATTGTATAATCTGCCTGAAACGTACGAGTATCTCCAGGCCTCTTCCATGTATACAACCTTATGATTCTTGAACCAATAACTTAGTCATAGCTAACACTTGGTTCGAGAAACAATAGGCTGGAATACATCCAACAAATAACAGAGGGTGTCAGGGTTAAGTGCTGCATCATTCTGAGATCAAGAGGTCGGCGCAGTAGAGGAAGTCCTGGCGGACCGCATCAAATGAGTTGCAGGACTAACGAATCGCCCGCACTGTGCCGACAGTCTTTTCCTCCAAGTACAATCCATGAAAGGAATGGAGAGATGGGGTAGGTATGAAATTGGTAATCATTGTGTCCTCCGTTAGACACCGTGGAGTACTGTTTCTAATGTAGAATTCAGGGTGTTTCCAGACACCTGGACTCACCTGCCAGTGCCAGATCGTGTAGCTGCTATGTATGAGGGCAGTTCAATAAGTAATGCAACACATTTTTTTTTCTGAAACAGGGGTTGTTTTATTCAGCATTGAAATACACCAGGTTATTCCCCAATCTTTTAGCTACACAACACTATTTTTCAACGTAATCTCCATTCAATGCTACGGCCTTACGCCACCTTGAAATGAGGGCCTGTATGCCTGCACGGTACCATTCCACTGGTCGATGTCAATAACTTCTTCATCATCCGCGTAGTGCCTCCCACGGATTGCGCCCTTCATTGGGCCAAACATATGGAAATCCGACGGTGCGAGACCGGGGCTGTAGGGTGCATGAGGAAGAACAGTCCACTGAAGTTTTTTGAGCTCCTCTCGGGTGCGAAGACTTGTGTGAGGTCTTGCGTTGTCATGAAGAAGGAGAAGTTCGTTCAGATTTTTGTGCCTACGAACACGCTGAAGTCGTTTCTTCAATTTCTGAAGAGTAGCACAATACACTTCAGAGATGATCGTTTGACCATGGGGAAGGACAACGAACAGAATAACCCCTTCAGCGTCCCAGAAGACTGTAACCATGACTTTACCAGCTGAGGGTATGGCTTTAAACTTTTTCTTGGTAGGGGAGTGGGTGTGGCGCCACTCCATTGATTGCCGTTTTGTTTCAGGTTCGAAGTGATGAACCCATGTTTCATCGCCTGTAACAATCTTTGACAAGAAATTGTCACCCTCAGCCACATGACGAGCAAGCAGTTCTGCACAGATGGTTCTCCTTTGCTCTTTATGGTGTTCGGTTAGACAACGAGGGACCCAGCGGGAACAAACCTTTGAATATCCCAACTGGTGAACAATTGTGACAGCACTACCAACAGAGATGTCAAGTTGAGCACTGAGTTATTTGATGGTGATCTGTCGATCATCTCGAACGAGTGTGTTCGCACGCTCCGCCATTGCAGGAGTCACAGCTGTGCACGGCCGGCCCGCACGCGGGAGATCAGACAGTCTTGCTTGACCTTGCGGCGATGATGACACACGCTTTGCCCAACGACTCACCGTGCTTTTGTCCACTGCCAGATCACCGTAGACATTCTGCAAGCGCCAAAAGAAACTCGATCACTGCCCGTTGTTTGCAACGCACATCCGTTACAGATGCCATTTTAACAGCTCCGTACAGCGCTGCCACCTGTCGGAAGTCAATGAAACTATACGAGACGAAGCGGGAATGTTTGAAAATATTCCACAAGAAATTTCCGGTTTTTTCAACCAAAATTGGCCGAGAAAAAAAATGTGTTGCATTACTTATTGAACTGCCCTCGTATACTGTCTTAAGCCGTCGGCTCACATACTCTGCATTCGAGGAGGAGAGATCAGTGTTTAACTCCCATCGACAACGATGTCATTAGAGACGGAGCACAAGCTCGGATTACGGAAGGAAATTGGCCACACACTTTCAAAGGAACCATCCTGGCATTTGCCTGAAGCGATTTAGGGAAATCACGTAAAACCTAAATCAGGATGGCCTGACGCGGGTTTGAACGATCGTCTTCCCGAATGCGAGTCCAGTGTGCTAACCACTGCTCTCGGTCCGTGCATTCGAACACCAACGTTGAGCGTGTCGAGTTTCTGACGTTACAGCGTGGAAAAAGCACGTTGGTAGTGGGGGGGGGGGGGTCTTTCCGAACGAGCAGAACAATATCTAGCATGCCAGATATTCTGAACATGCGTTTGAACTAGAGCAATGACATGACGCCATCTCTCTTTCTCTTCAATACAGAGTAGCGAAAAGCCATGTTAGTTTTCAGCTGAAGCCCATAGGTATTCACTGATCAACCAGAACAATATGACCACCGGCCTGCTGTCAGTATAAGACCATCCAGGCAGAAGTAGCGTCACCTGGCGAAGGATGACTGCTAGTCAGACACACGCACGGTGCATGCAGGATTCTCGAACATATTCTCAGTTCGAATATAATGAATTTCCTTGAGACAGAGAAGTTGCTGTCCATGCATCAGCACGGCTTTACAAAGCATCGCTCGTGCGAAACGCAACTCGCCCTTATTTCACATGATATCTTGCGAACCATGGATGTAGGGTATCAGACGGATGTCATACTCCTTGACTTCCGGAAAGAGTTTGACTCGGTGCCCCACTGCAGACTCCTAACTAAGGTTCGAGCATATGGGATTGGTTCCCTAAGATGTGAGTGGCTCGAGGACTTCTCAAGTAATAGAACACAGTCCGTTGTCTTCGATGGTGAGTGTTCATCGGAGGTGATGGTATCATATGTAGTGCCCCAGGGAAGTGCGGTAGGTCCGCTGTTATTTTCTATCTACATAAATGATCTTTTGGATAGGGTGGATAGCAATGTGCGGCTGTTTGCTGATGATGCTGTGGTGTACGGGAAGGTGTCGTCGTTGAGTGGCTGTAGGAGGATAGAAGATGACTTGGACAGGATTTGTGATTGGTATAAAGAATGGCAGCTAACTCTAAATATAGTAAATGTAAATTAATGCAGATGAATAGGAAAAAGAATCCCGTAGTGTTTGAATACTCCATTAGTAGTGTAGCGCTTCACACACTCAGGTCGGTAATATTTGTGCGTAACATTGCAGAGCGATATGACGTGGGACAAGCATGTAATGGCAGTTGTGGGGAAGGCGGGTGGTCGTCTTCGGTTCACTGGTAGAATTTTGGGAAGATGTGATTCATCTGTAAAGGAGAGCGCTTATAAAACACTAATACGACCTATTCTTGAGTACTGCTCGAGCGTTTGGGATTCCCATCAGGTCGGATTGAGGGAGGAAATAGAAGCAATTCAGAGGCGGGCCGCTAGATTTGTTACTGGTAGCTTTGATCATCACGCGAATGTTACGGGAATGCTTTAGGAACTCGGGTGGGAGTCTCTGGAGCAAAGGAGGCGTTCTTTTCGTGAATCGCTACTGAGGAAATTTAGAGAACCAGCATTTGAGGCTGACTGCAGTACAATTTTACTGCCTCCAACTTACATTTCGCGGAAAGACCACAAAGATAAGATAAGAGAGATTAGGGCTTGTACAGAGGCATATAGGCGGTCATTTTTCCCTCGTTCTGTTTGGGGGTGGAACAGGGAGAGAAGATGCTAGTTGTGGTACGACATACCCTCCGCCACGCACCGTATGGTGGAATGCGGAGTATGTATGTAGATGTAGATGTAGTATCAGTGAGAGTGCTGTCAGTGCGTTGAAAGGGGTCTGTGTTTGACCGAGGGCAGATTTGATGGCCCAGAGGGTCGGCACGAGCATTTCGGAAAGCGCACGACTTGTCGGTGTTCGAGGAGTGCTGTGGGGAGTGTCTTCAACACGTGGCGAAACGGAGGTGGGGTTGGGCGACCACCCCTCATTACAGATATCGGACGTCGTAGGCTGGGGCTGGTGAAACAGAACAGGCGGATGACTGTTGCGGAACTAACATCAGTCTTTATCTCTGGGCAGAGTACAAGTGTGTCTGAGCACACATTGCACCCAACACGCCTACATGATGGGCCTCCGCAGCTGACGAGCCATGCATGTGCCAATGTCAATATCAGGACATCGGCAAATACGACTGAAATCGGCTCGTTACCGTTGGCACTGGACATTGCCGCAGTGGCACGGCCTTGCACGGTCGGATGAAGCCCGATACCTCGTTCAGCGCAGCGATAGGAGGTCGGAAATCCGTCGTCTTCCGGGGGAACCGCTCCGTGACAGGTGTAAGGCGGGTCGGAGACAATCTGACGGCGGCTCCACTATGCTGTGGAGAACATTCACGTGGGCATCCATGCGTCCAGTGGAGATGGTGCAAGGCATCACGACGGCCAAGGACTATCATACACTGATTGCAGACCACGTGCGCCCTTTCATGGCGTTCGTGTTTCCCGACGGCAGTGGCATTTTCCAACAAGATAATGCGTCACAAGGTCAGGAGTGTGATGAAGTGGTTCGTGGAACATAGCGTTGAGTTAACAATTGATGTGCTGCCCCCCCCCCCCCCCCAACTGCCGGACCTGAACCCAAAAGAACACATCTGAGATGTGATTGAACGTAGCGTCAGAGCTCATCGCCCCCCTCCCCGGAATTTACGGGGATTAAGTGACTTGTGCGTGCAGATGTGGTGCCAACTCCCTCCAGCCACCTACGAAGCCCTCATTGCCTTCATTCCACATGTCACGACGCGTCGCCGCTGTTATTTGTGTCAAAGGTGGATGCACCAGCCATTAGGTATGTGGTCATAATGTTCGGGCTGCTAAGTGTATATTAGCGTTTATATGCATCAGCAAATTGAGGATCTCTCTAAAACCCGTAGTTAGTTATATGATTTGTTGTAATAAGATGACAGGAAACGTCGTATTGGTGGTTAAAGAATTGTTGTAAGTTGCGTATTATGAAAATATGCCCTTTCAAGGCAATGGCACACTGAGGATCCATCAAAAGCCCATTGTTCTTTGTACAGTTAGTTATAATTAAGTGTCTGTTGATAATTAGTCGTGTATCATTCGTCGTCGGTGTATTGTAACGTGCAGAGATGCAGAACTGTAAGTAACGGGTGATGTGTTACTGGTTCACTTCTCATTGGCTCCAATTTTTTTCCTAACCCTTGCGTTTTCTAGTGTGTTCTGAATCTTTGTTGTAGTTTAATAGAAGTGTATTCTACAATATTCGATGTTATGTAAATATACATGAGCTCTTTCTGAGGAGTGAGTTCGTTCGCGTGGTTTTATCTTAAGACGGCTTGCAATATTTGCCGTAACATATTTTGCAATTCTTTGTTTTACGTTTCCCATTACACATATTATAAAGATTCTTCTACTGATTAGGAACAGTGATCAAGTAGGAATCACCTTAGTGTTTTTCTAAAATGTGAGAATGATATTTTTCTTATCTTATATGGAGAACTATTCTAAATTTGTGTCACAGTGTTTGTAATGGAACTTCAATAACCGATGTCCTTATTGACTGGAAATGGTACTGTAATTTCCTTTTTGCATTATAACTTGTTCATGGTGTGATAGGGCATAATATCTATATATTATTATTATATGTCATATAATATTTATATGACATATTCAGTACCACGCTTTTACGTATTATACGATACACATTTCACAGTATAGCAAATGTTAAAATACAAGTTTTGGTGCTCAGTATTGTATCAAGTAACATTGTACACGAGATATATAAAATGTAACACAGATTTAGTCACCTTCAGCTCATTTGAATACAATTAACAGGAATCTTTAATTAGTGGAAATTTTACGAAATTTACAGAAAAACTAATTATTTCATTTGTGTAACTATCAGACAATAATACCGTAGAAATGTTAGTGTTAAAATCATTTCAGTCATTAAATGAGAAATTAATGATCAAAATTTGATTATTTCATAAAAAGTGAAAATTAATGTTGTGGGTAGATTTTTGGTCAACAGATCCATTGAAAATTACGTTTACTCTCAAGAGATTATTTTTCTATAAAAACTCGAATCAGATTCATTGTAATTAATTTTGTAATTAAGAGTTCTAGAACTTTCTGTCATAAACAAACTGTTATTTCGATAATTTAGTCAAAACGAGATTATTATGTAAAATTTGAACCTCAAAATCTATTTCCATATTATGTAAAGTATTCTACAATATCTTAGCATCAAAATTCCTGTTGTAATTAACGATATATTAATTAATTTGTATCAGGTATCGTTAGTCACATTTCTCAAGTAGAATTTCGATACTAAATTTGAAGTGCAACTTTATAAATCACATTTGTTGTAATCAGTCATTTATTATCCTCGAAATTGTAACTGTAATTTGTTATAAAACAGCCGATTTTAATTGTAACTCAATTAATGTGACTTTGTTGAACAAAACATTCAAAGCACTTGTATTGTTAAGGAACTATATAAGCAGTGATCCTAAGAGGTCGAGAGTGGCAGTACAGGGGCAGTTGTTTTCAATCAGTTTGAATACGTGATCTGTAAAGTAAGTTTCTTTGAGCTGTGCATTGCACTAATGTTCTAGAACAATATAAACATTAACACAAAATGGAAACTATATGTTGATGTAAATTGTTTAATATCATCGGATTTTCACATTGACTCCTGGGATTTCTGCGGCGAAGTAGTTTATACATCCGTGGAGAAAAGTCAAAACCAACGAGATGAGTACACACTCAAGCATTTCATTGAACTTAGACTCGTGATCTAAGAGTATATTAATCGAACATTTTTAGCTATAACATGGAAAGAAGAGTGTGTTAAAATGTACCGGGTGATCAAAAAGTCAGTATAAAATTGAAAATTGAATAAATCATGGAATAATGAAGATAGAGAGGTACAAATTGACACACATGCTTGGAATGAAATGGGGTTTTATTAGAACCAAATTAATACAAACGTTCAAAAAATGTCCTTCAGATGGCGCTTCATCTGATCAGAATAGCAATAATTAGCATAACAAAGTAAGACAAAGCAAAGATGATGTTCTTTTGAGGAAAAGCTCAATATGTGCACCATCATTCCTCAACGTTGCGAACAGCACTGTAAAGCATGTCCGGAGTTATGGTGAGACACTGGCGTCGGATGTTGTCTTTCAGCATCCCTACAGATGTCGGTCGATCACGCTACACTTGCGACTTCAGGTAACCCCAAAGCCAATAATCGCACGGACTGAGGTCTGGGGACCTCGGAGGCCATGCATGACGAAAGTGGCGGGTGAGCACACGATCATCACCAAACGACGCGCGCAAGAGATCTTTCCCGCGTCTAGCAATATGGGGTGTTTTTTTTTTTTTTTTTGTTCTAATGAAACCCCATGTCATTCCAAGGATGTATGTCAATTTTTACCTCTCTATCTACATTATTCCGTGGTTTATTAAGTTTTCAAATTTATACTGACTTTTTGATCACCCGGTATATTGATGTTTCTGTTTGTGTATACTACTAGAACCAAGGAATTTTACACCCGTCCATGTCATAAATAGTGTGATTTGCGAATCAGATACAGCCAGCAACTGCCGCTGCTGCTCGCAGCGATCGTGTATACCACGTTGCGGCACATCGTTTCTGACCGTGTGCCGATTGCTTACCGTGGCTTCTGGTAGGTGGAAATGCTGCTGTAACTCTAAAAATGGTTGAAATGGCTCTGAGCACTATGGGACTTAACTTCTGAAGTCATCAGTCCCCTAGAACTACTTAAACCTAACTAACCTAAGGACATCACACACATCAATGCCCGAGGCAGGATTCGAACCTGCGACCGTAGCGGTCGCGCGGTTCCAGGCTGAAGCGCCTAGAACCGCTCGGCCACTCCGGCCGGCTGTAACTCTAAAGTACCCTATCTTCTGGTAGGTGTCACAAGCTGCGAGTAACAGTAACGAGCCAGTGGGTGTGTTGGACCTTCCATCGACCTACGGACCCCCTTGAAGATATCTGCCGCTGTCGGAGACGAAACGTTGGGAACTGAGACATAATTCATCAACCGACCTCGGCATAACAGCCCGGATAATTATATTGGACACTCTGTTATCAAACAGTGTGTGACCATTGACGTAAATTAAAGGAAACTCATTCTGGTAGTTGGTTGTCTGCTGTAAGTCAGTAGTGAACCATTGTACTGAAGAGTGGCTGGAGCACTATCCCTGCCGCGAGCAACACGAGCGACCACGCATGTTGCCCTGACATCCGAAACGTTTGGAGGTAGTAGCGTGGCTGTCAGAGAGCGACGAGGACCGATGCGCCTCGCAAAGTGGTGAACAATGGCCGGTATTAGCCGCGCGGGCACAAAGAGGCTGGCTGGCTAACGACTGCATTCAGCGACTCTCTGGCGTTGGCCCAGTGACCGAACCGCCTCACCACTCGGCGCTCGAGTTGGCCGTCCGTGGCGTTCTGTGCGGCTTGCGGCTTCCGCAGAAAGCAGTCGGGAGGGCCTGGGAAGCGGGCCGACCCATTTCCCATCCCGGATACCTCCGCTCATTTTCCCCATTGTGCTCTCCTCGCGCTAAACGCAGCTGCCGCGGTGCTTTCTCAGCGCACGAGACTGTATACCTCGGTACTGTCTTTGGGGAGGTAACTTCAGATTAGGATTGTTGATATTGCTAAAAATATCAGGAAACCAATAAAGCAATATTTTAAAAAATATCATAGCCGGCTATCCATAATCGAAAAAATTATCGATGTATGGACGAAGTACGAGGGCAGTTCAATAACAAATGAACACATTTTTTTTCTGAAACAGGGGTTGTTTTATTCAGCATTGAAATACACCAGGTTATTCCCCAATCTTTTAGCTACACAACACTATTTTTCAACGTAATCTCCATTCAATGCTACGGCCTTACGCCACCTTGAAATGAGGGCCTGTATGCCTGCACGGTACCATTCCACTGGTCGATGTCGGAGCCAACGCCGTACTGCATCAATAACTTCTTCATCATCCGCGTAGTGCGTCCCACGGATTGCGTCCTTCATTGGGCCAAACTATGGAAATCCGACGGTGCGAGATCGGGGCTGTAGGGTGCATGAGGAAGAACAGTCCACTGAAGTTTTGTGAGCTCCTCTCGGGTGCGAAGACTTGTGTGAGGTCTTGCGTTGTCATGAAGAAGGAGAAGTTCGTTCTGATTTTTGTGCCTACGAACACGCTGAAGTCGTTTCTTGAATTTCTGAAGAGTAGCACAATACACTTCAGAGTTGATCGTTTGACCATGGGGAAGGACATCGAACAGAATAACCCCTTCAGCGTCCCAGAAGACTGTAACCATGACTTTACCGGCTGAGGGTATGGCTTTAAACTTTTTCTTGGTAGGGGAGTGGGTGTGGCGCCACTCCATTGATTGCCGTTTTGTTTCAGGTTCGAAGTGATGAACCCATGTTTCATCGCCTGTAACAATCTTTGATAAGAAATTGTCACCCTCAGCCACATGACGAGCAAGCAATTCCGCACAGATGGTTCTCCTTTGCTCTTTATGGTGTTCGGTTAGACAACGAGGGACCCAGCGGGAACAAACCTTTGAATATCCCAACTGGTGAACAATTGTGAAAGCACTACCAACAGAGATGTCAAGTTGAGCACTGAGTTGTTTGATGGTGATCCGTCGATCATCTCGAACGAGTGTGTTCGCACGCTCCGCCATTGCAGGAGTCACAGCTGTGCACGGCCGGCCCGCACGCGGGAGATCAGACAGTCTTGCTTGACCTTGCGGCGATGATGACACACGCTTTGCCCAACGACTCACCGTGCTTTTGTCCACTGCCAGATCACCGTAGACATTCTGCAAGCGCCTATGAATATCTGAGATGCCCTGGTTTTCCGCCAAAAGAAACTCGATCACTGCCCGTTGTTTGCAACACACATCCGTTACAGACGCCATTTTAACAGCTCCGTACAGCGCTGCCACCTGTCGGAAGTCAATGAAACTATACGAGACGAAGCGGGAATGTTTGAAAATATTCCACAAGAAATTTCCGGTTTTTTCAACCAAAATTGGCCGAGAAAAAAATGTGTTGCATTACTTATTGAACTGCCCTCGTAAATATCAACTTACCAGCCAAAAAAAGAAATCGGCTACACATTGTAAATATACTGCCAATTTCAGAGCTGTATATTGCAGTATTGATTTATTATTTGATATTCTGTACATCATCAAGGTAGCAGCCTGCTTATCCTCCTCAGAGCAAGAACTGAAAGAAA
The DNA here is from genome assembly GCF_023898315.1 of Schistocerca nitens. NCBI lineage: Eukaryota > Metazoa > Arthropoda > Insecta > Orthoptera > Acrididae > Schistocerca > Schistocerca nitens. The sequence goes on along the minus strand of NC_064615.1, from coordinate 1,082,790,726 downwards.
AACGATGCACGTTAGCCGAGCGATCTAAAAAAAGGCGCTGCAGTCATGGACTGTGCGGCTGGTCCCGGCGGAGCTTCGAGTCCCCTCTCGGGCATGGGTGTGTGTGTTTGTCCTTAGGATAATATAAGTTAAGTAGTGTGTAAGCTTTGGGACTGATGACCTTTGAAGTTAAGTCCCATAAGATTTCACACACATACACACACACACACACACACATACACAAACGATGCACGTAAACGCTTGGCAGTAACCACTTTGCTAACAATGGTAGCTGCAGGTAAGTGGCACAATAAAAGGTGTCCAATGGGTCCGTCGCTCGGTTTCGTCACGTATTGGGTTCTTCTAGAACACGTCATGTCGACTTCCCCAACATTACAGTTTCTGTTGGTAGAGCCGGGCGCCGATAACGTCAGCATTTCCCTTCACACGTCTCCGCCCACCGGAAACACCAGTCTTGTCATTTAGGTTTTTGTTCACCAGTTTCTTGTCATTTACATTTTTGTTCACCAGTTTCAGCAACTCTTTTTCAACAATGCGGATTTGTAGAAATAGCACATTAGTTGGGCTAAAAATTATTTTTTCGCCCAACTGGTCTGCTATTTCTTCACATCGGATAACTTGTTATTCTATTCACACCGCCACCTTCAAGTGCAATCGGTCTTCTTCTTTGTGCCATCTATGCTTACTTCTCACAGTCAAAGAGAAAGACTGGACGTGATGAAAGCTCAATAAATAGTAAGACTCTTTCACACAGCGTAAGTAAAAGCTCTACTGCAATTTCAAAAGAAAAACTTCAAATATTTCTCGAAAATTGTGAAAAAAATATAATATACAATAAAAATGTCAGTACTCGATGTTCTTACTTCGATGTAGGTGTGTCGATATGCCGATGAAAGAATACCGAGGACGCATATCGATACATTTACCTCAAAAGGTATCGATATAGCACTGTATTGTTATTTTATCAACAGCCATGCTTCAGATACATATACAACTCCATTAGTCGTTCTCCAATTTTTTTTCTGTCTGAAAGATACACAGGAAAACTAAATGTAATAGTACTGTACCAACAGCCGTTATTTTGATATTGTTTATTTAAGCAACCAGTTTCGACGTTGCAGTCACGTCATCTTCAGGCTTGCCGCATGAATGACACCAGGAACCACTCGTGCACGTATAAGACAAGGCACCAATATTCGTACCTGATTCCGTAGATATCCGGCTCTTCACACATGTGACAGCAATTCACACGTGCTAATGAAGTTCGGATATATACGGAATAATGTTCGGATTTGGGGTTCCCAAAATCCGCACGTTGTCATTGAACATGTTCGTGTTAGCCCTAAACTAGAGTCTGATGCGGCCTAATGCACGACAGGATTGTTGGACAGTTCTTCTTTTTGCAGAACAAACAGTGAATGGATCAGTGTATCTGGACATGTCGGAGCAGTTTGTGTACCCTCAGCTACAAGACTTGCTACCCAACATTTTTTTCAACAAGATGGAGCTCCGCCGCATTGGGCAACGGCTGTTCGCAAGTTCCTGGATAAGAAATTTCCCAGTCGTTGGATCGGATGCGGAGGACCCATTGCCTGGCCACCACGTTCACTCGACATTACGCCGCTTGATTTCTTCATGTGGGGATTCGTGAAGGACCGCGTGTATGCGACCAAAATGCAGGATATTCCTATGTTGCGACATCGTATCACTAGTGCGATTGCAACAATAACAGGAAATGTTACAAAGAACTTGGCAAGAAATTGAATATAGACACGATATTCTTCATGCTACAAATGGTTCACATTAAGAGGTGTACTGATGATAAATAAATAGATATTTTAAGATGCTCTACAATATGGTGCATTTTTCAAATCGTAGCTACTGTGGTTTTTTTCCTGTGTCTTTGAAATCAGGGAGATCTGAATGGGACACCAGATTTGACCTTGACAAGAGATAAGTCACAAGGTGCTATGTCCGGCGACGAAGGTGGATAGTCTAAACTGGGGTAGTGTGCTTAGTTGGAAACCTCTTAATGGGCAAAGCGATAAGTGGTGGTGTGTTGTCTTAAGCAGAACCCGTGAGTTTTTCTTCCACAATTTGGGTCGTTTTTTCCTTATTTCCGCACAGAGTTGAGCAAGCCTTTCAGGTTACTGATGTTGATTAATAGTTTGGCCTTCGGGACCCAGTGAAGATACACAATTCCATGAATATCGAAAAAAAATCATGATCACTTTCAAAATTTTTTTGCTCATTCGAGCGTTTTTCGCTCTCTATGGAGTTGCTTCTTTCTAATGCCAGGATTGGCGCTTCGTTTATGGAACAAAAGTGAACAAATAAAGGTTCGTCGCAGGTCATCACTCTTTCCAAGAAATTTAGATCGATCCTGTTCAGTAGTATTCAGAGTGTCTTTTCGTTCGATCGTGCGAATTTTCGGCACCAATTTCGCAAACAGTTTTCACATGTTTAATTTGTTATGTAAATTTGCCTTATGCATTCTTTGTCAATCTCTGCAGTTTCAGCAATCTGTGAGTCATCTTCAGCGTCTTCTCGGACATATTAGAAACGGGTAAACCACTCAAAAACTCGGGTTCGTGATGAAGAGTCTTCTCCATATACACCGTTTAGTAAAATATAGATTTCAATAGCAGTTTTTCCAAATTTCATGCGAAACTTCACAACAATTCGTTGCTCTGTTATTACATCTATTTTTTGCCAGAAAAATAAAATAACAGCTCTTACACGAAAGGCGAAGGCCGCATTTATTTGTCTACAGACACCAAAGAGGCCGCAATCGACTGAGAAGGCATCACGTTTAAAAGCTATTAGTCGTTGAACTGTGGCGCATGCGTACTTCCTCTGTGACAGTATCAGTCCCTTTATTTCATAGTGTGTCTTCTACCTAAACACCATCGCAGTGTTGAACTTCTGTACATTGCCCTAAAATGTAGCAGAAAGCATTTACCTAATTTCTTTTTCTGCAATATTCTCTACATATTGTCTGCACAAGTACTGATATCGGAGACAGAGAAAAGGAGCTCAAGGTCAAAGCAGCTGAATTTCCCGGCGTGCCTCGTGCGAAGTTCACGGTTGCGCCTGCGCGGTGGGTGGCAGCACTGTACACGCTAAGGAGATACGGCCCATTCACGGCGCCACTGCCCGCCTTGTCGTCTTTTGAACGTCGCGACGGTGTGGTCTCCGTGGCGCCGCTTCTTTTTAAAGACCTGCACTCAAAATAACACTCGTCGCGGGCCTCAAGTATGACGCTGCATACGGCTGTAACGACGTTTGAATGCTTCAGTTCACTCGTGTCGGCCACATCTGCAGTGTCGTTTCTCTCGACGCAATAATCGCGCCTTATGCAAAATCTTAGGTCGCAGAGTGAGAACTCACTCACGTTCTCGACCGCTCGATATCTCTTGATGACGATGTTACCCCACGTTTCTCTGAAAACAGAAGAGGATACTCGGATATGCAAGTAAAACTTAGTTTTCAGACGAATAACAAGGAATGAACGCACATCGTTCCATCTGAAGCAACGTAATACAGGGTGATTCAAAAAGAATACCACAACTTTAAAAATGTGTATTTAATGAAAGAAACATAATATAACCCTCTGTTATACATCATTACAAAGGGTATTTAAAAAGGTTTTTTTACACTCAAAAACAAGTTCAGAGATGTTCAATATGGCCCCCTCCAGACACTCGAGCAATATCAATCCGATACTCCAACTCGTTCCACACTCTCTGTAGCATATCAGGCGTAACAGTTTGGATAGCTGCTGTTATTTCTCGTTTCAAATCATCAATGGTGGCTGGGAGAGGTGGCCAAAACACCACATCCTTAACATACCCCCATAAGAAAAAATCGCAGGGTGTAAGATCAGGGCTTCTTGGAGGCCAGTGATGAAGTGCTCTGTCACTGACTGCCTGGCGGCCGATCCATCGCCTCGGGTAGTTGACGTTCAGGTAGTTACGGACAGATAAGTGCCAATGTGGTGGCGCTCCATCCTGCTGAAATATGAATTGTTGTGCTTCTTGTTCGAGCTGAGGGAACAGCCAATTCTCTAACATCTCCAGATACTGTAGTCCAGTTACAGTAGCACCTTCGAAGAAAAAGGGACCATAATCTTTATTGGCTGAAATGGCACAGAAAACGTTCACCTTAGGCGAGTCACGTTCATACTGAGTTGTTTCCCGCGGATTCTCAGTGCCCCATATACAGACATTGTGACGGTTGACTTTCCCGTTAGTGTGGAAAGTTGCTTCATCACTAAACACAATCTTTGAAACGAAAGATTCATCTGTTTCCATTTGAGCAAGGATAAAATCACAGAAATCGATTCTTTTAATCTTATCAGCTGCAGACAGTGCTTGAACCAATTTCAGACGATAAGGTTTCATAACTAACCTTTTTCGTAGGACTCTCCATACAGTTGATTGTGGAATTTGCAGCTCTCTGCTAGCTCTGCGAGTCGATTTTCCTGGGCTGCGAACAAATACTTGCTGGATGCGTGCTACATTTTCATCACTCGTTCTCGGCCATCCAGAACTTTTCCCTTTGCACAAACACCCATTCTCTGTAAACTGTTTATACCAACGTTTAATACACCACCTATCAGGAGGTTTAACACCATACTTCGTTCGAAATGCACGCTGAACAACTGTCGTCGATTCACTTCTGCCGTACTCAATAACACAAAAAGCTTTCTGTTGAGCGGTCGCCATCTTAGCATCAACTGACGCTGACGCCTAGTCAACAGCGCCTCAAGCGAACAAATGTACAACTAAATGAAACTTTATAGCTCCCTTAATTCGCCGACAGATAGTGCTTAGCTCTGCCTTTTGTCGTTGCAGAGTTTTAAATTCCTAAAGTTGTGGTATTCTTTTTGAATCACCCTGTAGTTTCAGTGCCTTGATACAATATCGCTCATTAACTTCAACAAAGCACGACTGTTACCTGATTTCAAGTGCACACATCAAAAAAAGTTTTGCATCAGCCCGGTATCCAGATCTCCTCAAGATAGACGTACACTGTGGATATTGTATCACAGACACAGTTCCTTTGACTGTTTAGTGATGTCACTAAGCCCGCCCAAAGATGTAAACAACCATGCGTGAGCAGCGGAGAGGGTCCGATAGCCGACCAGTTCCAGTCATTCCACGAGGAAGGATGTACATGGCTCGTGTTGTCTGTAGTTCAAACATGCCCAGAGGGTCAATACCGCTGTTCGACCGCGTCCGCATTGTTACTTTCTGCCAGGAAGGGCTCTCAACAATGGAAGTGTCCAGGCGCCTCGGAGTGCAAAAAAGCGATGTTGTTCGGACATGGAGGAGATATAGAGAGACAGTAACTGTCGATGACATGCCCCACTCAGGCCGCCCAAGGGCTACTGCTGCAGTGGATGACCGCTACCTACGGATTGTGGCAACGCCACCATGTTGAATAATGCATTTCGTGCAGACACAATACGTCGTGTTACGACTCAAACTGTGCGCAATGGGCTGCATGATGCGCAACTTCACTCCCGACGTCCATGGCGAGTTCCATCTTTGCAACCAACGACACCAAGTCACGCGGTACAGCGCCCAACAGCATGCCGAATGGACCGCTCAGGATTGGCATCACGTTCTTTGCACCAATGAGTGTTGCATATGCTTTTAACCAGACAATCGTCAGAGACGTGGTTGGAGGCAACCCGGTCAGACTGAACGCCTTAGACACACTGTCCAGCGAGTGCAGCAATGTGGAGGTTCGCTGATGTTTTGGGGTGGCATTATGTGGGGCCGACGTACTCCGCTGGTGGTCGTGGAAGGCGGCGGAACGGCTGTACGATACGTGAATGCCACCCTCCGACCGATAGTGCAACCATATCGGCAGCATATTGGCGACGCATTCGTCTTCTGGATGACAATTCGCGTCCCCATCGTGCACATCTGTTTAATGACTTCCTTCAGGATAACGAAATCGCTCGACTAGAGTAGCCAGCATGTTCTCCAGAAATGAACTCTATCGAACATGCCTGGGATAGATTAAAAAGGGCTGTTTATGGACGACGTGACACCAATCACTCTGAGGGATCTACGCCGAATCGCCGTTGAGGAGCTGGACAATTTGGACCAACAGTGCCTTGATGAACTTGTGGATAGTATACCACGACGAGTACAGGCATGTATCAATGCAAGAGGACATGCTACTGGCTATTACAGGTACAGGTGTATACAGCAGTCTGAACCACCACGTCTGAAGGTCTAGCTGTATGGCGGTACAACATGCAATGTGGGTGGAAATGATCGTTATGTTGATCTCTATTCCAATTATCTGTACAGGTTCCGGAATTCTCGATACCGAGGTGATGCAAAACTTTTTTTAATGTGTGTATTTTACTTTCATCAAAGTACCCTTGCTTGGATGTAATGATTGCCTCACAAACTCGAGGTATGCAGTCAATAAGTTGTTGTACTTACTGCGACTCTTTATGATTCCACACACCCTTAACGACATTCCAGGGATGTGGCTTGCTTGTTATGTGAATTTACCGGGTACGTTTGTCCACGTCGTCCGAGGCCATTTCAATGGGGCTATAGTCAATGCTTTGGGACGGTCCCATCATACGTCTTTCAGTACCACCTGTTTTTCCTTTGACGCAGCGTACTTATTACGGAATACCGACCGTTGTTTTGGGTCATTATCCTGTGAACCGTTTCGCTATTAAGCACAATCCACATAATATCGCACGATACTGAAGTACGCGGTGACAGCGCTTCTGGTCCTTATAACCTTCTATTTTCACAATATCGCCAACTCGATCTCCTGGAAAACGCCCCCAAATCATAAAAGAACCGCCACCGTGATTAACTGTAGGCAGCATGCACTTTCGGGCCACTCTTTCTCCTTCAGATCGACGAACAAATATTCTCCTTCTGCTACCAAAAATCACGAGTTTCGATTCATCTGTGAATAACACTTTCTTCCACTCTTCATGTGTCCACTTACTATGAGTCCTGGCCCATTCGAGTCTCCTTATTTACGAGCTTCAGAGGGGTTTCGTCGCCGTTACACGCCCTTTCAAGCCAGCATCAATCAGTTTCCTTTTCACTGTTGCAACAGATAAGTTCTTTTTTTTTTTTTTGTTCATTTCGTTGTATTCTGCCCGAATTTGTGCTGCGGTTTTGAACCTATTTCTTTTACTAGTAATTCTGATGAATTTGCCATCAGTTCCAGCTGTTTTACCAGGTCGTCCTGGTCGTGATAATTCCTTATTGCCACCTGTTGTCTTCTGCCTGTGTAATACACATCTCCTATAGAAACGCCATATTGTTCGAAATTTGGGGCATAGATGAGCCTGCTTGTCTGACTGTTTCAATTACAGCACATTTGTCCATCGCTACCTACACTCTTGGAGTCGTAAAACGATGTGCACACGATCAGCTGTCAGTAAGGAAGTGAAGTGCAGTATGTATCGTACCACTGCTTCAAGTACATTGCTGGCGTCACAGTACTACAGGGAATAACAGGACAGTATGGAATCTGATTCATTCGTCACACAGATAAACAAACATATTAGTTCAGGTAACTACTTTGTATGTACACAACGTTCTTCTGCATAGTATTGCATGTAGATAAAAACAAACACGTGAATCCACACCAATGTTGTGATATTCCATTACTTACTCAACAATAACCATAGTATAATCTGGGATAGGGAATTGGGCTATCGGCAGTGCCCATAAAACGGATATGAGTTTTTAAGTACAGCTACAACTTGCTCCTTTGCATCCCATCATTTGTAGATAGCTTAACTCCTGTAATTTTATCCCTCGTGAAATATTAGGACTACCTGTGTTATACAGCTCTCCTTGGATGATCTGAATTACTTCTCCTTTTGATCTTCGATGATCAACTCGTGTGCAAGTATAGTATGAAAGCTAACGTGCATCCTCTTACAAAGGGACATTATGGACTGGCCCTTTTCGATTTTCTTCATAAATGTAAGACATATACGTTTGAAACTAAAACACAGAATTCGAATTACAGTAAAAAAAAAGAGTTACTGCTACCGAAAATCGAACCAACGACCTCGCGTTTATATGGCTTCGACGCTACGCTCTCAGGTAATGGTGGCTTTGTTAAAGATCACTATGTTTTTTGCTTACCAGACTCCAAAATCTTCACATGTTCAGCATCGTACCTCTTTAGGAAAGTGTTTTCCGAGCACTGACCTTAAAATCTTACAAGTATGTAAGTTCAGGCAGTCTGAACACGGTAAGTAAGACGCCACAAATTTAAAAAGAACAACCTCTGCTACCTAGAACAGTGTGTATTCTGCATGCAACCCCGCGAATGTACCGTTGACCGTGTTATCCCTCTATAGGTACGAGCTAGCATTAAATCCTCAGCTCTATCGATATGTGTCACATCGACTGTGACAGTTGTTTGTCGATTGCCGGTGGGAGATAACGCAGCAGGTGTTTGAATTGCCGCGCTGTGTTTTCGAATTCCGGCCGCGATTGGCGGGGACAGGAAATTAAAATCGCGGTGGTGCCGGCTGCGGTCTGCTGGAAGATTTCTGATTAAAACATTAATTTCCGGATTGGTGACAGCGTGCAAGTTAACAGGCGTCGTTACGAGCCGAATTTGCTGTTTGTTCCTCGACCGTCTGTTCCATTCGTAACGATACAGAGATGGCACTGCGAATCGCTTCACATAATTACGCAGTGGCGAGAATTGTCATTAATATCGTCAAGGACATTGTCCAGTAGCTTTGATGTTCATTGCCCTCTGCGCCAATATGATAAAATTCTAGCAATAATTTGCAGCTACGGAAATCTTTGTTTTCCTCAGCTGTAAGTAGATCGGGGAACTACGTTTACAATAAACTTTAAGCATTACGAAGTACCCGGTAGGAGGAAAAAAGCTGCTATATGAAATTCTTTTCTGCTCTGACTGAATATGGTTCCGTACTCTCGATTAATAAAATAAACTATGAGGCATTTGATATTCCACGCTGCTGACGTAAGGTTTAAGGGATGTAACATGCTTACAACTGTCCGTTCGCTACCATCTTTGTGTGTTCATTCCAGTTCAATTAACAGCTAAGCGAACCTCACTTCTTTCTGTGATGGCACACCAAGTCGTTAATGGACGAAGCCAAGGTTTCTGCTAGCTACGGTGTGCGATGCGAGCGGTCTGCCTGTTTGTGCGTCAACATGGGTATATGATTGAGTAAAAATTTCACGTACCGCGATAGTGCATCTGTTTGCGTTAGTCGGCAATTTTAGTCAGTTATAACAAGTGATTCGTTATTTGTTGGTGTTTAGCGTAAACCAAAGCTACTACTGAGAGTAATGTTTGTTGAATCAAAAGAAATCGTAAAATGGCAAAGTAGGCAAAATGCATTTTTAATTTTCTTTATACAGCAGCGCAGGTTATGCTGCTGATAAGGTGTTCTTTTACGGGCCGAAGCGTTGCCACAACTCAAAAGGTTTGTTAATTGCGAAGTAAAAAAAAAAAAAAAGTTAAATTTACCTATCTTATGTTTTATTTACAGAAACTAGCCGACCTATTTTATCTGCTGAAATGTTACTTTATATATTTATTGGAAAGCCCTTTTGCATAACAAGTTAAATCAATATTTCAGTTCCTGCTGCATGAATTCTTCTTCCTATTCGCCCACATCCCTTTCAAACGTTCTGATGTCAGCTTCCGCAGCTATTGGATGTTATGCGGCCGTTTACTTTTTCTCGCTTGTTCGTCACAGAACACCTCTTTCTGAATTTTTGGTACTAAATAAGTTCCAGTTAGGTCTGCCCTTTACAATGTTTGCGTCTTTGATGTCATTTTGTATCTGTGTAAGTCGGCCGGTGTGGTCTAGCGGTTCTAGGCGCTACAGTCTGGGACCGTGCGACCGCTACGGTCGCAATTTCGAATCCTGCCTCGGGCATGGATGTGTGTGATGTCCTTAGATTAGTTAGGTGTAACTAGTTCTAAGTTCAAGGGGACTAATTGTGGTGTCACCGCCAGACACCACACTTGCTAGGTGGTAGCCTTTAAATCGGCCGCGGTCCGTTAGTATACGTCGGACCCGCGTGTCGCCACTATCAGTGGTTGCAGACCGAGCGCCGCCACACGGCAGGTCTGGTCTAGAGAGACTCCCTAGCACTCGCCCCAGTTGTACAGCCGACTTTGCCAGTGATGGTTCACTGTCCACATACGCTCTCATTTGCCGAGACGACAGTTTAGCATAGCCTTCAGCTACGTCATTTGCTACGACCTAGCAAGGCGCCATATTCAGTTACTATGTCTTCTGAACAGATAATATTGTGACTCAGTACAGTCAAGAATGACGTTCATCATTAATGGATTAAAGTTAAGTATCAAACCAATTACGTCCGCGTTCTGAATTCTCATTCCTTGTCATGTTCCAGACCTCACGTCAGTATAGTCTTTCCTCCTCACGCCAGCCTGCGTGAGCTAAAACGCGTGCATTTCGGCCTCCTCTAGTAACACGGTGTTGGCTCTTCAGCCAACACTACACTAATGACCTCAGATGTCCCATAGGGCTCAGAGCCATTTGAACCATTTTTTTTTTTTTGTCTGTGTAAATCACTCTGGTTGTCCCTTCAGCTAATTCGATTCGTGAGTCTATCATCATCCATTGTAGCCAAGCGAACGCCGAAGAACGATATTCTTCTTTTGCGCTTTGTGTCTGTTATGTTCACTACATCTTCATAGATTTCTTTGTTAGGTCGTGGCGTTTTCTGTCTGTTTGTGGTATCCTTGGGGCTATTCTCATAATTTTGTTCGTGCCATCTTTCCGAACTGGTTTTAGTGTTTCGACGCTTTACAGAGCCTCAAGTCTCGTCTTTATTTTTGGTCTCCCGCGATAAAGCTTTCATCTAGTGTACAGTTCTGGTGTTCTGAAACGCAATGTTCGTCTTATTTGTTCTTATCCCTAGACTCTAATTGTCATTGTTATTTATGCTTAGCCACTCACCTAAATATCTGTATGAGATTGATTTCTGGATTTTGTTTTCATTTACGAGTAATCTCTGTGGACAAATGTTAACGTTTTTGGGAAAAATTTGTGAACTAATTTTTCCCGCTTGCACATTTAGGTTTCCTTTCTGGATTTTGGCACTTTCTGGCGTGTCTGTTATCAAGACAATGTCATTTGCGAAAGTCCACATAGATGTTATCTTTTTTTGTATTCCACTTCGATGCCTTTCTTGTGGAATTTCTTCTCTCTCTAGGTCTTTCAGGGCGCAGCTGGGTAACCGAAGGAAGCAATTCATCTCCCTATCTGACTCCTGTTATTATGGCAAAGTTTTCAGAGAATTTTCCAGAGAAGCTGACGTTATCTAAGACACATTAACAAATAGTTAATCTAATGTTTTGGATCTAAAGCGAACTTTTTTCATATTATTTATGAGGGATTTTCTGCCATTGGAATCATACACTGCCTTGGAATCTACAAATGTAACTGTTGTATATCTATTCCTCAGCTGTCTCATTCACAGAATAGATTTTAGATTCCAGATTTGTTAGCTGCATTATCAGCTATTCCGAAATTCACCTAGATATTTCTCTATTTGGGGTTCTGCACGATATATTTGTTGTACGTAAAAAGATAAACGATTATGGGGACTGCAACAAGTCAAACGCATCGACGTCTTGTATATAGATTACGTGTAATACGTCGAGTTCGAGATCATGAGAGAACACAGCATTTCCACGGGAGGACTATTCGCAGCAGAATATTAAAAATGTCCTCTACCGTGACAGTGTTTTACCACTGCCGTGACCAGGATTCGAACCTGGGTTATTGCGGCCACAACGCAATGTCCTAACCACTAGACGATCACGGCTAACAGGAGAACGAGGGAACATTGCCTTGCCAACAGATAAAGCGTCCCGTAGCTGCCGCTGCGTGCTGCGACATCTGTTGGGGAATGGCGGAACGTGATGCTACGGGCCGGACCTGCGCTATTCTACACTTGGAATTTTTCGCAGTTTCTTCTACATTTCAAGAATCTTGCATAATTTTCTGCCGCAAACACTTATGTATGAGGCAGCCATACATGCTGAAATGTGCAGCACTGCACACGCGTTAGCCTGTCAACGACATTGCATTTCCAACCGAAATGGCGCAAATGTAGTGAAATAACTCATTTGCACATGAGCTGGAACACTAAACGCAAGCGGCATTTATTGTTAGAAGTATACAATTCCGTTTAGGAAACCTATACATACATATATGCTGCTGTATCAGTCCGATTTCACAGCAAATCTGTCTCACTAACAAGTAAGCCTAGTAGGCAAAAAGAAAGTATTTAATTCTTTCTTGTTCGTGTAGATTGGTTATTGACATTCAGATTGTGCAGTTCTGAAAACTCGACAGAAATGTACGTCGACGAACTTTGGGATACAAATCGGGGAACATTTTAAGGTAATTAGTACAACACTGTGGCCGGGCTTATGACTCCACGTTTCCGTGTCGGTGAAATAGTCAAGTCAGCAGTCTAATATTTACGAGAAATCGAGGATTTAGGTCCGTTGCAAATATTTTAGTATGTTACTCTACAAGTAAAACTAATGAAAAAATTCATATAGACATAGGTCCGCAAATGTTTGGTTACGGAGTTACGGCTAGTAAAAGATTTTGCCTGAAATTTAGCAACTTCGCTCATACGAAACCATCGCAAAACTATACGAGGTTTAAGTAAAGCACGATTTCCATTTATGTTATTGTTATTGGTCTGGTGAATCTAATAAAACATGTCCCAGACGTGTATCCGCAGTAGTTTTCCAGAACATCCAGAGAAGCAAAGTATACAAGTAAATTTGTTTACTTTCCATTAAGAATGTAGAAACCTTTACGTCATTGTTGGCAACCATTAGTGAGTTGTTATAGTCGTTTCCTAACATTTATTGAGAATGTATTGCGAAACTGTATGTACACTGTACAACTTCCTAAACACTGAGCTCTGTTTTTTCCGGTTTAACATGAATTCACGTGTGCTATGGTATTAATCAAAACGGATTATCTGACACATTCATACAGTTTCAGTTAACGTTATTACCATCATTTTTTCAAAATTAAATTCTCTACAACTTCCGTTGAAAACCTTGTGCAATTGTCTAGAATTTAAAAAACAAATTGGGCCAAGTAGTCAGTAAATTAAAAATTTTACGAAATTACGTCTATGCTTCTCTGGATGTTCTGGAAAGCTACTGCAGATAAAGTCTGAAACATGTTTTATTAGATTCACCAGATCAATAACAACAAAATAAATGGAAATCGTGCTTCACTTTAACCTCGTACAGTTTCGCGATGGCTTCATATTAGCGAAGTTGCTAAATTTCAGGCAAAATTTTTTATTTATTTTGCGGACCAATGTTTATATGAACTTTTTCTTTAGTTTTACTTGTAGAGTAACATACTAAAATATTTGAATATCTTCGTGAATCGCCCCGTATATTAGAGGAGGAAGCAGGGCAACAGCCAACAGGTAGAAGAGCAATATACAGATCACAGTCGCCTTCTGTGTACAGGGATCCAAGTCGTACTTCACGAGTAAAATATTTACTGCAGCAACCCACATTAAAAAATTTTTTATACAGGATGAATCAAAAGTAACTGTACACACTTCGTGGGTGTAACGTATACATCAAAATTAGCGTAAATTGTTAAATAATGGTTTGTCCGAAACTGCTTTATTTCAGGATTGTGCAGCAGAGTAGGGGGTCACAGGTGCAACACAAACAATCAAAATTAATTCTTCTCAAAAAGTACCATCCACGTGATCTACTTCTACCCCAGAACATGATGAAAAATGATGTCCATGTAGATGAAGATAGCGACGTGCACGAAGTTTACCGCTCTCTGAACGTACTCCTGATTCTGCACAGTTGCTCAGCCGTTTTCAATTCGTGCTGTAGTTGTGATACACGAGCTTCTTGAGACGGCCCCAGAAGTGTCCTGGGGTTAAGATCCGGTGGGCCAAGCAACTGGTCCTACACGTCCTATCCACATATTGGGATATGCAACAGTGAGACAATCTCTTGCCTCCCGACTGAAATGTGCTGGGGAACCGTCGTGCCTAGAGATTAAGTTGTTTAGTGTAGCGAGTGGGACTTCATTAAGCAGACCTCCCAATTCGTGTTCCAAAAACTGTCGATTCTTGCCAGTCAGGCGCTGTGGAATAACATGCGGTCCGAGTAACTGTTTGTCCACTGTATCACCCCAAATGTTCACCGTAAATTGATGTTGATGTCCTCGTGCTGTAGTTATGCGAGGATTCTCACATGGGCATGTTACGAGCGTTCACGATACCCGCACGGGTAAACAGGCTCTCGTCCGTAAAGAGTACTCTACGACCGAACATTGGATCTGCAGCATGGCGCTCGAGTAACCACTGACAGAAATTCCGACGTCTAGTGTAGTCTACAGGCGTCAGCTCCTGTACTTTCTGCAGGTGGAATGGTTGGCCTTTCTGTCTCCGAAGCAGGCGCCGTACCTACATTGGTTCAGGAACCCCCAGAGCAGTGTGGAGGGGATGTACAAAGCAACATCAGTCGGTATGAAGGCAAACACAACACGCCAAAATCCTGAACTGCCCCATGATGTAATGCCTACCACAAATGACATTATGCATCACAATTCGGTTAAAAAAACTATTTCAGAACTTTATTTAATATTTTATTGTCATTTTGATGTATTCATTACACCACGAAGTGTGTATAGCTTGAAATGCGTGGGAGAGGGTACTTACTACAAACGCAGGAGAAATACAGACACGGAGAAACTCGGACAGCAGAGCTTGCCGAAGATTCGCGGACGCCACTTTTGTCAGCTAATGGCCTCGTTCAACAATGCCACGCAACGTAAAGCAGGTCATTGTTTCTGCCGCATCCTGCATAAACAATGAGCGATAAGTCTTAAATGTACCTTGTATCTATAGTTTTCGATTTTGGTCAGCACGTCTGCATTATTGTTTTGGTGAACTGGCGTTGTTTCGTAAAACATTTTCCTAATATCTTGTGGCTATTGTGCAAAAAATGTGTGGTTGCAACGGCAATTTGCGGTTGCTGAATGTGCCTTTGCTACATGTGAGCAAATGGAAGAAACTATAAATGCTCACCAATAGCCCATCTTGAACATGTAGAGAGGGCAAAGACAATGAAAAAATCACACGAACTTTTGACGGGTCATTCATACCCCTTTTAAGAAGCAAGACAGCTGCTACGAGTAGACACAGCGTTTCATTGTTTTGCAATTCTGAGAGATCTTGGAGATATAATCACCAAGGCCGGCCAGGGTAGTATATCGTTTACATAACACTTACATGTTAATTTCAGATAATACTGTTAAGGAGATGCGATAACTTGTTGAACAACCTGCCTTTTATTTATTTATTTGTTTATTTTTTACTGAGCTGCTGGGCAATGCAACGATGAATTGTCCGCTCGAGTCATTAAGATCTTCAGCAAATCTGGAGTCATTTATTTCACTGTCGCTAACCTGAATAATCGGCCAGATAAATGGCACTCCCATAAATTTCTGAACTTGGCGCGAAAGACGCTTCGGGCACAGTCGATTGCCGACTTAACCATCGGAGCAATTACCGTAGATATCTCAAAATATGGCCATGAAGTTACATGAGCTTATGCAGCACAAACAGCACTGACAGCAAAGTCAAAGATGAGTTTCATGGAAAATTAACAAGTGTGTTAGAGCTCACGCAAAGCAATAATTTTAATGGAAAAGTTGAGGATGGCCACCGAGAGTGGTTTAGTGGGAAGACATGGAGATGACATTAAATGACAATGGGGAAAAGTTAGTGGATATGTTTCAGACAGTTTCCGTGGAGATTTTAAATAGTTTCTTTCGTCACAAGCAGATCCACAAATACAAATGGGAGAGTTCTTCCAGAAATGTTAGGTCAATAATAGTCTATATTATTCAAAACAAAAATTCCAACATAAGAACTAAGGATGTTAGAGAGTCTGCAGAATGTGGCTCAGATCACTTCCTGTTAGGTGCAAAGATGATAGTGACATCCAAGGGCCAATAACGAATTAAAGAGGTTAGATATTCCCACGAGGACAATGGATACTATGAAATAAAACTTAGATAGCTTAAAAGAAGACTCTGTACAATTTCTTTATAAATTATGGTTGTCAAACAGAGACATTTAGAAGAAGGAACGGTGGAGCATACGTACCAAGGAATTAGAAAATGCACACATGAAGTAGTATTTGAAGCACTGGGTCAGCTAAGAAAGAAAGCAGCCCCCCACAATGGTGGACTCAAAGCACTGAAGAAAAAGTAAAGCTAAAAAAGATGTCTTATAATAATTCGTTGGGGCAACGGACAAACATGATAGAGCCTTGTATGTTAGACTACAGAAGTAAAAAAGAACATCTGCTACAGGAATATGAAATCTGGGAGGATAAACGCGAGGAAGTCGATCGCTACATGGGGGTCACAAAAGTGGCGGCAGAGTGGACAGTTGTTGCAAGACTGAGGAAAGAAGTAAAGGAAAAAGCAAACCTGGCGATTATGAGTGTGGTAGAGTGGGAGAAGTATTTTAAAAGACCTGCTAACAGAAGAAAGGACAGAGTACAAAGAAATGAAGTGGGAGGAGATAGGGGAGAACTAGGAGGGTGAAAGGGCAGAGAAATTAATTACGAAAGAAGGCACGGAAGGAGGCTACACAAATGAAAACTGGGGAATTATGAGGGTCTGTAAGTGCACCAATAAAGTTCGCCAGATATGACCCGAGCATTCTGAGTGAATATCTAAGGAAGTTATTTAATAAATGTATGTGGTATCGGTCAGGAATGTGGAATCAACAGGTCCCTGTTTATTGAATCGTCAGCTTCAACAGTTCGATTTCTCAGCTCTTGAAAAGTAGCTGCCTTAGGTGGGACAAAGACTCTCTTTTATGTAGCCCCACAGAAAAAAATCCTGAGATGTGGATCTGGTGACCTCAGTGGCGAAAATCAATGAACAAGATCTTGATGTCCACTTTTTCCAATCAAACGTAGTGGGATGGTGTTGTTAAGGTAATGGCACATGTCAACGTGATGGTGAGGCAGAGCGCTGTCATCCATAAAAATGAAATCATTAGAATCTTCGTGTAGTTGAGAAAATAAGTAATTTCGCAGCGTGTCCAGGCATGACATTCCTGTCACAGTTTCCTCTGCAAAAAAGAAAGGTTCATAAACTTCGTGAACAGAAACGGCACGTGACGCATTCAGTTTTGGAGAGTCTCTTTCATGTTCGTCGTCCTTAAATTATGGCGGTTTACTTTCCCCGATAGATGAAACGTCGATTCGTCCGAAAAGATGAATAGTTCGGGAAAAAAATGTCCTCTGCCATTTCCTGGACAGTTCAAATACAAAATTCGAACCTCCTGTTATGGTCGCCGGGACGCAATTACTGCAGTAACTGCAATTAGTAAGGCTTCAGATGCAGGCGTCGTTTCAGAACACGCCGCACCGTTGTTTGAGGAAGTTGAAGTTCCTGGCCTGTCCGTCTTGTGGTCTTCCGAGGGCTCCATGTGAACGCATCTCGGATACGCTCCGCACTTTCATCAGCCGTGCGTGGCCGACCAGTGCTCTTCCCTTTGCATGTGCACTCAACGTCTAAGAATTTTGTATGCTTGTCAGAAATCTGAGTGTGCAGAGGCGTTTCTTGCTAAACTGACGGCGGAATGCACGTTGCACTTGAACAATAGATTGACTTCGAGCAAATTCCAACACAAAATGATTTCTTTTGTGATGTAGTCGCCACAAAGGGAGGAGTGGGAACTAGAGATGCCATTGGGCTACAGTGAGTGATGGGGGAGAGGTACCTGGAGAAGAAAAGGAAGGTGTATGTTGTGTTCATTGATTTTGATCAGGCTTTTGACTGTGTCAAATTGGGACAAACTGGTGGAAATCCTAAGGAAACATTGAGTTGACTGGAGCGATAGAAATTTATATTTGAAGCAGAGAGCAAGAGTAAGAATAGGAGGTGTGATGAGTGAAGAAACCGAACTGGGAAAAGTTGTAAGACGAGGTTGTTGTTTATCACCAACACTGTTCAATATATATCTGGAGGAAATTATTAGTGAAGGAGAGGAGAGGAGTTTGTATAGGGGGTCGGAGAGTGGAGCGTACAAGATTTGCAGACGACATGGTTGTGATGGCAGAATGCAAGAGAGATGGAACAAATGTTAGATGATTTAAACACAAAATTAGAAGAATATGGAATGAAGATTAACAAGAAGAAAACGAAAAGCATGGTAATTGGAGGTATGAAAATAGGGGGAGAGGAAATAGAGCAAGTGAATAACTTCAGTTACTTGGGAAGTGTAATAATGTATGATATGTATTCCTCGACAGAAATTAGGAAAAGAATTGCAATGGCAAAAGAAGGATTCAAGAGGAAACAGAAATTACTTTGTGGACCACTAAACAAAGATCTGAGGAGAAGACTTGCCAAATGTTACATCTGGAGCGTTGCACTATATGATGCGGAGGCCTGGACATTGAGAAAGGAAGACGAAAGAAGACTGGAGGCATTAGAGATGCGGATATGGAGAAGAATGGAAAATGTGATATGGGAAGGCCGAGTAAGGAATGAAGAAGTATTAAGAACAGTTGGAGAAGAAAGAAACATGCTGAAAGTCAGCATAAAGAGAAAACGGAACTGGATTGGACATTGTTTGAGGAGGGACTGTTTATTGAAGGACGGAATAGAAGGAATGGGGGAGGAGGGAAAAAGGGGAAGAGGAAAAAGAAGATATCAAATGCTGGACAATATCAAAGGAGGAAAATATTCAGAAATGAAAAGACTGGCTATGGACAGACAAAAGTGGAAGAGGCCTAAGCCATGACAAGACCTGTCGTAAGGCAGAATACCATTCTGCTACTATTACTACTACTACTACTACTATTACACCATGTCGCTACAAAAAAAATCTTCCTCTAGCCAGTGGTATGAGCAATGTGTTTCTAAGTTTTATAATTCGTCTATGCAATGAAATCTGTTCTTTCCTTTTGAATCACCCGGTACCGTTTACATTTAAGTGTCATATACAGGGGATAGCCAAAATAATGTGAATAGTGGTAGTAATAGAATGGTTGTCTTCGACGGTCAACAACGCAAGTAAGGCACGATGTGTGGCGCTGGACTGTGCGTGTTCAGTACGGACTATATCAGTGCAGGTTGTTTACGAATAGTGCACACTTCGTATTTGCGTTCAGAGGCCGAGGTCGACGTGCAATGAAAGACCTAAGAGAATTCCAAAGAGGGCAGATTGTGGGGGGCCGATTAGCTGGAGCATCAGTACCCAAGACAGCCAACTCATTCAATGTTTCAAGAGCAACTGCTTCAACAGTCATGACGGCCTACACAAAACATGGAAAGACATCATCGTGCAAACGTAATAGTGGGCGCAAATCAAAACTAAATGACTGAGACCGTCGTATGCTAACACGAATTGTGTCAAAACAACACAAAACTGCGGCGGTTAAAGTGACTGCAGAGCTCAAAATGTTTCAAATGGCTCTGAGCACTATGGGACTTAACATCTGAGGTCATCAGTCCCCTAGAACTTAGAACTACTTAATTAACCTAAGCACATCACACCCATCGATGCCCGAGGCAGGATTCGAACCTGCGACCGTAGCGGTCACGCGGCTCCAGACTGAAGCGCCTAGAACCGCTCGGCCACTACGGCCGGCTGCAGAGCTCAATAGCCCATCTTAGAGACCGCCGTATCTATCGACACTGTCCGCCGAGAACGTCACAAAGCGAATATTCATGGACAAGCTGCTACACCGAAACCATTAGTGACGACAGCCAACACAAAGAAGCGTAAAACATGAAGTCAGGAGCATAAATCCTGAACGGCTGATTAGTGGAAACACGACATATGGTCGGACGAGTGAACATTTTCGTTATTTCCAACATCGGGCTGGGTTTACATCTGGAGAACGCCAAAAGAAGCCTACAATCCTGATTGCTATATTCCAAGGTTAAGCATGGAGGTGGAAGTGTGGGCAGCCATATCAAGTATTCTGCTGGTCCCATCATTACTCTCAAAGGCCGTGTTGCAGTTAACGGTTATGTGGACATTTTAGGTGATCAGGTGCGCCCCATGATTGTGTTGTTCCCCAACAATGATGACATATTTCACGACGATAATGCACCCATTCACACAGCCAGGACAGTACAATCTTGGTATAAGGAGCATGCAACTGGAAGTGTCTTCCCTGGCCAGAACAGTCCTCAGACTTGAACATTATCGAACCCTTTTGGGCGGTATTCGAGCACACACTCCGGAAAAGATTCCGCCTCCCTCGTCGTTACATGAGTTAGGAGAGGTTCTGATTGAAGAGTGGTATAACATTTCACTGGAGACACCTTTCTGCTTTCCCTTCTTTGCTTAGAACTGGGCTTCCATCTGAGCTCTTGATATTCATGCAAGTGGTTCTTTTTTCTCCGAAGGTCTCTTTAATTTTCCTGTAGGCAGTATCTATCTTACCCCTAGTGATATGCGCCTCTACATCCTTACATTTGTCCACTATGCATCCCTGCTTAGCCATTTTGCACTTCCTGTCAATCTCATTTTTGAGACGTTTGTATTCCTTTTTGTCTGCTTCGTTTACTGCATTTTTATATTTTCTCCTTTCATCAATTAAATTCAATATTTCTTCTGTTACCCAAGGATTTCTACTTGTCCTTGTCTTTTTACCTACTTGATCCTCTGCCGCCTTCTCTACTTCATCCCTCAGAGGTACCCATTCTTCTTCTACTGTATTTCTTTCCCCCATTCTTGTCAATCGTTCCCTAATGCTCTCCCTGAAGCTCTCTACAACCGCTGGTTCTTTCAGTTTATCCAGGTCCCATCTCCTCAAATTCCCACCTTTTTACAGTTTCTTCAGTTCACTGGAGACTATACAGTCATTATATGACAATATTCCAAGAGGAATCGCAGCGGTATTAAGGCAGATGAGTGTCCAACAACTTAATAATAACCATTCCCAAGTAAGTACAGGTGTTCACATGATTGTGCCTATCGCCTGTATGTAATACGTAACACATTTCTTTTAACCGGTTTCGGACGTCTGCTTCAGTTTTACCTGGAAATGAATTCAAATGCAGACAGTGCCCGTTGAATAGAACTGTAAACACGAGACTGTCCGTCAGTCAGTATAACAGGCGGATTATTCCAACCCGCATACGCGCACGCCGTGGGAAGCGGACGCACCACGCGTTGCCCAGCGACAATGACGGCGCGTTCCTTACCCCTCACGGGCCGCCGTTGTGCTGCTATTGACAGATGGCGTGCTGTCGGCCGTTATTGATGGCGCCAGCGCTGAAAGGAATCCTGCGGCCCGCGGCGCGACTTAACTCGCTCCTCGTGTGATCGCTGGTGCCCCCCTCCCCCTCTGCTCCCCTCCCCGACCCTTCTCCGCGGGTATTATCTCCCTGCCTGGCACGCCGCCATTCAGACCTTCCGCTACGCACGCGACTGGCTGGTAATGGAGGAGGTTTACTACGCGGATTAGCGCCCTCGGCACTGAGGATCCCGCTCACGAGCGTGGGCTTACTGCCTGCCCAGTGCTCTCTTCGCGCCGCGGTTCGAGCAGTTCTGTGACACCCACCAGCGGTAACGCTGCTGTGACTATCCCATCACGTTTATGGTGACGAGTTGCCGCGTCCGATATTTTTAAAGTTAAATGCGCCACGAATAAATTACCCTACTGGCCATTAAAATTGCTACACCACGAAGATGACGTGCTGCAGACGCGAAATTTAACCGGCAGGAAGAATATGCTGTGATATGCAAATGATTAGCTTTTCACAGCATTCACACATGGTTGGCGCTGGTGGCGACGACTACAACGTGCTGACATGAGGAAAGTTTCCAACCGATTTCTCATACACAAACAGCAGTTGACCGGCGTTGCCTGGTGAAACGTTGTTGTGGTGCCTCGTGTGAGGAGGAGAAATGCATACGATCACGTTTCCGACTTTGATAAAGGTCGGATTGTAGCCTATCGCGATTGCGGTTTATCGTATCGCGACATTACTGTTCGCGTTGGTCGAGATCCAATGACTGTTAGCAGAATATGGAATTGGTGGGTTCAGGGGGGTAATACGGAACGCCGTGCTGGATCCCAACGGCCTCGTAATACTACCAGTCGAGATGACAGGCATCTTATCCGCATGGCTGAGTCAACAGATAGGGACGTTTGCAAGACAACAACCATCTGCACGAACAGTTCGACGACGTTTGCAGTAGCATGGACTATCAGCTCGGAGACCATGGCTGCGGTTACCCTTGACGCTGCATCACAGACAAGAGCGCCTGTGATGGTGTACTCAACGACGAACCTGGGTGCTCGAATGGCAAAACGTCATTTTTTTCGGATGAATCCAGGTTCTGTTTACAGCATCATGATCGTCGCATCCGTGTTTGGCGACATCGTGGTGAACGCACATTCGAAGCGTGTATTCGTCATCGCCGTACTGGCGTATCACCCGGCTTGATGGTATGGGGTGCCATTGGTACACGTCTCGGTCACCTCTTGTTCGCATTGACGGCACTTTGAACAGTGGACGTTAAGTTTCAGATGTGCTACGACCCGTGGCTCTACCCTTCATTCCATCCCTGCGAAACCCTACATTCCAGCAGGATAATGCACGACCGCATGTTGCAGATCATTTACGGGCCTTTCTGGATACAGAAAATGTTCTACTGCTGCCCTGGCCAGCACATTCTCCAGATCTCTCCCCAATTGAAAACATCTGGTCAATGGTGGCCGAGTAACTGGCTCGTCACAATACGCCAGTCACTACTCTTGGTGAACTGTGGTATCGTGTTGAAGCTGCATGTGCAGCTGTACCTGTACACGCCATCCAAGCTCTGTTTGACTCAATGCCCAGGCGTATGAAGGCCGTTATTACGGCCAGAGGTGGTTATTCTGGGTACTGATTTCTCAGGATCTATGCACCCAAATTGCGTGAAAATGTAATCACATGTCAGTCCTAGTATAATATATTTGTCGAATGAATACCCGTTTGTCATCTGCATTTCTACTTGGTGTAGCAATTTTACTGGCCAGTAGTGTAAAACTTAATACAGCGCGTTAGGGGTATAAGTACAGATATTGTGATAATTGGTACCTTGACATGTACGCACCTCAGTGGGTTAGTTGTTTTTTGTCTGCGTCTAACACTCAAGCGCCACATAATTGCCTACGCCGTAACCGCGGCGCGAAGTGGAGTACGCCTGTCAATATAGACATCCCGTTTGGCGCCTACACTTCAATACCAGATCTGCACCCCAGGGGAAAATAGATATTAGTGCCTGTTCGTGCCGCACGTACTTGGAGGTACTAACCAACATAAAAACACACTACTCCTAATAGCTATAATTAATAGTCTGCAAATGAAGTAAATACTGATGTAGTAGTACTATGAAAAGGATAGCTGCTACTCACCATATAGCGGAAATGCTGTGTCGCAGATGGCACAACAAAAAGACTGTCAGAAGACGAGTTTTCAGCCAACAGGGTCTTCGTCGGAGATAGAACATACACGCACACACTCACGCAAACGCATCTCACACACACATGACCGCAGATACTGGCTACTGAGACCACACGCTCATTTTCTGACAATCATTTTGTTGTGCCTATCTGTGACTTAGCATCACTGCTATGTGCTGAACAGCCATCATTGCTATGTGCTGAATAGCGACCATCTCTTTCACAATATTGTTACATTCCATCCTGGATTTTCCATTGTTGAAATACTGATGTAATGTTGTTCAGTACAGTGGCCTCAGTCACGACAAGAAATAATTGCACTTGTGCCTTTAACGGACTGTGTGTTTGCGAGTTGTTTACAACTGATGTCGCTTCTCACTTCTTAACCTCCACAATTTAAAACAGACGAGGGTTGTCCAGAAAGTAACTTCCGATCAGTCGCGAAATGGAAACCACTGGGAAAATCTGGTAAAGCTTTGCACAGATGTGTTGGGCAGTGTTTCTACACTCCTGGAAATGGAAAAATGAACACATTGACACTGGTGTGTCAGACCCACCATATTTGCTCCGGACACTGCGAGAGGGCTGTACAAGCAATGATCACACGCACGGCACAGCGGACACACCAGGAACCGCGGTGTTGGCCGTCGAATGGCGCTAGCTGCGCAGCATTTGTGCACCGCCGCCGTCAGTGTCAGCCAGTTTGCCGTGGCATACGGAGCTCCATCGCAGTCTTTAACACTGGTAGCATGCCGCGACAGCGTGGACGTGAACCGTATGTGCAGTTGACGGACTTTGAGCGAGGGCGTATAGTGGGCATGCGGGAGGCCGGGTGGACGTACCGCCGAATTGCTCAACACGTGGGGCGTGAGGTCTCCACAGTACATCGATGTTGTCGCCAGTGGTCGGCGGAAGGTGCACGTGCCCGTCGACCTGGGACCGGACCGCAGCGACGCACGGATGCACGCCAAGACCGTAGGATCCTACGCAGTGCCGTAGGGGACCGCACCGCCACTTCCCAGCAAATTAGGGACACTGTTGCTCCTGGGGTATCGGCGAGGACCATTCGCAACCGTCTCCATGAAGCTGGGCTACGGTCCCGCACACCGTTAGGCCGTCTTCCGCTCACGCCCCAACATCGTGCAGCCCGCCTCCAGTGGTGTCACGACAGGCGTGAATGGAGGGACGAATGGAGACGTGTCGTCTTCAGCGATGAGAGTCGCTTCTGCCTTGGTGCCAATGATGGTCGTATG
Source organism: Schistocerca nitens (assembly GCF_023898315.1). Classification (NCBI taxonomy): domain Eukaryota; kingdom Metazoa; phylum Arthropoda; class Insecta; order Orthoptera; family Acrididae; genus Schistocerca; species Schistocerca nitens. The sequence continues at coordinate 1,082,765,920 of NC_064615.1, read as the reverse complement.
CGTGTTTGGCGCCGTGCAGGTGAGCGCCACAATCAGGACTGCATACGACCGAGGCACACAGGGCCAACACCCGGCATCATGGTGTGGGGAGCGATCTCCTACACTGGCCGTACACCACTGGTGATCGTCGAGGGGACACTGAATAGTGCACGGTACATCCAAACCGTCATCGAACCCATCGTTCTACCATTCCTAGACCGGCAAGGGAACTTGCTCTTCCAACAGGACAATGCACGTCCGCATGTATCCCGTGCCACCCAACGTGCTCTAGAAGGAGTAAGTCAACTACCCTGGCCAGCAAGATCTCCGGATCTGTCCCCCATTGAGCATGTTTGGGACTGGACGAAGCGTCGTCTCACGCGGTCTGCACGTCCAGCACGAACGCTGGTCCAACTGAGGCGCCAGGTGGAAATGGCATGGCAAGCCGTTCCACAGGACTACATCCAGCATCTCTACGATCGTCTCCATGGGAGAAAAGCAGCCTGCATTGCTGCGAAAGGTGGATATACACTGTACTAGTGCCGACATTGTGCATGCTCTGTTGCCTGTGTCTATGTGCCTGTGGTTCTGTCAGTGTGATCATGTGATGTATCTGACCCCAGGAATGTGTCAATAAAGTTTCCCCTTCCTGGGACAATGAATTCACGGTGTTCTTATTTCAATTTCCAGGAGTGTAGTATGCCCTTCGATCGTGTCTCGTTCTTTTCAGTTTTGAGTGCAGCCCACATAACACAACTGTCGAGCAGTCCCCTCTTCACACCAATTCTCGGCCGCACACTGCAGGGGCAGTGAAGTCGCTCCAGCAGCGTTTCCGATGAGAAGTGTTTGATGACCCACAATACAGTCCGTAATTGGCTCTCCCTGAGTCTCATCTCTGCTCACAAGAACCGCTGGCTGTGAAGACAGACTTTTTCCACAGACAGCGAGCTGCAGACCTGTGCAGGTAACTGGCCGAAAGCATAGGCGGCTGCTTTCTATGACGAGGATATTGGACAGAGGATACAACACTGCGACAAAACTTGAAGTTGGAGCGGCGATTATGTAGAGAAGTAGGTGGAAGGTGTACCTAATTGTTGCAAATAAAACAATTCACTGTGGTTTCCATTTCGCGATCAATCGGAACTTACTTTCTGGACAACTCTCGTTCATATCTACGAGGTGTGGCTAGAAAAAAAACCGGACTAGTACTGGTGAAACAATAAAACGAATGCAATAAGGCTGAAAGTCGCGTGGCCTGTCACGTGACTCTCGCTCCGCCTACTGCTCGAGTTTCATCTGCCTCCTGCACTCAGTCTGCCCGTGGCGTCTGCTTTAAGTAGTTGACGTTTTGTCTGTGCGTCGGAAAATGTTGAGTGTACAGAAAGAACAGCGTGTTAACATCAAATTTTGTTTCAAACTAGGAAAATCTGCAAGTGAAACGTTTGTAATGTTACAACAAGTGTACGGCGATGATTGTTTATCGCGAACACAAGTGTTTGAGTGGTTTAAACGATTTAAAGATGGCCGCGAAGACACCAGTGATGACACTCGCACTGGCAGACCATTGTCAGCAAAAACTGATGCAAACATTGAAAAAATCGGTAAACTTGTTCGACAAGATCGCCGTTTAACAATCAGAGCAGTGTCTGAGTTAACAGGAGTTGACAAGGAAAGTGTTAGGCAGATTCTTCATGACAGTTTCAACATGAACAAAGTGTGTTCAAAAATGTTTCCAAAGTGTCTCACAATTGAACAGAAGGAACGCCGAAGAATGATTTGTTCTGACATCCTGGAAAACATTGAAAGTGATCCCACCTTCTTACAAAATGTTATTACTTGCGATGAATCGTGGTTTTTTACTTACGATCCCGAAACTAAACGCCAATCGATGCATTGGAAAACTCCTGGTTCTCCACGACAAAAAAAGCACGAATGTCAAAATCGAAATTCAAGGCAATGATGATTTTTTTTTTTGACATCAAAGGGATTGTGCACATTGATTGGGTTCCAGAGGGACAAACAGTGAATCAGCATTACTACATTAGCGTCCTGGCTAACTTACGTGAGCGAGTACGGAGAAAACGGAACGATTTGTGGAGAAAAAAGTCATGGATCCTTCACCAAGACAATGCCCCAGCTCACAGTGCGTTGTCAGTGAAGACGTTTTTCGCAAAACACAACATTCCCATCTTAGATCATCCACCCTACTCACCTGATTTGGCCCCCTGTGACTTTTTTGTTTTCCCTAAAGTCAAGTCAGCTTTGAAAGGAACTAGATTTGAGACTGTTGAAGCAGTAAAAGAAAAAGTGACGGAAGTAATGTATGGACTTACCGAAAATGATCTGCAGCATTGCGATGAACAGTGGAAAATTCGTATGGAGCGGTGTAGAGACCGAGGAGGAGAGTACATTGAAGGAGATAACATGAAATTGTAAATAATTGTAAATAAATTTTTTCCAGCATCAGTCCGGTTTTTTTCTAGCCGCACCTCGTATATGGAAGGACAAGAGACGGGTATCATGTGCTTCTTAGATTCAACAAAGCCTTTGACACTGTCGACACTTAGGCTGTACGTGTCAAACATAGCAGCCTAAATTTCTCTGGAAGAGTACTGCAGTGGTTTCACTCATACCTGACTTCGCGCCACCGGTGCAGTAAGGTATCAGCAGAGTCGGGTAGCATCAAGTGTCTTCCAACGCTTCGTTATTAAGTCCTACAATCTTTTCATTGTACGTCAGTGATGTGCCATCAGTTTTGTCGCACTGATGTCCTCCAGTTATATCTAAGTGCAAAACCAATAAACTTAAAGACAGATGTCGACTATTTCAATACTGAAACTTCCTGGCAGATTAAAACTGTGTGCTGGACCGAGACTCGAACTCGGGACCTTTGAGTTCGAGTCTCGGTCCAGCACACAGTTTTAATCTGCCAGGAAGTTTCATATCAGCGCACATTCCGCTGTAGAGTGAAAATTTCATTCTATTTCAATACTGTCCAAAATGAGCACAGTATATACGTTTAAAGCCCGACTCATCCTCAACCCAATCCCGACGACAAGCGAAGACGTGTGTGGAAACGCCCCGGACACTGGTGGCATACGAACCTGCCTGTCATATGCCTTACAGCCGAACAACCCTCGTGTTCTGGGGTGTCATTTCTTTTCACAGAAGGATCTCTTCATCGCTTTAGGACAAGTGAAGGCACCAGAGAGGCAGTTCTGACTTTGCGATGGGTAAGGGAAAGAAGACTAAAGAACAATCGAGACACATTCAGCGGATTTGTCGACCTGGAAAAAAGCGCTCGACAGTATCAAGTGGTGCAACATGTTCGAAATTCCGAGAAAAACGTAGGTAAGCTGTAGGCGAAGTCGGGCTATATACGAGAGCAAAGAGGGAACGATAAGAGTGTAAGACCAAGAACGAATTGCCCTGATAAGATAGAGTGTCTGTTCACTCTAGACATCGAAGAACGAATGACGGAAATAAAAGTATGGTTGAAAGCGGAATTAAAATTCTAGATGAAAGGATGTTTATGATAAGATTCGCTGATGACATTGCTACCCTCAATGAAAGTGAAGAAGAATTGTAGAATGTGCTGAATGGATTGAGCTGTCTAATGAGTATAGAATATGAATTGAGAGTAAAGACAGAAGTAATGAGAAGTAGCAGAAGTGAGAGCAGCAAGAAACTTAACATCAGGATTGTAATCACGAAGTGGACGAAGTTAAGGAATTGTGCTACCGTCGCAGCAAGGTAACCCATGACGTACTGGGCAAGAAGGACATAAAAAGCAGACTTGCATTGGAAAGCAGGGCATTCCTGGACAAGACAAGTCTACTAATATCAAACATAGGCCGTGATTTGAGAAAGAAATTTCTGAGAATGTGCAATTGAAGCACACCATTGCATGGTAGTGAGACATGGACTGTAGGAAATACTGGAAATGAAGAGAATCGAAGCATTTGAGAAGTGTTGCTACAGAAGGATGTTGAAAATGAGGTGGACTGATACCGAATGAGGAGATTCTCCGCAGAGTCGGCGAGGAAAGGAATATGCGGAAAACACTGGCAAGAAGAGGGGACAACATGGTACGACATATGTTATTAAGACATTACGGAGTAACTTCCATGGCCTAGAGGGAGCTGTAGAGGGTAAAAATTGTAGAGGAAGGCAGCCATTGGAATACATCGAGCAAATAATTGGGGATGTACGTTGCTACTCTGAGGTGAAGAGGTTGGCACAGGAGAGAGGAATTCGGGGCGGGCAGCATCCAATCAGTTCGACGGACATCGTTGGCAGGCAACCATGTGTGTGTGTGTCGCCAGGCGCCACAAGAGGGAGGCAAACCCGCATACATAAAAACGATAGCGCCTTCGGAAGCAGCTAGCTCCAAGTTGCCACTTGACGGCCTGCCAAGGCTACAGCACATGACACTTGTCAATCTGTCAGTTAAGTCGACGTCAAGAATGATGTTTTAATTTATTACTTCTTTACTCTATTCTCGACAGAGTTCTGAGAGTCAGCCACATAATAAATACAGAGGGGTCCAGCAAAATTCATGCACTCTTTGATAGTTAATATCTTTGGAACAAAATGACATATCGTTGCAATTTTGCGTGGTAGCGTAGCCATTATTTTCTCAACAGATCTTGGTGCGCGTTTTCCAGCAGATGACAATGCAGCAGTGACTGAATTAAGCTTGTCGTCTGAGCAATGAGGTGTTACTGCAAGTACGAAAACATGATTGAGATACAACGGTAATGGCGTAATGTGTACCGAACTCAGCCTCCAATAAGTACAACAATTTCTTGTATTCGGGATAAATCTGAAGCCGACGGTACTGTTCAGGATGTGCATAACGAAAAGTCTGGCTTACCAGAAACATCAAGAAGTCCAGCTTCCGGCGGTGCTCTGTTGCAACGTTTTATTAGGTCACTTGAAAAATCTGTGAAGCAGAATGCACGTGAAAGCGGGGTAAGCCGATAAAACGTACAACGAAAACTGAAGACAGCAAAGTGGACAGTGTATATTCCAAGATAGCTGCGCTCTATGAACCAAGACGGCGAGGACCGAAGGATGAAGTACTGCGATTGGTTTGAAGGCATGCTTCGCGAGGATGAGCGGTTTGCAGAGATGGTTATCTGGTCTGACGAAGCGCAATTCAAACTGAACGGTATTGGAAACCGCCACAGCTGCGTGTACTGGACTCCTGAAAATCCTCACGTCTACGTGAACAAACGTGTTAATCTGCTGGATGCTAATGTGTGGTTTAGTCTGTCATCTCGCTGTTTGATTGGCCCATTCTTCTTTGAAGGTACCGTAACGGGTGAAGCGTACAGTATCTTCATATGCCGCAAATATCGATTTTACCCGCCATCCGAGAGGTGGCAAGATGGAGCTCCGCCTCACTACCTCAGAGATGTCAGAGCCTAGATGAAAATCTACCTGGACGATGGATAGGTCGAAGAGGAGCTGTTGAGTACCCACCGCTGTCTCCAGACCTCACACCTCTTGACTTCTACCTGTGGAGGGGACCGGGAAAGGTTTGGTTAGGTTAGGTTAGGTTAGGTTGGGTTGGGTTGGGTTGGGCTAGGTTAGGTTGGGTTGGGTTAGGTTAGAAATGAAGTTCATCAACAGAAGCCCAGTTACATTGAACGGGCTGTGAGAAACCATTGAGGCGTCCTGTGCGGCTATCACACCGGCAACACTGATAGCCATAGTTCGGTCAACAGTTCAGTGGCATCGACATTGTGTGGCTGCTAATGTGGGTCACTTTGAACACACAAAATAATCTTCCCCCGTGCGAGAATTGAACAGTATGTCATTTTTATAATTAATATTGACTATCAAAGACTGTCTACATTTTTTGGACCCCTCTGTAATCTCTCTGCAGCTTATTTGAAATTCCCTTGCAAATTAATCCTCTGCGCCGAACCGCGACTCGAATATATTACCTTTCGCAAGCAAGTGCTCCGTCAACTGAGCTATCCAAGCAAGACTCCCAACCCGCCCCCACAGATCTGGAATATAGGAGATGGACTGGCAGCTACAGGGCCGTAAGGGCGGGCCGTTAATCTCGCTCAGATAGCTAGAGCACTTGCCAGCGAAAGGCAATGTTCGCAGGTTCCAATGCTGGTCCGCCACTAATCTACCAGAAAGTTTCAGCATCCACATGTGCCACTGAATGTACCTGTAAAATTATATCACTGTGCGACACACAATTCCGAAGGGATGTCATAAACATCGAGATCGGCAAAAAAAAACTGGCTGATTTTAAATGGGAGTAAGTAATGGCGGATGGGGTGCTACTGGCGGTCTGAGAAAGGCTTAATGCTTCATTTTGGCAATTTTTGCGCTAGCAGTAGACGCTAAAGAAACAACAAGCCACAGCATCGAACAGTAATCCTGCTGTTTTGATGGCGTTTCACGAGGAGATTCAAATCTTCAGCTTCGAAGACGGTTATACTGGTCTTCTTAAGATGCGAAAGCTACACTCGCTCGTACGCGAGCTAGATAGAGAAGGGGGAGGGTGATGAAATGGTGCGGGGAGGGGAGACGACAGAGAAAACGAGAGTTACAGCAGGGAGACGCCCTTCCTAGGCCGTTTATTCCGGTAGTATGCATAAAATACACGGCGTATTACGGGCCATTAGAACATCTGTCTGGGAGGGAGCGGCGCGGTATTTAGAGGAGGCGGTGACACCTGCTAAGTGGCTGTATTGTGGTTTATAGCCTCCGGGCGGCGTGCCAGCCGGATGCAGCTCTCAATTTGTGGCGCACGCCGCGCCGCCGCTGTGTGTACTTGTGTGTGTGTGTGTGTGTGTGTGTGTGTGTGTGTGCGTGTGTGTAGACCTCCCGCGAGGGACCATTCGTCCGCCTGCTGCCAAGACCCGCTGTCACCGATCGCAGTAGTTGGAACACATGGCTACGGCGGGGTCCATCCGTCTCCGTTATCAGTTCGGTCGCTGCCCCCTCGTTGTTGCGGCGACTTCAAGCCGGCAGTGGTAGTGATTGGCTGCGGAACATTCGGCAAGGGATGCCGTCGCAGTACTAGTATATGGAACGATTGTGCTATATCACGAGCTGAGCATCTGGCGTTACCTCGGCTACGTATTTACTCTCCGCCTTCCCTTTCACTCTGCCCATCTCCTCATTCCCCCCACCCCCTCACCGTCCACCCCTCTCTCTCTGTCCGTCTCCTCCTGCCCTGCTCTCCATCATCTCCTCCTACTCATCTCTCTGTGTATCTGCTCTTCCCCCCATTCTCTGTCCATCTGCCCCTTCCACTTCGGTCCATCTCCTCCTCCGCCCCATCTAATACCAGCTGCTCCCCCCCCCCTCCTCTTTGTCCGTTCTCTCTTCTCCCCCTGCTCTCTCCACGCTACCACCCTAACCCCAATAGGACGCTGGTGGTTCTTACCACCCACAATATTTTTTTCCAGGTCATAACTGCATATGTACTAAATTTGATTGAAATAGTTCCAAGGATTAGGATGAGCTTCCTACACGTGGCTTTGCCTGCATACGCATATATCAGATATATTTCACATACATTTAACATACACTACTGGCCATTAAAATTCCTACACCACGAAGATGAGAGGCTACAGACGCGAAATTTAACCGACAGGAAGAAGATGCTGTGATCTGCAAATGATTAGCTTTTCAGAGCATTCACATAAGCTTGGCGCCGGTGGCGACACCTACAACGTGCTGACATGAGGAAAGTTTCCAACCGATTTCTCATACACAAACAGCAGTTGACCGGCGTTGCTTGGTGAAACGTCGTTGTGATGCCTCGTGTAAGGAGGAGAAATGCGTACCATCATGTTTCCGACTTTGATAAATGTCGGATTGTAGCCTATCGCGATTGCGGTTTATCGTATCCCGACATTGCTGCTCGCGTTGGTCGAGATCCAATGACTGTTGGCAGAATATGGAATCGGTGGGTTCAGGAGGGTAATACGGAACGCCGTGCTGGATCCCAACGGCCTCGTACCACTAGCAGTCGAGATGACAGGCTTCTTATCCGCATGGCTGTAACGGATCGTGCAGCCACGTCTCGATCCCTGAGTCAACAAATGGGGACGTTTGCAAGACAACAACCATCTGCACGAACAGTTCGACAACGTTTGCAGCAGTAGGGACTGTCAGCTCGGAGACCACGGCTGCGGTTACCCTTGACGTTGCATCATAGGCAGGAGCGACTGCGATGGTGTACTCAACGACGAACCTGGGTGAACGATTGGCAAAACGTTATTTTTTTTCGGATGAATCCAGGTTTTGTTTACAGCATCATGATGGTCGCATCCGTGTTTGGCGACATCGCGGTGAACGCACATTGGAAGCGTGTATTCGTCATCGTCATACTATGGTTCAAATGGCTCTGAGCACTATGCGACTTAACTCCTGAGGTCATCAGTCGCCTAGAACTTAGAATTAATTAAACTTAGCTAACCTAAGGACATCGCACACATCCATGCCAGAGGCAGGATTCGAACCTGCGACCGTAACGGTCGCTCGGCTCCAGACTGTAGCGTCTAGAATCGCCATACTAGCGTATCACCCGGGGTGATGGTATGGGGTGCCATTTGTTACACGTCTCGGTCACCTCTTGTTCGCATTGACGGCACTTTGAACAGTGGACGTTACATTTCAGATGTGATACGACCCGTGGCTCTATCCTTCATTCGATCCCTGCGATACCCTACATTCCAGCAGGACAATGCACGAGCGCATGTTGCAGGACCTGTCGGTCCTTTCTGGATACAGAAAATGTTCTACTGCTGCCCTGGCCAGCACATTCTCCAGATCTCTCACTAACTGAAAACGGCTGTTCAATGGTGGCCGAGCAACTGGCTCGTTACAATACGCCAGTCACTACTCTTGATGAACTGTGGTATCGTGTTGAAGCTGCATGGGCAGTTGTACCTGTACACGCCATCCAAGCTCTGTTTGACTCAATGCCCAGGCGTATCAAGGCCGTTATTACTGCCAGAGGTGGTTGTTCTGGGTACTGATTTCTCAGGATCTATGCACCCCAATTGGGTGAAAATGTAATCACATGTCAGTTCTAGTATAATATATTTGTCCAACGAATACTTGTTTATCATTTGCGTTTCCTCTTGGTGTAGCAATTTTAATGGCCAGTAGTGTATTTCAGATGTATTTGTACACCTCTCTAGCGAATTTCGACCTCCTGTTTCGTTTTCACGGATGTCAGCGTTTATGGCGGCGTATCTCGTCAACTGTGTGTCGTACAATCTTGCAAGTACATCCATTAGTATACGTGGCTATTGTGTGCAAAATGTTTTATGAATACAGTCATTAGCAAAGAAGTAATATATTAAAACGTCATGCGTGATGCGGTACTATTTCGCGAACCTCAGTATTTGACGTCATATCTCCTAGAGTATTTGTTGTACAATGATATTCGTGTAATTTTACAGCTACATCAAATCTTACGTGTCGATACTGTCTGCAAAATGTGTCGGGAATAAAAGTAGTATATTAAAACGTCATGATTCTTACGGCAGTTTTACTGCATGAGCAATGAAAATGTGGGGATTGTCACCAAGAAAAAGTTTCGTGAAGGTTTGAAATTTTGTGTAAAAGTTCTTACAAGTCACTAAGTGCTCTCGTTCTCAAACACTGGATGAATAAAGTAGGCATATTTGCAAGCCGTGAGCTACACTGCTTTTTCACACCCACTCCATCCCTACCTCTGTAGTAGGTAGGTTGTTTTTACTCTCGCAGCGATTCTTTCTAGATAATTTGTTTGAAATCGGTCCAGTGGTTTAGGAGGAGATGTGGAACATACATACATACACATATACAGGGTGGTCCATTGATCGTGACCGGGCCAAATATCTCACGAAATGAGCGTCAAACGAAAAAACTACAAAGAACGAAATTTGTCTAGCTTGAAGGGGGAAACATGATGGCACTATGGTTGGCCCTCTAGATGGCGCTGCCATAGGTCAAACGGATATCAACTGCGTTTTTTATAATAGGAACCCCCATTTTTATTACATATTCGTGTAGTACGTATAGAAATATGAATGTTTTAGTTGGACCACTTTTTTCGCTTTGTGATAGATGGCGCTGTAATAGTCAGAGACACATGGCTCACAATTTTAGACGAACAGTTAGTAACAGGTAGGTTTTTTAAATTAAAATACAGAACGTAGGTAAGTTTGAACATTTTATTTCGGTTGTTCCAATGTGATACATGCACCTTTATGAACTTATCATTGCTAAGAACGCATGCTGTTACAGCGACATTACCTGTAAATACCACATTAATGCAATAAGTGCTCAAAATGACGTCCGTCAGCCTCAGTGCAGTTGGCAATACGTGTAACGACATCCCTCACAACAGCGGAGTAGTTCGCCTTCCGTAATGTTCGCACATGCATTGACAATGCGCTGACGCATGTGTTAAGGCGTTGTCGGTGGATCACGATAGCAAATATCCTTCAACTTTCCCCACAGAATGAAATCCGGGGACGTCAGATCCGGTGAACGTGCGGGTCATGGTATGGTGCTTCGACGACCAATCCACCTGTCATGAAATATGCTATTCAATGCCGCTTCAACCGCACGCGAGCTATGTGCCGGACATCCATCATGTTGGAAGTACATCGCCATTCTGCCATGCAGTGAAACATCTTGTAGTAATATCTATAGAACATTACGTAGGAAATCAGCATACATTGCACCATTTAGATTGCCACCGATAAAATGGGGGCCAATTATCCTTCCTCCCATAATGCCGCACCATACATTAACCCACCAAGGTCGTTGATGTTCCACTTGTCGCAGCCATCGTGGATTTTCCGTTGCCCAGTAGTGCATATTATGCCGGTTTACATTACCGCTGTTGGTGAATGACGCTTCGTCGCTAAATCGAACGCGTGCAAAAAATCTGTCGTCGTCCCGTAATTTCTCTTGTGCCCAGTGGCAGAACTGTACACGACGTTCAAAGTCGTCGCCATGCAATTCCTGGTGCATAGAAATATGGTACGGGTGCAATCGATGTTGATGTAGCATTCTCAACACCGACGTTTTTGAGATTCCCGATTCTCGCGCAATTTGTCTGCTACTGATGTGCGCATTAGCCACGACAGCAACTGAAACACCTACTTGGGCATCATCATTTGTTACAGATCGTGGATGGCGTTTCACATGTGGCTGAAAACTTCCTGTTTCCTTAAATAACGTAACTATCCGGCAAACGGTCCGGACACGTGGATGATGTCGTCCAGGATACCGAGCAGCTTACATAGCACACGCCTGTTGGGCGTTTTGATCACAATAGCCATACATCAACACGATATCGACCGTTTCCGCAATTGGTAAACGGTACATTTTAACACGGGTAATGTATCACGAAGCAAATACCGTCCGGACCGGGGGAATTTTACGTGATATCACGTACTTATACGTTAGTGACTATCACAGCGCCATCTATCACAAAGCGGAAAACGTGGTCCAACTAAAACATTCATATTTCTTTACGTACTACACGAATATGTAATAAAAAATGGAGGATCCTATTTAAAAAACGCAGTTGATATCAGTTTGACCTATGGCAACGCCATCTAGCGGGCCAACCATAGCGCCATCTGGTTTTCCCCTTCAAGCTATACAAGTTTCGTTCTTTGTAGTTTTTTCATTTGACGCTTATTTCGTGAGATATTTGGCCCGGTCACGATCAATGGACCACCCTGTATACAGGATGGTCAGAAACAGTCTGAATAGCTTGTAAGTGTGTTGCGGGGCAGGTTGTGCTCAGAAATTATTTATTGAGAAAAAAAATTCGATACGTTGCGCCATTTCCGACTTAATTAGCACTGAAGCTAGCCAATCAAATTGAAGCGACTTGCCAGATACAATTAGCGTTAGTTGTTCTCGTAGCGCAGATGACAGCGCACGAGACCGCTCAGCCTTTAGCGGGGGTTCGATCCTTAGATCCTGCTAAAAGTGCCTTATCGTGGTTACTTGGCTATTTACTGAAAATAGCACCCAGATAAATAGTTAAATAACAGGGATTAGGAAAATCAGAATCAAACGGACCGTACGACAATTTCTACCTCGAGTGTCTTGATCCAGCTTTCAAATTCTTTCGATACCGAAGCTCTTAATATACCGGAATCTTCCCGCGGCGCCCTAAGTTAAAACATAGGACTATCTTACGCAGGTTTAGTGCTCGGTTGATACAGTGCGGTTAGTTAAAAAATAGAATAATAAATGAAACTTGTACATTAAATTCACAATCAGTTTATTGAATTGATTTATCATTAATGCAATTGCCGGCCGCGGTGGTCTAGCGGTTCTAGGCGCTCAGTCCGGAACCGCGCGACTGCTGCGGTCGCAGGTTCGAATCCTGCCTCGGGCATGGATGTGTGTGATGTCCTTAGGTTAGTTAGGTTTAAGTAGTTCTAAGTTCTAGGGGACTGATGACCACAGATGTTAAGTCCCATAGCGCTCAGAGCCATCAATGCAATCAATCCAACAGATCTGTTTCTTGTAGACTACACAGCTTCAGAAATCTTAGAATCGAAATGGATGTAACTGCTCTACTTCTACTTTACTTTACAACCTAATTTTTCGCACGGTATTTACTCTTTAAAACAGCGACCGCAGAAAACGAAGATTTGCACAGATCGGTTGTTACAAATAGAATTAATGTTTAATGAATGCTGAGGTTTCCATCGTACTCACAATTTTCTGGTCAGAAGATGATGATTATGATGCGGCTTCCAGATGGCTGGAAACCCGAGAGTTTTATCAGTACTATATCCCGGGAAAGTCTATACTCACACAGAATTAATGTTTGTTGACCTTTACGTGGACTGTTACTAGTTTGCAGAAATCATGTATTTCACCCGATGAACTTCAGAATGGATCGCGAAGTCTTCTCTGTGTCCATTACTCTTGCAGGAGGTATCTAATGTTGGAATATTTCCGTGACACCACAGCAGCACAGTCGAAAAACATTTGAAAAATTCAACGTATATAATATGTATTGTAAATCCATAAACATATTTTTAAAGATCTCTCCCATATTTGCCTACTGTAGCCTCGGAGTATAAAATCTTTTGTAGCAGAATACTATAAAAAACTGAATGTAAAAGATAATTGTTATTTTTGTTGTTAGAAATGAAAGTATAAGTTACAGTTCAATATAAATGGAAAACAAAAAAAAAAAAATAAGCCATCATTGACTGTATCTTTTAACTGCTTGGCAAGCAATACTGTCGCAGTATTTCCTATGTTATAATTTAGCGCAAAGAAACCACTCAAACTACTGTTTTCCCTCTCAACCAGAATGGTTTTGATACAGAGCTGGAAATTAAAAGTACTAAAGTGTAATATAAAAATGCGGATTTTATAATTGATTAAAAATTATGATCTTGATGTGGTGAAGAAAAGCAGGGATCGATTTGGAATTGGTGTTGTAATGCTCTGATGGTGTTGACATTGGAGCTGCTGGAAGTCGATTTCTGTGCCTTTGCTGCCAGTTCCGGGTTAAAAACTTTGGTAGAATGAGATAAGGGAAAAGAAAAAAAAAATGAGGTGGAGTGGAGCTCCTCAGAAGGGGAGGAGAAAGCGAAATGAAAGATTACGGCTTGACGTTACTTCGTTGATTAAAAAATTGAGTCTAGTTTATAAAGAACTCAGTAGTATGAACCCGCTTATCACAAAAACTTTCCACCCCGTCTCACGCACTGTTCGGTTGGGAAGGGTGTTGCTAGTGCGTTGCATCCCCCCTCCACCCACCCTACCCCAACTTTGAGGCAGGCTGGCTACTACTGGTTTTGGATACCCAGATACTGGGACTGCGATGGAGTAGACGGATGTTGTTGGCCACAGGAGTACCTCAACATCACGCAGACAGTTCATTGAGAAAGGTTCAATACGTAGAGGAGTATTGTTCTTTTTTGAGAAATATAACTGTCGTTCGATTGTACAACAGGTTTCATTCCCCAATCCAAATTCCGGCCTTAGGCCATCGTCAAGTGTAACAAGTATCAGAAATTGTAGACTTCAGTAGAATACACATCGTCGTCAACTTAAGAACTTCGGTTATATAAACCAATTTTATCAAAAGTAAATGCGAGAACATGTGTGTACTAGGCTAATTTTCTGGTAATTAGCATGACTTCTTCACTTGATACTGTTGCAGAGTAAAATACATGACCAAATCACAGGTTTTAAATTTCGCTACATAACTGTAGCGAGGTTTATTCTTTATTTTATATGACTGTGGTTCTCCACCAATGTTCTGTTGAAAAATGGCACCATTTAACTGACGCATGAGAGGTGATATATGAGAACACAGGTTGTCCGGCCACGGTGCTACTGTTGTGCCCTCAAATACTAACAGCCGTGACCTGCAGGCGTATCCGATGGCTTCCCACACCGACACGCCAGGAGTAACACCGCTGTGCCGCTCCTAAACAGTGGAAGAATGGAACCTCTCCCCAGTTCGTCGACGATGGTCACTTGCGGTAGTGCAGAACCTCGATTCATCACTGAACACACTGCGACGCCGTTCATATGAATTGCATACTACCTAGTTACGGCATATTCCAGCCAGTTTGTTGCGGTATTACTGGCAGCCTGTGTCGGTTACGATGTGATTGGTGCACGATATGGCGGTCAGTGATGGTCAGATGTGGTCGACTGGAACCTTGACCACGATTATGCCTGCCCTCGCGTTCCCATGCAGTTCAACGTCAGGCCACTGTCACTCCGAATCTCCCATTCTGGATAATGCACCATTCGGCCAGCCAGCCACATGGAGACTAACTATGAGGTACCTTTCAAATGGTTCAAATGGCTCTGAGCACTATGGGACTTAACAACTGAGGTCGTCAGTCCCCTAGAACTTAGAACTACTTAAACCGAACTAACCTAAGGACATCACACACATCCATACCCGAGGCAGGATTCGAAGCTGCGACCGTAGCGGTCTCGCGGTTCCAGACTGTAGCGCCTAGAACCGCATGGCCACTCCGGCCGGCGAGGTACCTTTCAAACTCTGCCAGGTGTTACTAACACTGTCTCACACGAGGATGCGGCATCTCCATGTCCTTCACAATGGTTCCTCAACTAATGCTGCTCACGCTCATTATACACTGAGAAAGCAAAGAAACTGGTACACCTGCCTAACATCCTGTAGGGCCCCCACGAGCACGCAAAGCTGCCCGCAACACGACGTGGCATGGGCTCGCCTAATGTCTGAAGTAGTGCTGGAGGGAACTGACACCATGGATCCTGCAGTGCTGTCCATAAGCTGTAAGAATACGAGGCTGTGGAGATCTCTTCTGACAAGGGAACCTCCCCATCGCACCCCCCTCAGATTTAGTTATAGGTTGGCACAGTGGATAGGCCTTGAAAAACTGAACACAGATCAATCGAGACAACAGGAAGAAGTTGTGTGGAACTATGAAAAAATAAGCAAAATATACAAACTGAGTAGTCCATGTGTAAGGTAGGCAACATCAAGGACAGTATGAGCCAAGGAGTGCCGTGGTCCCGTGGTTAGCGTGAGCAGCTGCGGAACGAGAGGTCCTTGGTTCAAGTCTTCCCTCCAGTGAAAATTTTACTTTATTTATTTTCGCAAAGTTATGATCTGTCCGCTCGTTCATTGACGTCTCTGTTCACTGTAATAAGTTTAGTGTCTGTGCTTTGCGACCGCACCACAAAAGCGTGCGACCGTGCGATTAGTAGCACTCTTTTGCGGTGCGGTCGCAAAGCACAGACACTAAGCTTATTACAGTGAACAGAGACGTCAATGAACGAACGGACAGATCATAACTTTGCGAAAATAAATAAAGTAAAATTTTCACTGGAGGGAAGACTTGAACCAAGGACCTCCCGTTCCGCAGCTGCTCACGCTAACCACGGGACCACGGCGCTCCTTGGCTCACACTGTCCTTGATGTTGCCTACCTTACACATGGACTACTCAGTTTGTATATTTTGCTTATTTTTTCATAGTTCCACACAATTTCTTCCTGTTTTCTCGATTGATCTGGGTTCTGTTTTTCAAGGCCTATCCACTGTGCCAACTTATAACTAAATCTGAGGGGGGTGCGATGGGGAGGTTCCCTTGTGAGCAGCACGTTGCAAGGCATCCCAGATATTGATTGGCGACTCCATGGAGTGCTGTGTGCACAACGACCATATATGTTAAATTAAAAGGAAGGTCAGCGTTGGCCGTAATATTGATGTTTTATTGATAGCAGAATCTATTTTCGATCACATAGTGATCATCTTCAGTGCTGTGGTGTACAAATTAAACACACACTCTGGTATCAAGTTATCAATACCCAAAACTGAGAAGCGATCACAATAACTTGTTACTGTGATCGCTTCTCAGTTTTGGGTATTGATAACTTGATACCAGTGTGTGTGTTTAATTTGTACACCACAGCACTGAAGATGATCACTATGTGGTCGAAAATCGATTCTGCTATCAATAAAACATCAATATTACGGCCAACGCTGACCATCCCAGATATGCTCAATAATGTTCATGTCTGGGGAGTTTGGTGGCCAGCGGATGTGTTTAAACTCAGAAGAGTGTTCCTGGAGCCACTCTGTAGCAATTCTGTCAGAGTCGTATCTAGACATCAGGGGTCTCATATCACTCCAACTGCACACGCCCCACACCATTACAGAGCCTCCACCATCTTGAACAGTCCCCTGCTGACGTGCAGGGCTCATGTATTCATGAGGTTCTCTCCATACCCATAAACGTCCATACACTCAATACGATTTGAAACGAGACTCGTCCGACCCGACAACATGTTTCCAGTCATCAACAGTCTAATGTTGCTGTTGACATGCCGAGGCGAGGCGTAAAGCTTTGTGTCACGCAGTCATCAAGAGTACACGAATGGGCCTTCGGGTCCGAAGGCCCATATCGATGATGTTTCGTTGAATGGTTCGCACGCTGACACTTGTTGATGGCCAAGCACTGAAATCCGCAGCAATTTGCGGAAGGGTTGCACTTCTGTCATGTTGAACGATCCTCTTCAGTCGTCGTTGGTCCCGTTCTTGCAGGATCTTTTTCGGGCAGCAGCGATGTCGAAGATGATGTTTTACCGGATTACTGATACTCACGGTACACTCGTGAAATCATCGTACTGGAAAATCTACCTCGGTGATACTGTGTTTCATCGCTCGTGGGCGGACTATAACACTACGTTCAAACTCGCTTAAATCTTAATAATCTGCCATAGTACCAGCAGTAACCGATCTAAGAACTGCGCCAGACGCTTGTTGTCTTATATAGGTGTTGCGACCGCGGCGCCGTATTGTGCCTGTTTACATATCTCTGTGTTTCAATACGCACGCATCTACCAGTTTCTTTGGCGCTTCAGTAGTTTGGTAACAACGCGAACACGAATGCTCTCTGGTGTCCGTTCTACATGTCACACAGAACTGCAACATTTGCATACTCTTATGTAAATTGATGGTGGAGGGGGGAAGAAAAAAAAGGAAAGGGAAGGAACTATCAATGTCAGCGGCACCGAGACTTGACACGGAACCAGACGGCGATGAGTGAAAATGTGTACCAGACAGGGACTCGAACCCGGGATCTCCTACTTACTAGGCACTTGCGTTAACCAATGTGCCACCGGTACATAGTGTGCATGACAAGTGCACAGAATATCTCAGCACGCCTCTCGGTTGCCCCATATTCCCACCTAGCGCCACCTATCTGCAGTCCCTGTCCACGTCCTTCATTTCATGCTTGCTACTCACAAGGCAACCTCCCCATCGCACCCCTCTCAGATTTAGTTATAAGTTGGCACAGTGGATAGACCTTGAAAAACTGAACACAGATCAATCGAGAAAACAGGAAGAAGTTGTGTGGAACTATCAAAAAGTAAGCAAAATATACAAACTGAGTAGTCCATGCGAAGATAGGCAACATCAACGATGATCTGAACTGAGGAGCGCCGTGGTCCCGTGGTTAGCGTGAACAGCTGCCGAACGAGAGGTCCTTGGTTCAAGTCTCCCCTCAAGTGAAAAATTTTTCTTTATTTTCGCAAAGTTATGATCTGTCAGTTCGTTCATTGACGTCTTTGTTCACTGTAATACGTTTAGTGTCTGTGTTTTGCGACCGCACCGCAAAACCGTGCGATTAGTAGACGAAAGGACGTGCCTCTCCAATGGGAACCGAAAACATTTGATCGCGAGATCATACGTCAACCGATTCCTCCACAGGAAAACACCTCTGATATATTCTATACGACACTGGTGAGGGCATGTGCGTCACATGACAGGAATATGTTGTCGACCCACCTAACTTGTACACTTGGCGAATGGGTAAAAAGATTCTTCTAGATTGCCCGATTTAGGTTTTCTTGTGGATGTGATAATCACTCCCAAAAAAGTGAGGAAAACATAAGAGTTGGTCACATAAACTGCAACAAATGAATGCAACAGTATCACAGTCGCAAAGTTTTCGCTGTGCTCTGTCAAAACATATGTTTCTAACGTTTTCAAATTTTTCCGTGTGTAGACCGTCAAATTCTGCATATGTCCAAGCAAATCTGAACATGTCCTGGAATTTTGGAGAGCGAACTTGATTATGTGTGAGTGCCTGAACTTTGATAATTGTCTGAAAGTAAAAATTAAAGTTTTATGCTCGAAGGAAGACTTGAACCAAGGACCTCCCGTTCCGCAGTTGCTCACGCTAACCACGGGAGCAAGGCGCTCCTGAGCTTAGATCATCCTTGATGTTGCCTATCTTCGCATGGATTACTCATTTTTGTATATTTTGCTTATTTTTTCATAGTTCCACACAACTTCTGCCTGTTTTCCCGATTGATCTGTGTTCAGTTTTTCAAGGCCTATCCACTGTACCAACTTATAACTAAATGAGGGGGGTGCGATGGGGAGGTTCCCTTGTCAGAGATTCCAGCCGGAGGTCGGACGTATTTGTGCACGCGCACTGAAGAGGAGGATTCGTTGCCCATCGAGGCGAATCACTTATATGAATGCGTGGTGTCTGTTCTATCGGACTTACCTACGTTACAGGTGTCACATAGGGGTCAGTATTGTAAGGGTTGGACTTTGCTTTAGACGACCATTACCTTTACAGTGGTGACAAGAGGGTGGTCTTTTGCAGCCTTGGGTGAGGTGGTCGTTGTTAAGTGAGGCACTTAAGATTTTGCCATGATTTAGCTCGGGTCTGCTGATTTTAACGCGATGTCTTCGGTAGTAAATTCCAGTCTAACAATACCAAAGTTTCAATGTGTCGACGCAATCTTCGCATCAGTTCGAGAAATTTTCTTATTGCTTCGTAAGCTTGCCACACACGGTACTGTCTTGCGGAGTACTGATTTAGGTGTAAATGCTGATTAAATGAGGAAGATCTGGTAATATGTACTGGGGAAACGGGCAGCGGTGAGCCCCGTTGTGGAAGCCTCCTTGCCTGGGACGGAACGGCCCACAAGAGGGCACTGGCGCCTAACGACAGCTCTCAATTACCGCCGTGCAGCAGACAGCGATCGCGCCTGCAGCAGGTAACACGGCAATCCAGGGACCTATTCCGGCCTGCTCACCTACACTCCTGGAAATGGAAAAAAGAACACATTGACACCGGTGTGTCAGACCCACCATACTTGCTCCGGACACTGCGAGAGGGCTGTACAAGCAATGATCACACGCACGGCACAGCGGACACACCAGGAACCGCGGTGTTGGCCGTCGAATGGCGCTAGCTGCGCAGCATTTGTGCACCGCCGCCGTCAGTGTCAGCCAGTTTGCCGTGGCATACGGAGCTCCATCGCAGTCTTTAACACTGGTAGCATGCCGCGACAGCGTGGACGTGAACCGTATGTGCAGATGACGGACTTTGAGCGAGGGCGTATAGTGGGCATGCGGGAGGCCGGGTGGACGTACCGCCGAATTGCTCAACACGTGGGGCGTGAGGTCTCCACAGTACATCGATGTTGTCGCCAGTGGTCGGCGGAAGGTGCACGTGCCCGTCGACCTAGGACCGGACCGCAGCGACGCACGGATGCACGCCAAGACCGTAGGATCCTACGCAGTGCCGTAGGGGACCGCACCGCCACTTCCCAGCAAATTAGGGACACTGTTGCTCCTGGGGTATCGGCGAGGACCATTCGCAACCGTCTCCATGAAGCTGGGCTACAGTCCCGCACACCGTTAGGCCGTCTTCCGCTCACGCCCCAACATCGTGCAGCCCGCCTCCAGTGGTGTCGCGACAGGCGTGAATGGAGGGACGAATGGAGACGTGTCGTCTTCAGCGATGAGAGTCGCTTCTGCCTTGGTGCCAATGATGGTCGTATGCGTGTTTGGCGCCGTGCAGGTGAGCGCCACAATCAGGACTGCATACGACCGAGGCACACAGGGCCAACACCCGGCATCATGGTGTGGGGAGCGATCTCCTACACTGGCCGTACACCACTGGTGATCGTCGAGGGGACACTGAATAGTGCACGGTACATCCAAACCGTCATCGAACCCATCGTTCTACCATTCCTAGACCGGCAAGGGAACTTGCTGTTCCAACAGGACAATGCACGTCCGCATGTATCCCGTGCCACCCAACGTGCTCTAGAAGGTGTAAGTCAACTACCCTGGCCAGCAAGATCTCCGGATCTGTCCCCCATTGAGCATGTTTGGGACTGGATGAAGCGTCGTCTCACGCGGTCTGCACGTCCAGCACGAACGCTGGTCCAACTGAGGCGCCAGGTGGAAATGGCATGGCAAGCCGTTCCACAGGACTACATCCAGCATCTCTACAATCGTCTCCATGGGAGAATAGCAGCCTGCATTGCTGCGAAAGGTGGATATACACTGTACTAGTGCCGACATTGTGCATGCTCTGTTGCCTGTGTCTATGTGCCTGTGGTTCTGTCAGTGTGATCATGTGATGTATCTGACCCCAGGAATGTGTCAATAAAGTTTCCCCTTCCTGGGACAATGAATTCACGGTGTTCTTATTTCAATTTCCAGGAGTGTATTATGTTTCTTTCATTAAATACACATTTTTAAAGTTGTGGTATTCTTTTGAATCACCCTGTATAATTGCATCATCTTCGGAAGAAATCTCTCGCTATGCTATGTTCTTGTTTATAATTATTATATTATAAAACTGAATGTTTCCCAATCGACTTTGTTATTCTGATTAAAAACCCTATGTTCCTCCTTATATATTTTACAATGAAAAATGGAAAACCCACCGCCATGAATTGTGTTGTTGGACAAAAAGAAAATAATTTTTATTCAATAATGTAACTAATTTGATAAAGATAATGCAGGTTTGGGAAACTTTCTGAATAATTGGTGGAATAACAAAAGAAAATGAAACAGAAGAAAAAAAAGTAAGTGCCAGAGGAGGAATCGAACCCGAGACCTCTGGTGTAAGAGTCCGAGTCTGAACCATCTACTCCGGGCGGCGGCTCGGCAATACATTAACATTATATACTCATAAGGCACCGAAGAAACTTTGGATCGATTTTTCCCGGGATTTTCCTGGTAGTGCGTCCTAATATTTTAACCATGTGAGGTGTTAGGGGTCCTCTTTCACCACACAAAATTTCGGAGAAATCCCCAACCCCACGGTCGTGCCGTCTCCTTGTAAGTAGTGTCTAAGCATAGGGACCGATGACCTCAGCAGTTTGGTCCCATAGGAACTTACCACAAATTTCCAATTTTTCCAAACCCATACATACTTCGATGTACAGCTCCACTCAGACCGCGTCAGCACATTATCAACAGTACCTCAGGAAAGCATGAGGATCGTGTGTACTGTCGCCAGCAAGAAGAACTAAACTGGACGTTATACAATGGTCGCAGTTATTGTACACTGAATTAATGATTGCCGCAGATTTAAGGACGGGTTAGCGCAAGTGAGCTCTGAACTGTTGCCATGAACCGTCTTCATACTAGAATTAAGTATTTGTAAGGTTTCTGTAGGTATATTATTGTATATTATCTGTGTTGCCATTATTTGCAGTAAATGTTGCCTAATCCTATTCAGCCTTGTGACGGGGATGTGTAGCTGCTTTGACACCAAGAGCACTTGGTGACGATAACAGATTCAGTATCATGCAACATATTTAAAATGTAAAAATGTTCATGCATTTATTTTATCTGCCAAGATCAGGATCTGCAGGCATCCTCTTAATTTTCCAGGCGCTTTCAAGTTTTTCGCGCCACGCAGAAAACACTGTTTCAGTAAGATACAAATAATAACAATATTGATGATGAAACTAGTCATAATTATATATAATTATTACAGTGATACCAGTCTTAATAGGTGCAATTCTCAATAACACCGTTTCCATTATAAGGTGAAGGCCCCACCGCGTTTTCTTATCTGTATGTTATAACTAACCTCAGGAACTACTGGGGAGATTCTGATTCCACTAGTAGACTGAAGCGTGATGAAGGTTTCTATATACAACCTTCCAGCAAATTCGTTCCTGTTTTAAACTATTCTAAATTAAAAGTAGGGCAGGAGCTGCATTATTCTACCTTCTTCAGCACCTTTAAAAGCTTTCCCAAATTTTCGTGCGAACGTATTCGTGCTCTTTTTAACATGCGACTCACATCTCACTCTCAGAAGCTCCAATAACTATAACTCGCTCATATCCACTAGTCTATCGCTGTAAGTCGCTCATATCAATTCACTTCCGCTTGCTCATTCTAACTCACTCATTGAGCCCTTCTCATTGTCATGATCTCTTCGTGTCTCTCTGTCACTGTCTCCTGCTCACATCAACAGTCTGTTTCGTTCTGCCCTACTCCTACTGTCTCCTCTCACAGTCATTTTCTCCATGTGGCTCTCTCTTACTGCTACTATCTCATTCATTCATTCTCACTGCTGCTGTCTCTTCTCAGAGTTACTATCTCTCTCTTTCTCTTTGTCATTATCAAAGACTCTATATCTCATTACAACTGGCTTTCACACACTTCCCACTTCCTCTTTCTCCTTCTCTTTATTCCTCGCCCACTGACACTGCTCTCTTCTCGCTCTGTTCTGTCTCTGTCAACTATATTCCATTGACACTTTCTCTTTCTCTCGCATAGCCATCGTCTCCTTCCTTCTTTTTATACCACAGCAGCTGTCTTATTATCTACTAGTATTTATCACTTTCCGACCTCTTTCCCATTGCCGCTGTCTCTTGTCTCTCAGAATAAAAAATCGTTAATACACTCCTGGAAATGGAAAAAAGAACACATTGACACCGGTGTGTCAGACCCACCATACTAGCTCCGGACACTGCGAGAGGGCTGTACAAGCAATGATCACACGCACGGCACAGCGGACACACCAGGAACCGCGGTGTTGGCCGTCGAATGGCGCTAGCTGCGCAGCATTTGTGCACCGCCGCCGTCAGCGTCAGCCAGTTTGCCGTGGCATACGGAGCTCCATCGCAGTCTTTAACACTGCTAGCATGCCGCGACAGCGTGGACGTGAACCGTATGTGCAGTTGACGGACTTTGAGCGAGGGCGTATAGTGGGCATGCGGGAGGCCGGGTGGACGTACCGCCGAATTGCTCAACACGTGGGGCGTGAGGTCTCCACAGTACATCGATGTTGTCGCCAGTGGTCGGCGGAAGGTGCACGTGCCCGTCGACCTGGGACCGGACCGCAGCGACGCACGGATGCACGCCAAGACCGTAGGATCCTACGCAGTGCCGTAGGGGACCGCACCGCCACTTCCCAGCAAATTAGGGACACGGTTGCTCCTGGGGTATCGGCGAGGACCATTCGCAACCGTCTCCATGAAGCTGGGCTACGGTCCCGCACACCGTTAGGCCGTCTTCCGCTCACGCCCCAACATCGTGCAACCTGCCTCCAGTGGTGTCGCGACAAGCGTGAATGGAGGGACGAATGGAGACGTGTCGTCTTCAGCGATGAGAGTCGCTTCTGCCTTGGTGCCAATGATGGTCGTATGCGTGTTTGGCGCCGTGCAGGTGAGCGCCACAATCAGGACTGCATACGACCGAGGCACACAGGGCCAACACCCGGCATCATGGTGTGGGGAGCGATCTCCTACACTGGCCGTACACCACTGGTGATCGTCGAGGGGACACTGAATAGTGCACGGTACATCCAAACCGTCATCGAACCCATCGTTCTACCATTCCTAGACCGGCAAGGGAACTTGCTGTTCCAACAGGACAATGCACGTCCGCATGTATCCCGTGCCACCCAACGTGCTCTAGAAGGTGTAAGTCAACTACCCTGGCCAGCAAGATCTCCGGATCTGTCCCCCATTGAGCATGTTTGGGACTGGATGAAGCGTCGTCTCACGCGGTCTGCACGTCCAGCACGAACGCTGGTCCAACTGAGGCGCCAGGTGGAAATGGCATGGCAAGCCGTTCCACAGGACTACATCCAGCATCTCTACGATCGTCTCCATGGGAGAATAGCAGCCTGCATTGCTGCGAAAGGTGGATATACACTGTACTAGTGCCGACATTGTGCATGCTCTGTTGCCTGTGTCTATGTGCCTGTGGTTCTGTCAGTGTGATCATGTGATGTATCTGACCCCAGGAATGTGTCAATAAAGTTTCCCCTTCCTGGGACAATGAATTCACGGTGTTCTTATTTCAATTTCCAGGAGTGTATGTTCACATGCCAATATTATTGGGAAACTTTTTAAATGTGCTGAGGAATGTAGAATGACGCAGATGGTACCAACCTTCTCACATAAAGTCTTTTAAACAGGAGCATATTCGTCTTTTTTGTGCTCAGATAGAAACATTTTTCCACTGATTCCTTTCTTTTCCCTGTTACAGCAGGGCAAATCACGCGTATGAAAAGAACGTCATGGTTTAGCAAAATTTTGATCGTTTACTTATGTGAAATTGATATAACGCAAAACTAATTTTACACCTCAGACAGGATTTTACGCACAAAACTTTCTCATGTGCTTCAGTACTACGAATTGGAGCTCCCAGAACCCTACCGATGATATGATCATAACGGAGACACGTTACCGCGTATTTCACCGTGCTGCATCGCTTTACAAACTACATTTTCGCCTTTCACCAGATACTCCGTGCGTATTTTACGTATATAGGTAGGGTAAATTTAAACCTCTGTATCTCTGAAACGGCTGAAAATATCAATACTGTTTTGAAGGTTATTCGAGATCAAGATCTTAGGAATGTATCCCAAAAATGACAGCCATTTGCTGTGCATATCCGTCTTGAAAACCACGGTTCGGTTTTGGTACCCAAAAACCACGTTTTTCGGGTTTTCTCAGGAACTGCCCATTAACAAAAATGGTGCCTTCTTAAGCCCCTTAATGCGCACCATTGACAAGATATAATGCTAAAAGATCCAACCGGTTTTCTCTATTTGTCTAAACTGAAGGACGTGTTGGCACTATACTATAAGATAGAGTAAGACGAGCCTTGTGTTGGTTATGCAAATGGTTCCTAGCCCAAGGACTATCCAAAACACTTGACCCTACCTTATATCACCAATATAACTCTAGGTATGAGCCCCGGAAAAATCCCATTTTCATCCGCAGAGTTTTGGAACATACTAGGTAGCGCATGCTGTCGCGCACGTACGTATTATTTATAGTAATGGCGAGAGTGCATTTTAAGTATTGTTATCTGTTCCATATTGAATTGATGTTTGGAATGACATCTCGTGGCACTGAAGGGAGTCAGGTCAGCTAGCGGCGAGGCGGTGTCTGGCGGGAAAAACAGTAAACAGCCGACGCAAGTCCAGAGAGATTCTGTACATATTACGAATTAGCTGAGAAACCCGACGTGGCACGGGTATGTATTAAGAGGGCAGTTCAATAAGTAATGCAACACATTTTTTTTCTCGGCCAATTTTGGTTGAAAAAACCGGAAATTTCTTGTGGAATATTTTCAAACATTCCCGCTTCGTCTCGTATAGTTTCATTGACTTCCGACAGGTGGAAGCGCTGTACGGAGCTGTTAAAATGGCGTCTGTAACGGATGTGCGTTGCAAACAACGGGCAGTGATCGAGTTTCTTTTGGCGGAAAACCAGGGCATCTCAGATATTCATAGGCGCTTGCAGAATGTCTACGGTGATCTGGCAGTGGACAAAAGCACGGTGAGTCGTTGGGCAAAGCGTGTGTCATCATTGCCGCAAGGTCAAGCAAGACTGTCTGATCTCCCGCGTGCGGGCCGGCCGTGCACAGCTGTGACTCCTGCAATGGCGGAGCGTGCGAACACACTCGTTCGAGATGATCCACGGATCACCATCAAACAACTCAGTGCTCAACTTGACATCTCTGTTGGTAGTGCTGTCACAATTGTTCACCAGTTGGGTTATTCAAAGGTTTGTTCCCGCTGGGTCCCTCATTGTCTAACCGAACACCATAAAGAGCAAAGGAGAACCATCTGTGCGGAATTGCTTGCTCGTCATGTGGCTGAGGGTGACAATTTCTTGTCAAAGATTGTTACAGGCGATGAAACATGGGTTCATCACTTCGAACCTGAAAGAAAACGGCAATCAATGGAGTGGCGCCACACCCACTCCCCTACCAAGAAAAAGTTTAAAGCCATACCCTCAGCCAGTAAAGTCATGGTTACAGTCTTCTGGGACGCTGAAGGGGTTATTCTGTTCGATGTCCTTCCCCATGGTCAAACGATCAACTCTGAAGTGTATTGTGCTACTCTTCAGAAATTGAAGAAACGGCTTCAGCGTGTTCGTAGGCACAAAAATTTGAACGAACTTCTCCTTCTTCATGACAACGCAAGACCTCACACAAGTCTTCGCACCTGAGAGGAGCTCACAAAACTTCAGTGGACTGTTCTTCCTCATGCACCCTACAGCCCCGATCTCGCACCGTCGGATTTCCATATGTTTGGCCCAATGAAGGACGCAATCCGTGGGACGCACTACGCGGATGATGAAGAAGTTATTGATGCAGTACGACGTTGGCTCCGACGTCGACCAGTGGAATGGTACCGTGCAGGCATACAGGCCCTCATTTCAAGGTGGCGTAAGGCCGTAGCATTGAATGGAGATTACGTTGAAAAATAGTTTTGTGTAGCTTCTCCTTCTTCATGACAACGCAAGACCTCACACAAGTCTTCGCACCTGAGAGGAGCTCACAAAACTTCAGTGGACTGTTCTTCCTCATGCACCCTACAGCCCCGATCTCGCACCGTCGGATTTCCATATGTTTGGCCCAATGAAGGACGCAATCCGTGGGACGCACTACGCGGATGATGAAGAAGTTATTGATGCAGTACGACGTTGGCTCCGACATCGACCAGTGGAATGGTACCGTGCAGGCATACAGGCCCTCATTTCAAGGTGGCGTAAGGCCGTAGCATTGAATGGAGATTACGTTGAAAAATAGTGTTGTGTAGCTAAAAGATTGGGGAATAACCTGGTGTATTTCAATGCTGAATAAAACAACCCCTGTTTCAGAAAAAAAATGTGTTGCATTACTTATTGAACTGCCCTCGTAGTTCCTGTCTTCTATTAGTCCATCCTCCCTCCTCTCTCTGAACATCTCCTCCTGCCCTCTATCTCCTCCTCTCTATATCCATCTCCTCCTCAACCTTTTCTACCAATCCCTTCTCTCTTTATGCATCTCTCCTCTCTCTACCCATCCCTCATATCCCTGTCCATCACCTCCACTGCTCCCTCTCTTTGTCCATTTGCACCATCCCCTCTCTTTGGCCGCCTAATAAACCTCCAATCTCTGTCCATCTCCACCCACCCCTCCCTCTGTCCATCTCCTGCTCCACCACCATCACTCTGTCAATTTGCTCCTCCCCCCTCTGTCCATCTTTCCCCTCTGTCCATCTCCTTCTCTGCCTCTGATTCCATCTCCTCCTCCCCCTCTGTTTTTTCACTACCTCCCTTTTCTCCATTCATCTCCTCCTCCCCCACTCTCTTTGTCTATCTTCTCCTCCCCCTCCGTGTTCACCTCATCTGTTCTATGTCCATCTTCTCCTCTCCCCTGTCTCTGCCTGTCTCCTTTGTCTGTCCATTTCCCTCTCGCTATTTGTGTCTATCTCCTCCTCTTCCTGCTATCTGTGCCTATCTTGTTCTTCCTGCTCCCTTTCTGACAATCTCCTCCTCCTTCCTTCTCTCTCCATGTTATCACACCCACCTGAATAAAAGGCTGGTGATTCCTACCCTTACAGTATTTCTTTCCAGACTGTAACTAATATGTGTACCAAATTTGACTGAAATCGTTTCAAGGATTTAGGATGAGTGTTTTACCCGTGGCTTTGCTTGCATGCAAATATCAATCGTTTCAAGAATTTAGGATGAGTTTTTCACCCCTGGCTTTGCTCGCATGCAAAAAATCAAGACCTTTGGCGAATTCCAAAGCATACCAAAATGGCCTCAAATTGTCCACAATATGCAGAACATTCCACATCATTCAAGAGTGTTGTGGATTGTTTCACAATGATCTGGGATGTTCCTGAGCATTTTGGAATCTTCCCGAATGTTCCATACTATTCCCGAACAATCCAAAACATCCCAGATCATTGTAGAACATTCCGGAACATTCTGGAATGTTGTGAAATGCTCTCAAATGTTCTCGAATTCTCTCGAATGTTCTAGAATGTTGTAGAAATTTCTAGAGGGAATCGTTTCTCAGTTTTAGCGGCATGCACATTGTATACTTTTATAATACAATATACTGATTAAAGTCCCCTCCGCGTTTTTATGTGGAATGTAATCTCAGGTCCTACTCTACGGATTCTGATCAGT
Organism: Schistocerca nitens; assembly: GCF_023898315.1. Taxonomy (NCBI): domain Eukaryota; kingdom Metazoa; phylum Arthropoda; class Insecta; order Orthoptera; family Acrididae; genus Schistocerca; species Schistocerca nitens. Next base: position 1,082,737,200 of record NC_064615.1, on the reverse strand, counting down.
TTCAGTAATAGATAGACCGAGAGAGATTTACGTACATCACTGTACTGGCTTACTCGTATTATAAAAAAAGTCGTTTTGCCATAGATAACTAGTGGTACCTGTGCAGTGCGAGTGCCGGTCAAAATTTCGTTTTAAATTGAATCACAGCATTCAACCACATGAATTGTCCTCCATTTACAACAACACTTATCGAGAGTGCATGCTTTTATTTTTAGAATGAATATGTTGTGACAATTGGAACTCGAACCCAGGTTTCATGCTTGTCGCGCGCAGCTGCCTTATGTGAGAGCGCCTCCAGGGCTGACCTAAATTTAGACAGTCTTTGATGTTTCCACCTGTGGTTGCCAAACTGTACAGGCAGAGGTTCTACGATAGGCATATGGCAGTAATACCACTTGGTGAGTGGAGGCATTGTAGGACCGCGGCCGAATACCAAAGCCCTTCTATTGCTGCCAGCGCGTCATTTCCTAATCTAATTCCCACACCATTACCTTATCAGACTCAACTACATTCAGTTATGCTTCTGTTACCCATTGTCGATGTTCGTCACACAACTTCTTTTCGAGACACTGTCCATTCTGCCCATACTATGATACCACCTGAACAAGCTAGATTCAGACCTTATAGAAGCTGCTGTGAACAAGTGTTCTCCTTGACTACTCACATAGAATCTGGATACCAAAAGAAAACTGGAGTAGTGTTCATTGACCTGTCAGCAGCTTACGATATGGTGTGGTGCGAGGGCCTGTTATTGAAATTTTTGAGAGCAATACCTTGCAAAACTCTAGGCAACCTCTTAAGTAACATGTTAAGCAATAGGCGGTTTAAAGTACATCAAAAAGAAGAGAAAAGCAGATGGCATGTACTCAGTGACGGATTACCTCAGGGCTCTGTTCTTGCTCCAGTGTTATTCAACCTCCACACATCTGACCTGCCGAATTTAACCTGCCGAAAATTTCAATGTGCAGATGAGCTGGCAATTTCATATGAATATGAAGAACACCTAACGAACAGCGTTACTAAACTTTATGAGTATTTTGAGACATGGCGACTGAGACCAAATGTTTCTAAAACCGAGGTAAGCCTGTTCCACCTCTCTAATCGCCTTTCATCAGCAAAGATTAGTCCACAGTTCGGCCCTCTTGGCACAGTCAGATACAAAGAAAGCCCGAAATACCTGGTAGTCAATCTGGACAGAACTTTAACATACAAAAAAGACCTTTCCAACTTGGCCAAGAAGATGCAAACACGAGTGGACCTTGTGAGAAAGCTGGCAGGCAGTACATGGGGAGAAACCACATCAGTCCTCCGAGGAGCATCCCTTGCACTCCTATACTCTGCGGCAAAATACTGTGCACCAGTTTGGCGCCGAAGCGCCCACGTAGTGAAAGTAGACGTTCAACTGAACTCAGTTACGAGAGTAATTAGTGGTACAGTCCGGTCTACTTTCAAACATCTGTTCACCAGACCTCCGTCGAAAGGCTGCTCTTTACATCCTTTGTCAGTAAGCTTGTGAAAACGACTCGATCCTTCTTCATGACGATTTGCTATCACTGCCCAGGAAACGCCTCAAATCTAGAAGACCAGAATATGAAATGGGAGTCCAAATGCCATCCACAGGATTCGACCAGGACGCAGAGTGGAAACGTTAGTGGCAAGCTACAAGAACCCGAAACCACGAACTTGTAGACAATTTAAAAGTTTCAGTTCCAGGCTTCCACCAACCGAGGGAGGTGTGGGTGCAGTTAAACAGATATCGGGCTGAAGAGCGTAGGTGCAAATACAACATCCACAAGTGGGGCTTTTCAAGTGACGGTGTGTGTGACTGTGGTGATAACCAAACAGTGAGCCACATTGTGAATGAATGCCCAATCAGACGATTCCCTGGTGGCATTGAGAAGCTCCATCAAGCATCCCACGTGGCACTCCGCTGGATCGAGTCCATCAACATCCGAGTGTAGTCTGAGCCGTTTTAAAACTTGTGCACTGTGTATAATTTCACATATATACTTTTATATATATATATATCTCTTTGTTTCGCTAAATGTGTATTACTGTAATTGATGCATGCGATAATAATGATAATGTGCGGGTTTGTGAGTAAAAAGCCTGTACGGCGGTGTTGCAGGAATCTACTACACGACGGCCATCATCGGGCCAGCGCTGGGCTACGTGTTAGGTGGACAGCTGCTCAAGATCTACACCGACGTCCTCACCGTCAACCCGGCAGAGTGAGTACCTCTTCTTTACATGCTTCTGCTGTCAGATCCTTGGTTTTACGGAACAGTAAGCAGTAAAGGAAACAAAAGAAAAAATCGGAGTAGGTATTAAAATCCATGGAGAAGAAAGAAAAACTTTGAGGTTCGCCGATGACATTGTATTTCTGTCAGAAACAACAAAGGACTCGGAAGAGCAGTTGAACGGAATGGACAGTGTCTTGAAAGGAGGATATAAGATGAACATCAACAAAAGCAAAACGAGGATAATGGAATGTAGTCGAATTAAGTCGGGTGATGCTCAGGGAATCAGATCAGGGAAAGAGACACTTAAAGTAGTAAACGAATTTTGCTATTTGGGGAGAAAAATAACTGAAGATGGTCGAAATAGAGAGGATATAAAATATAGACTGGCAATGGCAAAGAAAGCGTTTCTGAAGAAGAGAAATTTGTTAACATCGAGTATAGATTTAAGTGTCAGGAAGTCGTTTCTGAAAGTATTTGTATGGAGTGTAGCCATGTATGGAAGTGAAACATGGACGATAAATAGTTTAGACAAGGAGAGAATAGAAGCTTTCGAAATGTGGTGCTACAGAAGAATGCTGAAGATTAGATGGGTAGATCGCATAAGTGATGAGGAGGTATTGAATAGAATTGGGGAGAAGAGGAGTTTGTGGCACAACTTGACTAGAAGGAAGGATCGGTTGGTTCAAAAAATGGGTCTGAGCACTATGGGACTCAACTGCTGAGGTCATAAGTCCCCTAGAACTTAGAACTACTTAAACCTAACTAACCGAAGGACAACACACACATCCATGCCCGAGGCAGGATTCGAACCTGCGACCGTAGCGGTCGCGCGGTTCCAGACTGTAGCGCCAGAACCGCTCGGCCACCAGCGGCCGGCTAGGATCGGTTGGTAGGACATGTTCTAAAGCATCAAGGGATCACCAATTTAGTACTGGAGGGCAGCGTGGAGGGTAAAAATCGTAGAGGGAGACCAAGAGATGAATACACTAAGCAGATTCAGAAGGATGTAGGTTGCAGTAGGTACTGGGAGATGAAGAAGCTTGCACAGGATAGAGTAGCATGGAGAGCTGCATCAAACCAGTCTCGGGACTGAAGACCACAACAACAACAAACAGTGCCCACAGCAGGCGAGGTGACCGTCACCGTCTTTTTCGACGTCCGGGGTCGACACTTTCGGAATTCCTCGAGCACAGAAAACCCATTGACAGTTACGTGTACTGTGAGGCATTCCGTAGCTTGTAGCTTACGCAAATCCATCAAGGGCGAACAGCCTTGGCTGCCCACGGAGAGAGTGATAGTGCTCCACGATAAGGCGCGACCACATGTCTCCAAGGTCACACAAAGTATGATGGTTGAAGTGGGAGCTGGTCGTAGGTTGTGTTCCAAAAATGAACAGCATAGAGACAGAAGTGATGACACTTTCTACAGGACCTGATCATCATTTTGCAGGACAATGCTCAAGCACGTACAGTGCAAGCTGTTACTGATTTGTTTGACTGATGGGGCTGCTAAGTGCTATACCACCTACTGCACTCCCCTGACTTAAGCCCTCGTGAGTTCAACTCGATTTCTAAACTGAAGGAAACACTTCACGGCATTCGCTTCAGAACTGCTACAAATTCGTCGGGCAACAGACCGCGCCGCTCGAACTGCCAGCACAACTGGCACTGCTAAGAGTATTCTACGACTTACACATCGCTAGCAACGGGTTATACACAATGCTGATGACTACTTTGAAGGTCAGTAAACTTCGAAACATGTATCTATTTTGTACGAGCTGTAAATAAATAGTTGCCACTATTAAAGTTCCAATCCTCGTAGAATGAATAATATCGGTGATAGGCTACAACTCTCGCTCCCTTCCCAACCACTGTTTCTCTTTCATGTCCCTCGACCCTTATAACTGCCATCTGGTTACTACACAAATTGTAAATAGCCCTTCGCTCCCTCTATTTGACCCCTGCCATCTTCAGGATTTGAAAGAGTATTTGGTTGAAAAGGACGGAATATTTTTTTTTTTTAAGAGCACGAGCTTCAAATGAATAGGGCTTTTTTCATCTCTCTTTTCGAGCATAATAGTGGAATCATTTTGGTCTGGCGAATTATGGAAATGGTAGTGCTGCTCTGAATGAAAAATGTTGTTTCCTGCCATTTCCACCAGATCTGCATCTCTACTTTCCATTCCTTTGCGAGTCGTAAGTTAATCCGCGGTATTGAGTTTCAAATCCAAAAATTTTGTGTCTTCGTATCAGAAAGCCTACGACTTTCGATCTCCAGTTGTAAGATGTTTCGCTTATCATTGCGATGCCAACAGAGAAACGATAATTTTTCGAGGCGTCAGTCCCACTGGTTCACAAGAGCACTTGCACACTACAGCCCCAAATATTTGTTGGATGTATTCCAAACCCTGCCGTCCCATACAGTTTTTACCTTCTACAAGTCCCTCTAGTACCATGGAAGCTATTTTCTGATGTCTTAACACACGTCTCATCGTCCTGTCGCTTCGTCTTGTCAGCGTTTTCCATATGTTCCTTTCTTTGCCGATTCTGCAGAAAACCTCTTCATTCCTTATCTTATCAGTCCACTAATTTTCAACATTCTTCTATAGCAACACATCTCAAGCGCTTCGATTCACTTCTGTTATGGTTTTCTCAAAGTCTGTCATTCACTAACATACAATATTGTGGTCCAAACGTGCATTCTCAGCAATTCCTCCCTCTGAATGAAGCCGATGTTTGAAACCAGCAGACTTATCTTGGCCACGATACCCCTCCTTGCATGTGCTGGTCTGCTTTTTATGCCCTCCTTCCTTCATCCGTCGTGTTATTTTGCTCCGCGGTCCTCAATTTTTGTTGTTAAATTTCTCACTTATCTCGTTTCTGCTACTTCTCATTACTTTCATCTTTCTCATTAGACTGTTCAATCCTTTCAACAGATCCTGTAATTCTTCTTCACATTCACTGAGGACAGCAATCTCATCAGCGAATCTTACCAATGATATCCTCTCACCTCGAATTGCAATCCCACTCTGGAACCTTTCTTTCATTTCTGCCAATGTTCTTCGGTGTAGGCGCGATAGGCTGCATAACTGACTGAAACCGTTTTTAATCCGAGAGATTCGTTCTTGCTCTTCCAGTTTTATTGCTCCCTCGTGGTTCTTGTACATATTGAATACTACCCGTCTTGCCCTACAGCTTAAAACCCCAGTTTTCGCAGAATTTCGAACATCCTGGGGCTTATATCCTGTCGAACGCTTTTCCTAGGTCGAGAAATCCTATGAACGTGTGTTGTTTTACCTGAGGTCTTGCTTTCATTATCAGACACAACGTGAGAACTGTTCTCTCTGGTGTCTTTAACTCCCTGAAAATGAAAGTGATCGTCATATATCATACCCTGAATTTTCTCTTCCCTTCTTCCGTATTATTCTTGCCAGCATCTTGTATATATGAGTTATCAAGCGGATTGTCGATAGTTCTCGCAGTTATTTTACCTTGCTGTCTTCTTGATTGTGTGGATGATATTTTTCCGAAGGTCAGATGGTGTGTCACCAGACTTAGAAATTCTACACGCCAACTTTAATAGCCACTTAGTTACCAGTTACCCCGAGAATTTCAGAAATTTCGAAGTAATGTTATGTATCCCTTCCACCGTATTTCGTCGGATGTCTTCTGAAGTTAATCTCTGGTTGTAATACTGGAAACCCCCCCTCATCTTCCATACTGGCTCCCATTATTTCGCCGGCCGTGGTGGCCGAGCGGTTCTAGGCGCTACAGACTGGAACCGCGCGACCGCTACGGTCGCAGGTTCGAATCCTGCCTTGGGAATGGATGTGTGTGATGTCCTTAGGTTAGTTAGGTTTACGTAGTTCTAAGTTCTAGGGGACTGATGACCACCAGATGTTAAGTCCCTTAGTGCTCAGAGCCATTTAAATCATTTTGAACCCATTATTTCCTCAGTCATGCAATCAGACAAATCCTAAGCAGTCAATTGGTCACCAGTTCCCTGAAGATCTCAGAAATTTTGAAGTAATGTTATCTATCACTTCTACCGTCTTTGGTCGGAAGCCTTCTGAAGTTCTATTAATGTCTGGTTGTAATACTGGAACCCCCACCATCTTCCATACCGATTCTCCTCTCATTTTTTCCTCAATCATGTAATCCTCACCAACGTAGAGGCCTTCGATGTACTGTTTTCACCTGTCCACTCTCTCCTCTGCGCTTAGCAGTGTAATTATCATTGCACACTTAACATAACAACCGCCCTTGCTTTCAACTTCTTAACATAATCGCCCTTGCTTGTAACTGACTGTACAGATGGTTATTACGATTTTTCTATACTCCAATGATGATACTATCAAATAAAGACTGATTCACCGTGACCGCAAATTACTGCATCACACCGCATATACGAGGGCAGTTCAATAAGTAATGCAACACATTTTTTTTTTCTGGAACAGGTGTTGTTTTATTCAGCATTGAAATACACCAGGTTATTCCCCAATCTTTTAGCTACACAACACTATTTTTCAACGTAATCTCCATTCAATGCTACGGACTTACGCCACCTTGAAATGAGGGCCTGTATGCCTGCACGGTACCATTCCACTGGTTGATGTCGGAGCCAACGTCGTACTGCATCAATAACTTCTTCATCATCCGCGTAGTGCCTCCCACGGATTGCGTCCTTCATTGGGCCAAACATATGGAAATCCGACGGTGCGAGATCGGGGCTGTAGGGTGCATGAGGAAGAACAGTCCACTGAAGTTTTGTGAGCTCCTCTCGGGTGCGAAGACTTGTATGAGGTCTTGCGTTGTCATGAAGAAGGAGAAGTTCGTTCAGATTTTTGTGCCTATGAACACGCTGAAGTCGTTTCTCCAATTTCTGAAGAGTAGCACAATACACTTCAGAGTTGATCGTTTGACCATGGGGAAGGACATCGAACATAATAACCCCTTCAGCGTCCCAGAAGACTGTAACCGTGACTTTACCGGCTGAGGGTATGGCTTTAAACTTTTTCTTGGTAGGGGAGTGGGTGTGGCGCCACTCCATTGATTGCCGTTTTCTTTCAGGTTCGAAGTGATGAACCCATGTTTCATCGCCTGTAACAATCTTTGACAAGAAATTTTCACCCTCAGCCACATGACGAGCAAGCAATTCCGCACAGATGGTTCTCCTTTGCTCTTTATGGTGTTCGGTTAGACAACGAGGGACCCAGCGGGAATAAAACCTTTGAATACCCCAACTGGTGAACAATTGTGACAGCACTACCAACAGAGATGTCAAGTTGAGCACTGAGTTGTTTGATGGTGATCCGTGGATCATCTCGAACGAGTGTGTTCGCACGCTCCGCCATTGCAGGAGTCACAGCTGTGCACGGCCGGCCCGCACGCGGGAGATCAGACAGTCTTGCTTGACCTTGTGGCGATGATGACACACGCTTTGCCCAACGACTCACCGTGCTTTTGTCCACTGCCAGATCACCGTAGACATTCTGCAAGCGCCTATGAATATCTGAGATGCCCTGGTTTTCCGCCAAAAGAAACTCGATCACTGCCCGTTGTTTGCAACGCACATCCGTTACAGACGCCATTTAAACAGCTCCGTACAGCGCTGCCACCTGTCGGAAGTCAATGAAACTATACGAGACGAAGCGGGAATGTTTGAAAATATTCCACAAGAAATTTCCGGTTTTTTCAACCAAAATTGGCCGAGAAAAAAAAATGTGTTGCATTACTTATTGAACTGCCCTCGTATTTAATGCGTCACCAAAGCGCGTGGGAAGGAACTGCAGCCGCAGCATCTGATCAAGTTCAATATTGCCTCATCTGGGGCGACAGCCCCCGTTGAGTCACGGCCCTGTACTCTGTGACGCTCCCTGCCCCCGTCACTCTGCAGCTGGCCTCTGATGCTCACGTCCCAGCGTAGCGCCGACGTCGATGTCAACAACAGGCATCAGTCAAGGGGGTCTGTCTGGGCGTCCAGTGGCGGCACCCCGCCTCCGTATCGGTGTCCGCTAACGAGGCGAGTGGCGGTTCATCCACCGCACAGGGCGAGGCGCCTAACTTTTGCTACCTTTAATAACTTTTGATTCCGTGGCGGATATTTTCTCCACTACCTAAATAATGGTGTCTTGAAGGGAGGATATAAGATGAACATCAACAAAAGCAAAACGAGGATAATGGAATGTAGTCGAATTAAGTCGGGTGATGTTGAGGGTATTAGATTAGGAAATGAGACACTTAAAGTAGTAAAGGAGTTTTGCTATTTGGGGAGCAAAATAACTGATGATGGTCGAAGTAGAGAGGATATAAAATGTAGACTGGCAATGGCAAGGAAAGCGTTTATGAAGAAAAATTTGTTAACATCGAGGATAGATTTAAGTGTCAGGAAGTCGTTTCTGAAAGTATTTGTATGGAGTGTAGCCATGTATGGAAGTGAAACATGGACGGTAAATAGTTTGGACAAGAAGAGAATAGAAGCTTTCGAAATGTGGTGCTACAGAAGAATGCTGAAGATTAGATGGGTAGATCACATAACTAATGAGGAGGTACTGCGTAGGATTGGGGAGAAGAGGAGTTTGTGGCACAACTTGACCAGAAGAAGGGATCGGTTGGTAGGGCATGTTCTGAGGCATCAATGGATGACCAATTTAGTATTGGAGGGCAGCGTGGAGGGTAAAAATCGTAGGGGGAGACCAAGAGATGAATACACTTAGCAGATTCAGAAGGATGTAGGTTGCAGTAGGTACTGGGAGATGAAGAAGCTTGCACAGGATAGAGTAGCATGGAGAGCTGCATCAAACCAGTCTCAGGACTGAAGACCACAACAACAACAACAACAACCTAAATAACATAATGTACGCTCAGTCTGTGGCTCGGGTACGATCCCTACTACCGTTTGTATCGCTCTCTGTCTTTCAGTTTTGGGAAACCAAACGAAGCATTCGTTTGGCGACGTCGTCCCTGACAGGCCATTGGAATTTGCGCGCGCAACCGTCAGATTGCCTAATATCAGTTAAAATTAAATCGGAAACGGCGCAACTTACCAAGTTTTTCCTTAAGAGTTATTTCTCAGCACAGCCTACCTGCAACACCCTTACAATGTTTTCTACTGACCATCCTGTCTAATGTTGACCTAACTTAGCTTATATCTTACTGAATTCTTTCTTATATACATATGTATGTATACATTGGTACAAATTAAAGAAAATTTAATGCACTGCTCTCCAAAATTAAAGCAACAAACAAAAATTTTACAAGGTTGCTTTTATTTTGCCGCAAAACAGTATAAACAGATGATAGTAAAGTAGAAAATGGTTCAAATGGCTCTGAGCACTATGGGACTTAACTGCTGTGGTCATCAGTCCCCTAGAACTTAGAACTACTTAAACCTAACTAATCTAAGGACATCACACACATCCATGCCCGAGGCAGGATTCGAACCTGCAACCGTAGCGGTCGCACGGTTCCAGACTGTAGCGTTCTTCATTTTTTCCAACTTGCACACACATCCGACAACTGGTTGATGTGCTCAGTATGGGGTGTGACCCCCTCTGGCAGCAATACAGGCCTTAGAACGATGAGAATGATGTCATCAGTCTCATGTTGAAGCAATAACGCCCATCCTTTTGGTTGGTGGATGCTGACGTGATGCAAGTCACCTCCCTAGTGCATCCCAGACATGCTGAATGGGATTCAAATAGGGATAGCGAGCAGGCCAAGCCATAGGTTCAATATCTTCCATTTCCAAGGAAACATCAACCACCCGTGCTCTATAAGGTCGAGCATTATTGTCCATCAATACGAAGTCTGGGCCCACAGCATCTCGCAACAACGGCAAATGAGGTCCCAAGATGTTGTTGTTGTTGTGGTCTTCAGTCCTGAGACTGGTTTGATGCAGCTCTCCATGCTACTCTATCCTGTGCAAGCTTCTTCATCTCCCAGTACCTACTGCAACCTACATCCTTCTGAATCTGCTTAGTGTATTCATCTCTTGGTCTCCCCCTACGATTTTTATCCTCCACGCTGCCCTCCAATACTAAATTGGTGATCCCTTGATGCCTCAGAACATGTCCTACCAACCGATCCCTTCTTCTGGTCAAGTTGTGCCACAAACTCCTCTTCTCCCCAATCCTATTCAGTACCTCCTCATTAGTTATGTGATCTACCCATCTAATCTCCAGCATTCTTCTGTAGCACCACATTTCGAAAGCTTCTATTCTCTTCTTGTCCAAACTATTTACCGTCCATGTTTCACTTCCATACATGGCTACACTCCATACAAATACATTCAGAAATGACTTCCTGACACTTAAATCTATACTCGATGTTAACAAATTTCTCTTCTTCAGAAACGCTTTCCTTGCCATTGCCAGTCTACATTTTATATCCTCTCTACTTCGACCATCAACAGTTATTTTGCTCCCCAAATAGCAAAACTCCTTTACTACTTTAAGTGTCTCATTTCCTATTCTAATACCCTCAACATCACCCGACTTAATTCGACTACATTCCATTATCCTCGTTTTGCTTTTGTTGATGTTCATCTTATATTCTCCCTTCAAGACACCATCCATTCCGTTCAACTGCTCTTCCAAATCCTTTGCTGTCTCTGACAGAATTACAATGTCATCGGCGAACCTCAAAGTTTTTATTTCTTCTCCATGGATTTTAATACCTACTCCGAATTTTTCTTTTGTTTCCTTTACTGCTTGCTTAATATACAGATTGAATAACATCGGGGAGAGGCTACAACCCTGTCTTACTCCCTTCCCAACCACTGCTTCCCTTTCATGTCCCTCGACTCTTATAACTGCCATCTGGTTTCTGTACAAATTGTAAATAACCTTTCGCTCCCTGTATTTTACCCCTGCCACCTTTAGAATTTGAAAGAGAGTATTCCAGTCTACATTGTCAAAAGCCTTCTCTAAGTCTACAAATGCTAGAAATGTAGGTTTGCCTTTCCTTAATCTCTCTTGTAAGATAAGTCGTAAGGTCAGTATTGCCTCAAGTGTTCCAGTATTTCTACGGAATCCAAACTGATCTTCCCCGAGGTCGGCTTCTACTAGTTTTTCCATTCGCCTGTAAAGAATTCGTGTTAGTATTTTGCAGCTGTGACTTATTAAACTGATAGTTTGGTAATTTTCACATCTGTCAACACGTGCTTTCTTTGGGATTGGAATTATTATATTTTTCTTGAAGTCTGAGGGTATTTCGCCTGTTTCATACATCTTGCTCACCAGATGGTAGAGTTTTGTCAGGACTGGCTCTCCCTAGGCCGTCAGTAGTTCCAATGGAATGTTGTCTACTCCCGGGGCCTTGTTTCGACTCAGGTCTTTCAGTGCTCTGTCAAACTCTTCACGCAGTACCGTGTCTCCCATTTCGTCTTCATCTACATCCTCTTCCATTTCCATAATATTGTCCTCAAGAACATCGCCCCTGTATAGACCCTCTATATACTCCTTCCACCTTCCTGCCTTCCCTTCTTTGCTTAGAACTGGGTTGCCATCTGAGCTCTTGATATTCATACAAGTGGTTCTCTTCTCTCCAAAGGTCTCTTTAATTTTCCTGTAGGCAGTATCTATCTTACCCCTAGTGAGATAAGCCTCTACATCCTTACATTTATCCTCTAGCCATCCATGCTTAGCCATTTTGCACTTCCTGTCGATCTCATTTTTGAGACGTTTGTATTCCTTTTTGCCTGCTTCATTTACTGCATTTTTATATTTTCTCCTTTCATCAATTAAATTCAATATTTCTTCTGTTACCCAAGGATTTCTATTAGCCCTCGTCTTTTTTCCTACTTGATCGTCTGCTGCCTTCACTACTTCATCCCTCAAAGCTACCCATTCTTCTTCTACTGTATTTCTTTCCCCCATTCCTGTCAATTGTTCCCTTATGCTCTCCCTGAAACTCTGTACAACCTCTGGTTCTTTCAGTTTATCCAGGTCCCATCTCCTTAAATTCCCACCCAAGATATCGTCACCATATCTGACAGCAGTTAAACCTTGCCGACTCACCCGTACATTTCATGAGTAGGGGTTCGAGTGGTAAACATAGTTCCTTCCTACACGATTTGGGATCCTCCTCGATATCGGTCTGTTTCCAATGTTTGGGTCCCTAAATCGTTTTTCACGATCCTTCCAGATGCGAATCCAACACTCTACGACTAAATCGGGATTGCCGGCCGCTGGTGGCCGAGCGGTTCTGGCGCTACAGTCTGGAACCGCGCGACCGCTACGGTCGCAGGTTCGAATCCTGCCTCGGGCATGGATGTGTGTGTTGTCCTTAGGTTAGTTAGGTTTAAGTAGTTCTAAGTTCTAGGGGCCTTATGACCTACGCAGTTGAGTCCCATAGTGCTCAGAGCCATTTGAACCATTAAATCGTGATTCATCTGTGAAAACAACATTGGCCCACTGTTCGACCGCGCAGGCGGCATGCTGATGATCCCACTCTAGACGTTCCCTTTTGTGAAGACGCGTCAGAGGTAGACATACAGCAGGTCTCGGACATAAAAGCCACTCTACTGAGGACTTCTGCACACCGTTTGCCTCGATACAACACATCCAATGGATGTTGCCAACTCACATGCCAGTTGCCGCGGCTAAGACGGTACTATCGTGGCCTTACAGCCAAATGGCGGTCCTCTCCTCTGAAGTCACACTTGGTCGGCCCTGCCCTGGCCTTCGGTGTACAGTTTCGGTCTCTAGAAACTGTCGCCACATCCGAGAAACAACGGAACGATTCACAGTAAGCCATCAGTCAGTATCCGTTTGCGACGGTCCTGCTTCCGTTCTGTCTACGGCCCTCGAGAGCAGAGAATCCGCCCTTACGTCATTGTTGGCATGGTTGTCCGTTGACCGTAATGCCATTGTCCGTGCAGCACAAGATCATACGGACATCTAGTTGATGATTATATCGTGAATAAGACAAGGACGGGGAAACAACGATTTGTTGCTTTAATTTTGGACACCAGTGTATGTGCTGCGGTCTGATAGGTTGACATAAGCAACAGATGAACAGTTGAGGTTGAAACTGGGTAGTTCAATTGTAAAGACGGACGAATGGGATTTGTCGGTTTATTAGTAGAAAAGAGCGATGTTTTGCAGCGGAAAAGGGGTGGTTTTCTTTGTGGTAATAATTGGAAGGTGTAACGTGCAAAAGAGAATTTTGAGAGTGCAGAGATTATCGGAACGAAGACGTTGCCAGCAGATTATTTTAAGAAGTGGCTCAGTGATTTAGAATCATCAAGTGAAAAGACTGCAAGTGAGAAGAATCGAGAGACAAGACTCAAGACTAAAGAATTAGTATTAGGATCAGTGCAAAAGACAACAGGAGGTCAAGATTCACAAGACGTTGGAAAGAAGAGAGTGGCAAACAGTTTTCATCACAAAAATGGAAATATCTGATTTAACAGCAGAGATGGTGTGCCAAGGAGATAACAACGCTATTTCATCTAAGAGACACCGTGAGACTGTGAACTACAGTGATGGTATGGACCATGAATGTTGATCTCCGTGTTTTAGGAAGTTCACTGTGAACAGATTCATTATTGTTAAATTGCTTACTGTGAGGACCAAAACAAGCATTATTCAAAAGTGACGGTTAACCCCATGCTACGGAAATATATCTTTACGCTGGTGCTCATGTTGTGTTTAAAAACTGTGTTCGTATTTCAGCCCAGCAAAAAGCACTCTGATGACTTTTCTAAAGAGTTTTAAGAGGTTTTATCAATGAGACGTCGGTGTAAAACAGATATTGGAGTTAATTTTTACTTTCTAAAAGTGGTCATCGCCACTCTTTGCATCTTTCTACGATATCGAAAAAATCTGGCAGTCTGGGAGGAGCGCAAGAATTTTTTTCCACAAGTTAGTGAATGTTTACTTCGAAATTAAGTATTGGACAATGTACATTAAGGATAGGCAGCACTAAAAGGCATTGAGATTAAAATCACCTGTTTCAAAATAATAATAATAACAATAATAAGGCGAAAAATATTTTACTTTCAAACACTAATCCTCACTCGCAGTCGAATATTTAACGTTAGCATTCAATTACAGTAAAGGGAGACAACTGTGTTGTTAAGAAAGTGTTTGATTTTTTTCGTACTATATGAGTTGGACGACCCTGCAAAGTTGCTATGCTACTTACTTTGTATAGCGAGGATATGCACATCAAAACCTCCACTATGTGCAAAAAAGGATCTGGACATCTGGCTGAAAATGACTTACAAGGTCGTGGCGCCCTCCATCGGTAATACTGGAATTTAATATGGTATTGGCCCACCTGTAGCCTTGATGGCAGCCACTATTCTAGCGGGTATACGTTGGAAGGTTTCTTGGGGAATGGCATTCTTCACCGAGTGCTGCAGTGAGGAGAGGTATCGATGTCGGTTGGCGAGGCCTGGCACAAAAGTCGGCGTTCCAAAACAGCCCAAAGGTGTTCTATAGGATTCAGGTCAGGACTCTGTCCCGGCCAGTTCATTACAGGGATGTTATTGTCGTGTAACCACTCCAACACTGGCCGTGCATTATGAACAGTTGCTCGTTCGTATTGAAAGATGCAACCGCCGTCCGCAAATTGCTCTTCAACAGTGCTGTGACAGTGGCACGCAAAACAACAAGGGGTGCAGGCCCCCAACATGAAAAACACGACCACACCATAACACCACCGCCTCCGAATTTTACTATGTCTTCACGTTTCCACCTCACTTTCACATCGAAAACAGTGGACCTAGGGAAGTTTAGGAGTGTGTACTCGCGTGCAGATGTGTGACACAGGTGACACCCATTCACCTGACCACGTTCGAAGTCCTTCGAGTTCCGCGGAGCGCCCCGTTCTGATCTCTCGCGATATCTAATGACAACTGAGGTCGCTGACATGGAGTACCTGGCAGTAAGTGGCAGCACAATGTACCAAATATAAAAACCTATGTTTTTGGGGGTGTCCGGATACTTTTGATCACTTAGTGCAAATTAACTGAGACTGAACTGTCGATATGCGAACTGAATGCAGTAGCAATGTCGCAATAAACTCTCCATGTTACTGCCTCCTTACGATCTTCACTTTTATACACAGATCCATAATTCACACCAGTTTTAAACATTTTTAATTTTACACGTGAAAATTCACTCTAATTACAATGTTGCGCAACCATTCAGACACGACAGATAAATAATTTATCTGTCTAAATATTTGTATAAATATCATTGTGATTTTTTTATTTGCAAACTATGTATGCAAGTGTGGTCTTGTGTATGTGTGGGAAGAATTAAGTTACCCGTCACAGGCGAGAACAGAAAGGAGGCTTAGCCAGATATAGATTTAGCGAAGGCAATTTTGCTCAATTCTTATCTATCTAATGAAGCGGTAACAGGCTTGGAGATAGCAAAGTTGTAACGATATTCCCCACAGTCGAATGTTTTTTGTGTCATATCCTGGCGGAAAGTGTGTGGACCTTTCTTTTCAGTGTAGCGACTGTAAATGATGTATCTTATTTTGGTACGCTACAACTATGGCTCCTTCCTCTACTGGAAGAAGCTGAACCACAGAACTGTATTTGGCAGCAAGCTAGTACGCCGCCTCACTGGCATAACTCATTACGCGATTGGTTAAACGTTGTTATACGCGACTGCTGGATTGGTCGTTTCGCATGGTCTCCACGTTTACGTGATCCGACACCATGCGATTTTTATCTTTGAGGGTTGATAAAGGGCCATGTGTCTGTGCTTCTGCTACCAGTTGATCTGACCAACTTAAATTCTAGAAAACCTTAAAACCCCAGAAAGTCATTAAAACCCAGATACTCATTTTGAAAGACCCTGTAAGTTGCCTTTCATTACTTGAATAAACATCCTTGGAGAAAACAATGTTCTTTATTTTTAAAATTGCCCGTGTCTGTCGCTAAATTGGCCTTCGGAACGAGCCTAATTCACGGACATAAAGTAGCTGAATAAGCGTGCAATAAGAAGTAGACATAGCGACGCATATAGACCTGAACTACTTTACTTAGTCATAATATTTGAGCGAATAATGGGACACATTTCCAATTTTGGGAGGTGATAATACACAATTTGGAGAGTACATACGTACGTACATACATACAAACAAGGTCCTCACAGCAAATGCTGGAAATGCCCTCCACCAGTATCGATGCACAACTACATTCGTTTCTCGCTATTCCGCGACGTTCTGTGAATGATGTGTAATGACATCACGGAGCTCTGCGGTTGTCAATGATGTATTCTTGTACACTTAGCTCTTAAAATACTCCCAACAGAAAAAATCCAGGGGGGGAGGATTAGGTCAAGTGATCGGAGAACCGCAATTCTTTATTATTATTATTATTATTTATTTCCATTTCCCTTTTTGAAATAAATGAAAGGTGCAGAAAAGCAGGGCAGTTCTACAAATGCATTAGGGGGCTTATTTGGAGCAAGGAGGTGCCACTGAAATCCAAGGGAATTATATACCGAACCTACTTTGTCCCCATATTGGCATACGGAAGTGAGACATGGGTAATGCACAAAAGCGACAAAAGTAGAATACAGGCTAGTGAAATGAAGTTCCAGAGGAGCAGGTTGAGTGTAACAAGACGAGACAGATTGCGAAATGTGTATGTGAGGGAAAGACTAAAGGAGGAACCAGTACAGGACAGGATAGAAAAATCAAGACTGCAGTGGTATGGACACATGAAGAGAATGGATGAGGGAAGAATTCCAAAGAGGATGTTTGATCTGCAACTGGAGGGGAAGAGGCCCAGAGGAAGACCAAGAGATAGATGGGCGAAGGGAGTGAGGGAATGTGTGACGAGAAGAGGAGAGAACTGGACGAAGGTGGAAGAGGGGGAATGGTGGAAAGACAGAACACGATGGAGAGGCTTGTGTTCCCGACAGACCCAGCCAGTGGCTGGAAACTGTCCAAGATGATGATGATGATTATTTGGGATTATAGGGTCACCAAAGAAACTGGTTACAAGTTGCTTTTGTGTGACACGTTGCTCTATCTTGTTGGAAATAACGTTCTGTAAGCTCGACGTCGTCCAGTTGCCCACAAATGTATTGAAGATGCCCGTACAAACTGTAGTACAAACTGTCAAATCAAAGAAAATGGGGCCTAAATTCTGGAAGCTATCACCGCGCACCACACTCCAACCTTTTCGTATGCAGTGGTGTTTCGTGGAAGATGTTGCTGTTGTTATGGTCTTCAGTCCAGAGACTGGTTTGATGCAGCTCTCCATGCTACTCTATCCTTTGCAACCTTCTTCATCTCCTAGTACCTACTGAAAGTTACATCCTTCTGAATCTGCTTAGTATATTCATCTCTTGGTCTCCATCTACGATTTTTACCCTCCACACTGCCCTCCAATATTAAATTGGTGATCCCTTGATGCCTCAGAACATGTCCTACCAACCGATCCCTTCTTCTAGTCAAGTTGTGCCACAAATTTCTTCAAAAATGGCTCTGAGCACTATGGGACTCAACTGCTGTGGTCATCAGTCCCCTAGAACTTAGAACTACTTAAACATAACTAACCTAAGGACATCACACACATCCATGCCCGAGGCAGGATTCGAACCTGCGACCGTAGCAGTCGCACGGTTCCGGATTGCGCGCCTAGAACCGCGAGACCACCGCGGCCGGCAAATTTCTCTTCTCCCCAATTCTGTTCAATACGTCCTCATTAGTTATGTGATCTATCCATGTAATGTTCAGCATTCTTCTGTAGCACCACATTTCGAAAGCTTCTCTTCTTGTCTAAACTATTTATCGTCCATGTTTCACTTTCATACATGGCTACACTCCATACAAATACTTTCAGAAACGACTTCCTGACACTTAAATCTATACTCGATGTTAACAAATTTCTCTTCTTCAGAAATGCTTTCCTTACGATTGCCGGTCTACCTTTTATATCCTCTCTACTTCGACCATCATCAGTTATTTGGCTTCCCAAATAGCAACACTCATTTACTACTTTAAGCGTCTCATTTCCCAATCTGATACCCTCAGCATCACCCGATTTAATTCGACTACATTCTACTATCCTCGTTTTGCTTCTGTTGATGTTCATCTTATACCCTCTTTCAAGACACTGTCCATTCCGATCAACTGCTCTTCCAGGTCGCATGCTGTCTCTGACAGAATTACAATGCCAAAGGCGAACCTCAAAGTTTTTATTTCTTCTCCATGGATTTTAATACCTACTCCGAATTTTTCTTTTGTTTCCTTTACTGCTTGCTCAATATAGAGATTGAATAACATTGGGGAGAGGCTACAACCCTGTCTCACCCCCTTCCCAACCACTGCTTCCCTTTCATGCCCCTCGACTCTGATAAGTGCCATCTGGTTTCTGTACAAGTTGTAATTAGCCTTTCGCTCCCTCTATTTATCCCTGCCACTTTTAGAATTTGAAAGAAAGTATTCCAGTCAACATTGTCAAAAGCTTTCTCTAAGTCTACAAACGCTAGAAACGTAGGTTTGCCTTTCCTTAATCTTTCTTCTAAGATAAGTCGTAAGGTCAGTATTGCCTCACTTGTTCCAATATTTCTATGGAATCCAAACTGATATTCCCCGCGGTCGGCTTCTACCAGTTTTTCCATTCGTCTGCAAAGAATTCGTGTTGGTATTTTGCAGCCGTGACTTATTAAACTGATAGTTCTGTAATTTTCACATCTGTCAACGCCTGCTTTCTTTGGGATCGGAATTTTTATATTCTTCTTGAAGATATGTGGGGTTTATACTAGCCCAGTACCTGATGTTTTGTGTGTTGATGTAACCTGACAGATGGAAGCATCTCTCATCTTTAAAGCAAGTTATGGAGACAGTGTCTGGACATTGAATAAGAAATACCTGAAACCATCGACAGTAATGCATTCTTTTCTCATTATCTGTCTCAGCTTGCCAACAACGAGAGATACTTCTGATTCTCCAAGAACTACTGAGATCATTCACCCTTTCGCGGGCGCATTTTTTGTAGCAACTCATCGAAGATAATTTTTTGCTATCCTATTAGAAATGTGATCAACTGACTATGTTTATTTTTTGTTAATTTTATTTTCGTGGGTTAGGACCAAACACAACGGTGGTACACATATCACCATGGCACTTTTGTGAGGCATTAAAGTTGGTGGTAATGGATTTTCCACTTCCCTTTTATGTTCTGTTAATGTGTTGCCATTACTCGTAAAAAAATGAACACTGTTTACTTTGACTTTGTTTTTTAAAAAAATGTGTGTTACCGATATTAATGTGTACTTAACACAGTGTAAACACTGCTTGAAACTTTATCACGCAATAAAGGTATGAGCCGATACAGGTCAAAATAATGTAGACTGCAGATGCAAAGCAATGTCTTCCGACAACAGTAGTGATCCCACGACAAACAAAAACTGATTGTGATGGCAGTTTTTATACGCCTGGTGCAGCGTACTACCACAAGATGTCAGGCATAGATAGAGGTGGTAAAACGTATTCCAAAAGTTTTCTGATACCTTAAGTTGGTGGTAAGTAAGGACCACAAATGACAGATTAATATTGTGGTAAATATACATCCCAAACCCCTTCAGAAACTACGTTGGCGATAACCATACTTCCCAATAACCATTCAAATACCGTTGTTTGGTGCGATATATACGTCCCACAGTCCTGATGGCTCACAGGCGCCAAATCCATGGGACCTGAGGCGGCCCGAGACCCCTCAAAAATTCGTTGTGGAGGGGGAGGGGGGGGGGAGGGCAGAGCCCCCCAATAATTTAAGAAAATTATTAGTTATATAATCCTTTGTAAAATCACAAAATTAAGTTGAAATTGTTTATTTTCCTTGTTTGACGATAGTTACCTTTTCAAATACATCCAGTAATTAGTTAAAAACAGATAATTACACTACTGGCCATTAAAATTGCTACACCAAGAAGAAATGCAGATGATAAACGGGTATTCATTGAACAAATATATTATACTAGAACTGACATTTCACGCAATTTGGGTGCATAGATCCTGAGAAATCAGTACCCAGAACAACCATCTCTGGCCGTAATAGCTGGCCGGTGTGGCCGTGCGGTTCTAGGCGCTTCAGTCTGGAACCGCGTGACCGCTACTGTCGCAGGTTCGAATCCTGCCTCGGACATGGATGTGTGTGATGTCCTTAGGTTAGTTAGGTTTAAGTAGTTCTAAGAACCATTTGGCCGTAATAACGACCTTGATACGCCTGTGCATTGAGTCAAACAGAGCTTGGATGGCGTGTACAGGTGCAGCTGCCCATGTAGCTTCAACACAATACCATAGATCATCAAGAATAGTGAATGCCGTATTGTGACAAGCCAGTTGCTCGGCCACCATTGACCAGACGTTTTCAGTTGGTGAGAGATGTGGAGTATGTGCTGGCCAGGGCAGCATTCGAACATTTTCTGTATCCAGAAAGGCATGTACAGGACCTGCAACATGCGGACGTGCATTATCCTGATGAAATGTAGGGTTTCGCAGGGATCGAATGAAGGGTAGAGCCACGGGTAGTAACACATCTGAAATGTAATGTCCACTGTTCAAAGTAGCCGTCAATGCGAACAAGAGGTGACCGAGACGTGTAATCAATGGCACACAATACCATCACGCCGGATGATACGCCAGTATGGCGATGACGAATAAACGCTTCCAATGTGCGTTCGCCGGCCGGAGTGGCCGAGCGGTTCTAGGCGCTACAGTCTGGAACCGCGCGACCGCTATGGTCGCAGGTTCGAATCCTGCCTCGGGCATGGATGTGTGCGATGTCCTTAAGTTAGGTTTAAGTAGTTCTAAGTTCTAGGGGACTGATGACCACAGCAGTTAAGTCCCATAGTGCTCAGAGCCAAGCCAAGAATGTGCGTTCACCGCGATGTCGCAAAACACGGATGCGACCATCATGATGCTATAAACAGAACCTGGATTCATCCGAAAAAATGACGTTTTGCCATTCGTGCACCCAGGTTCGTCGTTGAGTACACCATCGCAGGCGCTCCTGTCTGTGATGCAGCGTCAAGGGTAACCGCAGCCACGGTCTCCGAGCTGATAGTCTATGCTGCTGCAAACGTCGTCGAACTGTTCGTGCAGATGGTTGTTGTCTTGCAAACGGCCCCAGCTGTTGACTCAGGGATCGAGACGTGGCTGCACGAACCGTTACAGTCATGCGGATAAGATGCATGTCATCTCGACTGCTGGTGATACGAGGCCGTTGGGATCTAGCACGGCGTTCCGTATTACCCTGCTGAACCCACCGATTACATATTCTGCTAACAGTCATTGGATCTCGACCAACGCGAACAGCAATATCGCGATACGATAAACAGCAATCGCGATAGGCTACAATCCGACCTTTATCAAAGTCGGAAACGTGATGGTACGCATTTCTCCTCCTTACACGAGCCATCACAATGTTTCACCAGACAACCCCGGTCAACTGCTGTTTGTGTATGAGAAATCGGTTGGAAACTTTTCTCATGTCAGCACGTTGTAGGTGTCGCCACCGGCGCCAACCTTGTGTGAATGCTCTGAAAAGCTAATCATTTGCATATCGCAGAATGTTCTTCCTGTCGGTTAAATTTCGCGTCTGTAGCACGTCATCTTCGTGGTGTAGCAATTTTAATGGCCAGTAGTGTATTACGGTAGTAAGCAGATTAGCTGAAAACGAGTGGTGTGAATCACGACAGTGTTACGGTGCTCCAGACACACTTAGAATTTGTCCCGGTGCACGAACTTTCGGGTAAAGTCTGGCGCCGGGGGGCCAGCGCTGCGGCCACGGCGACATGAAAAGGACTGGAGTAGAGGCGCCTGGAACCCTCTGCCTCGCGTCGCCTTGACGCTTCGAGACATTACGGCGCCGCGGCTATATAAAGCCCATCCTCTGTCGCAGTCATTCATTGTTGATAGTTTCGTTCAGTGCATGCTGCAGGCGTATTTAGTGTTCCGACTTTAGTGACTAGTGGGTTGTTTTATATGACTGTATTTTATTCGTTTGCTTTAGTCTCTTACTGTATTGTGAATTAAGTTCGCAATGGATAAATTTGTTACCAAAATGGCGCTCTTGGAAGTTGATGATACTACAAGTCAACCTCCAACAATTATTGTGTCGTCAATTGCCTCGTCGTCTTCGGGCGAGAACCGTTCACAGCCAAAACCTGGACAATCCGGTAAGGGAAGGTCATTTCAGAAGTCTTGGTTGATCAAACATGCATGGCTAGAGTGTGAAGCATCTACCAAAGAAGTTTTTTGCAAAACCTGCAAAGAGGCAGATGCTAAAAATCTATTATAATTTTCTTCAAAAAAAGAAGATGCATTTACTTCCGTAGAGTTTTCTGACTGGAAAAAGGAATTTGGAAGAATTCCATCTTCATGAAAATACGTTTACGCATAAAGAAATTCTATCACTAACCGAAGTGTGGCCTCCCAATGGAATGAACAGTTAGTGATATGAAGAAAGGCCTTTTAGCTCTTGAGACAATTTTTACTGTCGTGCAATTTCTATGCCGACAAGGACTAGCAACTAGAGGGCACGAAGATATAAAATCAAATTTTTTTCAATTGTTGGAACTCCGAAAGAATGACATACCTGAGATTAAAGATTGGTTAAAGCGTTCGGGGTATAAGTGGACGTCCCACGATATTCAAAACCAGATCGTTGATCTACTGGGAAAGTCTGTGTTGAGAAAGGTATTGGCTTCAATCAAGAAGACTGAACATTTTTCTATTATGGTTGTCGAAACAAATGACTTTTCGATTCACGAACAAGTGTCCTTTTGTATTCGTACTGTCGGTGATACCTTCATCATCAACGAAGACTTTATTGCCTTATACGAGACCTCCAACACTGAATCACAAACTCTGCTTAGTATTTTAAAAGACGTTTTTGCTCGTCTAGATTTTTCAGTGGATAACTTAAGAGGACAGTGCTATGATGGTGCCTCGAATATGAAAGGTAAGTTCAAAGGACTGAAAAAGTTAGTTTTGGATACACAACCAAAAGCACGTTATGTGCACTGCACTGCTCACACTTTAGACTTGGCAGTTGTAGACAGTCTCCGCCATCATACGTCTATGAGGGATATTATGGATTTAACCAAGGACTTAATAAACACAGCAAAGGAATCCAACAAAAGGATGGGACTTTTCAGAACAATAAGCAGTGAGAGCGCCAACGACCAAGCTGGTCTACGACCCCTTTACTCGACTGGATGGGCTATCCGAGCTTCTAGTATCTTCAGAATATTGAAAAACTTTGAAGAACTTCTGGAGTTTTATGAAACATTTTCTGCAGAGGACAAACAGCGGCAAGTTACAATTGTGCATGCTACCTTGAGTCAATGTTACAATTCAAGACATTTCTTTTTACGTCTTTATTGCCATGCAATGAACCCAGTAGAGGATGTCAATGAAAAAATTCAGTGCCCTCATATAAGTGTTGCTGATCTGGAAAAAATATATGAGGGCTTGGTTTGTATACTGAATGGAAGGCGTGATAATTTTGAGCACTTTTGGGAATTGTGTTTAAAACCTTCACAAACTGATGATCCTTTGCTTCCTCGGAATCGAAGTGTATCAAAGAAGTATGAAAACAACGAAGCCAGCTCACCGCACACTTTCAAAACCGCAAAGGAATGTACGAAGCTATTTAGATTGAAGTTTGTGGAACGGTGCAATCTTGCATTACTGAGTGGTTTGCTTCAACTGGACTCACACAGGTCATTGCAGTTGAACAAGAGTGCTTGCTTTTAGTAAACAGAGGTGAAACAAATTTGGAAAAAATCAACTGAGTTTTTCAAAAATGCCCTAGACATTGAGAGGCTGCGCTTGTACTTGAACATGTTAGTCGATATCGCTAATAAAAAAACAACTGGTTCAAAATGGTTCAAATGGCTCTGAGCACTATGGGACTCAACTGCTGTGGTCATCAGTCCCCTAGAACTTAGAACTACTTAAACCTAACTAACCTAAGGACATCACACACATCCATGCCCGAGGCAGGATTCGAACCTGCGACCGTAGCAGTCGCACGGTTCCGGACTGCGCGCCTAGAACCGCGAGACCACCGCGGCCGGCAAAACAACTGGTCTTAAAAAACATGCATGTTGTAAGAAAGTACATTACACAAGAGCCTGCAGTTGGAGAAATGTTATGTGAAGTAGTGCAGTGCATTAAGCTTCTCCAAGTAGTCCCAATCACGACAGCAACAGCAGAACGGTCATTTAGCGCCCCTAGACGTCTAAAGTCATATCTCCGATCAACAATGGGACAGAAGCGATTGTACAACTTGGCTGTTCTTCATGCCCACCGAGATGTTTTGGATGAATCGGTCCGACCAGTCATCAACGATTTCATATTCAGTAATCCAGTCAGACGGTCGATATTTGCACCTTTATAAGGATACTCTAGCCCTAATAATGGCATTTAGAGCAATATTAAAAATCTTTGTAAAATAGAGAATAAAATACAAACATAATGTTAAATTTTCAGTTTCGAAATGTTAATACTAGTTTAGTACTGTATTACTATAGTACTGTATTAGTTATTTTCACATATTTAAATATTTTTAGGGTGTGAGACCCAATTAAAACCCGCTATTTACATACTTTTTTGACTGAAGGTATTAGGCATACTGTATTACCTTTAGTAAAGCATTAACTTTGAGATATTGTTTTCATTTAATGAACCCTGAGCCTTATTCAGAGTAATCCTAAATTAGCTATTTCAATTATTAATCGAAGTGCTATTACTGTGCGACAGCAATATTTCATGTCTTATTCTTTAGTTTAGGATTTATTTAAATATAATTTCAGACTTTTCAGAGCTATATATTCACTGCTCTGTAATAGTCTATAAGCGTAATTATTACTGTAAATTACATTAGCTTTTCACGGAAAATCTTTTTTCGAAGCCAAAAAATGCGTCAGGCTTGTCGAGTTTTCTGGAGTGTCGAGTTATCGAGAGTCCTGTTTTCGGGGTTCTAATGTTGATCATATGACTAAAAAATGCTTTAAAAAACTTTAAAACTCACTATTTTTTCATATAAAATTTAGAAAATTTCCCGGGGCAAGACCCCCAGTATGCCCCTCCCCCCAAATATTTTTCATAAGGCGGGGCCCCTGTGAATGCTATACATCATCACAAACAGAAACTACAGCCGATGCATCGGAGTGTCACTAGATGCCAGGAGCGTACAGATGTGGGAACATTTATTCCCTTAAACGCTGTGAGCAAACAGGTTCAATGGGAAGTGTATCCCCCACGGCCCGCGAAAGGGTTAAAAAAATAACAAGTTTCTACGAGATTTCTGCTGAAATCATTAAAAAACTTTCCCGTTTCTACGAGTTTTCGGACGAAAATTGTGACCCATTGTAATTTTTTTATATGTGGATCGCCTTGTACTTCTGACCCGTCACGTTCAGTTTTATTCGGCAAGGAAATGCCATTCTTGTTCTGCCGTGACAAGAAATTTCCTTGTATCCCCAATTCGCTGTGTAACATGAGGTGGGCCAACCGCGCAGCTTGGTGTACCAGCTCCGCATAGAGCCGTACGCGGCCGGGGGGCAATTTCATTCAGTTGCGGGGAAGTCGCGAACGGCTCCCCGGGGATATCCGAACGGAGTTGCTATCTCGAAATTCCCTTGCAATCATCCTCCCCTGCCCACCACTTTGGTAGAACAATGAAACGAAGACTCATTTGGTAGCGGAAGGAGATAGCGGGGCTTCCTTGCTATCAACGAACCCGCAAGGGAACTGCAAACTTAGGCTGCCGCATTGTCTTCGTTAACATTGCCGCATTGTCTTGTTTGCGTAAACTATATAATTCAGCATATGATGCGGATATGCTTGTGTGCCGTGTAGGTAAATCTTCAGATGTGTCACGACCCGTGGCTCTACGCTTCATTCGATCCGTGCGAAACACTACATTTCATCAGGATAATGCACGACCGCATGTTGCAGGTCCTGTACGGGCCTTTCTGGAAACAGAAAATGTTCGACTGCTGCCCTGGCCAGCACATTCTCCAGATCTCTCACCAATTGAAAATGTCTGGTCAATGGTGGCCGAGCAACTGGCTCGTCACAATACGCCAGTCACTACTCTTGATGAACTGTGGTATCGTGTTGAAGCTGCATGGGCAGCTGTACCTGTACACGCCATCCAAGCTCTGTTTGACTCAATGCCCAGGTGTATCAAGGCCGTTATTACGGCCAGAGGTTGTCGTTCTGGGTACTGATTTCTCAGGATCAGTGCACCCAAATTGCGTGAAAATGTAATCACATGTCAGTTCTAGTATAATATATTTGTCCAATGAATACCCGTTTATCATCTGCATTTCTTCTTGGTGTAGCAATTTTAATGGCCAGTGGTGTATTTATTAATAATTTCAACTGACTATTCACTACATTTTGGCATATTGGCAGTAAATACTCAGCGTATGAGGTGAAGTATTGACGGTTTGACGTTCTCCATTCAGATGTTGACAGAGCTTCATGAATCAGGCACACGACGATCGTGTGCACAATTTATGTTTTCATTTCACCTTTGTGCATATCATTGCTTCGATCCAGTTTTTTCAAGTACTTTTTACCACAAAAAAATTTTAACAGACCTAAGAGGGCAATCATTGCATGCACCGCTTCAGGATGGTCAGTGGAGAGTTCTCTATGACACGGCTTACTTTATTAATTTGAAAACATAGTATAGGTTTGTGAATTAAATAGCACTTTGGAAAAACGAACAATACGTCATATATCTGCAATGACTAGTAAGAGGTAAGCGAAATGTATGTCAGTTACACCAAATTATTAGAAAACATAAAAAATTATTTATATTAGTTGCCTAGAGACAAAACAAATGTATCCTTGCCAGGCATATATATGAATGCTTCACGCGTTTACATAAAATTTTCCTAGTTATGTTTGCTGATATCACAGAACTAAATTTCGAGCATTCGAATGATCTACCTGTCACCAGAAATCTCGGAAGTTACTCCAAATCTCTTGTCGACTGCGACTGCTTCTCTCCTGAACGTATTTTATTTCGTATCAACATTAATAACTTGTACATTGCAAGACTCGTTGGAAAATAATTTATGAAATCTTTCTGGTCCATGGTTCTGATTTGTCAGTAAATTAGCGTGTGATTGGTCGCTTGGAATTGCGGTTATCGTCGAAACAACCGGTTTTCGGCTGTACGCTCATTTATATTTCTAGTTTAACATGCTAAAACCGCTCAAAAGAACCGGTTTCTGAAAGAAACGATTTTCGGTTTTTTATTGCTATAATTTCAGCAATAAACATAGACATCGAGCAAAGACTGAAAAATTCTGACATTCTCACACATATTTACATTATACGTTTCGAAATAAATACAATCAAAATATCAAATATAATAGGTAAATAAAAGAAAACTTAGTCTCGGAAAGCCATGAAGGGTAGAATACTACAAAAAATTCAGCAGTATTCCTCTGCGGATTCTGAATTTTTATATTACTCTCCAAAAATCTTGTTGTAATCGAGAGTAATTCCACTATTTGGGCATTATGAATAGTCAGTGCTAAAGGGTGAAAATTGAGGTTGGAGAACTCTATTTTTCATGGTAAGTTTCCAAGCAGATAAATATACATTATATAGACACAGGCAGCAGATCGGCTATTTCCAATAATATTGCAAATTATCAATGAATTGTTAAGTTTTTAATTTATTACTGTTTCAATAATTTCATTTCTGTGTTATTATTTCATAGAAATGACAGAAAATAATAAGTTTTTATGTAAAATACGTTGTTCTTCTGTTATTATTTCCCATGAAAAACACGTGTTTTCGTCAGATAAATATCTTTACTTTTTAACGGGAATTTGAATACAACTGATTTTTTACTGGCCAAACAAAAAGTGCTCTTTCAAAAGACTGAAATGAAAATGTTAGATATTAGGCAAAACATGACATTTATTAGGAACAGTTATATGACAATAGTTAAAATTTCAGTAATGAATTAATGCATTGGGTAATGTTTACTCTCCAGTCTGTTCATAAATACCCGTTCTGTAAAGCGTCGATATGTAGGTAGACTCATTCCATCAGAAAAGTATCATTCAAAGATGATACTAATCGTTCAGAAGTCACAGAACTTCCTATCTTATTTAAAAACCTAAAATTTTAGCACTACTGCTGCGGCAAAATGGTATATACGTTTTATAACTGGTTATCAGCAAAAAATAAAAACACCTGTTATAGTCGAGATCAAACAAGTACCGAAAAATACCGGTTATTCAGAATTAAAATCGGTTTTAACCGGTCGGTTTTTCCCATCCTTACGAGTCGCTGCTTTTTTTCAACCGTTCTCGGACCCATTTCCTCCTTTCCGCTGTTTTCTGTTGCTCGCAAGCTCTACAGATGCTATATAGATGTAGAATGAACCGCAAAGTGAACCGGTTGATTAACTATTTTTTATACCCTGGTCTGTGGTTGAGAAACGAGTACTTGTTTTTAGTACGACTTCTTTGCAGTCTTTTATGCTCCTTCTATTTCATAATACAGCTCCGTTATTTTTCTAAGCCCATTTAGTTAGTGAACCGAGTTTCGACGTCCTAACCTCGTAAGAGCGGGATGTCAGCTCACGATTTCTGCAAATATTATTGACGATGTGAGGTCGCTTCAATATATTGCAGGTTTGACAAACTACCGGCATCAATGAATATTGAACATTGCATGGGGGCTTAATAAAAAAAGAGACTAATATTAATGAATAAATGCAATAATTTTAGTAGCTGTGTGACCGGTTACGAAGTCTCGTAACCGGTTGGTCCTGACTAGTATTAGCACGCAATCTGACTGCATAAAATAAAAATAAAGAATAACAAGGAATTTCCATTAACACAATTGATTAATTAAGTCCCTGCAACTATAAAAGCTACGAAACAACAAAGCACAAGTGTAACTGTTCTGTGTGTGGTAGTGTGACTCAAGGTACATGTATCTGGCTCGGTTGTTTCTCAATATGACAAAATATTTTAAACACCATTTACAATGAACTAATTGAAAAACCAGAAGTACTGTAATTGCACATAGAAACCAAAATTACAAGTCTAATAAATGAACACGAGCCAGATGCTTTGTTGACTGTACCTGTGAGCACAAGAGGGATTGTTAAGTGGTTCAAATGGCTCTGAGCACTATGGGACTCAACTGCTGTGGTCATCAGTCCCCTAGAACTTAGAACTACTTAAACCTATCTAACCTAAGGACATCACACACATCCATGCCCGAGGCAGGATTCGAACCTGCGACCGTAGCAGCAGCGCGGCTCCGGACTGGAGCGCCTAGAACCGCATGGCCACTGCGGCCGGCAGGGATTGTTATTAAAGAAAACTGTAATACCTTTTTACCTCATTATATATTGACGAAAATATTCCATTACACCAGCATCATAAATCAAAAGCCCATCTCCTTTCTCAAATATATTCTGACAACTGCATCTTATTCCATCTATACATTACACCAACCGAACAGTACAACATTTCAGTCAACACTCAGATCGTCTACTCTCTCGCTCAACAGAACAACTGCTCTCGACATCGTCTGAGCTACCTGCGCCAGTGGAGGTGACGGAATAATAATCTTTGGCGCAATCTCTGGCGCCGTGACTCAGTGTAGCCACCTTTCAACAAGTGCAGGACTTAAGCCAGACCGGTCCGCTTCAAGATCGACTAGCTGGGGAAGCCTGACGAGGCGTTCTTCTGTTAAGAGATGGATTTCCAGCAAGTGGCGCGTATTGTTGTTTCAGGACAAAGCGTGTTATGAGAGAGAGAGACGCGGCGGTGGGGACGGGATATCCGGACCTCTCCGCGTGCTCAGAGTAGTAAACACAAACCCCCGCGCGCAGATAGCCCAGCCCGCTCGCGGAGAAGAAAAACTTTAATTCCGCGGGGTGGGCGGGCACCTCGGCAGCGCGTGGACACGCTGATGCACGAGGGCAATTCCAGGCGTCTGGCGCCGGCGCTGAATTATTCAGCACGGCCGCCTTTGTCTGGACCCGCCAGTCGCCGCACCATTGCCGCCATATTATGTATTCCTGTTTAGCTTCCTTGCGTGTTTCATCTCGTCGCTGTCGACGACCCCCGCCGCCGCCAAACCCTCCCCGCCTCCCTCTGCCCCTCTTTTTCAGCCCCACAACAGAGGGGGGTGGAGTGGACGGCGGGAGGGGGGGGAGGCAGATGCAGAATAACGGCGGCGACTTGTGGCGGCGCGGTCGGTTTCTTGACGACGCTCCGCGGCTTATTATTTAGGAGGCCGAGTCGTTTGCCCTTACCGCGCGGCCGAGAATGCCGGAATTATGAGCAGCCGGCGGGTCCCTTGTGTCTCTGAGATTGCTTCCCATTCACGGGACGCCTTAAGAGGGTCACTGTGCCCAGCACAGTTCAACAGCGCCTCCGTCGAGGACTTACCGACTCCTCGTTGTAGGCCGCAAGCAGCGACCTTGTACGTGCTAGAGGTGGCACTGACTCACGTAGCCCTCATACTTCACCTCATCCTTCCCAGACACACACGCACACACACACACACACACACACACACACACACACTCACAGACACACACAAAAGCACGTGCGCGAAGTATTTAGCCATCTAAAATTGACACTGACGTAAGCACTTGAGTACACAAATTAAGAAATATATCTACATCTACATCAACATGCATACTCTGCAAGCCACCTGACGGTGTGTGGCGGAGGGTACCTTGAGTACCCCTATCGGTTCTCCCTTCTATTCCAGTTGTAATGGTACTTGAATTACGCAACTATCACCTGAACCTCTCGATACCAGCTATATTCTACTGTGTTTCTGCAAAGTAGTTGACATATTTCTGAGACAACATTCAGATTTGATTTCATTTGTGATACATCGATATGTTTATATTGCAATGATATTATTCTTATGTGTATTGTTTCTTTTGTCACTATGATCTTTGACGTACTCGTAACTCTGATTTTTGGGCGTGTAAGCGATAGTTAGTTAGTTGTTAAGTTGTTAGAGAGTCGGACCTTGAGAAAGTCAAGTCGTGGGCGTCATGTTGGAAAGACGAATATTGTCGTCAGCATATAAAATGTGAACTTTAACAGTGACTGTGAGGAAGATGTTTTCAAGTATGTTTTGTATTGTGAAGTGATGTTTTGTGTTTTACGTGATATTGCAATAAAAGCAATTAAAAGGAAGTGTAACTCAAATTCGGAGTGCTGATTATTATTTTTACATCACTATTGTGCTAACTTTGAAAGGTTTCATCTTGAAGAATGTTTTGTGAATCGCATCTACAAAACTTTTGAATATAGCAGGATAAAACCTAGGCCTCTTTGCATCCGAGCTTGGAATCATAACCACCTAGATTTTCAACGATTGAGCCATGATAATACGAGACCAGCGTGGGAAACACAAAAAGATGAGTGCCTAGTTTTTGATTATTACATGAAATGACTTTATTAACTGTGCTCTAATGACACCTGGCACATAATATGACTGATGTTGCCCTAAAATGCAGTATTTAGCAGCGTGAGCAACACCACAATCGTTATTAAATGCTGACCTTTGTTGTGGTAGGGTTGTTAGACAGTCTCGTATTGTTCGTGGAAAGAAAGATTGTCGGTATGTCTCTGTGTGGGCTCTAATCTCTCTGATTTTATCCTCATGGTCTCTTCACGAGATATACGTAGGAGGGAGCAGTATACTGCTTGACTCCTCGATGAAGGTATGTTCTCGAAACTTCAACAAAAGCCCGTACTGAGCTACTGAGCGTCTCTCTTGCAGAGTCTTCCACTGGAGTTTATGTATCATCTCCGATACGGTTTCAAGATTACTTAAAAAAAAAGTTCAAATGTGTGTGAAATCTTATGGGACTTAAATGCTAAGGTCATCAGTGCCTAAGCTTACACACTACTTAACCTAAATTATCCTGAGGACAAACACACACACCCATGCCCTATGGAGGACTCGAACCTCCGCCGGGACCAGCCTCGCGATTACTAAATGATCCTGTAATATCTGGTACGGATCCCACAACGATGAGCAGTATTCAAGCAGTGGGCGAACAAGTGTACTGTTACCTACTTCCTTTGTTTTCGGACTGCATGTCGTTAGGATTCTTCCAGGATATTAGCATGTTATTAAAAGAGAAGAGCAAGTACTACTGTACACTGTTTTCCTGTAAATGCAGGATCACTTGTTGTCCGTCTATCTGTGGATCTCTTAAGACCCCTTTCTCTCAGGAACAGGTGGTGGAATCAAGTCGAAATTTATGTCATATACTGAGATGTAAAGACCCTTGGCGGCGTACAAAAAGTTGAACTTTCATACTGAAGCGGAAGTACTTTCCCATTTCTATCCTTTCCATTACTTTTCCAAGTATCACATACAATCCTCCTGCTGGTTGTAGCAGAGTTTTCCACTAACGGATGTTAGTAAAAGCTCTGCAAGATAGTGAAACGGAACCACTTTCCCCATTTCTATCCTTCCCATTTCCATCCCCTTTCCTTCCTACTCTCTCGTCCGCCTCATTCCTTCCTTTAACCATAAACCCTCTGAAGAGACCCATTTTATAATTATTTAACTAATTTTGCAACGAATTACAGCCACCTGCTCCAGTAGTACCAGTGGTACCGAAACTCTGCCTACACCAGGGCATTGTCCTTGTTATTATATTATCCGTCGGTTGATGGGAGTGTTGCCACTTATGTACTTTATCCAAAGTTGATGGTTGTTTTGCCAAGCCCATTGTCCATTGTCAGTTTTATGTAAATAACTTCTGTAATATTATTTAACCAAACGTTTTCTAGCAATATGTTCAACTTCCGGTTTTATGAAAATAACTTTTATGTTATGTGCAGATTTTAATTACGCGTTTTCTGGTGTGACATAATTATTGATATTAATTGTTAATTATTTTTCCATTTCCAAAGATATTAATGATTGTCAGTTGTTTGTTCTTGGGAAGAGATAGGCTGGAGGAGGGGGAAGATGGGTTTTGGAGGCTAGTTTTTAACGGCAGTTGAATGCACTTGGCTCGTTGTGATAGAACATTTTCGAAGTGGAAATGTGTTTGTATTATCCGTAAACAAACGACGATGATTCAAATAAAAATTCTGCAGATTATTATTCTGTCGTACGCATATAGAAAGACCAGCTGCAGTAAGACCTAGGATTTCCTTTCCTTGCGGAGCAATCTACATCTCAAGGAATTTAAGTATTGCCTTTACCACAACACATACAGAAACGGAGAACTGGCTTTGTAGACAAAATTCTTTTAGCTTTTCCGGATGTTTATCTGTGGTGGAGGAGACAAATATGTATGCGCCTAATTCTGTAACTGCAGTCATTACTATTCGATGTAAACTTTAACGTGTGAAGAACCCTCTTATCAAATCGATAGCAATTGGAATGCTTCCCAAAGTAGTGGGAACATTTCAAAATATTGTGTGGTTTTAATTAAACTGACGGCGTTCCGAGTGCTGCTGTACTGATCGTACACATCGCAGAACGCTGAAGCATCGTAGGCATGTTCAGTAATCGGTGCGCTCGCGGAGTATGCTGAAAAAATTATAGTTGCGCTTTCAGCCACCAGGTGAAAATATGGCGCTGTAAGCCTCATAATGTGAAATGTTCGCTGTTTCGACGTCGGTACACTGTTTGTCACTTGGCGACGCTGCAGTTTATACAACATAGATACAGGGTCAGCAACGACGTTGTAAATGGAGCTGTATGCTGATGTCGAGGTTATCAAAAGGGACTCAGGAAAGCTATTTCATATGTTTCCAGAATGAGATTTTCACTCTGCAGTGGAGTGTGCGCTGATATGAAACTTTCTGACAGATTAAAACTGTGTGATATTCATGTTAAGTAAACAGCTTTTGTGGAACCAAATAAACAGTCGAAAGATTTGCTACGATGACGAGGCGTGATACGAGATCCCCACTTCGTGGTGTTTACGACACAACTGCCGATTCCGGTGGCCTTGCCTTTGCATCATAGCATATTTCTCGGATATTTTTCAGAAAGCTTTAACGCCAACTGCGTTTTATCGTTTCACTCATCTTCCCTATAGTTTTCAACGGCTAAAAAAGCATATCGTTCAATTAACAACCATACTTTCTTCTACACTTATAAGTCAAAACGTTATGACCACTGCCCACCGTGACTTTGGATGCCATCTGATGGCGTTGCGGGCACGTGACGCGGTAACAAAAGTATGTAAGTTGAGCAGACACGGGCGGGGGGATCACCATAGTTATGATATGGGCCGCAAATGGCGAAATCCATTGCATTACGCGTCTTTGACAAAGGGAGGATTATTTTACACAGAGCCTGTGAACGAGTATATCGAAATCGGCGAAGCTAGTCGAATGTTTACGTGCCACTGTCGTGGGCATCAACGGAAAGATGAAACTACCAGTAGGCAATAGATAATTGGACGTCCACGACTCTTCACAGAAGGTAGGGTTCGGAGGTTTGGATGCCCTGCAAGGCACGACAGATGGTGATGTGTGGCATCTCTGCCGAAAGAGCACAATACTGATGCACGCACAAGTGTTTCGTAGCACACCGTCACGTACATTGTTGGACAAGGAGCTTCGCAGCAAACCACCCTTGCGTGTTCACATGTTGACCCAACGACGTCAATTACCATTGCAGTCGGTTCTGGACCATCGGGGTTCGACCGTCGATCAAAGGAAACGTGTCGGCTCTTCGGGTGAATCGTATTTTGCTACACTTCCGTCGATCGTCGTCTCCACAAACGCCGTCATCGAGGTGAACGGCGGCTCGAGACGTGCAACGCGTCACAGACACAGGCTGGTAGGAGACATTCTCCTGCGCTTGAATGAGACCTGTGGTAGTAATCGAAGACACACTGACAGCTGCGAATCACCTGCATCCCTCCGTGCTTGACGTATTCCCCGACGGCGGTGTCATCTTTCAGTAGTATAATTGTCCGTGTCTCAGAGCCAGGACCGTGCTACAGTGCTTCGAGGAACATTATAGTGAGCTCAGCCAGTCATGACAAAAATCTACCATCTGGTGAGCACGATGTATGAGACAGACGAAATACCCTCAGACATCAAGAAGAATATAATAATTCCAATGCCAAAGGAAGCAGGTGTTGACAGATGTGAAAATTACCGAACTATCAGTTTAATAAGTCACAGCTGCAAAATACTAACGCGAATTCTTTACAGACGAATGGAAAAACTGGTAGAAGCCGACCTCGGGGAGATCAGTTTGGATTCCGTAGAAATGTTGGAACACGTGAGGCAATACTGACCTTACGACTTATCTTAGAAGAAAGATTAAGAAAAGGCAAACTTACGTTTCTAGCATTTGTAGACTTAGAGAAAGCTTTTGACAATGTTAACTGGAATACTCTCTTTCAAATTCTGAAGGTGGCAGGGGTAAAATACAGGGAGCGAAAGGCTATTTACAATTTGTACAGAAACCAGATGGCAGTTATAAGAGTCGAGGGGCATGAAAGGGAAGCAGCGGTTGGGAAGGGAGTGAGACAGGGTTGTAGCCTGTCCCCGATGTTATTCAATCTGTATATTGAGCAAGCAGTAAAGGAAACAAAAGAAAAATTCGGAGTAGGTATTAAAATTCATGGAGAAGAAGTAAAAACTTTGAGGTTCGCCGATGACATTGTAATTCTGTCAGAGACAGCATGCGACCTGGAAGAGCTGTTGAACGGAATGGACAGTGTCTTGAAAGGAGGATATAAGATGAACATCAACAAAAGCAAAACGAGGATAATGGAATGTAGTCAAATTAAGTCGGGTGATGTTGAGGGAATTAGATTAGGAAATGAGACACTTGAAGTAGTAAAGGAGTTTTGCTATTTAGGGAGTAAAATAATCGATGATGGTCGAAGTAGAGAGGATATAAAATGTAGACTGGCAATGGCAAGGAAAGCGTTTCTCAAGAAGAGAAATTTGTTAACATCGAGTATAGATTTAAGTGTCAGGAAGTCGTTTCTGAAAGTATTTGTATGGAGTGTAGCCATGTATGGAAGTGAAACATGGACGATAACTAGTTTGGACAAGAAGAGAATAGAAGCTTTCGAAATGTGGTGCTACAGAAGAATGCTCAAGATAAGGTGGGTAGATCACGTAACTAATGAGGAGGTATTGAATAGGATTGAGGAGAAGAGAATTTGTGGCACAACTTGACTAGAAGAAGGGATCGGTTGGTAGGACATGTTTTGAGGCATCAAGGGATCACAAATTTAGCATTGGAGGGCAGCGTGGAGGGTAAAAATCGTAGAGGGAGACCAAGAGATGAATACACTAAGCAGAGTCAGAAGGATGTAGGTTGCAGTAGGTACTGGGAGATGAAGAAGCTTGCACAGGATAGAGTAGCATGGAGAGCTGCATCAAACTAGTCTCAGGACTGAAGACCACAACAACAACAACAACGTTAATGCCCCAGCGACCGAATTCGACTGATGTAAATTATATGGGACCCATCTGGATCGCTATCGGGCGCCATCATCGCGTACGCAAATCAGTGGCCCGTTATTTATGCAAATTACATGACCTGTGTGCGTAGACATCTAATGCCACATACCCCCACAAATGTACCAACAGACTGTTGGACCCCTGATACGCAGAATCACTGATCTGTTTCGTTCCAAAGACGGACAAACAAGCTATTAAGCTCATCTCCGTTGATGCAGGAATTAAAAGGATTGACCATAGAACGCGTTTGCTATTATTTACCGAAAAACTCGTTTCGGTATCGCAAGACTTTCACGAAATGAAATTAGCGTTACTTATTATGCGAATCACATTGTACTCTGTGTATGTGAACGACCTTCCACTTAACATAGTCAAGCAGAGGCAATACACTTTTTGTAGGCCACAAAAGTGTTATCATTAATCCTGTTAGAAATACACCAACACAAGATACTATCAGCATTGTTTTTGAAGAATTATTATGTGATTCACTGGAAATGTAATCTTCCTTAATTTTGAAGAAAAAAAAGAAAGAAAAACAGTATATTGAGTTCTGGATAACGAATGTGATAACACTACCAAGTAATGTAGTACATGAACATAATTAAGTAAATAGGATAGAATGTTCCATATTTAGCCCGCATCTCGTGGTCGTGCGGTAGCGTTCTCGCTTCCCACGCCCGTGTTCACGGGTTCGATTCCCGGCGGGGTCAGGGATTTTCTCTGCCTCGTGATGGCTGGGTGTTGTGTGCTGTCCTTAGGTTAGTTAGGTTTAAGTAGTTCTAAGTTCTAGAGGACTTATGACCACAGCAGTTGAGTCCCATAGTGCTCAGAGCCCTTTGAACCATTTTTTTGTTCCATATTTTTGCGTGTTGCTACTGATGGAGTGTTTAAGTGGCATATAACTCAAACAAATAAGTTCAGCAACTTCTTGTACGTAGAGAAAAAAGCAGTGTCATAACGCCTTTCGCTTATCTCCCTTTATTAATGTCTTCTGGAATATTTTTTGAGCAACTCACCAATCAGAAAGCAAGTACTGATTGCCCAAAAGCGAACAGTGATCCATTAATCCACACTCATATTGTATACGGCTATTCAAGAGGTTAGGTATTTTGGTCACTGTTATGTATGTTCTCTATTGAAATTCGTCGCAAATAATCGATCTAAATTTGAAATAATGCTGACATCCACAGCCACAACACTAGAAGCCCACAACTAAAGTCATAATGGACTCAGAAGGGCATTCACTAGAAGCTTACAACTAAAGCTATCAGTGACTTAGAACGGGTTTGGTAGGGTAGGCCGCCACAAAAATCTTAGGTCATTTTCTCAACATCACAAAACGCCTTACAGGTAGCAAAGAATATTTTTGATCTTGCCCAAACTAAGTTTTTTGGATAACTGCTTCTGTCCCTTAGATTACTTTTTTCAGTTGAGGACTAATAACGTATGTAGCTAAAAAAGGTAAAGTGTGTTGCTAGTCACATGAGTAGTATTAAAAACTAATATATCAATTCTTACCAAGTTTTAGCCAGTGTGCCATTTAGTAAAACTTAAGTGTGTAATAGTAGTCATGGTGACAAACAAATTATGTTTACGTAATTCGTACTGGCTCGTTCCCCAACATTTCGATAAACATCATGGCACCAAACGTAAGAGTCTGCCCTCAGGAGCAGGAGGTCGGCAGTCGAAATAGCTCACCCTTCTTGATGAAAGAAGGGTAGCTGCAAAGCTCCAGATGGGAACTAGAGAGCTCCATGGTGGAAGGTGCGTTGTAGAAGATCACTCCAAACAGCCCAAAGGTCGAAGTTCTTCTCATCATACTCACCATGGATGACGGTGCTGTTGCTAACATCATTGAAGTCCCCAGGGTAACTTGCTGTTTCATAGAAGCTCACAGGCAGCTAGTTGAGCAGATGGCAGAGCGACATAGGTCCCTCCTCCGGGCTGACTGGCTGCAGAAATGAGAGATATGCACGCAAGTCTAGGTCATGTTCGTCACGCTACCGTGAGGCGATAGTGACATCACTTGGTCTGCTTTTCCCATCTTACCAACTTTCCTGCACGCTCCGTGATGCCCCAGCTTTACTTTTCAGGCACTCTGGGTGGTTAATTCTGCATTTCACTATACTGCATAGTTACTCTTGCGTCTGACATGGTTTCCAGTTCAGTCGTGTTTGGCCACCAAAATGATGGAATACTTCTTCATAACACCGTTTTATTCTATGCTGCTAGATGGTTCAATGGCCTGCACATGGGCATTGCCTAACATTCCTCCATTCCTTGGCTTCTTGCGTTACCAGGGAAGGCATCTTAATTTTTACCATTATATGATTTTGCAGTGTAGAAAGATCCTAACTGACAGAGGCCGGTGACACCTTGTCAGTGACAGT
Organism: Schistocerca nitens; assembly: GCF_023898315.1. Taxonomy (NCBI): domain Eukaryota; kingdom Metazoa; phylum Arthropoda; class Insecta; order Orthoptera; family Acrididae; genus Schistocerca; species Schistocerca nitens. Next base: position 1,082,698,084 of record NC_064615.1, on the reverse strand, counting down.
TAGTTTCAAACTCGACATGTGGTGGCCAAGTTTTGCCCTCTCTTCTATATCTGGATAAGTACGCTGCCTTATGAGATAGCAGTCTTGTTCGTTGCTCTGCACGTACATTTTTCTGGTTTGACAAACGCTCAGGCACCCTATTCGTCCCACTAAATCACACGATCTTAACCTCATAAAAATATCTGATACAACGTGGAAAATTGGGTGCACAGTAGCAGTCAGCGTCTCTATACAATGATTGCTACAATTGTATCTGACATGCCTGAAGAAATATGTGAACTTTTTTCCTAGACGAATTGAGGCCGTTATCAAGCTAGAGGCAGTCTTACACGGTGACTAATTTGTTTGTCAGATTTCCTACGTTCGGTTACAGTTTTTTTGTGTTTTTTAATAGAAATTTCTGGTTCTATAAGGGTAAAAACTGTAGTGGAAGACTGAGATTGGAATACATCCAGCAAATAATTGAGGATGTGGGTTGCAAGTGCTACTCTGAGATAAAGAGGTTGGCACAGGAGAGGAATTCGTGGTGGGTCACATAAACCAGTAAGAAGACTTTTGCTATTGACTTGTTAGATATAATTCTGATCAAGCTGCTAGCATGAGGGCTGCATAAGGATCGAACACACAAACTTATACTGATGGTTCAGGAAATTCCTGCGATGGTCGCAATTTAACTCAGAAGTTGTCAAATGTGATACTATGTTTTTTTTTTTATCAGTTCTGTCTCATTTCCTTTCTTTACAGAGCACGTGCTACTAACATACGGACAGCCCTACAAATAATACAAGTCATACTTCAGAACAGACCGATGTGGCTAGAAGCTATCAAGTATGAACTACCTCCCATATGTGCATCTACACAGTGACTCACTCTCATGCACACTACTACACAATGACGCTACAAACTGGCACATGCCAAACCTGGCCCATTGTTTAGGCCAGAAACTGACATCAATGTACTCTGAAAATTACTCAACAGTACATAATTCAGAAAATTAATAAAAATCCACTTTCACTGCCTAACAAAAATGGTGAAGCACCCAGAAGGAGAGGAGGTAACGAAATGAAACTTCCCCAGTTGAGAGGGTATGTGATGTTACTGCAGAGATTACAAAATCGAGTCAGATTTACAAAGAACTTGGCAATATGAACCCACTTCTCAGTAAGGTTTGCACCTCCTCTCGCATGGATGCATGTGCTGATTCGGATGGAAAGGATATCCTAAAGCCGTTGTGCCTCTCCTGAGCCAAGCTGGTGGCGCAATTTTTTTTTCTTTTTCTTTTCTTTAATTCCCCCCCCCCCGAAGGGGACGGGCTGGCAGCAGCTTAGTATGCCGCTCTTCAGCCTACAGACTTTGTGAGAAAGATGAAGAGAATAAATAATAAAAACAGACGATAAAATCGGAGACGTAAAGAGTAACATGGCGAAAAGAAATCGTGGAACTTAAAACAAAGAACAGAGGGATGATGATGCTAAGAAAATACATACGAAGCAGACAGGTAAAACAATAGACAGACAATTAAAAATCATGGCGACAGTCTGGTTTCTGTTCGCAAGAGATAAAAGGCACACCCAGCGACAGTATGATGGCCGTTCGCGAGTCCCAAAAAACACAACACGGAACACTCACTGTAAAACACTCACTGTAAAACACTCACTGTAGAACACTGCGCGAAAGTGGCAGCACAAAGACGACACTCCCGAGCCAAAGGCAGATGGGGGGGGGGGGGGGACCTGCAGGAGGGGGAAAAACAAGGAGGGAGGAGAGGAAAAAACGAAAAGGGGGGGAACCAAGGAGGGAGAGGACTAATAAAGGGGGAGAAGGGCAGACGCGAGAGGGAATGAGAGGAGGCAGAGGAGGGAAATGTAAAAGGACGCGGGGGAGAGAAGGGGGCAAAGAGAGAGGAGGTGGGGAAGAAAGAGGATGGAAGGGGGGGGGAGAGGGAGCCCGGGAAAAGGACAGAGGAAAGGAGGGGGAGGGAGGATCAGAGTTGATAGGAGGGATAAATGGAGGGAGAGAGGGCATCATCCGGGAGGGGGAGTTGGTGGAAGCCACCTTGGGAAAGGAGATGTAGGGTGTAGAGATGGAGGGTAGGGGGGACACAACGGTGAAGACGTGGCAGGGGGCGGGGATCAGAGAGGAGAGGAGCAACCAGGGGGTGAGGGGGTTCAAGATGGCGGGAGGTGTAGAGGATGCGGATATGTTCGAGGAATAGGAGCAGATGGGGGAAAGGAATGAGATCATAGAGGATCCGCGGGGGGGACGGGAGGCATATACGGAAGGCGAGGCGGAGTGCATGACGCTCAAGGATCTGGAGGGACTTATAGAATGTGGGGGGGGGGGCAGATATCCAGGCAGGACTGGCATAACAGAGGATGGGACGGATTAAGGATTTGTAGGTGTGGAGGATGGTAGAGGGGTGCAATCCCCACGTCCGGCCAGAGAGGAGTTTGAGGAGTCGGAGGCGGTTGTGGGCTTTGGATTGGATGGAGCGGAGATGAGGGATCCAGGTGAGGTGACGGTCAATGGTAAGGCCAAGGTAGGGGAGGGTGGGGGTGAGGCGGACAGGACGTGCGCAGACAGTAAGGGAGAAATCCAGGAGCCGGAAGGAGCGAGTGGTACGACCTACGATGATTGCCTGGGTCTTGGAAGGATTGAGTTTCAGGAGCCACTGGTTACACCATGCAGCAAAAAGGTCAAGGTGATTCTAGTGGCGCAATTTTTGTAACTGGTGTTTATACCTGCATACTGGCACTACGACAGTCACAGGTCAGATCTGGGGATACTGTTAAGCACGTGAGTACCTCACCATTGTGCAGTCAGATCATATACAGGGAGGTCCATTGATAGTGACCGGGCCAAATATCTCACGAAATAAGCATCAAACAAAACAACTACAAAGACGGAATCTCATCTAGCTTGAAGGGGGAAACCAGATGGCGCTATGGTTGGCCCGCTAGATGCCGCTGCCATAGGTCAAACGAATATCAACTGCGTTTTTTTTAAAATAGGAACGTCCATTTTTATTACATATTCGTGTAGTACGTAAAGAAATATGAATGTTTTAGTTGGACCACTTTTTTCGCTTTGTGATAGATGACGCTGTAATAGTCACAAACGTATAAGTACGTGCTATCACGTAACATTCCGCGAGTTTGAAGGTATTTGTTTAGTGATACAATACCCATGTTAAAATGGACCGTTTACCAAATGCGGAAAAGGTCGATATCGTGTTGATGTATGGCTATTGTGATCAAAATGCCCAACGGGCGTGTGCTATGTATGCTGCTCGGTATCCTGGACGACATCATCCAAGTGTCCGGACCGTTCGCCGGATAGTTATGTTGTTTAAGAAAACAGGAAGTGTTCAGCCACATGTGAAACGTCAACCACGACCTGCAACAAATGATGATGCCCAAGTAGGTGTTTTAGCTGCTGTCGCCGCTAATCCGCACATCAGTAGCAGACAAATTGCGCGAGAATCGGGAATCTCAAAAATGTCGGTGTTGAGAATGCTACATCAACATCGATTCCACCCGTACCATATTTCTATGCACCAGGAATGGCTTGGCGACGACTTTGAACGTCGTGAACAATTCTGCTACTGAGCACAAGAGAAATTACGGGCCGATGACAGATTTTTTGCACGCGTTCTATTTAGCAACGAAGCTTCATTCACCAACCAGTGGTAACGTAAACTGGCATAATATGCACTATTGGGCAACGGAAAATCCACGATGGCTGCGACAAGTAGAACATCAGCGACCTTGGCGGGTTAATGTATGGTGCGGCATTATGGGAGGAAGGATAATTGGCCCCCATTTTATCGATGTGCAGTCTAAATGGTGCAATGTATGCTGATTTCTTACGTAATGTTCTATCGATGTTACTACAAGATGTTTCACTGCATGACAGAATGGCGATGTACTTCCAACATGATGGATGTCCGGCACATAGCTCGCGTACGGTTGAAGCGGTACTGAATACCATATTTCATGACAGGTGGAGTGGTCGTCGAAGCCCGCACGTTCACCGGATCTGACGTGCCCGGATTTCTTTCTGTGGGGAAAGTTCAAGGATATTTGCTATCGTAGTCCACCGACAACGCCTGCCAACATGCGTCAGCGCATTGTCAATGCATGTGCAAACATTACGGAAGGCGAACTACTCGTTGTTGAGAGGAATGTCGTTACGCGTATTGCGAAATGCATTGAGGTTGACGGACATCATTTTGAGCATTTATTGCATTAATGTGGTATTTTCAGGTAATGACGCTGTAACAGCATGCGTTCTCAGAAATGATAAGTTCACAAAGGTACATGTATCACATTGGAACAACCGAAATAAAATGTTCAAACGTACCTGCTTTCTGTATTTTAATTTAAAACACCTACCTGTTACCATCTGTTCCTCTAAAATTGTGAGCCATATGTTTGTGACTATTACAGCGCCATTTATCACAAAGCGAAAAAAGTGGTGCAACTAAAACATTCATATTTCTTTACGTACTACACGAATATGTAATAAAAAATAGGGGTTCCTATTTAAAAAAAACGCAGATGATATCCGTTTGACCTATGGCAGCGCCATCTAGCCAGCCAAACATAGCGCCATCTGGCTTCCCCCTTCAAGCTAGACAATTTTCGTTCTTTGTAGTTTTTTCGTTTGACGCTTATTTCGTGAGATATTTGGCCCGGTCACGATCAATGGACCACCCTGTAGACGCATACCATGGGTGGACGGGTATTGTTCAGATAAAAAATGGCATCACCATACTGTGGCACGAGAGGTAACACATGAGGACGCGGGTTGTCCAGGACGTACTATTGCGCTTTCAGAGCTCCCTCAGTCGCTAACAGCCATGTATTGAAATCACACCTGATGGCTCCCCACACCATGACGCCAGTAGTAATACCACTGTGCCTTTCCAAAACGTTGGAAGGATGAGATCTCTCCGCAGCTCGTCTCCATACACGGCATGATGGTCATCCAGGGTAGTGTGGATCCGCGATCTATCGCTGAACACAATGCTTCACTGTCACAGCAACACTCCAAACACAGCCATGTATGCTGTGGTGTGGGTGGACAAATCCTTAGTCTGGCTGTTACTAGACTCTGACGAATGGTGCAGGTTGACACAAAATGTTGCACGGAGTACGTTACTTGTTCTCGTAAAGCAGGTGCAGACGTGAAGGGTTTACGATGTGATTGGTGCACAAATTGGCGATCTTTCTCTGTGGTGGTCAGATGTGGTCGACCAGCATCTTTACGACGGGTGTAGCTTCCTCACATTCCCATGCAGTCAAACATCGGGCCACTCTCACATCCAAATGCCCCACAGATCTGGATGCAGCATGTTTTGACCAACTGGCCAAATGGAAATCTACAATGAGATCCCTTTCAAACTCTGTCAGGTGCTGATGAAGGTGCCTCACAAGAGTCAAGGCATCACCATGTCCTTCACATTGATCACTCAACATCTGGTGCTGTTGGTGCTCCTTATATACCCTACCAGGTCTGGTAAGAATACGGAGTATGAACAACACTAATGAATTCTAGTGGCAATTGTACCTGTCACAGAGAACTGCAGCTCTAGTCATTTATAAATCCACTGAGAGCGTGTATGTGTACAAGACATACTGGCGTCCAACCATGTCTTCTGGGTGCTTCACTTCTTTTGTCAGGCTGTGAATGCAAGGTATCCCAAAAATGTTGCGACAGACTTCGGGTGGTCGTAGAGAGTGAATTGAGGAACAAATCGAGGATAGCAACCTGTGTCTGGACATGTCACCCAACGACTCTATAGAGCGACGAAGTTACAGGCGCTGGCACCTGCCCCTTTGGCAGCAAACGTGACTTTGTATGCTGACGGACAATACGCAGAACATCTCGCAATGTTGTTCCTTATTCAATGATCACGACTGATGGCCACGATCGCCAGCGGAGAAGATGGAGCTAGCTGCTGCATAGAAAAGCCTTGTCTCCTATGAATGCGATGCTCCGTTATCCCGGTGGATGACCGTTTCGAACACTTGCTTCCATCTGCACTTTAGTTTTCCCGTGGAACCCTTTAAATCTACAGTGTTTTTTTGGTGTACAGGAGAAAAAGAAACTGCATGTAAATACTGTCTTTCTCAACCAATACAGCAAAAGAGCATTGTGTTCATAGGTGACAAAGTTTGTCTACATAGCAGCTAGCTGCATCTTCTCCACTAGCGATGGTGATAGTCAATCGCAATCACTGAATAAAAAGCAACATTGCGATACATTCCACCTATGATCCACCAGCGTGCGAAGTCCACTTTGCTGCCAAGGGGGTGGCCTAGTGTCAGGCGCTGGCGTCTATAACTTTGACGCTCTGTAGCGTCTTCGAATGACGTTTCCAGATATGGGTTCCTGTCCTCGATTTGTTAGTCAAGACACCCTCTACAGCATGTCACTGTTTGTCACAACATTTCTGGGACACCCAGTGTAGGTACATTATGCACTAAATTGAATTAGAAAAGTGAAACCTTAATTTTTAACATGAGTTTTGCTTTGGAATGAAGCAAAACATTTTTGGCAAAGTAAGAGTTATTACAATTGAAGACGTCATTGGTTAAACTACCACTTCATACATAAGTAAACAAAAAACAGGTGTACAACAGCTGACAGTAATGTTTGTAGTCAGAAAGTCTGTCCATCAGGACATTACTCTAAATGTGAGCAATAATGACAACAAAAACATTACGAAATCGAAACTACAGAATAACAAAAATATTGTGTGTGGTAGCAGTGTTCAGCTTGCTGAGTTTTAGACGCTGTCTTCACAGAAGTGCGCCCTCCCTGCTGCCTTCTCCCACCACTCCACAACATTCAAGCCAAACCTCACGCTCCTCTCTCTCCCAGTACCCTACCCCCCCTCCCTGCCAGGAGCGACCATTCTTGGCCGGCGCCGCCTTCCGCCTTATCGCTGCGAGACACTCGTAGCGCGCTCGGCTCTCATCGCAGATATGACTAATGAACGGGGCGGCTCGCCTATTATATTTTCTCCGCTATAAAATGGCAATCTGCGGAGCCCGCTCGAGTCATTTTTATTTAAACTGTATAATTGAGATTCTAAAACACTTTTTCCGCTACCGGAAGAAGATTCCAGCACTCTTTCCAATTACGCGGAGGCTTTCAAGCGAGTAAATCCCACAGATGCGCAGCTTTCTATTCAGTTCCCGTAGCAGCCACGTCTGAGTGCTAGCTCCCGTTATGAAGATACGGCAGTGATATAAAAATAGCAGACTCACATTTTAGAGATGAAAGATCCAAAAGGCAAGAAGTAAGCAAAGCCATGACACAAGTGAGGGCAATCATGATCATTGTCGATCAGGGTGTTAAAAAAAAAAAAGTGTCGAAAATTTTGAGAGGTGACTGTGCCCATTGAAACTAGATAAACAAATGTAGTAAACATGGGTTTGGAAACTCACATTTATGAGATCTGAAAACTTGTTCACACGAAGGGCCGAAAGGCGTTTTTGTTGCGAATATGAACACAGTAATTGCACCGGCTCTCAGCCAACAGGGTCCACAGTGCTTTTCTGTGTTGTTCTGTATCACATTACTAGAGGTACACATTAGAACGAGCAATAACAGACAGACTGCAGTCAGTTGTGTGGCTCGATTTGTGTGGTTCTCTAGTTTCATTTGTGGTAATATTATTTTACAGGAAAGTACTTGCAGTTCTGGGTAGTGTCTTACCTACTTACAAAAATTACTCAACTTTTGTCTGTACTGGTAATGTAACTGACAGGGTTAAGACGATTTTCTGCTATGATTTAGCTAACAGAAGGCTGTATCCTCTCGGGAGAAAAACATCCAGGTCGCAGAGCACCATCTGATTACCTGTTCGGACAACTTTTCCAGCGCATTATGGGCATAGGTTCTGTAGCACTTGGGAAGCTTAACAGTAAATGGCCTCGCACAGTTCACACGTTAGAGATGGGGGAAAGTCGGCGACTTATAGTGAGCAAAAGTTCTGGAACTGGTAGGAGACGATTGTCAACAGAAGACGGTGTGACTAATTGTTTCGGTTGATGGTAGTTCATTAGATCAGACGAAGCCGAAGAGGCACTTGTCATATATAAAATTAACAAAACAAGAATTATCCCAAGTGGCAGAAAGGTTTAGTAAAACAGGGTGCTAGGTAAGACATGGGAATTCATCAGGTCGTCCAAGTACTTCTAACGACGTTGTTGAGCGAGTGAGACAACGTTTTGTCAACAGCCCTACGAAATCGACCCTGCGTGCATCTTTGGAACTGCAAATCCCACATACGACTCTTTGGCGTGTGTTGAGAAACCGTTTGCATTTGAAACTGTACAGATTGACTATCGTTCAAATGGTTCAAATGGCTCTGAGCACTATGGGACTTAACTACTGAGGTCATCAGTCCCCTAGAACTTAGAACTACTTAAACCTAAGTAACCTAAGGACATCACACACATCCATGCCCGAGGCAGGATTCGAACCTGCGACCGTAGCGGTCACGCGGTTCCAAACTGACGCGCTTAGAACCGCACGGCCACACCGGCCGGCTTTGACTATCGTGTAAGCAATAAATGACACTGATAAAATTCCTCACAATAACTTCTGTGCGGACGTGTTAAATCGATTACATGAGGAAGAACATTTCCTGGACAAAATCATCTTTTCTGACGAGTCGACTTTTCACTTAAGTGGCAAGGTTAACGCACATAACTGTAGGATTTGGTGCAGTGGAAATCCACATCAAACATTGCAATATGTTTGTGATAGCCCTAACTGAACGATTTTTGTGCACTGGGCAAGAACAAACTGTACGCTCCTTTTTTCCGTGCGAGAACCATCAAAGGGATAGTGTACCTGGATATGTTACAACAATTTTTGATACCACAGATTGATGAGCATGACCAAGAACGAATTATTTAGTACATGCAAGATTGTGCACCACCCCATTTGCTTGCTGACGTCCGGGATTTTCTAAGCGCTTTCCAGGTCAATGGATTGGCCGTGATGTACCAGTTGCATGGCCCCCACGTTCCCTAGACCAGACACCACTCGATTTTCTTTTTTATCGGGATTCATCAAGGATATCATGTTTGTACCTCCTGCGCCTACTTCTCTACCTGAACTTAAGAGCAAGAATTTACGCCGCCAGTGAGGAAAATGTAATGCTACAGCGAGTTTGGGAAGAAATTGACTCCCGATGGGATGTGTGCAGACTAACCGACGGAAACCACATACAATATGTTTAGTTTAATCTTCATACATGGATATTTCAAAAATGGTTCAAATGGCTCTGAGCACTATGGGACTTAACATCGGAGGTCATCAGTCCCCTAGAACTTAGAACTACTTAAACCTTACTAACCTAAGGACATCACACACATCCATGCCCGAGGCAGGATTCGAACCTGCGACCGTAGCGGTCACGCGGTTCCAGACTGAAGCGCCTATAACCGCACGGCCACACCGGCCGGCACATCGATATTTAAATTGGATGATGGTGCGACATCAGCTGGTATAATTTTTATTAAAAATGAAACTCCTCCAGCTGCACTTAAGATTTCATATTTATTTGGCTACTAGTTTCGACGTTGCCTTCAACGCCATCTTCAGGCCCGTTTAGTTTAAGGTAAAAAAACTTGATCTCTTTCCGTACAAAATAACACTAAACTTAGCTCTATATGTTCCTTCGATAAATTTATATGAGTTTTTAAAGTTGCAAAGTCCTTTTTGAAACAACCTGTACATCAAGAGCCCATGTCTGGAAACGTTTCGTTTCCGTGTTAGAAGGAAAACAAGATGTACAGATTTCACTCCTATTTACTGTGATATTACGACTGCTGTTCGATATGACGACCACCAAGTTCGGCGCACACCGTGTAGCTGTCACTTCTGCTGCAGCAGAAGTGACTAACCAGGTCTTCCTCCGACTGGACAGCAGCCTCGCAAACATTACTCTTCATGTATTCTCACAAGAAAAATTCCAAAGGGGTTAAATATGGGGATCTCGGTGGCCAGGCACGTGGTCCACCTCGACCGATCCAACTATCCTCGAAGACTACGTTCAGATGGTTTCGAACGCCAACTTCAAAATGTACTGCCTTTCCCAATTCTCTTGATGCTTTCACCCTAACGGTCTACGACGAACGTCAAGCCAGCGGTACACTCAATCTTGACCTAGTGGACAGCTAGTGGGAAAGCATGGGTCTACTGTGAAATGCAGCTTTAAGCTCCTCCCTCTAGCTACAGGATGCTGTTGTCCACAGAGGAGCTGGTGTAGCACACAGGGCTTCATGTGATGCGATAATGGGTGAATGACTGCGGTAAAAGTGTTACGGTAAGGAAACAGGATCATTATGTTTCGTCTCATGCTGCAAGACAGCCCTTTCTTCGGTGCGTAGAAACAGATATTGATGTTGGAGGTATCCTGTGTGCACATGGCTTTGGGTTTTTCTTGATCCCATATGTGGCTATTTGGAGCGTTCAAAACACCTCCCCTGTTGAAATATGCTTCGCCGGTGAACAAAATTCGCCTTGGAAACTGAAGAAAATCCATACAACGGTGTAAAAACCAAGCACAAAAATTGACACTGAAACGTGGGACATACGGAAGGCAGGAAAAGGTGTGGACGGGGCCTGTATCAGTTACCGTTGGTTGCACAATAAACACCTACACTTTATTTAAGGAAATGGCTTTTTAAAACAATCATTTTAAAAAATTTGATTGTAAGACAAGCTACACTAACGGCTAAAGGCCTTATTACGAAAGAATTCAAAATTATATGTCGGCTGAAGACCACAAGCAATAATTCGGAACAATTAGTGGCTGAAGGCCAGGAATTACGAGTGAAGGAGACAACTACACGTTGAAAATGCCAAAATAATTTTTAAAAGAATCATTACAAAAAGTTTACTGTAAGCTACACTGACGGCTGAAGGCCTTATTAAGAAAGGATTCAAATTATTTGTCGGCTGAAGGCCACAAGCAGTTCTTCAGAATAATTAACGGCTGAAGGCCTGAATTACGCTACAATTATACGTTGAAAATACCAAAATCATTTTTTAAAACAATCATATTAAAAAATTGACTGTAAGACAAGCTACACTGACGGCTGAAGGACTTATTAAGAAGAATTCAAATTATTTGTCGGCTGAATTTCACAATCAATAGGAGTAATTTAAACATAATATTATTTTTAAACAATTGACACAATCAGACCAAATAAAGAAGGGAGTGATCCATGGATCGCCGGCCGCGGTGGTCTAGCGGTTCTGGCGCTGCAGTCCGGAACCGCGGGACTGCTACGGTCGCAGGTTCGAATCCTGCCTCGGGCATGGGTGTGTGTGATGTCCTTAGGTTAGTTAGGTTTAAGTAGTTCTAAGTTCTAGGGGACTTATGACCTAAGATGTTGAGTCCCATAGTGCTCAGAGCCATTTGAACCATTTTTTGATCCATGGATCGACCTGGGAAAGTCCCTCAAACGTAAGTGAGACAGGCAGCCCAGTGTTATACTCAATTAACAGGATGGCAACTCAAACCAGCCACAGTTTAAACGCAAGACCAACACTCTCGCAAAATCTGGCTAACGTCCGATGCCCAATACAACGATGGAATAACCCATGTCAGGCAGACGAATTGCACGTAGACATGAACGCTAAGAACACAGAAACGGTCGAAAGACCAGATACACGTCGTCCACTGAGACGACCGACCGAACGACTAACCATCAGTCGATGCCAATCAAGTCAGGCAAAGGAAACGTCGAAGTATAAAACCGCCAACTGACAGCTTGATGGCATGAGGTCACTTCGACGGACGGACACACACACAAGCGAAGTTGCACTACTCGAACATAACGATCCATTCAACTTAAACTCGCTGAATCCGGACCTTGACGTGGTCGTGCACTCTTGTGACCATATCCTTCCATGGGGCAGTGCACGTATCGCCAGATCACTCGGCGAGTACTGGCGCTGTGCGGACGTCACTGCTGCTGCCGTCCAACTCAACTGAACTCCGACACACGACGACCCGGAAATACTAGAGGTCGTTCAAAAGGTAGTGCCGCAAAACTCGCTATCGATAAGCGCTGCTGCTGTCACTGACGGACAGACAAAGCGAGCAAACGTAGTGGCGCAAGTGAACGGACTAAGAAAACGAGAGGTCACAATCCGAGTACACAACGCCAACCTGTCAACGGCACAAACGCGAGCCGGAGCACGGCTGAGACACAAAATCAGCCGGGATCATGGCGTGTAACTTCCGAGGGTGAGGTGGATGGAGTTGCTATTCGTGCAGAGCATGCGAGAGAGACGAGTGAGAGACATGCAAGCCACGTGGAATGGCTCGAGTGCTCATCGACGAGTTCTCTTCGACTTCATGAAGCACTTCCTCTTCCAATACGACAATGCGCTGCCTCCTTGGAGCACCACAGTTTGGTATATCGCTTGTCAATTTCCCGCTTTCCCGCAGCTGTTGTTCTACTTTGGCACACACGGGATGAGATGGAGTCACACGGTTTGGAAAGTACGTGTAGCACAGACGTTGCTCTTCCATTACGGCGAGGTTGACCCTAGATTAACAACTTATCGGTGTACTCCGCGAACTTGTACTCAGGCATACTGTTACTGTAGTACCAGTCACCGTAATGTCAACTGACGCATCACCAGGAAGCATGAAAGCTAGGCAGATGGGAACAGGGGTTCAAATGGTTCAAATGGCTCTGAGCACTATGCGACTTAACTTCTGAGGTCATCAGTCGCCTAGAACTTAGAACTAATTAAACCTAACTAACCTAAGGACATGACACAAATCCATGCCCGAGGCAGGATTCGAACCTGCGACCGTAGCGGTCGCTCGGTTCCAGACTGTAGCGCCTAGAACCGCACGGCCACTCCGGCTGGCTGGGAACAGAGGACATCGCGTCATCGTACCATTCATGAATGTGTGTAGCAGGCGAACTGCCTAAGAAACACGTAGCACGCGATTGAGTAGCTTCTTGTTTTCTTTGTACGAGGGTCACTCCAAAAGAAATGCACACTATTTTTTTTTTTAAATCTATCTTTTATTCTACATGTTTGAAAGTTTTACAGTGTGTAGATACGTCCTTTGGGAACAATGTTTTCATTTCTCCACATAATTTCATCCCTCTCAACTGCCGTACGCCATCTTGGAACCAGCGCCTGTATACCCGCACGGTAAAATTCTGGACTAACCTGTTGGAGCCACTCCATTGATTGCCTCTTCATCTCTGGAGAAAAATGATGGAGCCATGTTTCATCACCTGTCACAATTCTTCCAAGAAATTCATCTCCACCATTCTCGTACTGTTCCAAAAGATCGCTGCATACCGTTTTTCTTGTTTCTTTGCGAGCCACTGTCAACAACCTGGGAACCCACCTGGCACAAACCTATTTTAACGCCAACACTTTCAGTATTCTGCAAACACTTCCTTCCCCTATCCCACGTAGCGTGACAATTCGTTCACTGTGATGCGTCTGTCAGCAGTCACCAATTCATTAACTCTCTGCAGATTGTCTGGAGTGTGTGCAGTACGAGGCCTGCCGCTGCGAGGACAATCCTCAATATTGCCGTGCCCGCTTTCATCACGTAACCTGCTTGCCCACCGACTAACTGTACTGCGATCGACAGCAGCATCTCCATACACCTTTTCAACCTCTTGTGGATGTTTCCCACTGTCTCGTTTTCACAGCACAGGAATTCTACGAGAGCACGTTGCTTCTGACGAACGTCAAGTGTAGCAGCCATGTTGAAGACATGCTGTGACGGCGCCACTCACGGGAACAGGTTGAACTAAGTTTGAAAACAAGCGGGAAGGATGTATCTACACACTGTAAAACTTTCACACATGCACAATGAAAACTGTATTTTAACAAAAATAGTGTGCCTTTCTTTTGGAGTGACACTCGTAGCATGGAAACGAACCGTTTCCGGTTATGGGTTTCCACGTAAAACCTGATCTACTAAGTCCCCTCTACAACCTCTAGAAGTGTGAAAGACGAATTGTGAAACACCCTGTAGATGGGAGGGCATTTTACTTTCTTTTATATTTTCTCTTGGCTCACTTTTTTTCCTATTTTGTAGTACTAGTCGAAACACATCCTTTTAATGCAACAACCGAGTACTTTAAACCGTAGAATAACCAGCACCGCCCACTCTTCCTGACGAGCCATTCAGTACCTTCCGGTGGTGGTGTCCTCCTTTTGCCAATGACGTCATTCGGATGCGGTATGGAGGGACGTGGGGTCAACACACCGCTCTCGCAACCGTGTGTTTTCCAGAGCTTGGTGTTGCTGCTTCCCACTCAAGCAGCTTCTCATGTGATATCAGGATGCCAACCGCACGCCGTTCCAGTCCTGCCACCAAGGACAAATACCTGGCAATACCGCGAACTCAACCCGGATTCTCCGCATAGCAGTCACACACGCTGACCACTTATTGTTTGTTACGGAGGCGGACGTTGGTACGAGGCGTGTCCGAAAAGTAAGTAACGTTTCGTTCTCCCGCCACCGCAGCACTAGTGTCGCAGTTCGGCAAATTTGCACTCGTCTCTCTGGTTCATTGTCTTTCCTATGACACCATTACAGCCGTACTGTGTTTATATTTGTTAGCGATCATAAAGAATGATTAAGACAATCTGTGGAACCACCGGCTATAAGACTGTTCTTGGATGCAAAGAATGTTAAGCGAACTAAAATTCGTCGTCAACTTGCAGAGATTTACAGTGAAAATGTAATGTCTGATGCAATGGCGAGAAAGTGGGTGAGACAGTTCAAATGGGTCAAAGGGCTCTGAGCACTACGGGACTTAACTTCTAAGGTCATCAGTTCCCGAGAACTTAGAACTACTTAAACCTAACTAACCTAAGGACATCACACACATCCATGCCCGAGGCAGGATTCGAACCTGCGACCGTAGCGGTCGCACGGTTCCAGACTGTAGCGCCTAGAACCGCTCGGCCACCTCGGTCGGCGGGTGAGACAGTTCACGGATGGACGAAACGATGTTCGTGACGACGCACAGAGTGGGCAGTCTGCTACTGTCAGTGATGGTTTGGACGAGAAAGTGAATAAGAAAATTCGTGAAA
This sequence comes from Schistocerca nitens, assembly GCF_023898315.1. NCBI lineage: Eukaryota > Metazoa > Arthropoda > Insecta > Orthoptera > Acrididae > Schistocerca > Schistocerca nitens. The sequence goes on along the minus strand of NC_064615.1, from coordinate 1,082,682,962 downwards.
ACAAGCGGTTCATAATAAGAATACTTTGTGATGAGTTTCCAAAAATTTCAAGAACTGTTTTGCATGAGACTGTCACAAATGGGTTTAATTTTCGTGAATTGTATTCAGTTTGGCGCTGAAAATGTTTACGGGTGTCCGCAAAACGAAGCGACTTGGCAGTGCTGTGACATTTCTTACCCGATGCAGTGACGAGGGAGAGGAATTCTTAAACAGAATTGTGACTGGTGACCAAACTGGGTCTGTCGTGTCACTCCAGAAACAAAACAACAGTCGATAGAGTGGAGGCATTCACAATCCCCCCATCCCAAAAAAAAATAAAAAATAAAAAATAAATAAAAAATAAAAAATAAATAAATAAATAAATAAATTAAGAACAACATTGTCAGCACAAAAAAAACAGTGTACTGTGTTCTGGTGGGACAGAAAGTGCATTCTGCATTTTGAGTCCCTATCCAGAGGTTAAATCGTCAATGCCGTAATGAACTGTGAAACACTGAGAAAATTTCGCCGCGCATCTCAAAACAAAAGGAGTGGAATGCTCAGTGGAATCATTGTGCTGCTTCATGACAAGGCACGTCCCCCATTCTGCTTATTCAGCAATTCGGTTCGGAGCAGTTCCATTACCCGCCGTACAGTCCCGATCTCGCGCTTTCTTAACTACCACTTGTTCATGAAGTTGAAACGTAAGTATAGTGGAAAGCGCATTGACAGCGTTGGCGAAGCAAAAAACGGTGTTTAGCAGTGGCTGTCTTCACTAGCGGCACCTTTCTGTGAAGAGGGCATAGAAAAGTTGATTTCTCGCCATGACAGATGTCTGAACTATGGACGAAGCTATGTAAAAAATAGTTTTACAAATGCCCTTTCATGTAAAAATAAATTTTGGTTTAAAAAATGTTTTATTAGGTTTTTTTCTCCCCTCTTCTTCTTCTTGTTCTTCTTCTTCTTCTTCTTCAAGAATAGTACTTAAATTCCCATACATGCCTTGTATAATCGTCCGTTAATAAAGACCCATTTACATACAATGGAAAGACAATAATATACATCATCTAAGCGACGATCGTGGAACTAAATGATTTACACTACTGGCCATTAAATTTCTACACCAAGAAGAAATGCAGATGATAAACGGGTATTCATTGCACAAATATATTATACTAGAACTGACATGTGATTACATTTTCACGTAATTTGGGTGCATAGATCCTGAGAAATCAGTACCCAGAACAACCACGCCTGGCCGTAATTAAGGCCTTGATACACCTGGGCAATGAGTCAAACAGAGCTTGGATGGCGTGTACAGGTACAGCTGCCCATGCAGATTCAACACGATACCACAGTTCATCAAGAGTAGTGACCGGCGTATTGTGACAAGGCAGTTGCTCGCCCACCATTGACCAGACGTTTTCAATTGGTGAGCGATCTTGAGAATGTGCTGGCCAGGGCAGCAGTCGAACATTTTCTATATCCAGAAAGGCTCGTATCAGACCTGCAACATGCGGTCGTGCATTATCCTGCTGAAATGTAGGGTTTCACAGGGGTCGAATGAAAGGTAGAGCCACGGGTCGTAACACATTTCAAATGGGACGTCCACTGTTCAAACTGTCGTCAATGCAAACAAGAGGTGACCGAGACGTGTAACGAATGGCACCCCATGCCATCACGCCAGGCGATACGCCACTATGGCGATGACGAATACACGCTTCCAAAGTGCGATTACCGCGATGTCGCCAAACACGGATGCGACCATGATGATGCTGTAAACACTACCTGGATTCATCCGAAAAAATGACGTTTTCCCATTCGAGCACCCAGGTTTGTCGTTGAGTACACCATCGCAGACGCTCCTGTGTGTGATGCAGCGTCAAGGGTAACCGCAGCCATGGTCTCCGAGCTGATAGTCCATGCTGCTGCAAACGTCGTCGAACTGTTCGTGCAGATGGTTGTTGACTTGCAAACGTCCCCATCTGTTGACTCAGGGATCGAGACGTGGCTGCACGATCCGTTACAGCCATGCGGATAAGATGCCTGTCATCTCGACTGCTAGTGATACGAGGCCGCTGGCATCCAGCACGGCGTTCGGCATTACCCTCCTGAACCCACCGATTCCATATTCTGCTAACAGTCATTGGATCTCGACCAACGCGAGCAGCAATGTCGCGATACGATAAACCGCAATCGCGATAGGCTACAATCCGACCTTTATCAAAGTCGGTTCTCCTCCTTACACGTTTCACCAGGCAACGCCGGTCAACTTTCCTCATCTCAGCACGTTGTAGGTGTCGCCACCGGCGCCAACCTTGTGTGAATGCTCTGAAAAGCTAATGATTTGCATATCACAGCATCTTCGTCGTGTCGGTTAAATTTCGCGTCTGTAGCACGTCATCTTCGTGCTGTAGCAATTTTAATGGCCAAAAGTGTAGATCGTGTGTTGGTGTGCCGTATGCGATATACGAAACATTTGTGCTGGCATTAATGTCGTGAATTCGTTAAGGTTAGGGTTAACATGAAATAAATCTTTCGAAGACGTTTATTTTATATGAATATTGTCGCTTGTAGCACTGAGAGCATGAAATGGTCTGCAGGGAATGAAAAATGAAATGATCGTGTGGCAATGACGGCCGGGAGGCCCCATCCAGGGAACTGCGCCTCCGAATGCAAGTCTTATTTCACGTGACGCCACCCTGGGAGACTTGCGTGTCGGTGATGACAGTCCACGAGCAGGGAGAATTCCCAACCTGCCACGAAACCGAACCCGTGCCCTCTGCATGGTAGGCAAACCCGTTACCACCTTTTTTTAAATTTAAAAAAAAAAATTTTTTGTCGTTGCGGACATGAGTTCCGCTGAAGTTCGTATGTTGATCCTTCCACTCAGTTTTTTTATTTTTTTTATTACGGAAGCCAACCGGCTCTCTGACTGAACAAGCTGAGCTACCGTGCCGGTCCACCCAGCTAAGCAGGATGCAGAGAATGTTGAAACAGCAACAGGATTGCATACGGCGCTAGATTTTGCTTCGTCACACACAAAATCCGGCGCCTGTTGGCGTGATCACACTCCATCCTGATTAACAATGCGTGACCACCACAGTTACATGACGCGCACCCCCGTCACTGATCCCTGAGATATAAAAGGCATTGTCGTGGGGGACCATGACAACGTGGCTACATCGATCACTGAACACAAGGTCGACGCACCCGGTTTGCTTGGTTGCTGTACGAGGTGCGGTTTGCTTGGTTGCCGTACGAGGTGGCCAGAACGTCCCTTTACGAGTGCAGTTACTTCATTGTAACTTAAAATATTTGTCCGAAACGTCGTTGCAATTACCGCTATCCCTGTATAGCTTCATACGCCTCCTTGTTGTCCTATTCACCCGCTTTAGCAGCTGCAGTGTCGCTTGCTGTAAGGCTTGAGGTACACTAGCCTGTAGACCATTGTTATTCACCAACTGCTTCTTTGTGACGCATGATTTTATGATCGTCGTAAGGTCAGGACTTCGAGGCGAGATAAGAGGATGGTGAATTTGGAGTCCCACGTCCTATCCACTGACCAAGGAACACTTCACTCAGTCGTTCACGAAACACAAGGACGAAGTAGAGGAAGCCCCATCATCGAAATTCTGGTGGCGTGGAGTCTACTTTTTACGTCGTCCTCGCTTTGTTCGTCATGTGCTATTTTGCTTCCGAGCTGTCGTTACTTAGTGGTCACCAATTTTGGTGTTACTTTTATCACGAATCTAATTTCTGATACACGTTATTACTTTCATCTGCCTCCGTTTTACTCTTTTTCCATATTCTGTACACTGATCGTTCATTTCATTCAAAAGATGTTATTCTTTTTTTACTGTTATTGAGGGTAGGAGAGTCATCGGCCAACATTATCACTGATATCTATTCACTCAGAATTTTAATTCCATTCTTGAACTGTTGTTTTATTTCTGTCATAGCGTCTTCTATGTATAGATTGAACAGTAGCGATGAAAGACACCTTTTTTTCACTGTCACTTCATTCTTGGTCTTCCATTCTTATTGCACCCTAATCGTTCTTGTCTCTTCTGCTGCACTACTAAGCAACCATTCTATTTAAAGGCACGTTTTCACCTAGACTGCCAGCTCTTACCCACCAAACTCTCTAGAAGAAAATTACCCCCTTTTATTGTCGGTATAGGTCGGCAGCTACGAAAATTAAAAATTATAGCATACGACAGAAATTTTTTTTGTATTGCTTCCTATAACTTAGCGAAAACTACGCCTCGATATATTTGATCGGTCAGGATAAATTTTGCGGCGGTCTCTCACCTGGCTCACCCTTTACTGAAAACATGTTATTCCATTATTCACAGAAATTTACTAAGATATCGGTTTTTATGAAATGAGTAAGTCTGATAGAGGTAACTGTTTTAACAATACATATTTATTCCTAGATTAGTTATTTAGCGAAGAAAACTTCCTGGCAGGTTAAAACTGTGTCCCGGACCGAGACTCGAACTCGGGATCTTTGCCTTTCGCGAGCAAGTGCTCTACTCACTGAGCTACCCAAGCACGACTCACGCCCTGTCCTCGCAGCTTTTACTTCTGCCAGCACCTCGCCTCCTACCTTCCAAACTGCAGAGTGAAAATCTCACTCTGGCGAAGAAAACTCTCTAATAAGCAAAAACTAAGGGGTCGTTATAATTAAAGAGCAGCTACTCACAGACGTCCAATGTGGGCTGTAATCATCGTATGGCAGGGCAGGTTGGTAGATATTCTCACGCGTTAATGCGGAAACGTTTTACGCTGGAAAAAAATTATTTCCAATTTTCGCCACCAGGTACAAATCTGGCGCTGTGAATGCAAAAAAGACATATAGAAATGTTTCTGTATGTAAAAGGATGTGGGCAGAAGATGTCAAACAAGCGAGAAAGGCGTAATGTTGATTTTATAATATACCACTGCGTAGACTACTTCTTCAGTATGAGCACCAGAGATGTTGACAAGCTGCTGCATCCGTAAACCAGCGTAGACTATTTCTTCAGTATGAGCACCAGAGACGTTGATGAGGTACTGCATCCATAAACCGGCGTAGACTATTTCTTCAGTATGAGCACCAGAGACGTTGACGAGGTACTGCATCCATAAACCGGCGTAGACTATTTCTTCAGTATGACCACCAGAGACGTTGCCGAGGTGCTGCATCCATAAACCACCGTAGACTATTTCTTCACTATGAGCACCAGAGACGTTGACGAGGTACTGCATCCGTAAACCACCGTAGACTATTTCTACACTATGAGCACCAGAGACGTTGCCGAGGTGCTGCATCCGTAAACCACCGTAGACTATTTCTTCACTATGAGCACCAGAGACGTTGACGAGGTACTGCATCCGTAAACCACCGTAGACTATTTCTTCACTATGAGCACCAGAAACGTTGCCGAGGTGCTGCATCCGTAAACCACCGTAGACTATTTCTTCACTATGAGCACCAGAGACGTTGCCGAGGTACTGCATCCGTAAACCACCGTAGACTATTTCTACACTATGAGCACCAGAGACGTTGCCGAGGTGCTGCATCCGTAAACCACCGTAGACTATTTCTTCAGTATGAGCACCAGAGACGTTGATGAGGTACTGCATCCATAAACCGGCGTAGACTATTTCTTCGGTATGACCACCAGAGACGTTGCCGAGGTGCTGCATCCGTAAACCACCGTAGACTATTTTTTCACTATGAGCACCAGAGACGTTGCCGAGGTACTGCATCCGTAAACCACCGTAGACTATTTCTACACTATGAGCACCAGAGACGTTGCCGAGGTGCTGCATCCGTAAACCACCGTAGACTATTTCTTCAGTATGAGCACCAGAGACGTTGACGAGGTACTGCATCCATAAACCGGCGTAGACTATTTCTTCAGTATGACCACCAGAGACGTTGCCGAGGTGCTGCATCCGTAAACCACCGTAGACTATTTCTTCACTATGAGCACCAGAGACGTTGACGAGGTACTGCATCCGTAAACCACCGTAGACTATTTCTTCACTATGAGCACCAGAAACGTTGCCGAGGTGCTGCATCCGTAAACCACCGTAGACTATTTCTTCACTATGAGCACCAGAGACGTTGCCGAGGTACTGCATCCGTAAACCACCGTAGACTATTTCTTCACTATGAGCACCAGAGACGTTGACGATGTGCTGCATCCATAAACCGGCGTGATCAACACTGCTCGCAGCAGTTCCTGTGGAATCTGAGCAACGTGTTCCCATGTACTGGACTACAGTTCAAGTACAGACCGAACGTATCCATGGCAAATGCATTCTTTTATATATCCCCAGATTCAGATTAGATGACCTTGCAGGCCATTCATCTGAAAAACATGTAGCCGGTCGGTGTGGCCGTGCGGTTCTTGGCGCTTTAGTCTGGAACCGCGTGACCGCTACGGTCGCAGGTTCGAATCCTGCCTCGGGCATGGATGTGTGTGATGTCCTTAGGTTATTTAGGTTTAAGTTCTAGGGGACTGATGACCTCAGGAGGTAAGTCCCATAGTGCTCAGAGCCATTTTTGAAAAACATGTAGAGGTAACATGTTCGTAGGAGCTTGAATTAAGTCAGGGCACCTGACAAGTCCTTTTCAAAGAAGAACGGACAGAGAATAAAGGTGCATTTGAATGCACACCACACAGTCACATACGGTGGGTGCAGTGGCTCTTCGTTCACAAGACACGGCTTAACGGTAATTCGGCATTTCTGCATATTCACTGCACCCTGTGCTGTAAAATGTTCCTCGTTGCTCCACGGAATATTGCTCGTCCACATGTCATCAACTTCTGTTTGTGTTGCCAGAAGCCGAAGAGAAAATCCAGAACTTTGCTGCGGATCACGAGGTATCAGTTGCTGCGCCGCGTGCATATTGTACAGAGACTGGTGTAAGATAGACGTCTAAACTTCCCGTGTAGTTAACCACAAGATGGACGATTCTCGTTACAGCAACAGCAACCTCGTCAATAATTTCCAATGGGATAGGACGCCTTCCTCTTCTAGGTGCCTAATCAAGTTCATCTGCGTTTTCGAGTTTCATTATCATCTTCTTTAAACCATTTAATGACATCGTTCTTCTCATCAGACCTTTCATTCGGTGATGCTCACAATGCTTTAAGATACAAAGGAATCAGACATTTAGCTGCTGGTGGACACTGATTATATCGATGAGGAAAGTTGAAAATTTGTGCCAGGCCGAAATTATTGATCGTGACCGGGCCAAATATCTCACGAAATAAGCATCAAACGAAAAAACTACAAAGAACGAAACTTGTCTAGCTTGAAGGGGGAAGCCAGATGGCGCTATGTTTGGCTGGCTAGATGGCGCTGCCATAGGTCAAACGGATATCATCTGCGTTTTTTTAAATAGGAACCCCCATTTATTATTACATATTCGTGTAGTACGTAAAGAAATATGAATGTTTTAGTTGCACCACTTTTTTCGCTTTGTGATAAATGGCGTTGTAATAGTCACAAACATATGGCTCACAATTTTAGAGGAACAGATGGTAACAGGTAGGTGTTTTAAATTAAAATACAGAAAGCAGGTACGTTTGAACATTTTATTTCGGTTGTTCCAATGTGATACATGTACCTTTCTGAACTTATCATTTCTGAGAACGCATGCTGTTACAGCGTCATTACCTGTAAATACCACATTAATGCAATAACTGCTCAAAATGATGTCCGTCAACCTCAATGCATTTCGCAATACGCGTAACGACATTCCTCTCAACAACGAGTAGTTCGCCTTCCGTAATGTTTGCACATGCATTGACAATGCGCTGACGCATGTTGTCAGGCGTTGTTGGTGGATCACGATAGCAAATATCCTTTCCCCACAGAAAGAAATCCGGGGACGTCAGATCAGGTGAACGTGCGGGCCATGGTATGGTGCTTCGACGACCAATCCACCTGTCATGAAATATGCCATTCAGTACCGCTTCAACCGCACGCGAGCTATGAGCCGGACACACATCATGTTGGAAGTACATCGCCATTCTGTCATGCAGTGAAACATCTTGTAGTAACATCGGTAGAACATTACATAGGAAATCAGCATAAATTGCACCATTTAGATTGCCATCGTTAAAATGGGGGCCAATTATCCTTCCTCCCATAATGCCGCACCATACATTAAACCGCCAAGGTCGCTGATGTTACACTTGTCGCAGCCATCGTGTATTTTCCGTTGCCCAATAGTGCATATAATGCCGGTTTACGTTACCGATGTTGGTGAATGCCGCTTCGTCGCTAAATAGGACGCGTGCAAAAAATCTTTCATCGTCCCGTAATTTCTCTTGTGCCCAGTAGCAGAACTGTACACGAGGTTCAAAGTCGTCGCAGTGCAATTCCTGGTGCATAGAAATATGGTACGGGTGGAATCGATGTTGATGTAGCATTCTCAACACCGACGTTTTTGAGATTCCCGATTCTCGCGCAATTTGTCTGCTATTGATGTGCGGATTAGCCGCGACAGTAGCTAAAACACCTATTTGGGCATCATCATTTGTTGCAGGTCGTGGTTGACGTTTCACATGTGGCTGAACACTTCCCGTATCCTTAAATAACGTAACTATCCGGCGAATGGTCCGGACACTTGGATGATGTCGTCCAGGATACCGAGCAGCATACATAGCAGACGCCCGTTGGGCATTATGATCACAATAGCCATACATCAACACGATATCGACCTTTTCCGCAATTGGTAAACGGTCCATTTTAACACGGGTAATGTATCAGGAAGCAAATATCGTCCGCACTGGCGGAATGTTACGTGATGCCACGTACTTATACGTTTGTGACTATTACAGCGCCATCTATCACAAAGCGAAAAAAGTGGTCCAACTAAAAGATTCATATTTCTTTACGTACTACACGAATATGTAATAAAAATGGAGGTTCCTATTTTAAAATAACGCAGTTGATATGCGTTTGACCTATGGCAGCGCCCTCTAGCGGGCCAACCATAGCGCCATCTGGTTTCCCCCTTCAAGCTAGACAAGTTTCGTTCTTTGTAGTTTTTTCGTTTGACGCTATTTGGCCCGGTCACGATAAATATATATATATATATATATATATATATATATATATAACGATCCCCCCCCTCTCTCTCTCTCTCTCTCTCTCTCTATATATATATATATATATATATATATATATATATATATATATATATATAGAGAGAGAGAGAGAGAGAGAGAGAGAGGGGGGGGGGAGGGAGGGATCGTTGGCCAGCCTCACCTTATATATATATTTGGGGCGACGCTGCCCAATGATCCCTTCAGTGTAGATGCACACCACACTCTGACTCTTACGGGAATTGACGAAACACTGCGAGTAATGAGGATAATGGGCAGGGCCAGTACGATAGTAGTGTGTGAATAAGTTCAGAATTTGGGTCTGACGGGAGGCGTGCTCGGGAAATCCATGTAGTTGCGATGGCCGCTGAGTCTGTATGGTTTTATACTCAGAGTATCTGCCTAGTATGCAGGAGCTGGAGGTTCGAATCCTCGTCTGGTACAGGTTTTTAACTTTCCTCGTGGATGTAAGTCAATGCCCACTAGCAGTTAAATGTCATTTATTCCTTTCGGCGTGTTCGAAACAACAAATACCACGTATGTAATTGCTGTCATTCACATAAAACACACTAACAACGCACGGTCTCTCTTCTCGATACCCATACTGCTCACTCACGTTATGGATTGTAAAATGACAGCGTGGATATCATAGTCATATAAACAGTGTACAGCGCTAGACTTGCACCTAGTGGCCACAGAACTACTTTTTCCAACGTAAATCGGTACCGCATTAACGCATAAGTTTCGATGTCATACGATAATTACAGCGCACACTGGACTTCCGTGAGAAGCCGCATTTAAATTATAGCCACACGGTATTTTCGAACAAGGAGATCAAATCCCCGGTTGGACAGACGACGGCACACGATTTTCCTTCCCTGCTCTCCGTGCAGAGCAGCAGCTGGTCGTCTCCGGCGCTGGGGACCGTATTTGCCCACAATCCACCGCGGGCGAGGCGAGGCCGCCTCGCCGGACAGCTAAGGACGTTATCCAATTTCGAGCAACGAGTCGCCGGCAAGTCGTACGAGCGGATGCAAATAAGACGGTGTTTACGAATCGGTCCGCGGCAGGAAGTTAAACAGGCTGGGGCGGCGGCGATATTGCCCCCTGGGGGGCTCCGGGCTGTGCAAACAGCGCTCTGGCCTCGCAGCCGAGTCCGGCGCGAGCTTTGTGAGCCGGGAAGTGGCCGCGAATCCCCCACGAGACGCTGCGCGCTAATGTGATAGCCGCCCGATATGCCGTCCCCTCCCCTCCCCTTCCCGTCCCTCACCACTCCTACCCGCCGTTTCTAATGTGATGTTCTCGCCAGATAATACTCTCTGGACGTTCGCGGACATCCGCCTGTCGGGAAGAGCCAAAGATTTGATAGCTGTGCAGATATTTGCTAGCACGAACTGAGTGTCTCTCTTCTCTGCTACAGTGCTTTAGCGAAAACCAGACATGTCGCGATAATTACATATTCACACAAAGTGCTCGTGTACTATAGACTGGCGTTACCCTTTGTCAAGGTGAAGACGTTGGGGCGAACCTGCAGCAGGCAGATGTTAATATATTTGCTTTTTTTTCCTCCCCTCCGTTTCGGAAGGTACGGTTACATAGCGTTCCATTGATTTACTTCCATACAATGTTGTGCCTCAGACTGGGCTGCTAGATCCAAAAACAGACACACCAGGCTCGCTGTTTAATTTACTCGGACATTTTGCCCTAAAAGCCGGACTGTTGTTGTTGTGGCCTTCAGTCCTGAGACTGGTTTGATACAGCTCTCCATGCTACTCTATCCTGTGCAAGCTTCTTCATCTCCAAGTATTTACTGCAACCTACATCCTTCTGTATAGGTTTAGTTTATTCATCTATTGGTTTCCCTCTACGATTTTACCCTCCACGCTGCTCTCCAATACTAAATTGGTGATCCCTCGGTGTCTCAGAACATGCCCTACCAACCGATCCCTTCTTCTAGTCAGGTTGTGGCACAAGCTCCTCTTCTCCCCAATTCTATTCAATACCTCCTCATCAGGCGATCTACCCATCTAATCTTCAGCATTCTTCTGTAGCACCACATTTCGAAAGCTTCTATTCTTTCTTTGTCTAAACTATTTATCGTCCATGTTTCACTTCCATACATGGCTACACTCCATACAAATACTTTCAGAAATGACTTTCTGACATTTAAATCTATCCATGATGTTAACAAATTTTTCTTCTTCAGAAACGCTTTCCTTTCCATTGCCATTCTACATTTTATATCCTCTCTACTTCGACCATCATCAGTTATTTTGCTCCCCAAATAGCAAAACTCCGTGTCTCATTTCCTAATCTAATTCCCTCAGCATCACCCGACTTAATTAGACTACCTATTTTAAATAGGAATAAAGTAGGTTGGGTGTTATAAGTCGTTTATTAATAACTAATTACTCTCAGTTTTTGGTGAGATCAACCTTAGACGTGCTTTTAAAAAAGGAAATCGTTGTATAATTCTAAAAATCAAATAAAAGCAGTCTCGACCGCGTTTTCAGATTTTTTACTCTGTAACAACCGGTTTCGACCCTTTCCTCATACCAACTTCACGCTTTTCCCCGGCATTTTGGATGTTGATAGTGGCAGACGGAGCGAGACTGTTTTTATTTGATTTTTAACATTTTATACCGATCGCTGTGCTCCAGTTACAGAAGGCTTTCAAAAATTTTAGAGTACTATAATTTTTCAATTATTATAGTAACTAAGTGCTCAGCCCCATTAACTGCCCAGTCTTCTTCCTAAGATAATCTTATTTCAGAATAAACTGAAAGTTCTGCATTAGACAAAATAAATATATGTCTGTTCTTCTGGGACGGAATAACTTTTGTCATCTCAGTTAGACTCATAAAGGAATAACGATAGCCTCTAGTCAAATACTGACGTTCCTTATTTGAACCCATCTTGTCAAAAAATTATTTTTCACGGAGCTCATTGTGTGGTACTCTTCACAGGATAATTTTAAATTACACAACAACATTATCATATTTGTGACTGTGTCGGTTTTCAGTTTATTGCGCATCATTGTCCGTTGGCCGTTTATGAAAGACAAAACCTTGCGATGTTGTCATTATAGCCTGAAACAGCAAAGTAACACTCTGTTAATTTCAGTAATTCTGAAAATTCTTGATTGTACTGTGGGTTCAAATAGGCTCTCCGCTTTTCATGTGCCAAAGGCTTTTTAAAGACAACGAATTTCATACGTCATGTTTACTTAGAATCTCTCGCACAGCAAACATTCCCCCATATCAAGGAAAGAAAGCAGGCTAATCCTGTTTACAAAAGGGTAAAAGAACAGATGCATAGAATTACATACTAATATGACTGTCGTGTTGCAGGACACTAGAGCACATCCAGACTACGAATATTATATTTCACGAGGAAGAGCTGTTTTCAAGGAATCAGCATGACTCTTGAGGATATGAAATACGGTGTCCAGAATCTACATTCGGAAATGCAAATTGCTCTGGGCTAACCTCGCCGACTTCTATATTGATGCGTTTTCCTGCGGTACTACTATTACTAAAGGCTTGTTTTCTAATTGTAAATCGGAAGTACAGCTTAAATTACTAGTTCGGTTTGAAAAATGTGAAGTTCAACTCTTAAGCAACATTTCTTTACTATTTTTCTCATCATGCAACGTTACCATGTGCTTCATCAAGTACAAACAACATTGTGGAGAGAGATAGTATATTGTAGTAGGACTTAATGAGTCGGAAACCAAGCCAAGTAAGAGCGAAGTTTGTGCTCAAAATGGTCACGTTATCCCGTTACATTTTTATTAATCAGTACATTTTTGCAGTTATTATTTTAGTTAACAATAATTTCACTTGTTTTGTACTTGAATATGGAGCGAAGTGCCCAACTGTCAATGGTTTACACAGTACATTTCAGATTAACAATTGTCAATAACAGATCTTTTCTATTTTCATAGCATCTTCTAGAAATGAAAATTCGAAATATCAAAATTCAGCGTGGTTGTTTTGTCTGAGCGACTGCCTTACTGTCGCTTTTACGTGTTATAAAACATGCTGACAATGCTTTTCGAACAATACACCACGCGGGAACGTATGCTATTGTCTTCTACGACTCAACGAGTTGAATTGGATGGGGGCCAGAGTAGCCAAAACAAATGTTCGGATTTCACTGCAGCTTGAAAAACAACAGCGAAGCATTCATTTCGAATTGAATACGATATTTTTACGTGAGAATAGGTTGGATGATAGTAGCAATCGGTTACATTCATGGTGTCCTGTAAGCAGGGAGACAAGTGAAACTTTTTGCTCTTTCATTACGAAGACAAACGGAATTCCGTTCTGCATTTGTACTGATAAAGTCGTAATCGAAATTCGGTATATAATATTTGAAAAGACGCTGGTTCATGCAGTCAATATGAAACATTTGCCGTCAGCCTGCTCTTTTGAAAACCTGATTCCGGTATTGGAAGAGACTTAAGGTGATGCACTATGGAGCGAAATTACGGGCTAACAAATTTGTGGAAGTGCCTCCCAGCTACATAAGATGTTATTATTTTATGTTGGGTATTTTGATGTTCAAAGAAAGCATTTAGCTCTGAGTTCTACCAATCCAGAGATTCAATAAGTTGTTAAAAGTAGACAGATTCATACAAGGAAGGTAGTCATATTGAATGATAAGAACTGGGAGGGCGTCGAAAAATTTTTAATTCCGTCTGCAAAAGGTATGGAGTGTACAACTCGTAACTTAGATTTAAATTTTGTTTTTTTTAGCCGTATATATTTTCTTTTTCTATCAAGTAAAGGAAGTAGGTTAAGTATGACATCAATGGGCATAAAGAACGCCTTGGGGTTCATGTTAACGAATAACCGACTAATAGCGTTAGTGACAATGTTCTTATATAATGTTATTTTATCGTTATAGAAATGGCAAACCGATGTTTAAAGAGCTGCTGAAAATAAAAAAATATTGAAAAATTGATCGACTTTGTTGATGTATTCATTTTTTCCTCTCGAATACTAGCTGTTCGTTTTATCAGTGAAGTACGTTCAGATCAAATTTCCTATGGCTGTTTTGATCAATAAAATTAAAAACAAATAAATGAAGGAAGAAATTTAAGTGTTGTAAGAGACATAATGAAATATTAATTCAATTATTGGGTATTTCTCCTTAATAATTCGATTGGCCGAAAGTTTTAAATGTAGTTTCAAAGTTTTAGATGTAGTTATCTCAGAAAGTTTCTTCTGGACTTTACACACTCTACCTACGAAACTGAGTGATTTGGAGTCTATCGTCATTTATTTAGAAAGACATGAGTATCATTCTTGAAGGTAATGTGTTGTGGTGCAGATATTGTTATCACTCATGGCTCTCTTGGAATGTATGCATCACTTTATCGTTCCCTTAACTGTTATTAGGCATCCAGCGTTGCTCCAATAATTGTCCAATCACAGATCTTCAACTATATGCGTTGTGTGCAGATCTTGTTCCTAAGCACTCATTTTCTTTTCACAGAATTTTTTTGATATTCTGGCCACAACAGATACACCGCTACAGGACTGCTATAAATGATTCGTTTGTTTTCAGAGTTCTATATTACATGTACAAGCCTAATTGATGTACGAATAGAACCGTAAACTCACCGGGTTTGCATTGTGACCACCAGTTGGCGTTATGAGTGCATTGCCTTGGCAAATGGCGACAAAGCGAGAAAACAGTTCTTGTATCTTGGAATATGCAAGATGTTTTGACTGTTATGGCAGTGCAGTTCTTATTCAGAAGGAATTACGGAGAAGAACCGCCATGTAAACAGAGTGTAGTGCTTTGGTATCAACAACTTAGAGGCACCGGTTGTTTGTGATAACAGAAAGGTACCGGTCGGCAAGTTTGGCAGATGAAACCATGGAGAGGGTGAAAAGAATCAACGATCTACACAAGGTACGAACTTGGAATAAGGGCAACAAACTGTATGGAAGATTTTGCGCGGCGGTTACATTTCAAACCGTACCGTCTCCAGCTCGTGCAATAACTAAAACCGTAAGATTATGACCAGCACCTTTATTAAGGACCGTGTTTATGTACCCTCCACGGCCAAAAACAATGGAACAGCTACGAGAACGTATCAGTTCTACCCTGTTCACACTGACAGTATATTGGCTACATAATGTATGGCACGAACTTCACTACCGCTTGACGTGTGTCGTGTGACCACAGGGCATTCATAGGACGTTAGTGGTGCGCAAAATGCGTACTTCATGAGTTTACGATCTATTCATGCATCAGTCATATTTGTACATGTAATACTTTAGAGAACACAGAGCTCTGAAAACGAATGAATCATTTGTAGTAGCCCTTTCATTAACACTTCGCAAATATTTATCAATAACAATCCAATTGCGTAAGCACTAGCTCCATAAAACATTTATTATTGTCTTGAGTGTTTTTTCTTATCCTTATAGGGTTATAGTACATATTTTGCTGTTTTGCTTTTTACCATGTGTGTAATACAAGCAGATTCGTGATGAAAAGGTTTTAATGTTGTTTCTGTGTTGCTGCAATGTAGAAGTATGCTTCAAAAGTAAAACTATCGAAAAGCCTTTGGCAGTTCAAATAAAGGTTTCAATGTTGTTTCTGTGTTGCTGCAATGTAGAAGTATGCTTCAAAAGTAAAACTATCGAAAAGCCTTTGGCAGTTCAAATCAAAGTTTATTTAGGCACGAACAAGGATCGTATACTCGTATATTCAAGAAGATCGTAATAATCAAGTTACCGACTAAGGAACAACGGAAGGTATATAAACTGGTAACAATGTTTATGTTCGTACTACAATATTTTAGAAAGGTAGTGCTTACATGTTTGAGTTTTCTTGGTAAGTCACACGAGGAGTGTTTTTATATCTGTATTTCCACAGGAAGAAGATTAATATGAGTAACAAATTGTAATATACACTGCTCATTAACCTATCTTTTTCACGATTATTTCAGGAAATATTAATGCTCACCAACAGCAGATTTTAAATTTGTACAGAATAGAGACAGGGAGGTAGTATGTCCATACAGCCCCGCCGCATTAGAGGATTTAAAACGCCTGCAGCGTGTGGCCTCTGTTGTTTTTCTGGTTTTGGAACTGACAGTGAGCCGATATTTACTGCGGCAACCACGTGCGCGGCGATTCGTTCAGCTGTGAGTTAAGTTCGTTGTAGAGTTCACAGATGGCGCCAACGTCTAGGGCGAGATAACACTGGCAGATGGCGCTGGGTTAGTGCAGTGTCTGCCGCTACGAAGGCCGTCAACGTCCGTCCTCCGGTTAGCCGTGATCGTCTAGTGGTTAGGACATTGCGTTGTGGCCGCAATAACCCAGGTTCGAATCCTGGTCACGGCAGTGGTAAAACACTGTCACGGTGGAGGCATTTTTTTGCTCTTGTCGGACATCCACTACCGGAAAAGCATTATATTTCGACGTAATTGAGCGTACTTTTGCTTCAGTGTCAATTGGAAAAATTGGTCACATTAACGTGCAGATATATTCGCATCATTCGGCGATTTTTGTGATACAGTCATGTTATTGCATATCACTTCAGCAGAAATCGCCAAGTTACGTCCGATATAAATGTTGTAGATTAATTTGTAAACATAATTATGAATAATTAGAGGAAAATTCATTTTATGTTTCTGTCAGTTAACGTTTGTTGTTGAAATATCTGTGGTTTTTTCCCTTTTCTTTAGCGGACTAGCATGCATTATAGTAATCGAAACAACAGATTCAATCGGCTGTGGTAATTAGTGAAACCAGTCCTTTGGAGTAACCGATTGTAATTTTACCTCTCCCTAGGATTATTATTCATTCATTTCTTTCGAGTAAAACCAGTCTTACTGGAGCGACCGATTGTCGACGCAACCTGGCGCATTCGATCGTTTTGCCATTGTTAAGTTATTATTGTTGACTGCACACTGTTGTCACCAGTCGTCACTGTTACTGCCATTCCGATATTTGCGTTTTATTGAGTGCCAATAAATAGCTTTTAGTTCAGTTTTTCGTCCATGACATGAAGAGGTTGTCTTAGTAGTGAACTTTGTGTCCGGAACAATACTGGAACGCTCATTGGCGTGGGAATGGAGGAAATCATATGGCTGGATAAAAAAGGTCCTTTAGAGAAGGACAGATTCATATTATGACACTGTACTGCTTAAAGAAAGTCAGTGAAAACTGATTCTCGCAAAATAAATACTTCCGACAGGTGGCAGTATATGCTTAAAAAGCAAGGGAGTAAGTTACCAAACAATTTAAAAAGTTGTATCTTATATGCTTGCTGTTCACGTCACCTCAGAATTTACCGAAATAGAATTATCGGCGATGAATGCAGAGCTTCAATAAATTTAAATAAAAAAGTAATTGTTCATTTATTTAAACATTACTTTATAATGTAATCTTTTAAAACCGACAACAAATCCATATTTAATGCTAGAAGTATGTAAACTTCATTTTTAAATGAAGAAATACATTAATTTTGTTAATATTTAATTTTTACAAATTTTTATTTCACTAGTCCTGGAAATGAAGTACTTTATTTGTCTCTTAAAAAAGCAAGCTGGTAACTCCCTAGTAATGGTTCCGGAAAGACGAAAGTCAAACCCGGAGTGAAACCATTCGTATGACAGCAGTAAATGACAGAGACTTTTGTCAGACAGCGGGCTGTAAATGAAAACACTCAAACCTACAGGATCAGCGAAAGGATTCATGCAGCTGACACGACCGCAGAGACTAAATTGTGTACAGCATAAGAATACACCTCAACTATTTTTCCGTGTTTGCTGGAATCTCACTGGATTTCGTTTCAAGCGGAGCGGAACCCAAATCGTTTCCATAACACTGAAGTAGACTATAGTGATACCTTTTTTGCATTATTCGCACGTCGACTCTGGGATAATACGGGACAACAGCTTTACCGGTACATTTTAACTTGGACAGCACTGGCCAGCCAACTGGTCCAACTAACCTGTACCGATGTGAGAAGTAGCAGTTCAGACGTAAAAAGACACGACCCCAAAACAATATTGTTTCGAATGCAATTCAACTTTTAAGCGGAATGAAATAATATACGCAAAACCCCGGCAACATGATTCTTAGGGAACCAGACGGAAAAAATAGTATTAAATTTAAAACAAGAGTTATGAATATTCCTAACTTAAACCAGTGAAACTTCCAACTTTCCTGAAACTATGTGAATCATTTCTGCGGAGTATGATGGCTCGGCTGATATAATTTGAAAAAGATCACCGAAGCTTCCTTGTTTTGAACTGTAGAATAATCATTCAAATTATTTCTAAGGACGACCCGAATATTTCTTTCTTTTCTTCGCAACAAAAGGAAACAACTATTCAGATATCCGTTTAACTTTTAAAGTAGTCATATTCGCTTCTTCCAGGCGTTTTGCCCTCAGTTTGCTAAATAAAATTTAAAATAATTTGCCTCACATTGTAAAGCACTGAAGTGGAACGTCCATTCATTTCTGTCCAGAGACCTCCCAGTAGGCCAAAAATTACCTGAAATTTATTTGGAAGGGGACTTTTCAGCATTATGAAATATTATATATGTTTAACAATGCTTCAGTTTGAGGGCGCTCTGAAAGTTGTATTATTCTTGAAGAATCAAGTTAGCCAAGATCGCTAGCAATTCTTTATATTACTATGACTGGTTTCGTCAGATCTACGCCGTCATCTTCGAATATTGTAACATTTTAGTTCTACATGTTTATTACAGTACAGAAAGTCACTCTATTTATTTCATGTAACATTGCCATTATTCGTTGTATTACCATTCGATAAGACGTTCGTGTTCGCATAATGGTGCTGTAGCTTTCGGTTATTGCTCTATTTGCATCGCTCTGGACTAAATTTTACACTTTTTAATCGATATTCACGAAATGTTCAACTGATTGCATAAAGCAGCTGTCATGTCAAATGTAATAAGCTGCTGGAACATAGTGGTTATATTTTCCTTTTCACTAAAAAAACAGTGGATATTTAATTAGAAAATTCGGAGTGAGGAGCAATGTGAAACTCGTCTCTTTACAAATCTTTCATTGATTTTCAGTATGAACATTAATTAACAAAAAACACTTGTGGCTATATGATTAAAAGTATTAAATAAGCATTTATATTTAAACACATACTTCCTGCAGCAGCCTCCAGTTCAAAACTTCGTGGTCCGAGTATAGAGAACAAAAATATTTATCCACATTTCTCCGCCCGGCTAGCTCCACGTATCACCCAAACAGCCCAAAAAATTTTACCTGAAAAACAACGATTGGATTAAGCTGGTGGCTGTCTCGTTGAGAGGGATTCAACAGTCTGAACATCACTATAGCCAATCGCCTAGCTGAAATTTCGTAACTATCAATTTTATATTCTTTTAAATTTTGACTACGACTTCGGAATTTGGCTCATTGCTCATCGACGTGTCCTCCGCCTTGATTGAGTATTCCTCCACGTCAAAGCAGTAGATTAATTTTGTACAGAAGCTGGGTATGGATTTTAGAGACGCCAACACTTTATCTGTATTATGACGTAACCATGATAACGGCAAGCACGGTTGACGGATTTTAATGGCTGCTAACCGACTGTTCACTTTCTGCTTCTGCTTTTGTTCTTGACTGTATCAACGCGAAAGTGCCAGTGCTGCCAATTCTCCAAAACGAAAGAAGCTACTTGTTTCTACAAAGAAGCCAGAAGGAAACTGAAATAAAGTAAGGTTTGTTATGTGCAGTATTATTTCTGCAATAATTATACTGTGTAACAGACTAGCATAAATTTGTATTTATTTTCTTAATTTGGAATCTGTTGGACACTGCAGTAACACGAACAATTACTGTGAGTGTTTAGCATTATTTGAATTACGCATCACTGATAATACACAGACAATAGACATGCGTTTCTAAAAGTTCTAAATGGGTGATATACATGTTAACTTAAACATTAATTTGTATCCATGAAACTAAGTATAGCTTAAGCTAAATCATTGGTGCATTGTACGGAGGTTGGCACCTTACCAAACTACTGCGCTGTATACAAGTTCGCTGTTCGTCTCCTCAGTTCAGTCGCTGGCACATTGTTTATTGCAACTGTGAATCGTCCGACTTCTCATTCATCCCTGCATAAATCAAATTCTTCTTTGCTTAGCAAAGTTCTTGTGTATGTATCCTGACGAGCCGGGAACACACACCAACACACCTTTAGCATGCTTTGTTGTGGTTTTTAATGCAATCTAGTAAAACATTTTCATGGGATTTTAAACCGTGTTTTGAAATTTTTAATTTTTCTTAGTCAACATCGACTTTAATGCAAATAATTTTCCTTAGTCAACATCGACTTTAATAATTTTCCTGTACTCAAGTAAAAGAAAGCCGGAAGAAAAGCCAAGTAACTGTGAAAAAAGCCATACTTTCAGGACCCAGTTGAATCATTCATTTGCTAGCTAAATGGTATGAAAAAGAAGGCAGAGTTAGCTCTAAAAAAGATGATTTGACAACATAGTAGCGTGCATACGCTACAATGTAGCGTACATACACTACAATGTTCCATGCTTGAACTTTTTCTTATTATAGATTATTTATAAGGAACCACTGTTTGTTTTAAGATGTTATTCAAGAATATCACCAGTCACTTTTAAAACGCAAATAACTGCAAAGCTTACGACTTTTGTCGTCTCCGGAACCATAAGAAATAATCGCAGGATGTGAGATTATGAGATCTCGGTGGTCAGAAGTGCAGAGCCAGGTCCTCAAGCCCCTGCGACCGATCCAGTACTGAGAAAGAGAGTGATTCAAAAAGCCTCGTACATCACGGTGCCAATGGGGCTCAGCTCGATCATGTTGGAAAATGAAGTCCTGGAAATCTTCCATAACTTGAGGGAACAGCCATTGTTCCAACATGTCCAGTATGTGATTACAGTTAACCGTTTTTTCCGCAAAGAAAAATGGTTCATAAACCTTTGTATGCGATACAGCACACAACACGTTTATCTTCGGTGAGTAGCCGGCACGGTAGCTCAGCGTGTCCGGTCAGAGGGTTAGCTGCCCTCTATAATAAAACAACTGAGTTAATCGACACAGTTCCGTTTCAGCCGCGCTCGCGAGTTGCCGCTGTTAACTGTTGCGCTGCACTTCAGTGTTTACATCGCTGTACTTGTCCTCCGCCGAGTGCCGTCCGTCCGTTAATCTCCGTGTTCGTTCCTGTTCCTTGTGATCTGATCGCTCTTTCTGGTCTTGCTGCTGCTACTTGGAATTTCGGTTGTTTAACCGAAATTGCTTCGCTGGATTAACCATGGCTACAAACCTCAGGAAGAATACTCTGGTATTTGCTTTTGACAAGGAATCCCGTCCTGTTCAGCCGACATCCCTGGAAATAGATGACTGGATTACACAGGTAATTGGTCTAAATTCTGAAACCGTTCATACCTGGCAACTGGATCAGGAAAAATACTGTGTTTTTGTCAAGTTAATCAGTGCTTCGACTGTTGATAAAGTGTTACGAAAGTGGGGCTATGAAGTAGATTTTGTGCATAGAAATGGTTGTAAAAGTAAGGTTTCCATCTATAGAGCGGACATTCATTACAAAACCGTTCGTGTCTTGAATCTTCCCATTGAAATTGAAAATGAAAAAATTAAGGAAGCTCTTTCAAACTACGGAGACGTTAAATCAATTGCAAATGAAAGATGGTCGCCTCGCTTTAAACTGCAGTGTTTTAACGGGGTCCGCTGTGTAGAGATGGACGTTAAGACGAATATTCCGTCTCACATAACTGTTTGTGGGTATAAGGACAAATTGTTTATACAGGTCAGGAAGCTACATGTCATATATGTAACGAAACCGGCCACTTCAGACAGGAATGTCCGCGGCGAACTGTTGTTCTTAAAAGTAATTTGATACAGCGTCAGAAGCTTACCTTAAATGATCTGTTACCAAAGAATAGCCCGGAACAACTGGTTGAGGATGTTAACGCAGCGGGCCAAGCTGATGTCTCCCTTCACGATGACAGTCAATTTCCCCCGTTAACAACAAAAGGAAACCCTGTTGCCACTACTCGTGAAACTGAAACGCAACCGAAAAAACGACCTCTGGAGATAACTGACAGTTGTTCAGAGGACGAGCTGTCTTGTCCCACTCCCTCACTTCGCAAGCAAAAACAGTGCGATGAGGAGGCAGAGGAACCTGAAGGCAAAATGCGAATGGAAACTAATGAACAGAAAGATAATACACATACGGTACCAGAAAATGAAGGGGGTGTAAGCAGCATTAATTTGCAAGTAACATCATGTGCAGTAGCCGATTGCAAAGATCAGAATCTATCTGTTAATAAACAGATTCAGGGAGAGGTTGCAAAACTGCAGTCTCCACTTGTTTCCCTCGATCAGAAAGTGAGTGAAATTAATAAAGAAAGAGGAAGTGGTGGCCAAACTGAAATCACGGTCAACACCTCAGGGCAGGCGCCGCCGGCAACCGAAATTGCGAAAGCGTCTGCTGCTGCTCCAGATAAGCCGCGAAGTAAAATACCGACACAACCAAATGAGAATGTAGTTCGTAACCAAGGGAAGGGAAAATCCGGTATGAGCGCCCCAAGCCCAAAGAATGTTCAGTCCGAAACGGTCGTACACGAATCACTGGAGGAAAAATCAGAAAGTTTACCAGGAAATCAGTCTGCTTGCGTTACAAGAGAAAACATTAGAAGCAGAAAAAAACGGGACAGTAACTAATAAACTGACTGAAGTGTTATTCCATGTTCAGCCTTCCGAGAAAGCTGTTACAGCTTAACTGAACCCTGAACCACATGAAACTATATTAGTTCATCAAAACAACTACATAGTGACAGCACAATGACGCAATCTTATTCTGTCACCACTATAAACATAAATAAAATCACGACCGGTTTGAAGTTATCAGCCCTTAAGGAATTTTTGTACGAATCCGCGACTGATATTGCCCTGTTACAAGAAGTTCTAATTTCGGATTTGGTAATTCCCGGTTTTGTCAGTTACATAAATGTGTCTCCCGAAACAAGTGTTGGAACAGCTATTTTGGTGAGGGAAGGGATTGCAGTAAGCGAGGTGGAACGACTGGAATCCGGAAGAGGAATAGGACTAAATATCTATGATGTGACTATCGTCAACTTGTACGCCCCTTCAGGAAGTTCTCATCGAGCTGACAGGGCACGTTTCTTCAAAGATGACCTGATATACTTGTTAAGGAAATCGCCAAGACAGTTATTACTTGGAGGTGATTTTAATTGTGTTTTAAATCGAAAAGATCAGTTACCTAATTTTAATTTCTCAAGTGAACTAAAACAACTAGTTACTGGTTTAGAATTAAAGGATGTATGGGAAATCAAATACCCCTCCAGTGTTGAGTTCACTTATGTCACGGCAATATCACGCAGCAGGATTGATAGACTATATATTTCTAAAAATCTTGAAACTTCCGTGACAAAAGTAGAAACCATTCCTACGTACTTTTCAGACCATTCAAGTGTCTTAGCTTGCATAAATCTAACAAGACAGCCGGTTCGCCGATTCAAGAATCAGTGGAATTTGAACACTTCTTTGTTAGTAAATCATGATTTAGAAGATCTGATTAAAGAAACATGGACAATATGCCTGCGAGCCCGTAGTAGATATGCCACTGCTATTGACTGGTGGGTTAAAATGGCAAAGCCAAAATTGAGGAAAGTTCTTATTCAATACAGTGCCCAGAGCGCAAGGGAAATGAAATGCACTATAGAGTATTACTATTCCGTTTTGAGAGATCTATATGATCAAGTCTCAGCAGGTTCCTCACTTCGGATAGCAGACATCAAAAAAGTCAAAGCCAAGTTACTTAATATCAAGAGAAGTCAAATGGAAGGGTTGAAAATAAAATCGAAGGCAAATTCGGTGTCAGAAGATGAAACTACTTCCCTATATCATTTAGTGAAGCATACGAAAAACGGGAGAAGGACTTTTATTGATGAAATTCGAACAAAACACGGTACGATTCTCAGAACCCAGCAGGATATCATGGACGAGATTTATCGCTATTATTGCGAGCTATATTCTGTACATCAAAGTAGAGATGCTTCCTTGGAAGAATTCCTTGACATCCTAGCCCCACAGCTGACAGATGATGACAACGAAAATTTTCTCGAGGTTGTCACTGAAGAAGATGTGTATGATACTCTGTGCGCCTCACCACCAAAAAAATCCCCAGGACCGGATGGTGTGCCAGCAGAGTTTTACATCCGTTACTGGCCAATAGTAGGTGCGAAAATCACGGACATTGTAAATGAGGTTATTCAGGGGAAAATGATTCCGGCTGAGTTTAAGGAGAGTAAAATTGTTCTGGTGCCAAAAAATAATGGAAACAAAGATTTAAATAATTTTCGTCCAATTTCACTGCTGAATTCTGATTATAAATTAATAGCTAGAATAATAAACAAGAGAATTTCATGCCTTACAGATAAAATTATTAGTCAACATCAGAACTGTGCACAAGGCAGAACCATTTTTCAAAATCTAGCGGAATTCAGGGATATCATTGCAATAACTTCTGTAACAAACATAAAGTGTGCTTTATTGTTTTTAGATTTTTATAAAGCGTTCGATGTAGTAAATCATGAATATCTTCTACAGACATTGAAGAAAATAGGTTTCAACGATAGGGTCATACAGTTGATTAAGAACATAGCAACTGGAATAAATGCTAAAATAGCGGTGAATTGTCAACAATCCAGGCCGATGCAAATACAACGAGGTGTTCCTCAAGGAAGTCCTCTGTCCATGTCGCTCTTCGCAATTTCGCTGGAACCTTTCCTCCGACATGTCCATGCTACATTAAAAGGCTTAACATTATCAGGAAATAAAACAGTTATAAGAGCCTATGCTGACGATATAGGGGTCATTATAAGGTATAATGACGAGGTAACCACGCTCGCAACGGTGATTGATTCGTACTGTAGAGCATCTGGAGCCAATGCAAACGAAAAAAAAAGTAAGATGTTAAATCTCAGAGGTTTTGATAATATCAACGTCGAGTGGGCAAAAATAGTCCGACAACATAAAACACTTGGGATCACCCTGACAGCATGTCCTATGAAAATGACGGCTTTAAATTGGAAAGTTGCAGCAGATAAAGTGCAAGGAGCCATTGTAGAGAATTTAACTCGATATATGAACCAAGTTCAAAGAACACAGTATATCAACTCATGCATCCTTGCTAAGGCTTATTATACTGCCCAGCTGTTTCCAATACCGAGAATGATAGCGAGGAGAATAATGTCCAAAATCACCAACTTTTTGTGGAGAGGTGAAGTGTTCAGAGTACCTGCTAAAGTAGCCACTTTAGATCCTAAAAATGGTGGACTAGGATTAACTGATATAACGGATAAAGCCTCTGCTCTTTTTATCAAAAGGCAAGTTAATTTAATAGGAGACTCGCGAGAAAGCATAACCAGCCAACTTTTCGAGATCATTAAACCTCCAAGCCTGCTTCCCCCGATTGACGTGCAGAATATCAACAGTCGCTTACAGCACGTGAGGATTTTCTATGTTGAGTTTAGTTATGTCAGTGTCGAACTCAGGCAGTCACGACACTTAACATCGAGAGCCATAATGCGGGAACGAAAGAAAAGCGAAGGAAGAAACAAAATAGAACGACAGTTTCCAAACATTGAGTGGACTGAGATTTGGAAAAACATTAGTTCTAATGTGCTCACGTCTAACATAAAAACGGCATGGTACAAGACAGTTAACAACATAGTTAGCACCAATGAAAGACTGCACGCAATCGGACTCTGTGAAACAAATTTATGTCAACAATGCCATCTAGTTGACACAGTAATTCACAGATATACTTGCAGTGGTCACATGAATAGTTGGAAGTGGGTCCGAGAGCAAATAGCTCTGATTACAAGAACATCCCCTGAGTATATATCGCTGTCATTGATACACAGGCCTGACGCACGCTATTTCCCAGAAGCAAAAAATAACGCTGTGCACTGGTTGCTGGGAAATTTTGTTAACTACGTCCTTAACAAATTAGGATCCGATAGCATCATAGAGTTCAAGGTACACATGCTTTGTGAGTTTCACAAAATTAGAAGCTATTCGAATCACAAGAAAAAGTTCGGTAATATGTTAAAAATTGTATTTGAAAGAATAGGCATTGGTTAAGATAAAAAAGAAGACTGTGTTGACAGTGATGTATTGTAGTTACCTTAAGGATACTATTTAAGATTTTACAGTATATTAATGATGTGTACTTTTTCTACTTCAGAGAGTAGTTTTTGCAACTTATAAGCTAATGTACAGAACTTATGTGACATTGAGATTGTGTGTCGAAATAGTGTCAAAACACAAAACATTAAAGGTGCATTATTGGCTTATACTAGAAATTTGGAAATAGACAGTTTTTATAGAAATGTCCTTATCGATTGTTTAAAACCATAAGATTCTATCTGATAAATGTAATATTCAATGGCTGGCACATTGCCCTGTTCATTTTTGCACTGTGATGTGTAAGTCAGTTTCTCAGTGAAAGACTGATTATATAGATCTGATCCAGTGAAAGACTGATTATATAGATCTGATCACTTCAGATTCAATTAATGTCCAGAAAGTGTAGTTGGAAGGCTAGTCAAATTTATTATATATCTCCTTTCCGCCATTCTCAAGTATTTCAGAAATTGTCCAATATGATTATTAAATTGTTTTAATTAAAATTATCCCATCACCTTGCTGATATCCATCATAAAGAAATTATGCTTCTGTAAAGATTGCACCTCATGTAATTCAAAGTGCAGATTTTACTTCTTCAGGTTGAAGTTTGAATGTCTTTAAAAATTTTGTTCTTGATGTTTAAATTAATTCTTTCTGGTAATTAGTCAGTAACACAATCCTCTGTTGCCTTTCCTTAACGTCAGCGTAACTGAAATGTTTAAATAACTTCATGTATGCATAACTTAGTATGTATTTGGAGTGTAACATTGTTTTTTTAATAAATGTTTTATAAAAAAAAAAAAGTGGTTAGGACATTGCGTTGTGGCCGCAATAACCCAGGTTCGAATCCTGGTCACGGCAGTGGTAAAACACTGTCACGGTGGAGGCATTTTTTTGCTCTTGTCGGACATCCACTACCGGAAAAGCATTATATTTCGACGTAATTGAGCGTACTTTTGCTTCAGTGTCAATTGGAAAAATTGGTCACATTAACGTGCAGATATATTCGCATCATTCGGCGATTTTTGTGATTCAGTCATGTTATTGCATATCACTTCAGCAGAAATCGCCAAGTTACGTCCGATATAAATGTTGTAGATTAATTTGTAAACATAATTATGAATAATTAGAGGAAAATTCATTTTATGTTTCTGTCAGTTAACGTTTGTTGTTGAAATATCTGTGGTTTTTTCCCTTTTCTTTAGCGGACTAGCATGCATTATAGTAATCGAAACAACAGATTCAATCGGCTGTGGTAATTAGTGAAACCAGTCCTTTGGAGTAACCGATTGTAATTTTACCTCTCCCTAGGATTATTATTCATTCATTTCTTTCGAGTAAAACCAGTCTTACTGGAGCGACCGATTGTCGACGCAACCTGGCGCATTCGATCGTTTTGCCATTGTTAAGTTATTATTGTTGACTGCACACTGTTGTCACCAGTCGTCACTGTTACTGCCATTCCGATATTTGCGTTTTATTGAGTGCCAATAAATAGCTTTTAGTTCAGTTTTTCGTCCATGACATGAAGAGGTTGTCTTAGTAGTGAACTTTGTGTCCGGAACAATACTGGAACGCTCATTGGCGTGGGAATGGAGGAAATCATATGGCTGGATAAAAAAGGTCCTTTAGAGAAGGACAGATTCATATTATGACACTGTACTGCTTAAAGAAAGTCAGTGAAAACTGATTCTCGCAAAATAAATACTTCCGACAGGTGGCAGTATATGCTTAAAAAGCAAGGGAGTAAGTTACCAAACAATTTAAAAAGTTGTATCTTATATGCTTGCTGTTCACGTCACCTCAGAATTTACCGAAATAGAATTATCGGCGATGAATGCAGAGCTTCAATAAATTTAAATAAAAAAGTAATTGTTCATTTATTTAAACATTACTTTATAATGTAATCTTTTAAAACCGACAACAAATCCATATTTAATGCTAGAAGTATGTAAACTTCATTTTTAAATGAAGAAATACATTAATTTTGTTAATATTTAATTTTTACAAATTTTTATTTCACTAGTCCTGGAAATGAAGTACTTTATTTGTCTCTTAAAAAAGCAAGCTGGTAACTCCCTAGTAATGGTTCCGGAAAGACGAAAGTCAAACCCGGAGTGAAACCATTCGTATGACAGCAGTAAATGACAGAGACTTTTGTCAGACAGCGGGCTGTAAATGAAAACACTCAAACCTACAGGATCAGCGAAAGGATTCATGCAGCTGACACGACCGCAGAGACTAAATTGTGTACAGCATAAGAATACACCTCAACTATTTTTCCGTGTTTGCTGGAATCTCACTGGATTTCGTTTCAAGCGGAGCGGAACCCAAATCGTTTCCATAACACTGAAGTAGACTATAGTGATACCTTTTTTGCATTATTCGCACGTCGACTCTGGGATAATACGGGACAACAGCTTTACCGGTACATTTTAACTTGGACAGCACTGGCCAGCCAACTGGTCCAACTAACCTGTACCGATGTGAGAAGTAGCAGTTCAGACGTAAAAAGACACGACCCCAAAACAATATTGTTTCGAATGCAATTCAACTTTTAAGCGGAATGAAATAATATACGCAAAACCCCGGCAACATGATTCTTAGGGAACCAGACGGAAAAAATAGTATTAAATTTAAAACAAGAGTTATGAATATTCCTAACTTAAACCAGTGAAACTTCCAACTTTCCTGAAACTATGTGAATCATTTCTGCGGAGTATGATGGCTCGGCTGATATAATTTGAAAAAGATCACCGAAGCTTCCTTGTTTTGAACTGTAGAATAATCATTCAAATTATTTCTAAGGACGACCCGAATATTTCTTTCTTTTCTTCGCAACAAAAGGAAACAACTATTCAGATATCCGTTTAACTTTTAAAGTAGTCATATTCGCTTCTTCCAGGCGTTTTGCCCTCAGTTTGCTAAATAAAATTTAAAATAATTTGCCTCACATTGTAAAGCACTGAAGTGGAACGTCCATTCATTTCTGTCCAGAGACCTCCCAGTAGGCCAAAAATTACCTGAAATTTATTTGGAAGGGGACTTTTCAGCATTATGAAATATTATATATGTTTAACAATGCTTCAGTTTGAGGGCGCTCTGAAAGTTGTATTATTCTTGAAGAATCAAGTTAGCCAAGATCGCTAGCAATTCTTTATATTACTATGACTGGTTTCGTCAGATCTACGCCGTCATCTTCGAATATTGTAACATTTTAGTTCTACATGTTTATTACAGTACAGAAAGTCACTCTATTTATTTCATGTAACATTGCCATTATTCGTTGTATTACCATTCGATAAGACGTTCGTGTTCGCATAATGGTGCTGTAGCTTTCGGTTATTGCTCTATTTGCATCGCTCTGGACTAAATTTTACACTTTTTAATCGATATTCACGAAATGTTCAACTGATTGCATAAAGCAGCTGTCATGTCAAATGTAATAAGCTGCTGGAACATAGTGGTTATATTTTCCTTTTCACTAAAAAAACAGTGGATATTTAATTAGAAAATTCGGAGTGAGGAGCAATGTGAAACTCGTCTCTTTACAAATCTTTCATTGATTTTCAGTATGAACATTAATTAACAAAAAACACTTGTGGCTATATGATTAAAAGTATTAAATAAGCATTTATATTTAAACACATACTTCCTGCAGCAGCCTCCAGTTCAAAACTTCGTGGTCCGAGTATAGAGAACAAAAATATTTATCCACATTTCTCCGCCCGGCTAGCTCCACGTATCACCCAAACAGCCCAAAAAATTTTACCTGAAAAACAACGATTGGATTAAGCTGGTGGCTGTCTCGTTGAGAGGGATTCAACAGTCTGAACATCACTATAGCCAATCGCCTAGCTGAAATTTCGTAACTATCAATTTTATATTCTTTTAAATTTTGACTACGACTTCGGAATTTGGCTCATTGCTCATCGACGTGTCCTCCGCCTTGATTGAGTATTCCTCCACGTCAAAGCAGTAGATTAATTTTGTACAGAAGCTGGGTATGGATTTTAGAGACGCCAACACTTTATCTGTATTATGACGTAACCATGATAACGGCAAGCACGGTTGACGGATTTTAATGGCTGCTAACCGACTGTTCACTTTCTGCTTCTGCTTTTGTTCTTGACTGTATCAACGCGAAAGTGCCAGTGCTGCCAATTCTCCAAAACGAAAGAAGCTACTTGTTTCTACAAAGAAGCCAGAAGGAAACTGAAATAAAGTAAGGTTTGTTATGTGCAGTATTATTTCTGCAATAATTATACTGTGTAACAGACTAGCATAAATTTGTATTTATTTTCTTAATTTGGAATCTGTTGGACACTGCAGTAACACGAACAATTACTGTGAGTGTTTAGCATTATTTGAATTACGCATCACTGATAATACACAGACAATAGACATGCGTTTCTAAAAGTTCTAAATGGGTGATATACATGTTAACTTAAACATTAATTTGTATCCATGAAACTAAGTATAGCTTAAGCTAAATCATTGGTGCATTGTACGGAGGTTGGCACCTTACCAAACTACTGCGCTGTATACAAGTTCGCTGTTCGTCTCCTCAGTTCAGTCGCTGGCACATTGTTTATTGCAACTGTGAATCGTCCGACTTCTCATTCATCCCTGCATAAATCAAATTCTTCTTTGCTTAGCAAAGTTCTTGTGTATGTATCCTGACGAGCCGGGAACACACACCAACACACCTTTAGCATGCTTTGTTGTGGTTTTTAATGCAATCTAGTAAAACATTTTCATGGGATTTTAAACCGTGTTTTGAAATTTTTAATTTTTCTTAGTCAACATCGACTTTAATGCAAATAATTTTCCTTAGTCAACATCGACTTTAATAATTTTCCTGTACTCAAGTAAAAGAAAGCCGGAAGAAAAGCCAAGTAACTGTGAAAAAAGCCATACTTTCAGGACCCAGTTGAATCATTCATTTGCTAGCTAAATGGAATGAAAAAGAAGGCAGAGTTAGCTCTAAAAAAGATGATTTGACAACATTGTAGCGTGCATACGCTACAATGTAGCGTACATACACTACAATGTTCCATGCTTGAACTTTTTCTTATTATAGATTATTTATAAGGAACCACTGTTTGTTTTAAGATGTTATTCAAGAATATCACCAGTCACTTTTAAAATGCAAATAACTGCAAAGCTTACGACTTTTGTCGTCTCTGGAACCATAAGAAATAATCGCAGGATGTGAGATTATGAGATCTCGGTGGTCAGAAGTGCAGAGCCAGGTCCTCAAGCCCCTGCGACCGATCCAGTACTGAGAAAGAGAGTGATTCAAAAAGCCTCGTACATCACGGTGCCAATGGGGCGCAGCTCGATCATGTTGGAAAATGAAGTCCTGGAAATCTTCCATAACTTGAGGGAACAGCCATTGTTCCAACATGTCCAGTATGTGATTACAGTTAACCGTTTTTTCCGCAAAGAAAAATGGTTCATAAACCTTTGTATGCGATACAGCACACAACACGTTGATCTTCGGTGAGTCTCTTTCGTGTTGCAATGGTGAATGTGGATTTTCTAAAGCCCATATGCGAACATTCTGTATGTTGACTTTTCCTCTGAGGTGGAACGTCGCTTCATCGCTAAAAATTACACGCTGTAGAAATGCGTCATCCTCCATCTTTACTAGCACATAACCACAAAATGCGAGACGCTTCTCTTTGTCATTGGGGTTAAGAGCCTGCACAAGTTGTAATGGGTGGGGCTTGTACAGCAAACGCCGTCTCAGAACTTCCCATACAGTTGGTTCCAAGTTCTCGATTGGCTCTATTGGTAGACTTACCGGGACTGCACACAAAACTTTCTTGAATCCGTCGGACATCATCCTCTGACACACGCGGTCGGCCTGTGCTTTTTCCTTTGCACACACTCCCAATCAGTTTAAATTGCTTAAACCAAAGGCTAATGCTTTTGGGAGTTGGTGGTTGAATACCGAATTTGGTACGAAATGCCCGCTGCACTGCAATTTGCGATTCACTTTTCGCGAACTCAAGAACACAGAAAACCTTGTGTTCCACAGTCGCCATCTCACTCAGAACTGACAGTGAAACGGAATGACGGCCCTGTCAGCGCGCGAAAACTACCGGTCGCATCTGAAACCATCACCGCCCTCCAAAAACCTTGGAACTTCCTCTTTTCATTAGGGTTTGGGTTTGTACTTCAATACATATGAATTTATAAAAATGGGTTTATCATTTCCAATAACCCTATATTTTACATCGTCGAACGCATTTTCTAGGTCGACGTACGCCATGAACGTGTCTTGATGTTTTATTAAGTCCTGCTGTCATTTTCAACCACATCAGAAATACCTTTCCTGAAACCAAACTGATCGTCATCTAACATATCCTCAATTTTCTTTTCCTTTCTTCATTTTCATTGTTGTGGGCTGGCAGGAGAGCTCACTGGAATATTTGAGGATGCCGAAAGGCACGCGTGTTAGTTCACGCAGGCTGGCGTGAGGTCTGGAACAGGACAAGGACTTTATAACTTAGAAAAACGGACGCAGATGGTGGAATACTTAACTTTAATCCATTAATGTTGAACGTAGCTCTTGTCTGTACATTATTTACAATATCAATAGTAACTGAACATGGCGCCTTGCTAGGTCGTAGCAAATGACGTAGCTGAAGGCTATGCTAACTATCGTCTCGGCAAATGAGAGCGTAATTTGTCAGTGAACCATCGCTAGCAAAGTCGGCTGTACAACTGGGGCGAGTGCTAGGAAGTCTCTCTAGACCTTCCGTATGGCGGCGCTCGGTCTGCAATCACTGATAGTGGCGACACGCGGGTCCGACGTATACTAACGGAGCGCGGCCGATTTAAAGGCTACCACCTAGCGAGTGTGGTGTCTGGCGGTGACACCACATTCATCTTCTCTTCAGGTATTAGGCAGGAATTGCCTGTTACAGTACCCATCTCTGTCGGGGTCTTCCTCTGTCTCTTCTCCCATGGCACTTATAATTTCTTGCCTTTAAGGGAAGTCTCTCAGTCTCCTTTCTTTGTAGATGTTCGTTCCATTTTCTTCTTTAATCTCGAATTTTATCATTGAGGCTAAAGATTTGCAGTTCTTCTCTAATGCCTTGATTTCTTAGCCTGTCTTCTCTGGTGCAACCTTTAACACCTCTAAGGAATTTTATTTCTTGTGCCTGAATCCGGCTTTCTTGCTTCTGGGTAATCAGCCAGGTCTCGCTTCCATACAGCAGTGTGGGAACTGCAACAGTTTTGTAAAATTTAATTTGAGTGTCTTTCCTGGTTTTGTTTTTTATGGTTCTGTTAGTTGTTCCGCGTACCTGGCTGAATTTACGAAGCTTAGTTTCAATATTTCTGCTGTAGCCATATGTCATTTCACATCCGAGGTAATTGAAATGGTTTACTTGCTCTGAAATCTTCTGATCTATCACTATTTAGGTTGTGATTGGTTCTTTCCCCATGAAGGCCATTGTCTTAGCTTTTTCTTTTGAAATTTCCATGTTAAATTTTGCATTTATTTGTTTTAGCAAGTAGATCCCTTTCTGAAGGTCATCTTCCTTATTTGCTAGGATCACTGCATCATCAGCATATAGTAAATTATTTAAAAGAATGTTCCTGTCTAGGGAGATGCCTTTCTGAAATTCTGATTTCCATATATGTATCATTTCATTAATGTAGATGTTGAACACAGTTGGAGAGATGCAGCAGCCTTTTCGTACTCCTTTGTTAGTTGGGGACCGAGCGAGGTGGCGCAGTGGTTAGCACACTGGACTCGCATTCGGGAGGACGACGGTTCAATCCCGTCTCCGGCCATCCTGATTTAGGTTTTCCGTGATTTCCCTAAAATCGCTTCAGGCAAATGCCGGGATGGTTCCTTTGAAAGGGCACGGCCGATTTCCTTCCCCATCCTTCCCTCACCCGAGCTTGCGCTCCGTCTCTAATGACCTCGTTGTCGACGGGACGTTAAACACCAATCTCCTCCTCCTCCTCCTTTTTTGTTAGTTGGTACCTCAGTAGTTGTTTTCCCATTGAGATCTAGAGTGATATTTGTGTCTCGATATAAACTTTTTATCGCATTTACTAAATGCTTTGGATATCCGCGATTCGTCATTATTTCCCAAAGTTTCTGTCCATTGACATTGTCAAAAACTTTTTTAAAGTGTGTTTCTTTATTATACTCTCTTCGTTTTTCTATCATTTGCTGTAGATTAAAAACTGCATCTATTGTGGATCGTCCTTTCTTAAAACCCATTTGTACCTCATGCAGTACTGCTTCTGCTATGGTGTTCTTTTCCTTTCTTCTGCACACTATTATTGTCAGCAACTTAGCACGAGCTTTTAAGCCGGTTGTGCGATAGTTTTATCTGCCCTTGCTATCTTGTGGATTATGTGGATAACATATTTACGAAAATCTGTTCTGTGACTCGTGACTCATAGATTCTACAAACCAGGTTGAATAGTCGTTGGTCGCCACTTCCTCCACTGATTTGTAGTAATCCATACGTCATAACAAGGAGAAATTCTGGTCACGGGGTGCCTTCTTCCTCTCCAGGGGGTGTCGTTGTAGGATTGCTAAACAGTATTTTTCTCTCCAGCTGGTATTCCTCCGCCTATAAGCATCAGAAAAAGGATACAAATTGCTAAATTCATCACATTAACCGTTTGTTCCTATGACCTGCCCGGACCTACTGGATTTCTGAAACTGGTCACCAATATATAATGAAAGTCTCCACTTTGCCTACTGAAATAGTTTACGTCACAAGGGTACCAGTTTAATTTATGACAGGCCTCATCTTTTAATTAACCTACTTGGTAACTAAACATGTCGTAATTAGGCATGCAACCATGAAACTTGGTGATGATTACTTTTCTAAATATTCAGATTTCAATGCGATGATGGCTGACTTAGTGTGAACTTTGGTGTAGAAGCCTGCGCCATTTTGTTATGGTTTCTCTACCGGCCTGTTACTACACCGTGGCTCTGGGATTCAATGTGCACGAGAATTACAGACATATACAGAAATACCATACCTGACAAAAAGTGAATCACCGGGAAGACATGATCGGAGGTCAATATATCAATGTAACTTCGTATATTTAACGCCATCGCTGGGTATGTAAATGACTAGAGTTTAAATTCCCTGTGACAGGTAGAACAGACACCAGAGTGCAGTAGTGTTCTGTGTGTTTACTATTACTACCATGGGCATGAACAACGTCAGATGTTGATCGCTGTGAAGGACACGGAGATGCCGCGTACACTTGTAAGACAGCAATATCAGCATCTGACCCCCCATTGTCGGTCTCCATATGGCCGGCTGGTCGAATCGTGCAATATCCAGATTCTCGAGGCATTCAGATGTGACACTGGCCCGAAGTTGGGCTGCATGGGAACGCGAGGGCAAGCATGCACATCGTCAGTGTTCTGGTGTACTGGAGTGAGTGACCAGTTTCGACTCTGTGCAAGAGTCATCTTCAGACTCCACTTCGGCCGGCAGTACGTTACAGACACCTTGCGGTTACCTCTCATGCAATAGAATGATGATGCCATTTTTTCAGCAGGACAACCCTTATCCACACATGACATTTGCCTCTAAGAACTTTGCTGACATGATGATGAGGTACTCCCATGGCCAGCAATATCCCCCAGATGTGTCCCCAATAGAACATGGTTCAAATGATGGCTCTGAGCACTATGGGACTTAATATCTGAGGTCATCAGTCCCCTAGAACTTAGAACGACATAAACCTAACTAACCTAAGGACATCACACACATCCATGCCTACGGCAGGATTCGAACCTACGCCGTAGCAGTCTCGCGGTTCCGGACTGAAGCGCCTAGAACCGCTCGGCCACCTCGGCCGGCTTAATAGAACATATATGAGACCAACTCTGACAGAACTCCATCCAAGTGTCAGTGCCCAGGATACCAAGGACCTGTTACAGCAGTTAAGGGCCAGCTTGCGCGGACACAATGGCTTTATAACATCTTTTCCAACACTATCAGTGCTTGCAGCCAGGTTAGAGGGAATGCAACATCATGTTGCTAAATGGATTTGATTTGACTTTACAATCATATTGTGGTATCGTCCAAAGATGATGGTGCCACACCAAAGTCGGTAACGCGCATCGGTACCAAAAACATTAGCGGTTTCACTGCAGTCTGTAATGACGAATGGGAGGCATTCCTGACGATGCATCCTCTCCCTCAGCACCGCAGCGCCATCGCACGGAGGTCAATGTAGAGCTAATCATAGACTCGGTATAACCCAGTTTGAGACATCAGATGAAGCAGGCAACATCCTCTAGGTACGAGGTGCATTCAAGTTCTAAGGCCTCCGATTTTTTTTCTAATTAACTACTCACCCAAAATCGATGAAACTGGCGTTACTTCTCGACGTAATCGCCCTGCAGACGTACACATTTTTCACAACGCTGACGCCATGATTCCATGGCAGCGGCGAAGGCTTCTTTAGGAGTCTGTTTCGACCACTGGAAAATCGCTGAGGCAATAGCAGCACGGCTGGTGAATGTGCGGCCACGGAGAGTGTCTCATTGTTGGAAAAATCCAAAAGTCACTAGGAGCCAGGTCAGGTGAGTAGGGAACATGAGGAATCACTTCAAAGTTGTTATCACGAAGAAACTGTTGCGTAACGTTAGCTCGATGTGCGGGTGCGTTATCTTGGTGAGACAGCACATGCGCAGCCCTTCCCGGACGTTTTTGTTGCAGTGCAGGAAGGAATTTGTTCTTCAAAACATTTTCGTAGGATGCACCTGTTACCGTAGTGCCCTTTGGAATGCAATGGGTAAGGATTACGCCCTCACTGTCCCAGAACATGGACACCATCATTTTTTCAGCACTGGCGGTTACCCGAAATTTTTTTGGTGGCGGTGAATCTGTGTGCTTCCATTGAGCTGACTGGCGCTTTGTTTCTGGATTGAAAAATGGCATCCACGTCTCATCCATTGTCACGACCGATGAAAAGAAAGTCCCATTCATGCTGTCGTTGCACGTCAACATTGCTTGGCAACATGCCACACGGGCAGCCGTGTGGTCGTCCGTCAGCATTCGATGCACCCACCTGGATGACACTTTTCGCATTTTCAGATCGTCATGCAGGATTGTGTGCACAGAACCCACAGAAATGCCAAATCTGGAGGCGATCTGTTCAACAGTCATTCAGCGATCCCCCAAAACAATTCTCTCCACTTTCTCGATCATGTCGTCAGACCGGCTTGTGCGAGCCCGAGGTTGTTTCGGTTTGTTGTAACACGATGTTCTGCCTTCATTAAACTGTCGCACCCACGAACACACTTTCGACACATCCATAACTCCATCACCACATGTCTCCTTCAACTGTCGATGAATTTCAATTGGTTTCACACCACGGAAATTCAGAAAACGAATGATTGCACGCTGTTGAAAACGTCGGCATTTTAAGTATTTAAAACAGTTCTCATTCTCGCCGCTGGCGGTAAAATTCCATCTGCCGTACGGTGCTGCCATCTCTGGGACGTATTGACAATGAACGCGGCCTCATTTTAAAACAATGCGCATGTTTCTATCTCTTTCCAGTCCGGAGAAAAAAAATCGGAGGCCTTAGAACTTGAATGCACCTCGTAGAACACCAGTGCTCTTCAAGTCTCAGATGGAACTGTACTTTGTAGATGTTGAATTTGTACTTTAAGAGAAGATTTTGTGATTACCTGCATCAAGTCATGCTTCACTGTTCAGAGATAGTTGTAAATGTTCGATATATTCCTGTGGCAATGGATTGTATAAAGTTAGTATATCTTTTTATCATATAATAAAGTGCACTAATGTTTCATATGTTGTACTTCCAATCAGCCATACCCAAGAGCAATCAAAGAACTCACAGCTTAGCTCGGACGATGGTAGTTTCGTCAGGTCGTCTCAACCCGTGAAGTTTCACTTTATTTCCTCCTCCTCTAGTGGGTTCTTCAGCTTTTTTTTCTTTTTTCCGGTAATGTACAT
The DNA here is from genome assembly GCF_023898315.1 of Schistocerca nitens. NCBI lineage: Eukaryota > Metazoa > Arthropoda > Insecta > Orthoptera > Acrididae > Schistocerca > Schistocerca nitens. Next base: position 1,082,644,642 of record NC_064615.1, on the reverse strand, counting down.
GCAAGTTCCGCACAACCTGTTTGACCATAAATGCAGTGGTAACATACTGGAACCTGGTTGGCCGCTGTCGCATCGTAACTGCTGCCTGCTGAATGAGAGCCAATTGCGGCGGCGGAAGTCCAGTGGAGCGCACTGACAGGGCGGCGCAGTCTCTCTGTTTGTCGTTGTGCCGGTGGGCGTATGATGGGCTGCCCGCTGCCTGCGGTGACAGGCTCATTACCGAGGCCCACGTGTCCTGCCACGTGCAGCGCCGCCGCTCTTTGTCGCCGACACACGCACGTGCGTGAGCCTCGGGGCTGAGCCGAAACAACTAGTGTGGCCGGCAGGCGCTTTTGATCTGTGGTCGCCAACTGGCTTCATCTCTCTTCACACATCACGTCGAAAGTGGTCTCCCGTTTCTCTGTCTCGGACACAGATACAGGGTATCTGGGTTAAACATATAATAATATAAAATGTAATAATTTGAGAAGTAATTGCGATATTTATTGGCGGTATGCTTCTATAAGAACGGTAACTCAAAATGTTTTCTGTGTTCGCTTGCGGCAGTTGGTACCGTATGCGCATGCGCGTAACTGCTTTGTTTCCGTAAACGCTCTTCGGTAGCAGTGTTGCCAACCTGTGGAATTTGTCCCATATTGTGGGACATTTTGACAAATATTTTTCAGGAAAGGGCAGAAGGATATTTTTTTTCAAAAGTTAGATGAATATGGGACATTTAATTGTTGCCTCGAAAACAGTGTAGTAATGGTTATGGTACATACGACACCAAAGATAAAACATTTCCCGGAAGTTAAGTACACGACGCCGGCAAACTGTCATTTGTACAACCAGCAGTCAACATTCTCTCTAAAGGGACAACTGGTTTGCTTACGCAACAGTAACACACATGCACGGTTATAGATAGACTCATATCTCGCAAATAAGGTAAAACAGCTCACGGTAGTAATATTACAACACCCACTGACTGTCATTTGTTCAACCAGCAGTCAGCACCCATTACAGTAGCTATTGATAGTTCAAATTTCGTTTCGTATGCACGACTTAAATTATTTATGAATTTGTGATACGTGTGAATTATTTTCGAATTTCCGAATAAACAATGCATCTCAGAATGCAAGTAGACGGGAGTCCATGTCAATCGGCGCGTTAAACTGTAATGAGCACATTGTTATATGGTATTGTTTGAAGTGGTTTAATTTGATCAGTTCATTGTCACTCGAAGTTAATAACCGTTGGTTGCCGCATGGATTGGAGTCTTGTGCGTGAATCTTAATCTTATTAAATAGTAATTGTTTCTGAGATGTTTGTTTTATACGCACTTAGGAATGTCATTGGTCCTTCGAGTGCACAGAAATCGAAATCTGGGTGCAGTGAGTTAGATCTGGAAACACATACTAAAACTTTCCAAGACTCTTGGCTACAAATTGACAGATTGAAAGGGTAGCTGGAGGCCGTTGAAACTGACAACAAAAAGGTACGGTGTGAAGTGTGTAACGTGATTGTTATCTTGCACTAAAAGCGAACTCGGAAGACATGCTTCTCCAGTTAAACACATAAATGTTAAAACTGTGCAAAGTAACATAACTGTTGTTGATTGCTTTCCGAAAATGTGTGATTGGAGCAAACCCGCGGAAAATATGAAGACAGCTGAAATAAGATTAGCAACTATTTTCGCGGAGCATGATGTTGCGTTTCAACAGTGGACCATCTTGTTCCTGTTTAAAAGATGTTTTCCCTGTCTCAAAATTTCTTCAGAGGTGACTTTAGGATGTATAAAGTCTACCAAAATGTGAAAACTGATAAAACGGTTTAATTACTAAAGGACATAAAATTTTCTATTTTCGTGGGAGAGAGTACGGACACATATAGCAAATATATGTGCGTTTTAGTGAAATATGTGCCGCCAGCGACGGTCGAGTGAAAACACAACTTCTGTAATTTATCCCTTTGGATGCCAAAGACTGCTCGCTAAAAAACCTATTCATAGCGTTGGAGAGTATGTTGCAAATGGAATTGGCATAGCTTGTGACAGTGCGTCCTTAATGGTAGGAAGCCGTAATTTTGTCATAATAAGACTCAGGAATATTGTATCAAATCTGATTGTTTTCAACTGTATATGCCATTCATATGCTTTAATTGCAAGCAAGGCATGTGAGAAGCTTCCTAGATCATGTTAAGACTTAATAAGGTCCGTAGCAAGATACATATATGGCAGTGCAAAGGGCTGTGGTATTTTAGAAGAATTTTTTGGAGTCGAACGTAAAAAGGTGCTTAAATTATCGGGTAAACAATGGCTTGCTTTACTTGCATGTGTAGTTCGTGTGCTGGAAAACTGGGATTTATTTGTGCACCACTTCCGGTTAGCACCTGTTGAGGATAAATTAAAGTCTGCAGAAATGATTCTTCGCGAATTAGAAAATTAGTATGCTAAAGCTTACATGTTGTTCCTAAAGTATGTTTTGGCTTACTTCATCATTTTTAACGCCCTTTTCCAATGGCTGAAAATATTAATTCTCAAGCTTTCAGAAGGTTATTTGCATTTCTCTCAAAAAATTAGTAAGAACTTTCTAAACCCTAGTGTCCTCACTGAAATGCACAACATTAATACACTTCAGCCATGCAATTATATCCCATCAGTTAGTGTATCTTGTTCACGAATGTGAACAGTTATTACAAACACTTCCCGGAGAATGCAGAAAAGGAATTCGTCAACAAAGACTTAAATGCCTTGATTTCTATATCGCACCAACCGAAGAAATGAAGAAACGTCTACCTATACACAACGAATTTTTTGGAAACTTAAAATTCATAGAGCCAAATATTGTATTAACAGCTGACAGGAGGTCCCTGTATCGTATGTTGCATCATAGCTTGGAGGATTTGATGTAAATACATTAGCAGTTAAATGGAGAAGTCTTCCATTTGTACCTGAGGAAAGGAAGAAGGAACTTTCAGGAGTGGATTTGGTTCCGGTTGGAACTTTTGAGCTTCAGAGGTTGGCATCACTGGTCAGTAGCTACGTGGACTCCACAGCAGAAGGTGTTAACGTGTGATTTCTCTCCCGGAACTAAAGTCTGTTACACTGGTACAACGTTGTTTTGGGCGTATGTACGGCGCCGGCCGCCGTGGCCGAGCTGTTCTAGGCGCTTCAGTCCGGAACCGCGCAGCCTGAATACACTATTTGTTTTTCCTTTCCCTGAGAGCTAGGGGATTGGTCTCTTGCCCCCCGGGTACGGGTACCCTTAATGTCGGGCCACTAGGTGAAGCACGCAGTTCTAGACGATACTTTTGAATTAATTCGTACGTCCTTCCAGCGGGTCCCCCGTAAGTCTATCCGACATCAAGTAGGCAGTTACAGTTACCTCGTTAAGCAGCACGCGATGTCGTCCATAAAAAGTTGCGCCTACGGGCGTACAAACTGCAGCTTCGTCCCAAACTAAAGCCTGAGGGCAGGCCGCGACTGAAGGCATTCATGGAGACAACTATGGAAAAAATGGATGACAACGAGGCATTTCTCGATTTTCTCGGACGTTTCCACACCTCCGCATTCGGACAGCTGCCGCAAATTTTACGCCCCTTACCTGAAATTGTTACATTTATCCTCTTCCATCATCCCTCAAAGTTCGTATCATCATCTAGTAATCACTCTATGTATTGGAAGTTAGACTCACCCTTTATTTGCGGTGACATAACAGGTATTGCGGTGGATAGTGCATATGAACTGCGAAGCCTGATACGAGAACACGGCTCGTCTTCATTTGGACACTTCATTAGAAAAGATTTTTGAAGTAAACAATGTATTTCAATCGAAGGACGAGGTCAAAATACCACGATTCTGATAACTGGTTTCACTGTAATGACTGCTGCAAATACTGTTTGTAATTAAAACATCGATAAAGGCGTATCAATAATTTTCGTATTGATTTGCCTAGACAAAATCCGATTATAGTTTCATAATCCTTTGGTAAAATGGACTTGTTTGCTACACAACACGATAATATTCTGTTTGAATTTTATTATGGCATCTTTCTAATGATTTTTGTTTTTGTACTCGTATGTTTCTAGCGCTTCGACCTCCTTTCACCTAGTTTGAACCAATATATTACAAACACGATTTGCATGTGATCAGAACCGGTATATAATGTATGTGGGACTTCCAACGTCACTTCAGTGTACTGAATTATCTCTGTAAATGGCTATCAGCACAGCTTAAAATTATAAGAAACTTTAATTTTTAAGACACGTCACAAGTAATTCAGAAATTAGGATATTCTCTGTGGTACTGGCGAGGAAAGGAACTTTTGGAGAACAGTAACAGTGGGGAGAGATAGGATGATAGCATATGTGTTTCGATATCGGAGAGCTTCCATGGTTTTAGCGGGAGCTGTAGAGGGTAAAAACTGTAGAAGACAGAGAATGGAATACATCCAGCAAATAACTGAGGCTGTCGGAAAATTCCTACTCTGAGAGATGGCAACAAGAAGGGCCTTTGGACACCGTCTACCACTAACAGTGACAAATCCAGTAATTAACATGACGACCCACTGAAGGTAGGGGATAAAGTCCAGGAAGAAGAAGATGAAGAAGAATACATATACACAGTTTCTTACTTTAATACCGGACGTAGTGTTTTAAACCTTTAACGTTACCTCTTAATGAGTAGATTATAACAGCATTTTAAAATTTTTAATTCCGTCTACAATTATATGAAATACTGAAAATCACATTTTTGTTACCCCTGGAAGCCGTTATATAGGAAACCAGCAACTGGGAGTCGTTAAGTGGGTGACCGTTATAAGGTGTCTAGTAACATACAGAGTGCCAAAAAAGTATTCCAGGAGATCTTACGGACCAAAACAAGACAAAAACCTTTAATAAACATGGGCTCTAAAGTGCATACCTTAACGGCTGTGAGCACTTGTTCATCTTCGCAGCTGTGAAACACATTCTTCTACTGAACGAGTGCCCATAGTTCTTAAGGTATGCGTTTCAGAGCCCAAGTTTACTGTAAATATATTTTTTTGTTTTGGTCCACATTACCTCCTCCAAAAAATGGAAAGCAAAGAGCTTAAAGTAGAAGAGCTGTTTTTCACAGTACCGAAGATGAACAAGTGCCCATAGCTGCTAAGGTACGCCCATGTTTGCTAGACTTTTTTTTGTTTTGGTCTATATTAGAACCTCTGAACATTGCCAACCCTACAATCTTAGTTACAACAGCACCGGTATACCTATCCCGCTGTCAGGTGTACAGAACGATCCGAGATACCAGAACGATTTTCCCTTATAACTTTCGACTTAGTCGTTTCCGTATATTGACACACTTACCCTTCTCCACCATCCCTGAAAGTTTGTAACATCATCACAGAATCACCCTGTATATCATCTCTTTAGTACTTGTCTTACTGTGTTAAATTTTTAACGTAAAATTGTACATTTGTTGAGTACACTGCGAGCCGGCCGTTGTGAGCGAGCGGTTCTAGGCGCTTCAGTCCGGAACAGTGTTGCTGCTACGGTCGCAGGTTCGAATCCTGCCTCGGGCATGGATGTGTGTGCTGTCCTTATGTTAGTTAGGTTTAAGTAGTTCTAAGTCTAGGGGACTGATGACCTCAGATGTGCTTAGAGCCATCTGAACCATTTTGAGTACACTGCGACAGCATTTTAAATTATTAAATTCGGTAAATAATTACACGAAATACTGAAAATCAAGTTTTTGTTGCCCGTGGAAGATGTTAGATTAGGAACCAGCAACTGGGACCGTCCACAGGGCTAGCTGTGAAGTACTGACAAGAGAAGACCACGACGTTCGGATCACGAATTTACTTCAAACTTTCTACAAATTTAGTAGTCCATTAGGACAACGCAATATGCGAGTAAGACATACAACTTAAGTGATTTGGAAAAAATCGCAAGAGAAATTTTACGTGTTAGTGATGTACCGGTGAATTGCGTCTGTGACCACCTAGCGAGGTGGCGCAGTGTTTTTTAGCACACTGCACTCGCATTCGGGAAGACGACGGTTCAAACCCGCGTACGGCCATACAGATTTAGGTTTTCCGTGATTTCCCTAAATCGTTTCATTCAAATGCCAGGATTGTTCCTTTGAAAGGGCGCGGCCGATTTCTTTACCTAATCCGATGGGACCGATGAGCTCGGTGTTTGGTCCCCTCCTCCCAAACCACCACACCCGCTCACCCCTGAGCACGAAATGGCGGCGATACGTTGGTTAGCGTTGTGGCGGGTAATCGCTGGATTGAGTCCCTCTCATTTTTTTCTAAATCTAAATATTTTTGCACACTAGTCATGTTGTTTGGTACGTATTACATATGAAAGGTAATATGATAGAAAGACACGTGTATTTGCATGAACTTTTATTGAATTTTAATGTTATTTCGCTGTATACAGCAAATGTTATGCGACTTTTATTTCTATAAGCTACTTAAAAGCTTTATCAAGCCTCTTTAAAGTTGTTCGTAATTGATTGACAACTAACCGGAAATTGCTTCTGGTGAAGATACTATTAAACACATTCAGACGTACATAGCCAATTTTCGACACCAATATTTGCAAAAATATTGAGTTATCCATAATTTACATCTAAACTGTTGGAAGAAATAAAATTTTCTCAAAATTCCAATAAACCTTGTTTTTCCTTAGAATCCCTGAAGATTTCTTACATATGCGGAAAAACTGTATTCATTCGATTTAGTAGGTGCAACTTTATGTTTTCCGTGTCTGTATAGAAAATATCATCCTGCAACTTGTAATGTCGAAAACACATCTGACGACTAATCGCACATTATCCTCGTATTCTGGATAATGTAACTCATTGCAGTATTGAATAAAGCTACTTAAAGCGTCTCTCTCGTCCTTGAAACTAGTGTCTGCAGATCGGAGCGTCCAGGTGCAAAGCATTTTTCGGTCCCTTACCCGAGTGCAGGTACGTAGGTTGGAACTTAATTAGTGGCAACACTACTGTGGAGACACTGTGCAGTGGAATCGCCGGCCACTGAGGCCGAACGGTTCTAGGCGCTTCAGTCCGGAACCGCGCTGCTGCTACGGTCGCAGGTTCGAATCCTGCCTCGGGCGTGAATGTATGTGATGTCCTTAGGTTAGTTAGGTTTTAGTAGTTCTAAGTCTAGGGGACTGATGACCTCAGATGTTCAGTCTCAGAGTGCTCAGAGCCATTTTTGCAATGGAATGTGCTATTGTCGTTGATTGCACACGTTGTTGACATACCTACCTTACTTCCGAGCAAATGGACTCGCTCGTCCCACGTCACTGGCGTGCGCACAATCAAGGGAAACAGTAACTTGTGAGCGGGCGGTCTAACGCAACGGTGTCACTATGTTTTCGAAACAGGAACAACGGAGTCGGATCGAGACTGAATGTGCCAGAGGTCGTACAGCACGACAGTGTCATCGAGGTCTTCACGAGGCATGCGGGGAGTTGGTATTGCGGCACATAACAGTGGCACGTTGGGTAAAAGCCTTCAACGAAGGTCGGCAAAGTGTGGCAGACATGCATCTGGCAGGTCGTTCTAGCGTCTCTGAGGAAGAAGTGCATGCCGTTGCCGCATTAGTAGACAGTGATCGACGCCATACGATTCGTGAGCTCGCCCGCGAAACCGGATTAGCGCATAGGACTGTGCTTCGCATCCTGAAGGACGCCTGGACATGCAAAAAATTGCATCATGATGGGTTCCGCATGACTTGACGGGTATGTAGAAATGGATGCGTTAAGACGCTGCTCAGACACACTTGGAGCGCTATGAGCGCAAAGAAGAGGCTTTCTTATGCCGTATCGTAACACTGGATGAGACATGGGCCACATCGTACGATCCAAAACTGAAACGCCAATCAAACGAATGGCGAAATTCGGAAGTGCGTCAGAGCCCCAGTATGGTGAAAGTTATGGTGATTCTCGTGTACGACTGTGATGGTGTTATCCTAACGCATTACGTTCCTCCACGGCAGACCGTCAATGCACAGTATTACTGTTCTTTTTTGGAGCACCGCCTGCGACCAGCTTTGCGAAAGAAGCGGCGACACTTTCTGCGCAACGCATACATCATTTTGCACGACAATGCGCGGGCGCATACAACGCAAGATGTGCCTGCTCTATTCGGTCGATGGGACCGGGAAGTAATGTACCATCCACCATACTCCCCGGACTTAAGTCCTTGTGACTTTGATTTGATTCCGAAGATGAAGGAACCACTTCGTGGCATTCGCTTCAAGAGATTCGACAGGCAGTAGACCGCTCCATTCGCACCATCAACAGAACAGGCTCTGCTAACGGTATACTACGCCTTACACATCGCTGGCAACGGGTTCTACACAACGCTGATGACTACTTTGAAGGATAGTAACAGGTGCAACCATGTAACTCTTTTGTATCAGTTGTGAATAAGTAGTTGCCACTATTTAAGTTCCAATTCTCGTATAAGGGATTTGCGAAAATCACGACGGGCATACATTCTCAGGAAAACCTTATGTATGTAGTCGATAGTTATAAATACACTGCCGAAAAAACAATTAGTACACCCTTTCGGAGATTTCCAATTCACTCACGATTTATTGTTGCAACAGCGCATATGGAGTGCACGAAATGATCACATTTCCAGATCAGTAGCACAAGCGGTTCTGAGGTACCATATATCTACCCATGCTGAAACAGCCGTGTGTGTGGCCTCCACGGTCAGCAATGCAGGCGCCGACCATCCAGTGGATCGTACAGATGACGAATACTGTCCTGGAATATGTTATTCCACGCCTGCTCGACCTGTTCACGTAGTTATGTGAGAGTTATTGGTTGACGAGTCGGACGAGTCACTTTTCGTCCCGTCATATCCCCCACGTGCTTGCTTGGAGACAAGTCTCCGGAGATCGTGCTAGCCAGGGAAGTTGCTGCACGTCTTTCAGAGCACGTTTTCTTGGGCAGACTGGGCGATCATTATCCTGTTGGAACTACACATCACCTTCCTGTTGCAAGAACGTATCCAACAACATTCCGCACGTGCAAGAGCGCTGATTAGGGTCCCCACCACAAACACCAAAGGTGAACGAGCGTTGTAAGAGGGTTGTTTTTTAAGTAAGGGCCGTTTTTATTTTTTAAAAAAGATACAAATACTTTTGTAAAAAAACTTTTATTTTCTGATTCTACACACTTTTACCTATTTTTCAACATAGTTGCCTTGTTTATTTAAGCACTTGTCATACCGTACAACTAAGTTTTTAATTCCCTCTTCAAAGAATTCGGCCGCCTGCTCCGACAGCCAAGAGTTCACGGCCGCTTTCACTTCATCGTCGTCATTGAAGCGCTGCCCGCCAAGATGGTGTTTCAGGTACCGGAAAAGCTGAAAATCGCTAGGAGCAAGGTCGGGGTTGTATGTTGCATGGTCCAAAACTTCCCAGCCAAAAGAATCAATCAAATCCCGAGTCTTTTGAGGGGTGTGAGGCCTAGCGTTATCGTGCAGGAGCAAAACTCCTTTTGTCAGCATGCCGCGCCTTTTGTTTTGAATTGCTCTGCGGAGCTTCTTTAGAGTTGCACAATAGGCATCTGAGTTGATTGTCGTTCCTCGTGGCATAAAGTCCACTAGCAAAACACCGCGCCGGTCCCAGAACACAGTTGCCATAATCTTGCGCTTTGACAGCGTCTGTTTGACTTTGACCTTGACGGGCGAGGTTGTGTGTCGCCATTCCATCGATTGTCGCTTGCTTTCGGGAGTGATATGGGATACCCATGTTTCATCTCCAGTGACAATTTGCCTCAACATGTCATACCCTTCTTCCTCGTAACGAATCAAAAAGTCCAATGAAGTGGCAAATCTCTTCCCTTTGTGGTCCTCTGTGAGGAGTCTGGGTACCCACCGAGAACACAGTTTCTTAAAGTTTAGGTTTTCAGACACAATTTTGTACAAAACCGATCTTGAAACTTGTGGAAAGTCCAAAGAAAGAGTGGAAATTGTGAATTTTCTGTCCTCACGAACCTTAGTTTCGACTGCAGCCACCAAATCATCAGTGATCACAGAGGGCCGGCCTGAGCGTTCTTCGTCATGGACGTTTTGACGACCATTTTTAAACTCTCTAACCCATTGACGCACTTTACCTTCACTCATTGCATTCAAGCCATAAACTTCTGTTAACTGACGATGAATTTCTGCAGCTGATAGGCTTCTCGCTGTCAAAAAGCGTATCACTGACCGTATCTCACACGCGGCGGGCGATTCAATAATCGTAAACATTATAAAGTAGCACAGCGATGCGTACACGTCAGCTACAGAGCTGCAACTTGCATCAGTGTGAACGGGAAGGATGCCGGCAAGTGGCACGGTGGCTTGTTGCGGCGTCCGCGCGAACTACGGGACTATACGCGCGAACGGCCCTTACTTAAGAAATAACCCTCGTACCTTATCGCTTTCCAGACCATAGGGCTGCGGTGGGGCCAGTCTGTCTTGGACAAATGCACTCTACGAGACAGCGCTCAGCAGGACTAGTCGAGCGTGCAATCACTTGTGTACAGCAGAATCTGCTTTCGTCGCTGAAGTCCACGGCGCGCGATTCAATCTTCCAGGTGATCCTCTAAAGGCACAGTCGAGCCGTGGATGTCGTTATTGAGGTGTGAGTGGAAGACGGGGTACAGACGTGCGTGCCCGAAGTCGCACTGCTCATAACTGGTTCGCAACAGTTCATTTTGACACGTCTGGGTTCAAATGGCTCTAAGCACTATGGGACTTAACATCTCAGGTCATCAGTGCCCCAGACTTAAACCTAACTAACCTAAGGACATCACACACATCCAAACCCGAGGCAGGATTCGAACTTGCGATCGTAGCAGGCGCATGGTTCCGGACTGAAGCGCCTAGAACCGCTCGGTCACAACGGCCGGCGACACGTCTGGACTTACAAGCCCTCTTAACTGCGCTATGGTAGCTGTATGATCCGCCATTGCTGCCCTTGAAACTCGAAGATCCTTGCGGGTGTCTGTGCTGCACGACGTCCAGAATCTCGTCTGTGGGTGTGAGAATGTTTACGTGACATCTGATACATGCATCGTTGCACAACCGAGGCTGCGCGTCCAACTTGTGTGGCATTCTCCGAAAGGACCATCCCGCCACTCGGAAGGCCACAAGGTGTCACTCTTTCAGACTCGCTCGGTTGGCTGTAGGATGGAGGTCTGGTAGCTATGCCACTACGGTGTCTGCTGCTGGACGACTTGAAACCGTTATCAGTACATCTTCTATCCACCAAGTGGCATATGCCGTCATCAGATCAAAATCGATGTCGTCTTTGGAGGTGTACTAATGTTTTTTCAGCAGTTTATAATCTTTGTTATGATAATAAAAGTTAGCAAAGAATCAAATATCATTCGAAATTCAATAAACGTTCAAGTAAATACACGTGTGTTTTCATCACACTACCTTTCGAATGTAACGTATATGAAATAATATGACTATGTTGAAAAAATTATAAATTAAAAAAAAACGAAAAGAAAGTGAGTGAGACTCGATGCAGCGATCCACCACTCGATGCAGCGATCCACCGATAAACTTGATCACAATCAAGTCTTCGAATAAAGCACTTGGAATATGCTTTTGAATTCACGATATTCAGGAATATACGGCAGTATATGACAATATCGTTTATTTTTGAAAAATGCTTGGAGGTGCTATCGCATGTCACTGTGTTTCTCTCTGTGGAATTCAAAAGTGTGTAAGTAGGCTGTTTAGGTTTTTATGTTGGTAACGCCACGTAGCACTCCGTATGAAAATCACTGACTGTGCTGTGTGCAGTCCCAGGCTGGTTGGCTTGTGTAGTGTTGGGCAGTTGGATGTGAACAATTGGAGGTGAGCCGCCAGCAATGGTGGATGTGGGGAGACAGATGACAGAGTTTTGAGCGGACAATCTGGACGTGTGTCCGTCAGAAAAAGGAAATTTGTTTAATTGGATGTCACAAAATTATGACTTTTGGATGCTATTAAGGTAAATACATTGATTGTCCTCTATCAAAATCTTTCATTTGCTAACATACCTATCAGTAGTTAGTGCCTTCAGTAGTTAGAATCTTTTATTTAGCTGGCAGTATTGGCGCTCGCTGTAAAGCAGTAGTTCGAGTAACGAAGATTTTTGTGAGGTAAATGATTCATGAAAGGTACAGGTTATTGCTAGTCAGGGCCATTCTTTTGTGGGGATTATCGAGAAGTCAGACTGCATTGCGCTAAAAGTATTCTGTGTCAGTTTAGTGGTGATCAGAATAAGTAAGGAGAGAACTGTCCGAGTACGTTAAGTTTTGCTCAGCTGTTTGAAAATCAAATAACGTAGAAGTTTACCAGCACAGTAATTCATAATTTTTCTAAGGGGATGTAATGGAAGCCATCAGACCTATATTCAGGACAGTGGAATTATATGTCCTGTGGCACCTCTCCTGCTCCCACTGGACCGATTTGCATAGTTGAATGCCGAAACTGGTAATCAGAATTAAATAAAATAAAACAAAATAACATCTCAATTACACGGCTGTTGGCGAATTTCATTGATGATTGCACATTATGTTATCGTAATGGACAACTGAAAGGATGCAAAATTTGGAGTAAATCGGTGATCTGAACGTCGTGGCCTCCCTATTTTTTAGTAAGAGCTGTGACTTTTTTTAAAGGGGGAGTAGGCTATGAGGGAGGGGGAGGAGGCAGAGAGAGAGAGAGAGAGAGAGAGAGAGAGAGAGAGAATGGAGAGGTTGGATGGAGGGATGAAGGAGCGTAAATCAAGCCGCCGCAGATTGTGGAACTGTTTGCTAACTGGGGTTTATTGGCGTCGGCGGGAGGCGCCAGTAGATAAGGTTTCACGCACAGCGCTTCCCTGCGTCACGTCGGGAGGGGGGTGCGAGGGGACAAACGCACTTTGCTGGCCCACGGGGGTCCCTCTGTTGCTGCAGGCCGGCGTCTCTGGGCGACTCCATTATTGCGGCCGGAATATGGAGCGCTCCCCTGCTTGGCGTGGGTGGAGGGCAACCCCTCTGGAGATCTGTTGCTCTTGATTACTGCCGCCGCGACCGTCTTTTGTCCCGCGCGACTGCGTCACTGCGGCGAGGGGCCGGGAGCGTCAAGTGTGTAAACGCTATGAATCAGCGCGGGGGGCGGATATTACAAGTGTATTAGCCTCATATGCTCCGCGATAGCATCGGGCGGGCAGTCTGTCTTGTCTGCGCGCCGCCTGCCTTCCATCTATACTGCGTCCCCAGTAGTTATAGGACTCAACAGATGCCCGCAGTATTATTGACTTTGCGGATAACAGCCTGCGGCGATGCGAATATGTAACGGTGTATCTGCGAGTATTCGCAATAGTAATTGCTTTGTGGTTAAAAGACAATTTTCGTCTTTTGTTTTAATATTACAGGCGATCATTAATAATAACACCACAAGGCTGCATTTTAAAAATTTTTGTCAGGCGATTTCTCAAAACCATATGATCTAGAAGTAATTTGTAATGCTGATTCTGAAAGTTACCTTTATTTTGTCCTACCACTTCATGGTTTCCCACCATAAATCGTATTTCAAAGATATACGTAATTGAAGTGCAAATATTAAAATAAAATTTCAGTCAACTTCCATATTTTTAAAATTATTGTTTAATTTTTTTTAGCTATATACTAATAATACAACGAGAGCGTACTGAGAGTAATGTCTCTGAATTTTTTATGTGAAAACTCTTAAATGAAACAAACTTTATTAACGTTCTATCGTATTTATTCTTCATCTCTGCTTATTTATTCCTCCCTGGCGACGAGCACGTCTCGTAACGAGAGAACAGTTTTTTGATACTTTCATTGTAGAATGTTTGATTTTGTTGACAGAGCCACAACCTCACATCTGCTTCTGCGAAGGTGTCCTTTAAGTGAAAATCGGGTGGGACGGAGTCGGGGCTTTATGGAGCATTATCGATGACAGTGAGTCCAAGGCGTCGGATTGACGCAGATGTCGCAGTGCTGGCATTGGCGTGCTCAAGGACAGGCTGCTCCATGGTTGGACGAACTCTTCTGCACATTTCTGTTTTCTGCTGTTAGAAACCTAATTACGGCACGCCGTTTCTCACTCATCGACATACTTACAAATCGCCATGTTACACGCTTCAGTTCGAAAGCCTCTAGCAACAGAGGGTTGCAGCTTTTCGTCAGGAAATCAGGAAAGTCGATCGTGTAATATGCATCACGTGTAATACTTCCACCGATATTGAGAACGGAAAAACAATTCGGAGGCATTACTTTTCAGCACGCCCTCGTACAAATACTTTCCTTAGCAACATTTAATTTTCAAACACTCTTTTCATTTTCTTGCAGAACCTTTATCTTTACTGTACCACTTCAACATCCAACAACAGTAGCCACCCTACTTTCATTTCACCTTTCCTGGCATCTCGTCTCCATGTTCTTAATGAGCTGGTGGAAACGTTTCCTGCGTCCTCATTTGAATGTCATATTTTCAGAGAAGTGGGCAACATGTCAATATGAGAGTGTAAGAAATAGACTTTTACACCCAGGTTTTGTCAGTGTACTTGTAATGCTCCTTATGCGCTAGAAATGTATCAGTATCAGATGTGGAGGCAGTCTGTGCATATATTTCTCAAAAACGTATTATAGTCTTGAACTTGTATTCCTTCATTAACTACTGAAATAGAGGACCAAGAACGTTTCTTCGCTGATGAAGGGCACTTATGTAGCGGTGGAAGCAATATAAATATACACTCCTGGAAATTGAAATAAGAACACCGTGAATTCATTGTCCCAGGAAGGCGAAACTTTATTGACACATTCCTGGGGTCAGATAGACACAGGCAACAGAGCATGCACAATGTCGGCACTAGTACAGTGTATATCCACCTTTCGCAGCAATGCAGGCTGCTATTCTCCCATGGAGACGATCGTAGAGATGCTGGATGTAGTCCTGTGGAACGGCTTGCCATGCCATTTCCACCTGGCGCCTCAGTTGGACCAGCGTTCGTGCTGGACGTGCAGACCGCGTGAGACGACGCTTCATCCAGTCCCAAACATGCTCAATGGGGGACAGATCCGGAGATCTTGCGTGCCAGGGTAGTTGACTTACACCTTCTAGAGCACGTTGGGTGGCACGGGATACATGCGGACGTGCATTGTCCTGTTGGAACAGCAAGTTCCCTTGCCGGTCTAGGAATGGTAGAACGATGGGTTCGATGACGGTTTGGATGTACCGTGCACTATTCAGTGTCCCCTCGACGATCACCAGTGGTGTACGGCCAGTGTAGGAGATCGCTCCCCACACCATGATGCCGGGTGTTGGCCCTGTGTGCCTCGGTCGTATGCAGTCCTGATTGTGGCGCTCACCTGCACGGCACCAAACACGCATACGACCATCATTGGCACCAAGGCAGAAGCGACTCTCATCGCTGAAGACGACACGTCTCCATTCGTCCCTCCATTCACGCCTGTCGCGACACCACTGGAGGCGGGCTGCACGATGTTGGGGCGTGAGCGGAAGACGGGCCTAACGGTGTGCGGGACCGTAGCCCAGCTTCATGGAGACGGTTGCGAATGGTCCTCGCCGATACCCCAGGAGCAACAGTGTCCCTAATTTGCTGGGAAGTGGCGGTGCGGTCCCCTACGGCACTGCGTAGGATCCTACGGTCTTGGCGTGCATCCGTGCGTCGCTGCGGTCCGGTCCCAGGTCGACGGGCACGTGCACCTTCCGCCGACCACTGGCGACAACATCGATGTACTGTGGAGACCTCACGCCCCACGTGTTGAGCAATTCGGCGGTACGTCCACCCGGCCTCCCGCATGCCCACTATACGCCCTCGCTCAAAGTCCGTCAACTGCACATACGGTTCACGTCCACGCTGTCGCGGCATGCTACCAGTGTTAAAGACTGCGATGGAGCTCCGTATGCCACGGCAAACTGGCTGACACTGACGGCGGCGGTGCACAAATGCTGCGCAGCTAGCGCCATTCGACGGCCAACACCGCGGTTCCTGGTGTGTCCGCTGTGCCGTGCGTGTGATCATTGCTTGTACAGCCCTCTCGCAGTGTCCGGAGCAAGTATGGTGGGTCTGACACACCGGTGTCAATGTGTTCTTTTTTCCATTTCCAGGAGTGTATAATTGTGATGTGTAAGCGGTTCATGAAAGATGTTTCTAGTCCGAAGCGCCGGCCGTTGTGACCGAGCGGTTCTAGGCGCTTCAAAAAAATGGTTCAAATGGCTCTGAGCACTATGGGACTTAACAGCTGTGGTCATCAGTCCCCTAGAACTTAGAACTACTTAAACCTAACTAACCTAAGAACATCACACACATCCATGCCCGAGGCAGGATTCGAACCTGCGACCGTAGCAGTCGCGCGGTTCCGGACTGAGCGCCTAGAACCGCTAGACCACCACGGTCGGCTAGGCGCTTCAGTCTGGAACCGCGCAACCTCTACAGTCGCAGGTTCGAATCCTGCCTCGAGCATGGATGTGTGTGATGTCCTTAGGTTAGTTAGGTTTAAGTAGTTCTAAGTTCTAGGGGACTGATGACCTCAGTCCCATAGTGGTCGGAGCCATTTGGACCATTTAGTTCGAAGTATCCGATTTGGCCTAACCTTTAAATTCTAATGCTTATCCTTTGACCGGCTACCCTGCTCACTCAAAAAGCGGCACATTTTTGTGTACCCAGCTCGCTATCCTATAAAATTCCTACAACTAAAAGTAAAATAAACCTTATTCCATTAAGAAGAAATGGTACGTGATACAAAAAAAATTTTGAAATAAGGATAAAATAGTCAAGGGCATTTATTTTGAATACTCTGATACACAGAAAGCAACAGTTACACGGGAGTGCAAAATTTACGGACGAAAGTAATTTTCGCATGGTATGTAACTGCCAAGTAACATAGTTTGATGAAAGTTTGATCATACATAGAAAGAACCGACATAGTCCAGTAGTGACTGAAAGATTTACGCAGTGAGACGAAAGTCTTCCCAGCACTCGCCATATGAGGGTGCGTAATGCAGCCACAAGTATTGTCGAATATGATTGTTTTGTTGGTCCAGGTGTTATGGTGCGGGGAAGTATAATATTGCCTGAGCGTACTTACTTCCAAATCTTTTAATGCGGTACACTCACGGGTCAACATTATTGTAACACGGTACTCCTTCCCCATATGCGTCTTTCCATGAGTTCATTCGGCCCTTAATTTGTGTTTATAGATCATAGTGAATCACGGCATCGAACAGTGCAGGTGGAGCACCTGTACCGTATTGAAAGATTTGGGGGTAAGTACGCCCATTCAACATTGTACCTCCCCACACAATAACACCTGGACCAACAAAACGATGGTGTATTATGTACCATCATATAGCGAGAGACGAGAAGACTTTTGCCTCCCTGCGTTTTTTTTTTTCAATACCTTTCTGTACTCTTCTTTGCCAGTTCTTCCTATGTATGATACAAGTTTAATCGAGCTATGTTACTTGGCAGTTACATATCATGCGAAATTTATTTTCGTCGTTACGTTTTGCACACTAGTCTACGACATCTGTTCAGAAATTTCCGGAACTTTGTCTACAAAATTTTTCTACGCTGATCTTTTCCTTATTGCGCATGGTCTCCTTCGAAATACTCTCCCTCACAATTGATACACCGCTCCCAACACCGTTTCCACCTCCGAAAAGTCTTGGTACGCCTCTTGTAGGATCGCGCGTGAATTTTTTTTGTCTCGTCTATTGTTGCAAATCACCTTTCTTTCAATGTGGTTTTCAACTTTGGAAATGAATAAAAGTCCGCAGGGGCCAAATCTGGAGAGTATGGAGGATGAGGCAGCACAGTGATTTCGTTTTTTGTGCAATAGTGACGCACCAACAGGGAGGAATGTGCGGGTGCGTTATCATGATGCAAGAGCCACTAATTGTCTCGCCACATTTCAGGCCGTTTCCTTCTCACATTTTCTCGCAGTCGTCGCAACACATCACGATAGTACCATCGATTTGTCACTGTGGCACGAGTTCATGGTGAACTAATCCTTCAAAGTAAAAAAAAAGTACCAACATGACTTAGACGTTTGACCAGACCTGGCGAGCTCTTTTTGGTCCTGGAGAAACTTCCCGACGATTGAACCGTGGTCTCAACATCATAACCGTAAACCGACGTCTCATCACCAGTTGTGATTCTCCTAAGGAACATCTGGTTCTCATTTGCGCGCTCTCATTTGCGCGCTCCAAAAGCTTTTCACAGACTGAAAGGCGAAGGTCTTCCTGGTTATGACTCATGAGCCGTGGGACTAACTTGGCGGCAACACGATGCATTCCAAGATGCTTTGTCAGGATTTCGTGACATGATTCAACTGAAGGGTTATGATCTTCTGTCATTTGTCGCACGGTCAGTCTTCGTTTGGTACGCAATGTTTCGTTTACGTTCCCGACATGATCGTCGTCGGTAGACGTCGAAGGGCTTCCTGAACGGGGATCATCTTTAACTTCCATTCGGCCATTTTTAAACCGTGCGAGCCATTCGTAACACCGAATACGGCTTAAGCACTCATCACCGTAGCCTTCCTACACTATTTGATGTGTTCCTGTAGAGGTTTCTTTGAGTTTCACGCAAAATTTAGTGTAGATGCGTTGCTCCTCTAACTGTGCCTTCTCGAAATTCGCAAACTGTGCGACACAACGCTCTATTCAATACAGCACTCAACAATAACTAACAGACACACAACAATAAAACTTCTGGCAGTTACACATTACACACAGGCGTGTACAGGGATGTTGTTGTTGTTGTGGTCTTCAGTCCAGAGACTGGTTTGATGCAGCTCTCCATGCTACTCTATCCTGTGCAAGCTTCTTCATCTCCCAGCACCTACTGCAACCTACATCCTTCTGAATCTGCTTGGTGTATTCATCTCTTGGTCTCCCTCTACGATTTTTACCCTCCACGCTGCCCTCCAATGCTAAATTTGTGATCCCTTGATGCCTCAAAACATGTCCTACCAACCGATCCCTCCTTCTAGTCAAGTTGTGCCACAAACTTCTCTTCTCCCCAATCCTACTCAATACCTCCTCATTAGTTACGTGATCTACCCACCTTATCTTCAGCATTTTTCTGTAGCACCACATTTAGAAAGCTTCTATTCTCTTCTTGTCCAAACTAGTTATCGTCCATGTTTCACTTCCATACATGGCTACACTCCATACAAATACTTTCAGAAACGACTTCCTGACACTTAAATCTATACTCGACGTTAACAAATCTCTCTTCTTCAGAAACGATTTACTTGCCATTGCCAGTCTACATTTTATATCCTCTCTACTTCGACCATCATCAGTTATTTTACTCCATAAATAGCAAAACTCCTTTACTACTTTAAGTGTCTCATTTCCTAATCTAATTCCCTCAGCATCACCAGATTTAATTTGACTACATTCCATTATCCTCGTTTTGCTTTTGTTGATGTTCATCTTATATCCTCCTTTCAAGACACTGTCCATTCCGTTCAACTGCTCTTCCAAGTCCTTTGCTGTCTCTGACAGAATTACAATGTCATCGGCGAACCTCAAAGTTTTTACTTCTTCTCCATGAATTTTAATACCTACTCCGATTTTTTCTTTTGTTTCCTTTACTGCTTGCTCAATATACAGATTGAATAACATTGGGGAGAGGCTACAACCCTGTCTCACTCCCTTCCCAACCACTGCTTCCCTTTCATGTCCCTCGACTCTTATAACTGCCATCTGGTTTCTGTACAAATTGTAAATAGCCTTTCGCTCCCTGTATTTTATCCCTGCCACCTTCAGAATTTCAAAGAGAGTATTCCAGTTAACATTGTCAAAAGCTTTCTCTAAGTCTACAAATGCTAGAAACGTAGGTTTGCCTTTTCTTAATCTTTCTTCTAAGATAAGTCGTAGGGTTAGTATTGCCTCACGTGTTCCAACATTTCTACGGAATCCAAACTGATCTACCCGAGGTCCGCTTCTACCAGTTTTTCCATTCGTCTGTAAAGAATTCGCGTTAGTATTTTGCAGCTGTGACTTATTAAACTGATAGTTCGGTAATTTTCACATCTGTCAACACCTGCTTTCTTTGGGATTGGAATTATTATATTCTTCTTGAATTCTGTGGGTATTTCGCCTGTCTCATACATCTTGCTCACCAGATCGTAGAGTTTTGTCATGACTGGCACTCCCAAGGCCATCAGTAGTTCTAATGGAATGTTGTCTACTCCTGGGGCCTTGTTTCGACTCAGGTCTTTCAGTGCTCTGTCAAACTCTTCACGCAGTATCTTATCTCCCATTTCGTCTTCATCTACATCCTCTTCCATTTCCATAATATTGTCCTCAAGAACATCACCCCTGTATAGACCCTCTATATACTCCTTCCACATTTCTGCCTTCCCTTCTTTGCTTAGAACTGGGTTGCCATCTGAGCTCTTGATATTCATACAAGTGGTTCTCTTCTCTCCAAAGGTCTCTTTAATTTTCCTGTAGACAGTATCTATCTTACCCCTAGTGAGACAAGCCTCTACATCCTTACATTTGTCCTCTAGCCATTCCTGCTTAGCGATTTTGCACTTCCTGTTGATCTCATTTTTGAGACGTTTGTATTCCTTTTTGCCTGCATCATTTACTGCATTTTTATATTTTCTCCTTTCATCAATTAAATTCAATATTTCTTCTTTTACCCAAGGATTTCTATTAGCCCTCGTCTTTTTACCTACTTGATCCTCTGCTGCCTTCACTACTTCATCCCTCAAAGCTACCCATTCTTCTTCTACTGTATTTCTTTCCCCCATTCCTGTCAATTGTTTCCTTATGCTCTCCCTGAAACTCTCTACAACCTCTGGTTTAGTCAGTTTATCCAGGTCCCATCTCCTTAAATTCCCACTTTTTTGCAGTTTCTTCAGTTTCAATCTGCAGTTCATAACCAATAGATTGTGGTCAGAATCCACATCTGCCCCTGGAAATGCCTTACAATTTAAAATCTGGTTCCTAAATCTCTGTCTTACCATTCTATAATCTATCTGATACCTTTTAGTATCTCCAGGATTCTTCCAGGTATACAACTTTCTTTTATGATTCTTGAACCAAGTGTTAGCTATGATTAAGTTATGCTCTGTGCAAAATTCTACAAGGCGGCTTCCTCTTTCATTTCTTCCCCCCAATCCATATTCACCTACTATGTTTCCTTCTCTCCCTTTTCCTACTGACGAATTCCAGTCACCCATGACTATTAAATTTTCGTCTCCCTTCACTACCTGAATAATTTCTTTTATGTCGTCATACATTTCATCAATTTCTTCATCATCTGCAGAGCTAGTTGGCATATAAACTTTTACTACTGTAGTAGGCATGGGCTTTGTGTCTATCTTGGCCACAATAATGCGTTCACTATGCTGTTTGTTGTAGCTAACCCGCACTCCTATTTTTTTTATTCATTATTAAACCTACTCCTGCATTACCCCTATTTGATTTTTTATTTATAACCCTGTAATCACCTGACCAAAAGTCTTGTTCCTCCTGCCACCGAACTTCACTAATTCCCACTATATCTAACTTTAACCGATCCATTTCCCTTTTTAAATTTTCTAACCTACCTGCCCGATTAAGGGATCTGACATTCCACGCTCCGATCCGTAGAACGCCAGTTTTCTTTCTCCTGATAACGACGTCCTCTTGAGTAGTCCCCGCCCGGAGATCCAAATGGGGGACTATTTTACCTCCGGAATATTTTACCCAAGAGGACGCCATCATCATTTAATCATACAGTAAAGCTGCATGTCCTCGGGAAAAAATTACGGCTGTAGTTTCCCCTTGCTTTCAGCCGTTCGCAGTACCAGCACAGCAAGGCCGTTTTGGTTAATGTTACAAGGCCAGATCAGTCAATCATCCAGACTGTTGTACGGGGATGCCAACCACATTTCGCTTCAACACACCATTGGTGCGAAATGACGAATGTTCCGGAATTTTTTTGACCAGACCTCGTATTTAATTCATTATTATTACCAAGTAAGCAGATCTAAAATAACGACATGGTGGTCTTCCTGATTTTTCGAAGAATTACACGTACATCCTGCTTCCGTCGTACCACCAGCCGCATTATGTCTCAGTTATCCCTGTTTGGTTTGCATAAAGTGACTTACATAACTACTGAAAGCTGCAACAAAGCGAACTGCAGGCTACTCTGAGACACTCCGTCCACTGGAATCTTCGCTGCATTGTCTTGCTCCTGTGTGTGTACCACATACGACATAAACAGAGGTCAGTATACGCTGAGGGGCCGGAAGTTGTGAGATGGGACGGAAGTTGTGAGATAGCGATACGCACATACAGGGTGTTACAAAAAGGTACGGCCAAACTTTCAGGAAACATTCCTCACACACAAATAAAGAAATGATGTTATGTGGACATGTGTCCGGAAACGCTTAATTTCCACGTTAGAGCTCATTTTAGTTTCGTCAGTATGTACTGTACTCCTCGATGCACCGCCAGTTGGCCCAATTGAAGGAAGGTAATGTTGACTTCGGTGCTTGTGTTGAAATGCGACTCATCGCTCTACAGTACTAGCATCAAGCACATCAGTACGTAGCATCAACAGGTTAGTGTTCATCACGAACTTGGTTCTACAGTCAGTGCAATGTCTACAAATGCGGAGTTGGCAGATGCCCATTTGATGTATGGATTAGCACAGGGCAATAGCCGTGGCGCGGTACGTTTGTATCGAGACAGATTTCCAGAACGAAGGTGTCCCGACAGGAAGAGGTTCGAAGCAATTGATCGGCGTCTTAGGGAGCACGGAACATTCCAGCCTATGACTCGCGACTAGGGAAGATCTAGAACGACGAGGACACCTGCAATGGACGAGGCAATTCTTCGTGCAGTTGACGATAACCCTAATGTCAGCGTCAGAGAAGTTGCTGCTGTACAAGGTAACGTTGACCACGTCACGGTATGGAGAGTGCTACGGGAGAACCAGTTATTTCCGTAACATGTACAGCGTGTGCAGGCACTATCAGCAGCTGATTGGCCTCCACGGGTACACTTCTGCGAATGGTTCATCCAACAATGTGGCAATTCTCATTTCAGTGCAAATGTTCTATTTACGGGTGAGGCTTCATTCCAACGTGATCAAATTGTAAATTTTCACAATCAACATGTGTTGGCTGACGAGAATCCGCACGCAATTGTGAAATCACGTCATCAACACAGTGAACGTTTGGGCAGGTATTGTTGGTGATGTCTTGATTGGGCCCCATGTTCTTCCACCTACGCTCAATGGAGCACGTTATCATGATTTCATATGGGATACTCTACCTGTGCTGCTAGAACATGTGCCTTTACAAGTACGACACAACACGTGGTTCATGCACGATGGAGCTCTTGCACATTTCAGTCGAAGTGTTCGTACGCTTCTCAACAACAGATTCGGAACCGATGGATTGGTAAAGGCGGACCAATTCCATGGCCTCCAAGCTCTCCTGACCTCAACCCTCTTGACTTTCATTTATGGGGGCATTTGAAAGCTCTTGTCTACGCAGCCCCGGTACCAAATGTAGAGACTCTTCGTGCTCGTATTGTGGACGGCTGTGATACAATACGCCATTCTCCAGGGCTGCATCAGCGCATCAGGGATTCCATGCGACGGAGGGTGGATGCATGTATCCTCGCTAACGGAGGACATTTTGAACATTTCCTGTAACAAAGTGTTGGAAGTCACGCTGGTACGTTCTGTTGCTGTGTGTTTCCATTCCATGATTAATGTGATTTGAAGAGAAGTAATAAAATGCGCTCTAACATGGAAAGTAAGCGTTTCCGGACACATGTCCACGTAACATTTTCTTTCTTTGTGTGTGAGGAATGTTTCCAGAAAGTTTGGCCGTACCTTTTTGTAACACCCTGTATACAGATAGCAGTAGTATCGCGTAGACTATGAATGAGGAATGGTAGTTGGGCCAAGACGCACGGGACAAATTACATTTCGGAAATAGAAGCCTCCACTATTTAAGAAATAGCTGTACTGTTCTCTCCAGCAGTTGATTACTGTCATTCAGCGGCTCGTGCTCCATTCATAGCCAGTGTTCTTCAAAATGGTTACCTCTACGTTTTGTAATTCTATAGCCAATTTTCTTTTAGCGTATCCCCTTAATTAATTTACATCCTGTACTATATTACAGCTAAGTCTGAGGATGATCGTGTAATAATCGAATTGGTCACCTTTGAACAAATGTGCTCGCGATCTAGACTGCTTTAATTATTTTCAAATATTTGACTGTGAATCATTAACTTTTAATTCAGTACATTTTTATGGCTAAAAACTATACTTATTTTGCTCCTTAATTAAGGATAACATTATAATCAATATAATACTGCTTACTTTGTGAGCCCATTGCATGCATGTTTTCATCGTTCTTCACCAGACGGGGTTTCAGTCTTCTGTATGGGATGCCATATTCTTTGGAAGCTCTAAGACAATTTATTCATTCAACATTCCTTACATGCTCCATAGCCGTTTGTAGTGATCCTTCAGAGCACTGCCCTTTGTTTGATGTTATTACATACGATCCAGGCATTTCTTATGAAAATTAAGTCTTTCGGGGCATTGCTCATGAAAATAAGTCTAAGTGAGGAACAAAATTCATCATTTTACCTAAATAAAACGGTGACATCTCTCCCGAGGATGGGGGTGAAATGTCACACTCCACGACTAGCACAACATGTCCGAATCACGGAAACTGCGGGTGGCAGCACACGCCACAAAGTAGCCATTATGCTAAACATGTGTAACATTCACCTCTCCTTCTTTATTCATACTCTCGTAAGCACTTGAAGATATCTGCACACCATTAAGAAGCCGTACGCTTTAGCGCTTACCTTATATTTATTGGTTTAAAACCTGAGAAACAATAAACACAGTCCATTAGCCGCATACGCAGCTGCCTTCCCGCAACACTATTTAGCAAGTGCCGCACACACGATAGACTCGTCATCAGTTACCACCTGTCGGAAATAGCAGCTTTAATCGTATCCTCACTATCCACTCTACGAGGGCAATCCCAAAAGTACAGGGTCCTCCATTTTTAGATTTACAATCAACCGCTTATTTTCTATAATAGTTACATCATTTTAAAGGTTGGAAGAACGATTTATTTTTCTGTATAATCGCCATTTCCGTCAATGCATTTTTGTAAACATTGTGGCAGTTCTACGGCGCTCACGTCCACATCTGCATCTATACATATACTCCGCAAGCCACCGTACGGTGCGTGGTGGAGGGTACCTTTTACGACCACTAGTCATTTCCTTTCCTTTTCCACTCGCAAAAAGAGCGAGGGAAAAACATCTATATGCCTCCGTATGAGCTGTAATTTCTCGTGTCTTATCTTCCTGGTCTTAACGAGCAGTTTATGTTGGCGGCAGTAGAACCGTTTGGCAGTCAGCTTCAAATGCCGGTTCTAGATAGTGTTTCTCTTAAAGAACGTCGCCTCCCCTCCAGGGATTCCCATTTGATTTCCCGTGTGATCTCCGTAACACTTACGAGTTGTTCAAACCTATCGGTAACAAATCCAGCGGCCCGCCTCTGGATTGCTTCGGTGTCTTCCTTCAATCCGACCTGGTACGAACTCTAAACACGCGAGAAGTACTCACGAATAGATCACACCAGCGTCCTATCTGCGGTCTCCTTTACAGGTGAACCATTCTTTCCTAAAATTCTCCCAATAAAACGAAGTCGAGCATACGCCTTCCCTGCTACGGTTCTAACATGCTCGTTCAATTTCATATCACTTTGCAACGTTAGGCCCAGGTATTTAAACGACTTGACTCTCTCAAACAGGACACTAATAATACTTTATCCGAACATTCCAAGTTTGTTCGTCCTAGTCACCCGCATTAACTTACATTATTCCATAATTAGGGCTAGCTGCCATTCATCACACCTACTGGAAATATTGTCTAAGTCGTCCTGTATCTTCCTACAGTCACTCAACTTCGACACCTTACCGTACACCGCAGAATCATCAGCAAACAACCGCAGATTGCTGCCCAGCCTGTCGGCCAAATTATTTATGTGTATAGAAAACAACAGCGGTTCTATCACATCCTGGTGTACTCCTAACGATACCCTCATCTCTGATGAACACTCGCCGTCGAGGACAACACACTGGGTTCTATTACATACTAGCTCGCCGGCGAGCCGTTCGGGAAGCATAGAATCTCACCTTTCGCCTCGTCGCTGGAGCAGAACCGCCGTCCGACAAACGCTCCTTCAACTTGGGGAACGTGGTAGTCGTTCGGTGCCAGGTCGGGACTATATGGTGTGTGGGTGATGACGTTTCACCCAAAGTTTAGCAGGAGATCGACGATTTGACAGGCGAAGTGTGGGCGTGCATATTTCTGCAGAATGCTTATGCTCATGCTCGACATTTCTGTTCCCAGATTCTGAACTGTCCTGGTGAGTTTTTTCTACATCTACATCTACATTCATACTCCGCAAGCCACCCAACGGTGTGTGGCGGAGGGCACATTACCCGTCAGCGTTTGATGTTGTCTCAGCAGGCAGAAAGTAGACTACTGTAGCCCCTTACAGTCTCAGAACACATTTGCCGTGACTTTACCATGACTTTCGCGGTTTGGGCGAACAGGGATGCCGCTACTCGCATGACTGTTGTTTTGTCCCAGGTATAGAGCGGAATGTCCAGGTTTCGTCACTCGTGACAATCGAGTCCAAGACGTTGTCCTCTTCGACCGCATAGCGGCAAAGAGATTCGCGGAAGAATCAAGTCATTGCCGTTTGTGGTCAGCATACGCGGTACCCATCTTGCTCACGCCTCGCGATATTCCAACTCTTCCGTTAAAATCCTGGAGATAGTGTTTCGTGTAAGCTCAGGAGCCAAAATGCAGAGAGCATTGAGCGTGACCGTCCGATCTTTACGCGTGACTTTCTCAACTTTCTCAGCTGTGCCATCAGAAATTGACTGTCTGGCTCCTTTCTTCGTTGTGAATTTCGGTACGACTGGCTGTAAACTCTCCATACCAGTTGCGAAAGTTTGTGACATCCACGCACGACGGTCCATAACATTTCCTCAACTGGCGATGAATTTCAATCGGTTTAACGCTTTTGGCGTTGAAAAATCGTATAACTGGGAGAATTCGCACTTGGCGGTAGTTTTTAGCGGAGCTCCGTTTTGATTGGCTGCCAAGCCTGACTCGGAATCCGAGAGAAGCGTGTGCGTGCTAACTAGGGATTAGAGGAAGCGCCTCTCACAAAAATGGGGCCAAGAACCGTATTAACATTGAAATCTTCTCGGGTATTCAGCCGGGCGGCGTCGTCGTCCGAAAGGCGGGTATTTCGTCACGCCGACTTCTTGCCTTCTTCAGCTGTTTCTAATGACTGATACGTGAGTAATATTGGATCTTTGCCACCTTCCCCCAATCAAACACCTCCCGCCGTCTCCAGCCGCTCCCCCCCCCCACCACCACCACCACTGGGCGTGGAACTGGTGCGGTGGTGGGGGAAGTGCAACGTCGAGAGACGATCCACCTTCTTCAGTAGCGTCGCGACCGATGCGGGCGCTGATTGCTGCTGGCGTGGTGACATTGCTTCTACGTCATCTTCAGTTGTCATGACGGGAGCGGGCGTCCACGTAGAATGCCATTGTGCTTTGGTAATGCTCAAGGTTGGGTCCCAGTCTTGCTTAATTGAAAACCTTATTTAATAGTCTGCCTGCAGTCGGATCTCTACAGCTTCTTTGAGAATAAAAGAGAGAAGACGAAGATAAAGCGGCTGCGACGGCGATTATTCCATATATTGGGAACACTTCAGCAAAAATCGGAAGAATACTCCGGAAACATAACGTCAGCTGCGTGTTCCGTCCACCAGTCAGTGTGGGAAGCTTATGTAGGCCAGACTGTTCGGACGATCCAGGAGAATTGCACTCAGCGTAAACGCCACACTGACAACGTTAAGCTGACAAAGCCCACCGTGGCAGAGCGCTGCATATCTGACAGACATCCCATGAATTATGACGATCCCAAGTTGTCGCAACAATCCAAGACCTTCTGGGATTGGACGAAGAAGCATTGTCGCCAAGCCAGCAGAAATCCGCATCCGGCGCCGGCCGCTGCGCTACCGAGGACCCTGGATCGACGCCCGACGTCTTTCCCCACCACCGCACCAGGTCCGCGGCTGACTGGACACGGCGGAAGTGAGGGAGAGGATATAAAGGCGGCATCTAGCAGATATCACTAAGCATCAAGATGGCAAGAAATCGGCTTGCCGAAATACCGTAACTTTTGGACAATGACACCCTGATGAATACCCGAGACTTTTGTGGTCGGGGAAACCTATAATCACACTACCGTATTAAGGCCAAGTTCTGATTCAAATGAGCAAAATATAGGCAAAATTCAGAAATATTTTTTGAGACAGTTTAAAGACATACAAAGGATCTGTTTGGGGATTATGCTAGAGCAGATTTTGAACTTTATTTTAGATTCTCAAAACAAAAAACAAAATGGCGCCCGTAATTATGGTTTGATCAAGGGCCTGCGAGTTGGAAGTACGCAGATTGCGTGCAATCCCCTCAGGAGTTATCTGAAATAAAATATGGATAACATCAGTCGATACTACATTAAATGTATCGGAGCTTATACCTATCCACAATGAAATAACCTTAAATTTAACGTTATGGTGCTAACTCCAACTTTGAGTTCGACTTTTGGGAGTTTGTTTCACTCTTTATGCTTTACAAAAAACAGTTATTAACAACAAATTTCATATATTACAGGTATAGCCTCCCAAGAAAAGTGTTTACTTTAGGGCAGTCAAAATTAGAAGTTAATAGCTTGAACATTTTTTTATTTTATGTTGCACACAGTTTTGAAAAATCGTTTCTCGAGAAACACCTGTTTAAAGTCTAGGAAAAACTTTTTATATTTATTGTTAGTTCAATTTGCATAAAAACTACATGTTATTAGACATTTTTGACGTCGCTGAACACAAATCTGAAGTTAGATTTGCAAAATCCGAAGTCCAAAATGGCCAATCCATTTTGCTGGACCAAAAATTATTTTTTGATCAGTTTCGACCAAAATTTGACCAAAAAAAGTACTTTTACTTACGTTTAGGCTGCAACTGCAGGACCGTATAGCAACCCTTCCTATAACTCGAATTGTACATGGAGGGCACTTCTCTCATTCTTCTGGGAGAGAAAAGCCGACCTGGCTGAGTTGAACGTGCTGTGTTCGGCAGCTTGCACACGTTGTTCGCCATCTTTTTCGACGAATATGTTTGCACGAATACTGGATTATAACTCATTTTGTAAACGTGTGTTAAGGCACAACAAGTTTTCTGAGATGGGCGTTTCCGGCTGAGAGCGTGCCACAGTGGCCGTGACACTACTTAGAACAATGGGCTGTAAAAACTTTTGTAGCGCACGGATTAAAAATGGCTTTTCGTCCCAACATTCTAGAAACATATACCCTTCATGAAATGGAATTAAAAAATCGAATTTTCAACCATTTTGAGTGAGAACCTGCCTTAACAGTTTCTCTACATCCCTGAAAAATAGCAGAACTTTTTCTAGAATTTCCTTTGTATACTTAAAAAACCTTTGTTATCGTGACTGTCGACGACTTCCACTGGCACAAGCACGAGACTATTCAATCGCCACCAACTAAGTTTTTCTTTGTCGTGTTGTGTGTATTGTTACTGTGTCATTTTGTATCACACCTCAGTCTACTGGCACGTTGGCGGCGCAGCAGGTGGTAACTGGAGACTAACAGCGCTGCTGACATGGTTGCCGTGTTGCTGTTGTTGCAGGATGGGCCTGACGCAGGACAGCAATGTGTGGGTGGGCGCGTGGTGGATCGGCTTCGTGCTGGCCGCCTTCGTCTGCCTCGCCCTCGCCGTGCCGCTGCTCGCCTTCCCGCCGGCCCTACCGGGTAAGTCGCTCTTACATCTACATCTACATTTATACTCCGCAAGCCACCCAACGGTGTGTGGCGGAGGGCACTGTACGTGCCACTCTCATTACCTCCCTTTCCTGTTCCAGTCGCGTATGGTTCGCGGGAACAACGACTGCCGGAAAACTTCCGTGCGCGCTTGAATCCCTCTAATTTTACATTCGTGATCTCCTCGGCAGGTATAGGTAGGGGGAAGCAATATATTCGATACCTCATCCAGAAACGCACCCTCTCGAAACCTGGCGAGCAAGCTACACCGCGATGCAGAGCGCCTCTCTTGCAGAGTCTGCCACTTGAGTTTGCTAAACATCCCCGTAACGCTATCACGCTTACCAAATAACCCTGTGACGAAACGCGCCGCTCTTCTTTGGATCTTCTCTATCTCCTCTGTCAACCCGACCTGGTACGGATCCCACACTGATGAGCGATACTCAAGTATAGGTCGAACGAGTGTTTTGTAAGCCACCTCCTTTGTTGATGGACTACATTTTCTAAGGACTCTCCCAATGAATCTCAACCTGGTACCCGCCTTACCAACAATTAATTTTATATGATCATTTCACTTCAAATCGTTCCGCACGCATACTCCCTGATATTTTACAGAAGTAACTGCTACCAGTGTTTGTTCCGCTATCATATAATCATACAATAAAGGATCCTTCTTTCTATGTATTCGCAAAACATTACATTTGTTTATGTTAAGGGTCAGTTACCACTCTCTGCACCAAGTGCCTATCCGCTGCAGATGTTACTGCATTTCGCTGCAATTTTCTAATGCTGCAACTTCTCTGTATACTGCAGCATCATCCGCGAAAAGCCGCATGGAACTTTCGACACTATCTACTAGGTCATTTATATATATTGTAAAAAGTAATGATCCCATAAAGCTCCCCTGTGGCACACCAGAGGCTACTTTAACGTCTGTAGACGTCTCTCCATTGATACCAACATGCTGTGTTCTGTTTGCTAAAAACTCTTCAATCCAGCCGTACAGCTGGTCTGATATTCCGTAGGCTCTTACTCTGTTTATCAGGCGACAGTGCGGAACTGTATCGAACGCCTTCCGGAAGTCGAGGAAAATGGCATCTACCTGGGAGCCTGTATCTAATATTTTCTGAGTCTCATGAACAAATAAAGCCACTTACTCGTTGAACACCACGCACGAAAGGCACTTCTCAGTAAGGAACCAATTTGAATACTTTCATTTCGGACACTACGAGACTGGAACCACTCTGGCATGTATACCACATTGCGAGTCCCGATTAGGCATATGAGGCGCAGTCAAATGAAAACCAAACACCCACCAGAACGGAACCATGGAACTGTTCCATTCAAAAGTAATCAGAATACGCATTAAGAAATGTATCCCATTTGGAGAAGAGACGATCAATTACTGTTTCGTAGAACGCGGTCGGTCTGTGACGGATCCACAACAGCGCCACTGAAACCTACGTCCATGCGTGTCTTTCTTCAGGTCACCAAAGATGTGAAGGTCACGCGGTGAAGGGTCCGGTCTGTGCGCAGGATGTCCCAGTGTTTCTCAACCAGATCGCATCGTCCGACTGACAGTGTCTGCGTCGGCATCATCATCAGATGATTCCGTCCGACAACATTTCCTGCGCGTTTTCACTTCAGTTTCTGCAAAGTGTCTTCATAGCGCTGCACATTGATTTTGGTTCCACTCTCGAAGAACTCGACGAGCGGAGGGCCCTTGGAGTCGAAGGAGGTCACCATGACATTACCGGAACGTGTGTGAACAGCTTTGGATTTCTGTGGTTGGGGCGAGGTGGGCTGTTTCCACTGTTAGATTTGTCACTTCCTTGGGATCGAAATTGTGGCATCACTTAATTTCATGATAACCTTTTTCTTCGACTGCAGGGCCCCTCTGAATGAGTTCCTCGAGAGGGGAACCACAATCAGTGCTCAGCGGTACCAAGACAATTTGCAGAAACTGCAGCATGCCATGAAGTCAAAGTGTGCAGGAATACTGTCGGACGGAATCGTCCTGTTGTACGATAACGGGTGCACATACACTGTTTATCGGACGAAGGCTATATTTCAGTGATTTGGCTGAGGATCGGTGCAAAGTCCTCCGTACAGCCCAGATCTTTCACCGTTGACGTCGGCTTCAGTCGGACGAGGAGGTGCAAGAGTGGGTGCGATTGTGGACCCGTCAGCTGCCGACCGCTTTCTAGAAACGGGAATTGGTCGTTTCGTCTCCCAGAGGGATAAATGTCTTAACGAATGTGGTGATTACTTTTGAATGTGACCATTCTATGGTTTCGTTGTGGCGGATGTTCGGTTTTCATTTGATAGTCCCGTATACATTCAGAATAACTGTATTCTGTGCTGTAGATATGCAAGCTGGTATACAGACAAGTTTCCATTTGACTGTCCGAATAACTGTGTTCGCTGCTGTGTGAGCTGGTATACTGACAGGTTTCTTGCCCCACAACTGACAGATGGTCACGAAACCTGGACCTTGAAAGTCGAGAAGTTCTGTCAGTAGGCATAGGCGACCGCGGCTGTGTGTGTGTGTGTGTGTGTGTGTGTGTGTGCGTGTGTCGGAGGGGGGGACAGCAAGAGGTGTAAGAAACAGAAAACAGAAGATAACATTCTTTGCAATAGAAGAGATGAAGAGATGAAAAAACTGAGAAGTTTCAAGATACAAAAGTTCTCCACTCTAGGAACCGGGACCTTCTCTAAATTCATGGTGTCAAACAGAGCTGAAGTTATAGACTTACGAATGAAGAAATACAATGGTGTGTCACACTGGAAAGACGTGGACAATTTGAATTCAGCTGTACACTGTCAAGAAGCGGTTCTACCAGCCAGTTTGAGCTTGCTTTGAGAAGTTGTTTTGGAAGGTTGTTTTAAGAGGTTGTCTGGCGCGAGTTGGGTCTCACCCAAACAACACAAATACCTAGTTTTAATAAACGAATTTATTGAAGTTTAAATACGCCAACCAACACCGGAAAAAATAGCAAGCATGAAAATAACTCATAAAATCCATTAACATAATGTGATGAGACGTTTTGTAACCAAAATAAGTGTTAAAAATTGAACAACTGTTTTTAAAGTTTATATCCTGTAAGGCCACATTGAAGAGCATTATTCGGTGACATTTCTGCTGAATGTTTCTGTTAATAACCAACAGGGTTTTATGATGTTCTTAGAAATTTTCGGTTTACATGTCTTTTAATTTTCTGGGTCACACTAACATTATTGATAAATGATCAAAAATATAATGAATATTTCTGCCTCAACATAAGGGGTGATTAAATCGTTCCCGTGTGCTGCAACGTACACACAACGTAGCGCGACTGCATGTGGGGTATGCAATCACCGACATTTGGGGCAAGGGATTAGTGTGACATTCATGTCTTTCCGACGTGCGTGCCGTAATTTCGGAAACGTTAGCTATGTCGACGTTGTTACCAGATGCATCCAAACGGGAACAACGTACTTCTATTCTTCTCTTGGCTGCCGAAGGAAAAACGACGGTAGACATCAATCGGAGAATGAAGAGTGTGTATGGGGCAGCATGTCTGTCGAAGTCAACCGCTGTGGATTGTGCGACAAGGGTTGCCGCTGCTTCATGATAACGCACATCCCCATATCGCAGATGTCGTAACGCAGAAGTTACGCCAAGTCAAGTGGGTGACACTCGAGCACACGCCGTATGGCATTTATTGGCCGGAATATTCCCTTCGGGGTTCGGCCGCCGTATTGCAAGTCTTTTTAGTTGACGCTACTTCGGCGACTTGCGTGTCAATGATGATGGACACATAACACCCAGCCCCCTGCCGGGAATCGAATCCGGGCCCCCTTGCGCAGTAGGCGGTAACGCTACCGCTACGGACGGCATGTAGACTTGATCTCTTCCCACGAGATTATACAATTATCACGCCTACGCTCTCTTATAAAGGTCATGAAGGGTCGACGATTCCTGTCGGGCTAGGATGTGCGTTAGGCAGTTAGAGACTTTTACATGCAACAGTACACGGTGTTATACCAAATGGGCATCTTCAACACGGCGCCTGATTGGCACACCGAACCTGCACTCTACGGCGTTCAAACGGAAACTTTTTGATAGACCCTTAAGGTGCTCCGGAACGCCCTATACTTGCAATGTTGAAATAACGCTTATAAATTACATCTTTCCTCACAAAGTATTTGAGGTAGGAAGTTGAACTTTTTACAGATTATTTATTGGAATATGGGCTACAACTTAACACAGGGATTTTACAAAATTTTAGTTCAGTTATTAAAGATGATTTTTTTTTCAATTGTAATGAAAATTCACAACATTTTTTGCAATTTTTTATTTATATATTCAAAAATATACAGTTTTTTGGAAAAAGGCTGTGTTAAATTATGCAGAAGGTACTGTGTAACATTTACTGAAAGTTTGAAACAAATATGTTTGGAAGATCCTTAGAAAACATGTAATTAGTATGAGAAAATAAAAGTTTTGGGAATCGAGCGACAAAGATTGGATTAACTTTTTAGTGCATTCCAGGTCCATAGGATGGATTATCTTCATCCTCTGCAAACTCCTCCTCCAGCTTCCTCTTGTTCCTCCTCCTGTTTACTCTTGCTTGTATTTCTAGACTCTTTGCAGCCCTGTCTGCAGCCCGAAGGCGTTCCTTGTCTAAAGCAAGCATCGCTCGTACCATGTTAGAACCTATCTTCATTCCCATATTTCTAAGTACCTTGCACCTTACAATGTTGCCATCATTGAAAGTCGCAACAGCATCATACACACCAAAGTGAAGTGTTTCTATTCCAACAAATACAGTCTTGGGGATTCTCGACCATATAACACTATTTACACTTTCATTGGGGTTTTGAGTTTTTCCGTGAATACACTTTTTCAACAGTTCAGGTGCTGCTAAGTCTCTGAAAATAGGTTTTATCACCTCCATTATTGCATGAGGCAGACTATGCTTATGAGTGTACACTTCACCAGTTAGCAATTCTTTGTTATATTTACATCAACTGTCTTCTTCTTTGGGACACAAGCTATGTTGGGGATTTTCATCGTCTTTATTGTTTACAGTAATAACACATACCTTTGGCTTTCCAACATTTCTCCTTTTCTTAAAAGCCTTCAGAGGATTTCTAATAACTTTACTTTTATTCATTATTATATTTCAACAAAACAGAGACTCAAGAAACAGAATTAATTACGAATATTTTCGAGATAACGACAGAGTAAATAAACATGAAACAATCGACAATCACACCAGCGATATATATTGAACCATCACAGGTTAGCCACAACACATACTTTATCTCACATCACTAAAATGTACCTGATGAACACGGACGTTAATAATAACACCATTTGACAGCAGTTTAACAGCGCCACAGTGGGTCACGCCCATGTAGAACACATTTCAAAAAAATTTTTAAAAATAGTTGTAGTCTTCTATTAAAAGGTAACAGTCTGCAGATTCAGAAAACGCAAAAAAGTAAAAACTGAACTTTTCATGATTTTGAGCCTTTCCGGTGAGTCAGGAGGAAAGGTACATGCTTTAAGGAATGGTAGTAATTGTGATTCTGGACCAAAAAAAAAAAAAACAGCTTGATATTCGCCCAATCTGTAATCCATTACTGAAAAATATCTTTTAATATAAAGCGGCTCTGCCACAGAGTCGCGCGCCTGCTGGACTTCATTTACAAGTCCTTTTTTGCACAGGTTCGGCGGCGCTGCGCGCGCAGAAGGTGTCGGAGGCGCACGGCAACTGCCGCGTGGAGGCGTTCAGCAAGGTGCGCGAGATGCCGCGCGCGCTGCGACACCTCGTGGCCAACCCCACCTTCTTCTTCCTGAACCTGGCCGGCGCCAGCGAGGGCCTGCTCATCGCCGGCTTCGCCGCCTTCCTGCCCAAGCTCATCGAGAACCAGTTCAGCGTCAACGCCACCTGGGCCGCCATGCTGATGGGTCAGTACCTTCGTCTTCTACCCTTCCAGTGACTTGGCCTTTAGACCGGTTCCCGTGTTGCGCGACCGAGCGAGGTGGCGCAGTGGTTAGACACTGGACTCGCATTCGGGAGGACGACGGTTCAATCCCGCGTCCGGCCATCCTGATTTAGGTTTTCCGTGATTTCCCTAAATCGCTCCAGGCAAATGCCGGGATGGTTCCTTTCAAAGGGCACGGCCGACTTCCTTCCCTAATCCGATGAGACCGATGACCTCGCTGTCTGGTCTCCTTCCCCAAACCAACCAACCAACCGTGTTGCGCGAGGCGAGTCAAATGAAAACATTAACAACGTAATAAAAGTTCTGTTCTGTAACGTATCACTGCTTTAAAGTAAACCTAAGTGACAGCATACTGCAGGCAAGCAAAACGCTGCCACAATACCTGTCTACTGCGGCTACCACAATTGCGGCAAGCACCAACGAAGAACGGCGTTCACTCATACGCTTTCTGACAAGGGAACCTCCCCATCGCACCCCCCTCAGATTTAGTTATAAGTTGGCACAGTGGATAGACCTTGAAAAACTGAAAACAGATCAACTGAGAAAACAGGAAGAAGTTGTGTGGAACTGTGAAAAAATAAGCAAAATATACAAACTGAGTAGTTCATGGGAAGATATGCAATGTCAAGGAGACTGAGAACGCAGGAGCACCGTGGTCTCGTGGTAACGTGAGCAGCTGCGGAACGAAAGGTCCTAGGTTCAAGTCTACCGTCGAGTGAAAACTTTAATTTTTTAATATCAGTTTATGTGACAAACTCTTATGTTTTCATCACTTTTTTGGGAGTGATTATCGCATCCACAAGAAAAACCTAAATCGGGCAAGGTAGAAGAATCTTTTTACCCCTTCGCCAAGTGTACAAGTTAGGTGGGTCGACAACATATTCCTGTCATGTGACGCACATGCCGTCACGTGTCGTATAGAATATATCAGATGTGTTTTCCTGTGGAGGAATCGGTTGACCTATGACCTTGCGATCAAATGTTTTCGGTTCCGATTGGAGAGGCACGTCCTTTCGTCTACTAATCGCACGGTTTTGCGATGCGGTCGCAAAACACAGACACTAAACTTATTACAGTGAACAAAGACGTCAATGAACGAACGGACAGATAATAACTATGCAAAAATAAAGAAAATAAAATTTTCACTCGAGGGAAGACTTGAACCAAGGACCTCTCGTTCAGCAGCTGCTCACGCTATCACGGGACCACGACGCTCCTGAGCTCATTTTGTCCATGATGTTGCCTATGCGACCCGTGGACTACTCAGTTTGTATATTTTGCTTATTTTTTCACAGTTCCACACAACTTCTTCCTGTTTTCTCAATTGATCTGTGTTCAGTTTATCAAGGCCTATCCACTGTGCCAACTTATAACTAAATCTGAGGGGGGTGCGATGGGGAGGTTCCCTTGTGAGGAGTGAAGGTGAGGCGTGTTTATGACTGCAATAGGAGTACGAATGGAGTAGGAAGCATAGGAACGCCGCGAAGCCTCCCACCCAGGCCAGGCACTTCACTGCGTATATGCTGTCTATTCTTTTGGAAATGTCCGAAAGAACAGACACCACAATACAGGGTGTCCCACTCAAACCTCCCTGATTTCAAGGACCCAGGAGAGAAAAACCGCAGCAGATGCGACAGTGAAAAATGCACCACATTGTAGAGCATCTCAAAGAATTTATATTCCCGCTTCAGAAGTACCAAGTATCGTCGCCAGAGTGCAGCATGGTCGCATGAAGCGAAAATGGCGACTTCTCAGCAGTGCGCGCAAGCATTAGTGCGGTTTGCAGAAACAAAATCGCCGATTTCTGTGCAAAGAAATTATCGGTGTGTATGAATGTGATCCACCTGATATGAAAACAATTAGGAATGTTATAGAAAGTTTCTGGCAACAGGAAGTGTCCTGAAACATTCTGGCGGTGCACATTTTGGAGTTTCAGAAGAGACAGTGGAGGACATAAGACGAACGTTTCTCAGAAGCCCACGTAATTCGTCAAGCATATAGGCAACTTGATGTACCTCGATCAACATTGCATCGTGTAGTTTGAGGTTTGAGGTTTTCGGGCGCTAAACAGCGTGGTCATCAGTGCATCGTGTAGTTAACAAGCGTCTTCGTATGTGTGCTTACAAAGTGCAAGTTCTGCAACCTCTGACGCCGAACGACAAACCACGCCGACAACAGTTTGCTGCAGATATGCTGCAGCGTATTGATATGGATGCCAGCTTCCTGGAAAGATTCTCAGATGAGGCAACCCTTCATCTATCAGGAAGGGTTAATAGGCATGATGTTCGGATTTGGGGTTCGCAAAATCCGCACGTTGTCATTGAAAATGTTCATGATAGCCCTAAAGTAAACGTCTGGTGGGGGCTAATGCACGACAGGATTGTTGGACCGTTCTTCTTTGCGGAACAAACAGTGAATGAGTCAGTGTATCTGGACATGTTGGAGCAGTTTGTGTACCCTCAGATACAAGACTTGCAAACCAACATTTTTTTCAATAAGATGGAGCTCCGTCGCAGTGGTCAATGGCTGTTCGCAAGTTCCTGGATAGGAAATTTCCCAATCGTTGGATCGGACAGGGAAGACCCATCACCTGGCTACCACGTTCACCCGACATCACGTCGCCTGATTTCTTCATGTGGGGACTCGTGAAGGACCGCATGTATGCGACCAAAGTGGATGATATTCCTACGTTGTGACATCGTATCGCTAATGCGATTGCAAAAATAACAGAGGAAATGTTACAAAGAACTTGGCAAGAAATTGAATATAGACTCGATATTCTTTGTGCTACAAGTGGTTCACATGCAGAGTTTTATTGGTGATAAATAAATAAATTCTTTGAGATGCTCTACAATATGGTGCATTTTTCATTGTCGTATCTACTGTGGTTTTTTTTCTCAGGGTCTTTGAAATCAGGGAGGTTTGATTGGGACACCCTGTATAATTCAGTTAATGACCGCCAATAATCCTTTCAGTGCAGATGCACACGAAGCTCGAACTCTTATGGGTTGGTTGGTTGGTTATTCAGGGGAGGGGCCAAACAGTGAGGTCATCGGTCCTATCGGATTAGGAAAGGATAGGAAAGGAAATCAGCCGTGCTCTTTCAAAGGAACCATCCCAGCATTTGCCTGAAGCGATTTAGGGAAATCACGGAAAACCTAAATCAGGATGGCCGGACGCGGGTTTGAACCGTCGTCCTACCGAATGCGAGTTCAGTGTTCTAATCACTGTGCCACCTCGCTTGGTTCTTTCAGGAATTGGCGAGATGCCACGAGTAATGAGGCTAATGAGAAGGGGCACTGTGTAGGCAGTGTGTGGTACAAGTTGAGAATTTGC
The DNA here is from genome assembly GCF_023898315.1 of Schistocerca nitens. Lineage (NCBI taxonomy): Eukaryota > Metazoa > Arthropoda > Insecta > Orthoptera > Acrididae > Schistocerca > Schistocerca nitens. The sequence continues at coordinate 1,082,605,374 of NC_064615.1, read as the reverse complement.
GTCTGACGGGAGGCGTGCTGGGGTCGTCCATGCAGTTGTGGTGACCACTGTGTCCGGATGGCATTGTGTTCAGTGCGTCTGCCTAGTAAGCTGGAGACATGCTTTCGAATCCCAGTCCAGTACAAATTTTCAACTTGCCCCATTGACACAAATCAGTGTCCACCAGGAGCTAATGTCTTTAATTCATTTGTGTGTTGGCAGTACGTTGTGACATGTGAATGTATTACAGCAGCACAAGCTATTGTGGTGCCTTGCGATCGTGAGTGAAATAGCTGTGCATATAAACATTAGTCATGACTCAGTGCACTGTTTATGACAAGCGACTGGGGAAAGCAACTTTGCCCAAAAGAATTTTTTTCCAGAGGAATTGATGCACTTCCTGTGTCCTGGAGGAAGTGCGTTGAACATCAGGTGCACTACATCCGAAAAGATACCACCTATCTTCCACATTCGTTCAATAAATCACTTCTAAGAAAATAAGTATTTAAGGTTTTCAGTTGACTCACTCTCTTACATGTTTTTTTTTATTAATTAAGGGCGTTTACATTTCCCTTACTGGGGCGGGCTAGAATCATCCAAACTGTCACTCTTCAGCCATCTCATTACGTAGTTTTCTCTCTGAATACGAAAAAAATTAAAAAGATAAAATTAGTGATTTTTTCATGATGAATGAATCCACACCGATTATACTTGATAAATATTTTACTTGGATAAAATTGTACACACGGAACGGGTTTCAGGATGTAACTTCCATCTTCAGTCGCTTGATAGTGTATGAGAAAATCGTACCACTCATGTAAAAAATTTACCAAATTTATCAAGTAAAGTGTCAGATTCCGTGTGTGCGTGTGTGTGTGTGTGACATCAAAATGTTCTCTGAGTCAACCAGTCTGTTGTCCAGTCTTGCTGGCGTCCGACATGTGATTGGCCAGGCAATTATATGGCACTTGTATGGCCCGTGTGGTACTGGATGACAGAGAACCTTTTCATACCTTACCCACACTGGATCTCGCATGCTATTTGATAAATTTGCTGTACTTTTTTTGTATGACTGATACGATTTTCTGGTACGGAATCAAATGTCAGAAGATGGAATCTATGTCCTGAGGCCCAGGTCGTCCAGGTCGTGTGTACCATTTTATCCGAATAAAGGATTACACGAAATGTATTCGCAGTTGCGAATATGAAAAACCGTCAGTTCTGTATTGGAATGATGACATTGAAAATTTGTGCCAGACCGGGACTCGAACCCAGATTCGCACTTATCGCTAACGATCGCCCTACTATTTTTTTTTTCAAATCTCATTTTGTTCGTTACTGTTCGTTTCAATTGTTCGTGGCGGACGTCTCCTGACGCCCGTTGAAGTTCGTTATTGATCCATTCACTCAGTTTTTTTATTACAGAGGGCAGCGAACCCTCTGACCGAACACGCTGAGCTACTGTGCCGGCCTCATTTTGTTCGCTTTTGTTTTTTACATCTGCTCGGGGCGGACATCGTAAGACATCCGTTTAAGTTCGTTGTTCATCGGTTAACTCAGTTTTTTTATTACAGAGGGCAGCTAAACCTCTGACCGAACACGCTGAGCTACCGTGCCGGCAACTGACGAGCGGGACTCGATCCAGTGACCCAGCGATTACGGGGCTTTAACGCTAACCACATTTTTTTTAATCTCATTTTGTTCGTTTTCGTTCGTTGCATCTGTTCGGGGCGGACGTCGTAAGACACCCGTTTAAGTTCGTCGTTGATCGATCAACTCAGTTTTTTGTTACAGAGGGTAGCTAACCTTCTGACCGAACACGCTGAGCTACCGTGCCGGCCTCATTTTGTTCGCTTTTGTTCGTTGCATCTGCTCGGGGCGGACGTCGTAAGACATCCATTTATGTTCGTTGTTGATCGATTGACTCAGTTTTTTAATTACAGAGGGCACGTAACCATCTGACCGAACACGCTGAGCTACCGTGCCGGCTTTTGCATTTTCTTCATTATTGATCGTTGTGTTTGGTCGTTGCGGACGTCGCAAGACATCCTGTTCGAGTTCGGTGGTTGATCCTCCACTCAGTTTTTTATTACAGAGGCCAACCGGCTCCCTGACCGAACACGCTGAGCTACCGTGCCGGCTACTATTTGGCTATCCGAGCACGACTCACTGCCCAGACCCAAACTTCGATATGTCGTCTGGCCGTTAGTGGTGCTCGGATAGCCAAATGGCAACGTGACATCTCGGGATAAGCGGGAAGGCTGAGTTCACGTCCGGCACAAATTTTTCACTGTCGTCATTCCATTGTACAGGTGACAGCAGTACATATTCGCAACTGCGGATACATTTCATGTACTTCGTAATGGTTGTAGTCGTCGCAGTGCCTGTTCCTTTGGACGTGCATGCATATCCGAAAGAACATTGCGTCATAATTCGGAATAACACAGGCATGCATGTCTGAAGGAGCATTGCAGCATAATTTGGAATAACATTGTAAACAAACGATTTGTCAAGTACAACTGGAGCATCTTTACTCATCATGGAAAATTTTAACATCAGTTGTTCATGTCCCCCAAAGAGTAAAATAAGAAATATTTGTGACAAGATGATGGCCATGTGAAGTATATACAGTGCCTGGCAAAACAACTATAGCACCGAGAAGACATGGTCAGACGTTATGATGTTTGGTTTGTGGGGCACTCCACAGCGCGGTCATCAGCGCCCTTACGAAGTCCCAATTTTTACGCAGTCCAATCTTTTTCACAGTCTAATCTAGCCACTGTCACGAATGATGATGCTGAAACCATGAGGACAATACAAACACCGAGTCCCCGGGGAGAGAAAATCCCCAACCCGGCCGGGAATCGAACCCGGGACCCCGTGATCCAGAGGCAGCAACACTAGTCACTTTTTTTTTTAGACCACGAGCTGCGCATGCTCAGATGTCAGTGTAACTTTGTATACAGGGTGTATCAAAAAGGATGCCGCAGACTTTCACGACTGAAAGTACACGATAATAGAAGCACAAACATGGGCTCTAAAACGCTATGATATATTCTTGATTTTCAATATTGTGAAACAAATCTCTTCTACTGCAAGTTCTTTGCTTTCCATATTTTGGGAAGTGATAGTATGGATCAAAAAAAGAAAAAATGACCAGTAAACATGTGCTCTAAAATGCATTCCTTAAGAGCTATGAGCACCTGTTCATCTTTGCTACTTTGGAACACAACTCTTCTAATGAACAAGTGCTCGTAACTTTTAAGGTAGGCATTTTAGAGCACATGTTTATTGGACATTTTTTTCTTGGTTTGGTCCATACTACCCCTTCCCAAAATATGGAAAGCAAAGAGCTTGCAGTAGAAGAGATTTGTTTCACAATATTGAAAATCAAGAATATCTCATAGCTCTTAAGGTATGCGTTTTAGAGCCCATGTTTACTTGACATTTGTGCTTCTATTATCGTGTACTTTCAGCCGTGTAAGTTTGCGCAATCCTTTTTGATACACCCTGTATAGACAAATCATTGGTTTGTATGCAAATGACTGGAGTTGCGTTTCACTGTGACTGATAGAATGACCATGAGAGTGCACTAGTTTGTTCGTGTTTAGTGTTGTTAACAGGCGTGGTAGGGTACATAATGGGCAGCCTGGTAGTGTACATAAGGGACGTTTAGCGATCACTGTAAAGGACAAACAGACGTTGCAGACTTTGTTATTAACATTGAAAGTGACCTCGTTGAGGGTTTCCATTTGTTCACCTGGTCGAGTCATCAAGTATCCACATTTTTGGGACATTTGGATGTGAATGTGGGCCATGGGTGTCTGGACATTTGCCACGCCGCACATTTGCCACGAGTTCACCTGCTCCGAAGGGTTGGGTCCCGTGTCTCCCCCCCCCCCCTCCTCCTCCTCCTCCTCCTCCTCCTCCTCCTCCTCCTCCGCCCAGTCTGCTTTCGAAGTTCCTAACGTGACCATTAGTATGGAAGTTATTACAACGAACAACGGCAGGCCTCCTGCTCATTACAAAGGTTATGCGTAACGCGTATCTTAGACAGAGGTAATCTAAAGAAGGTGTTGTTACATGGATGTGCTTACGCCGAAAAGCGGGTCATTGCAAGGAAAAATTGCTTTCGAGGAATGGAGAAGTGTTGAACGTATTAGAACATCTCTGTGGACCACCTGACGATGCGGTTCTGAAAGTGAGAAAGCAAGTGGAAAGGGCGAAGAGAAGGTCTCGAGAAGAAACTACAAAGTTTTCGGAGATATACGCGGATGGAATGGGAAATCTACGTAATAAAGTTTATGACTTTGCTACGGTGATGCCTAATTCAGAATCTATGAAGAGAACCATGCGTCGTCGGTGGAGTCAAGAGCGGGCGAACCAACAAGAGCCTAAGAACTCTTACGAAATTGATCTTCATGAAGATCTATTAAAATGGATGGGAGATGGTAGTAGTTTTCTTCTGGAAGACGATAGATTAGAGATGAGAATAATGATTTTTAGGGGAAGCGAAGGAAAAGAAAGTTTAAAAACATGTTCCCACTTTTTTATGGATGTAAAATTTAAGAGATGCAGCAAGCAGTTTGCACAGATCTACGCCATACACGTAGACTTAGGAGGTCCGATTAAAGAAACAAACATTCTTCCTACTGTATTTGCACTGCTCCCTAATAAGAAGAAAGATAAATTTGTTCGTCTGTTTCGTCTGATAAAACAGGCAGTCTCTGAGTCGTGTCCTAAACAAGTAAAGGTGGACTTTGAGGCAGCTGCGATATCGGCCATTCGTCAAGTTTTTCCCACAACTGAAATAAATGGATTCTGTTTCCATATGAAGAAGAGTTTATGGAGAAGAATACGAGTTCTCGGTCTGACTGAGGAGTACCGCTAGAACGGGGATTTAAGACGTCACGTCAGCATGTGTGCAGCGCTGGCAGTTGTAAAACCAGAGGACGTAAAGAATGGATGGATTGAGATTCATGCAGAAGCTTCTGATAACGGAAGGTTATCTGAATTTTTTGACTGCTTTGTGGATAACTGGCTAGAGAATGAGGATATCACAATAGAAATGTGGGACTGTTACGGAAAAAGGCACCGAACGACTAATGCTATTGAAGGGTGGCACAACAAAATAAATAGTATTATTGGAACCCCTCACCCTAGAATCAACTATTTGGTGGAGTGCTTGAAAAAGGAAGCAGAGCTCACAGACTGCATGTACATGAAATTGGAAATGAATCTTGAAGGTAAGAAGAGGAAGAAGAAGTACTTGAAGCTGGACGACAGGATAGAGAGAATCGTAAAGAATTATGAAGAGACTGGCAACATTAGGCCTTGCTTGAAAGCCATAGCCCATATTCAGAAACTGGACTAAAATACGTTAAAAATGAATACCACTGAGTCCTCGCAGATTACTGAGATAAAATTATTAAAACATTGAAGCAGCATTATCGGAGCTAATATTAAGTTGTAATTGTAAAAAGTGTGTACATTAGTTTAGCGTGTTTAGGCTGATTTTACACATTCCAGAATGGTAAATGGTCATTTATCATTTTCACGGTCCAAAGCCTGTGCAAAGTGTGATGCGAATCAGCCTTTAATGTAAAAATTAAAAAGTGTTTCAAGCCTCACAAAAGTATCCCTATTGTTGTCACGTTAAGATAACTTTTTTTCTACCTTCCAATATTATGGCCATACTAGTAAATAATTGTGAGTTCTAAAATAATTTTCTGAAGCTTCAGAATCGCAACCATCACCTAAAATATCATGGTTTGTTAAACTGATAGTATACGCTTTTGTAAAAGAAAATGAGAACTGAACCTTTGAATTGCACCTAAAATTGACATCCCAAAATTGATCTGATCCTAAGGTTAACAATTGTGGCACCTCAAATATTTTTAGCTGCAAACATTTATTGTAGATGTAAATCTACTTAAGTACATTTAGGTATAGTCCTTTAAAAATTAAATTTTCTTACTAAATTGTTGATTGTCTTTAAACAGGTCAGTAAAAGCAAGGAGCTTACTTCTGAAAATTAATTGTTACTAAAGAACATCAGAAACAAATGTATTAGACCTACTTTTCTTATAGACTAGAGGCTTTTTGAAAATATACTTGATCATTTCCTCTGTCACTGACATTGTAATTTCAGTTGCTTTGCAGCACCAGGGATATCTACTTCTAAATTATGTTTGCAGCTCTTCTCATTTCGAATTCTGGAATATTCACTTCGTCTTCTTTGGTGTAGGAATTTCAGAAAATGCATTTACTAACTCCACTTCAGTGGCACTGTCATCAGTAACATTACCGTCGCTGTCGCGCAGTAAAGGTACTTACTGAGCCTTTCCGCTGGTTTACTTATCGTGGGACCAGTATGTCTTTGGATTTTCCGCCACATTTCTAGAGCGAGTTTCGTTGTGGAAACTATTAAATGTAATAAGCATTGAAATCCGTACCAAATTTAGAGCCTCAGTAAAACTTCACCAATCTTGGAGATTGCCTTTTGCGGTGCTCCTGCAACAGCTTTCTGTCGTGTTTAGTGTACAATGGGGGATCAGTTCCGTCTCTTATTAATTTATTTGGTATGAATATCTCGAGTGCTGTTCATACTATTTCTTTGAACTTAGCCACATATGGTTGCTTTCTCTGTGACCCTGTAAATACCAAAGCTAAACAATGTAGAACAACAACGTACGTTATAAGCGTAGCATTCTGTATTACTTCATTTCCTTATTTCTAACATTTTAAAATTGTAAGTCGACTTTAGATGACATGTCAATCATAGATGTTCTTATATCTATTTAGTGAACATGTTTTCAGTTATGTTTTGAACATTGTCCCGCTACACTTTATTAACTACATCTACATCCATACTCCGCAAGCCACCTGACGGTGTGTGGCGGAGGGTACCTTGAGTACCTCTATCGGTTCTCCCTTCTATTCCAGTCTCGTATTGTTCGTGGAAAGAAGGATTGTCGGTATGTTTCTGTGTGGGCTCTAAACTCTCTGATTTTATCCTCATGGTCTCTTCGCGAGATATACGTAGGAGGGAGCAATATACTGCTCGACTCTTCGGTGAAGGTATGTTCTCGAAACTTTAACAAAAGCCCGTACCGAGCTACTGAGCGTCTCTCCTGCAGAGTCTTCCACTGGAGTTTATCTATCATCTCCGTAACGCTTTCGCGATTACTAAATGATCCTGTATCGAAGCGCGCTGCTTTCCGTTGGATCTTCTCTGTCTCTTCTATCAACCCTGTCTGGTACGGATCCCACACTGCTGAGCAGTATTCAAGCAGTGGGCGAACAAGCGTACTGTAACCTACTTCCTTTGTTTTCGGATTGCATTTCCTTAGGATTCTTCCAATGAATCTCAGTCTGGCATCTGCTTTACCGACGATCAACTTTATATGATCATTCCATTTTAAATCACTCCTAATGCGTACTCCCAGATAATTTATGGAATTAACTGCTTCCAGTTGCTGACCTGCTATTTTGTAGCTAAATGATAAGGGATCTTTCTTTCTATGTATTCGCAGCACATTACACTTGTCTACATTGAGATTCAATTGCCATTCCCTGCACCATGCGTCAATTCGTTGCAGCTCCTCCTGCATTTCAGTACAATTTTCCATTGTTACAACCTCTCGATATACTACAGCATCATCCGCAAAAAGCCTCAGTGAACTTCCGATGTCATCCACAAGGTCATTTATGTATATTGTGAATAGCAACGGTCCTATGACACTCCCCTGCGGCACACCTGAAATCACTCTTACTTCGGAAGACTTCTCTCCATTGAGAATGACATGCTGCGTTCTGTTATCTAGGAACTCTTCAATCCAACTAATGTTTTTAGAGAGTAAATTAATATGGAGTATGTCGTTCTTCTTTTAAAACATTCACATACCCATTTATTCTTTCCCTATTGTCTTTTTGGGTATGCAGTTGTAGTAATCGAAGTAGGCACAAATGCAGTGATCAAAAGGAAATGATTAGCGTACATTCGCATTCTCATTACATCGTTCCTTTCTTGTTGCTCCCATGCCGATGGACTGTTTCTATGGCAATCAGTAAGCGTGAAAGGAAGCTACCGTACAGACAGAGGAATCTACATTTATACTTGGCAGAACTAATTACATACTGACATAATCGTCGGTATTGCTTTCGTTTCCCAAAAGTTAAAAATATTCCGATTTCGGAAATGAAGCTCTGTATTTGGCCAAGATGTCGAAGAAGAAGGTCCCTTGCGTACTGGGTGTATCGAGTAAGATGTGAAGACAGCGGTTTTAAAGCGGACAGAGGTAGTGCGGGGAAGGGCGTCCCTTACCTGAGGGATCGCTACTCAAGCTACCTGGCGAAGGGGCAAGTGTGGCAAATGTCCGGCGTGGCAAATGTCCGGCATTCGGCCTATGTTGGACTGCATGGGAACATGAGGGCAGGCATACATGTTGTAAAGGTTTCGGTCAACCGCATCTGACCACCACTAGGGATGACTATTGTATTATGCATACAGCACATCGTAATCCCCTAACATCTGCGGTTGCCATCCGAGAACAAGTAGTGGACTCCCTCCCGCATTGTTGGTCGGGAACAAGCTGCAGCCGGACTAGGGAATTCCATCGCATGCGTAGGCTGCCGTTAAACATCACATGGCTGCATTTGGAGTTGTGCTGTCACTGTAAAACAAGGACTGCTGATGAATGGCGTCGCATTTTCGGCACCGAATCGTCCTTCTCCACTACCCTAGTAGACCATCGTCGGCAAATATGGTGGTGCCCTAGGAAGAGGTCCAATTCTTCCAATGTTTTGGAGAGGCACCGCGGGTTTGGTACTTACCTCGTGCAGTATCGAGCCATGGACGTTATTTCAGGTCATGGATGGTACTGAGTAAGGGAACTGTGACTGCAGAGCATTATGTCACGGATTTCTGCATCCTCATGTGTTACCTGTCAGGTGAAATTATTGCGGTGATACTTTTCAACAGCGCAAAGCACGTTCACATATGGCACGTGTCTCTATGGACAGCCTGAGTGACGTTGAGGTACTCCTTTTGGCTAGCAAGGTCACCAGTCCTGTCCCAGACAGAACGTAAATAGAGTTCGTATGACAACTCCAGCCGACTGCCAGTGTCCAGGATACCAAGGACCACTTACAACTGTTTTTTTTTTTTCAATTCAAACGCTTTAAGATATTTTATTTTGTTTCTACAGCAACCAGTTTCGGCAATTCATTTTGCCATCTTCAGGCCCCATACGTTTTTTTCTAATCAACAAGCTTATCGCATAGCGGCACAAAACTAGATATCGTGAATCCCAATCGTTGTGCAGCTGATTCAAAAGGTTCAAATGGCTCTAAGCACTATGGGTCTTAACATCTGAGGTCATCAGTCCCTAGACTTAGAACTACTTAAACCTAACTAACCTAAGGACATCACACACATCCATGCCCGAGGCAGGACTCGAACCTGCGGCTGTAGCAGCAACGCGGTTCCGGACTAAAGGCCTAGAACGGCTCGGTTACAGCGGCCGGCGCAGCTGATTCATACGAAAGCATGACAATCCAACGAAAAGAAGAAATCATCAAGAACTTCTATTTTGACATGTGGAGTTGGCAACATGTGTCAAAGAATGAACCATGTGTGCAGTATAATGTCAAAGAGAATGGAAAATAGGCGTAATCTGTTTGATTTTTGACCATATTAGCAATAAAGTACGAGTTAAGTAATGATTTATGTTTATTTATTACAAAATATTGAGCCGGCCTTTGTGGCCGAGCGGTTCTAGGCGCTTCAGTCCGGAACCGCGTTACTGCTATGGTCGCAGGTTCGAATCCTGCATCGGACATGGATGTGTGTGTTGTCCTTAGGTTAGTTAGGTTTAAGTAGTTCTAAGTCTAGGGGACTGATGACCTCAGATGTTGTCCCATACTGCTCAGAGCCATTTGAGACATTTGAACAAAATATTGAGAAATCCCACATGTTTACTACATAAATTTTAATGTAATGTCAAGAAAATATATGAAGACTGTTTACAGTGGATTGGAATTCTTCCCTCTACCTTCACATTAAAGAAAAATGAGATGAAAGACGGAATTTCAGCATGATTTTATTATCTGGAAAAATTTCTAGTGTTTGCTGAGAAGTTTAGTCTTTTGGAAATGGTGGGTTTCTCAATATTCCTACTCAAATCGAGAAGAGAGAGGGAGAGAGGGGGGCAATGTGTGTTTGTGTGTGTGTGTTTTGTGCGTATGTGTGTGTGTGTGTGTGAGAGAGAGAGAGAGAGAGAGAGAGAGAGAGAGAGGCACAGAGAGAGATAGAGAGAGAGAGAGGATGAGTTAACGTGTGCCAGAGTGGGTATAAATAAACTCGTTGATATCGTTGCCACGGCTTCAGCCTTAGAACTGGTGCGCTCTATCGAGCATACGGAATTCCCGCTCATAAAGACAAATTTCAGCGCCTCTGCCTACCGCCTGTGCTCCACCCCTCCCCCACCCCCTCATAACGGACGGCGTCCGCCGGGAGCTCGTGGCATTGCCGGCAACAGACGTCGCATCCTGAGTTACGACCAAGACGCTGCGCAATCTCCGGCCGCTGCCACTGCTGCCCGCCACACTTGCAGGCGACACACGCTTTTCATCTCGTCTCCTCCCTCGCTGTTCCGGGCCGCCGCTATAAACTTATTGCGTCCTTCGACCACGAGGGACAGCTAAGATATGAAAAGTGGTTAATCGACGTTATCTTTGGCCGTGACCAGTATGAATATCGACTGAAACCACGAATTGCTATAACCAGTCGCATTTATTGTATAGTAACTACGTGACATTTTCAGGAGGAGAGCGATCTCTGTATCAGTGTCAAAAAACTTCCAAACTAAAAGTTTTATTGCCCAGTTCGGAGCCAAGTATGGCTTTATTGAACCATGAATTTAACTTTCAAAATCTTTTCTTAGAGAATTTACTTTATGTACTAGCGATTTATCGAGAACCTTAACACATTTAACACTATGTAAGCGTGGAAGTAGTTGCCAATTGGTAACTGATGAAACAAATAAAAATTTTTTTAATAAATGGAAATTTTATTCCTAAAAGCCGCCCTTTTTATTTTTGAAACGGATTTAAAATTATAATCAGAAAGCACCCTGTAAATATCAAGTTACAATTTATTCAGAGGCAGAAATAGCAATTTTTTTTATATTATGGGCTTTCGGGCTCAGAACCTTGCCGCTGCCTTTTAACACGGACGTAGTCACGACCGCTCACAACAACCTCTGGAAGACTACACTGGTGCAAATCTGTAACACACCAGATTACTTTAAACTAAAAATTTTAACAACTCACACCAACACACAAACTATGCATCCCGTAAGAGGGATGGGAATGGTACAACACTCACATTAAAAATTATTTGCCATCGAAAGTGCAGCCGGCCGCGGTGGCCGTGCGGTTCTAGGCGCTGCAGTCCGGAACCGCGGGACTGCTACGGTCGCAGGTTCGAATCCTACCTCGGGCATGGATGTGTCTGATGTCCTTAGGTTAGTTAGGTTTAAGTAGTTCTAAGTTCTAGGGGACTGATGACCACAGCAGTTAAGTCCCATAGTGCTCAGAGCCACTTGAACCACTTGAACCGAAAGTGCAACTTGTTTTTAAGAGAACTCTTACGGTGAGAGGGTGGCAACTTTATATACTAAAATGACCATTTAAATAAAATCCATGAAACGCAGTTTTACATAAAATGTACCAACATGCTGTACATTACACATATACCACCACGCAAGATGATAGGCAAGATAAAAACATATTTCAGGAATTCGGCCTTTACACCTTAAGCAATAAATTCGTTAACACCGAATCCGACAAACATGACAGAGGCAGCTATTAACGTATGGCAGACCGACAGACAGACCTACACTAACTGCCTAACAAATGCGGACGAGAGACAAACGAGCAAACCGGGATGCGAGACTGACCAAGAAAACAAGTAGAATTTAACAAGTAACTGAAACAACATATCAGGAATCACTTAACTTCTAGTAACTGCGATTTCTGGCGAAGACCTGGCGCAGCAGCCCCACAACGCTCTCCCGAACCGTCCGCTGCCAGTCGCTTCAACGGACGCAGGAAGGCGCGCCGATCTCCCGTCTCACGGCGTCTCAGCTCGCCTCGGCCAGACCGACGTCGTGGGTTGACTCCTGTTGCTCTCGTGACGGTCACGAAGCCATTATCCCTCGCTAAACGGCGCGGGCCACTGGACTGACTTGGCGACCTCACATGCGCCAACGCTCAAGACGGACAAGTAATTTTGTGTCCCAGTGCGCGACCGACCAACCGATCGATCCAACCGCCAATGCCCATTCCCTAACCAAACTCGAGCAGACTGGCGGCCTAACACATACTAGCACTACGGACGACAGACACTGACTGCCCCACACTGACCCGGCTGACCAATTGACCACACTCGCCGAGACTGACAGACTGACCCACTGCCGAGTTTTTTTTTTCCTTTATTGTATTTCGATTCCCCCCGAAGGGGGCGGGCTGGCAGCAGCTTATTACGTTGCTCTGCAGCCTACAGACTTTTTAAAACGTAAAAAAGAAGATAAGAAACAATAAAAGCAGGCATAAAACGGTGACTGAAATTGTAAAACGGCGGAAAATTGTGGAAAAAAGCGGATGGAAGGGGGGGAAGGGAGCCCAGGAAAAGGATGGAGGAAAGGAGGGGGGGGGGTGATGATCAGAGTTAATAGGAGGGATAAATGAAGGGAGAGAGGGCATCATCCGAGAGGGGGAGTTGATGGAAGCCACCTTGGGAAAGGGGATGAAGGGTGTAGAGATAGAGGGTAGGGGACACACAACAGTGAAGACGTGGCAGGGGGCGGGGGTGGGAGAGGAGAGGAGCAACCAGGGGGTGAGGGGGATCAAGGCGGCGGGAGGTGTAGAGTATGCGGATATGTTCGAGGGACAGGAGCAGATGGGGGAAAGGAATGAGGTCATAGAGGATCCACGTGAGGGACGGGAGGCGTATACGGAAGGCGAGGCGGAGTGCATGACGCTCAAGGATCTGGAGGGACTTATAGAATTTGGAGGGGGGGCAGATACCCAGGTGGGACTGGCATAACAGAGGATGGGATGGATTAAGGATTTGTAGGTGTGGAGGATGGTAGAGGGGTGCAACCCCCATGTCCGGCCAGAGAGGAGTTTGAGGAGTCGGAGGCGGTTGTGGGCTTTGGATTGGATGGAGCGGAGATGAGGGATCCAGGTGAGGTGACGGTCAATGGTGAGGCCAAGGTAGGTGAGGGTGGGGGTGAGGCGGACAGGACGGGCGCAGACAGTAAGGGAGAAATCCAGGAGCCGGAAGGAGTGAGTGGTATGACCTACGATGATTGCCTGGGTCTTGGAAGGATTAATTTTCAGGAGCCACTGGTTACACCATGTGTCAAATAGGTCAAGGTGATTCTGGAGAAGGCGTTGGGACCGTTGGAGGGCAGGAGCGAGGGCGAGGAATGCGGTGTCATCGGCATATTGCAATAGGTATACTGGAGGGGGGGGCGGGTGGGTTGGGGCATATCTGCCCACTGCCGAGCTCATAGAGCCACTTAAATGCACGTGAACAGGCAACTGTTCCCCCCTTCCCACCGGAGGGAGACATCAAAGCTGCGATTGCCACAGCGGCGCCACCACCAGAAACGGAAGGCGACTGCTTCACACAACACACCGTGGCGCGCTCTTCAAAACAGCAAATTTTATGACGGCTCATGTATGATTCACGTTTTCTGAAGATGTCAAGAAAACTTTGCTGAAATAGGTAATCAGTGTATGTATCAACTGCCATCTGGGCAATAAGACTTCTGTTTTGGAAGCTTTTTTACGTTTGTTGTATAACTAGCTGAATACCCAGCGTCGCGTGGGTATGTACACCTATTTATTCCAATCTTGTGCCAGTCTACCTCCTTCCTCCCACTCTCTTTGCCTATCTCCTCCTTCACTCCCTCTCTATCCATCTCTCCCCACTCTCTATCTGCTCCCCTCCCCCCTCTCTGTCCAACTGCTCTTTCCCTCTCTGTTTCTCTCCTCCTCCCCCATCTGATTCCATTTCCACCTCCCCCGTCTCTCTGTCCATCTCCCCCCCCCCTGTCCCTGATCAGTTCTTCCTCTTTGCTTTTTCTGTCCAGTTCCTCCTCTCCCCTCTCTCTGTCCATCTCCTTGTCCTCCCTTTCTCTCTCAGTTTCCTCTTCCCCCTCTCTCTGTTCATCTTTCTCTTCTCTCTGCCTGGCTCTTCCTCCCCGTTCCTCTGTTCATCTCTTCCTGTTTCCTTTCTCTGCCCATCCTCTCCTCCCTCCTCTGGTTGTCCCCCCTCTCTCTATCCACCTCTTCCTGTCCCCTGTCTGTGGCCATCTCCTCCCTCCCCCCCCCCTCTCCCTCACTCGTAGAGGAGGCTGGTCATTCTTACCACCATAGTACTTCTTTCCAGACTGTAACTAATATGTGTACCACATTTGGCTGGTGTCGTTCCAGGGGTTTACAGTGAGCTTTTTACTCGTAGCTTTGAAGTCATACATATATTTCACATATTCCACACGTATTTGTACGCAATTTTCACCTGTTTCTCTAGTGAGTTTCGCTCCCTGCACCTTCATTTTCACTCAGCTTATTGTTTATGGCATCATATCTCCTGAACTGTGTGTCGTACAATGATATGGTTTTCTAGGTACGTTCAGCGGCATATGTTAATACTGTCTCCGAAATATGTCCCGAATAGACGTAGTTCAAAATAAGCAATAAATTGAAAGGTCATACACGATGCCGCAGTTTTTCACGCATCTCAGTATTTGACGTCATACTTCCTAAACTAATTGTCGTACAATGATATGTTTTTATAGTTACATGTGGAGGATTTTATCTCCATCATTAGGTGAATTTATCCAAGTTAATTAGGTATTAAGTTCGATAATACTATCTGCAAAATGTGTTGGGTATGGAGTCACTGCTAAAGAAGTAATAAATTAAAACGTCAACCTCATGCGGCAGTTTTACTGCATGAAAATCGAAAATATAGTAAGCGATAAACTACACGAGCTTTCGGCCAAAGCACTCCCTGGCAATTGTCAAAGTGGTATGAGTATTGTCAAGTCGTACCACTTTCATACCACTTGACAATGGCCAAGGAGTGCTTGGCCGAAAGCTCGTGTAGTTTTAAGCAATTGACGCGGTTGGAAACCCGAGAACATTTTATTCAATGTTATCGCCCCGAGACTCTGCATTCTTACATTTTCTTATTTTATCATTTTGTGCGGAGTCGTCAGCGAGAAAAAGTTTTGTAAAGGTTTGTAATTATGTGTAAAGCTTGTTGCAACTGCTCTCGGTCTCAAATACTGGACGACAAATGCGTGGATATTCATGCGTCGTGGGCTACACTACTTTTGTACCCCAGCTCCCACTCATTTGATACGTAAGCGGTTCTTACCTCCACAGCGATAATTTCCAGACAGTAACTGATACGTGTACCATGTTTGGCTGAGATCGGTCCCGTGGTTTAGGAGGAGGTGTGGCACATACATACATGCATACATTTATACACACGTGCATCCATTTTTATAGTACGTCTTTTTCGCTGTGCGTTTCGGAGGATTATATCTCCATCATTACGTGGATTTATCTAAGTTGATTAGGTATCATGTTCGAATGTAATACATTTCCTTGAATGAAAATCTTCTGTCCAGAAATAAGCACGGAATTAGGAAACACTGTTCATGTGAAATACAGTTTGTCCTTGTCTCCCACGATGTCCTGTGGGCCATAGATGAACTGCACGTTCGTAGATTTCCCGGAAGCGTCTGACAGTGCCAAACTGCAGACTGTTAATGAAGGCCCGAGGTTACGGAAAGGGATTTAAAATATGTAAGTGGTTCTATGTAAATTATCTTCATTAGATTTTATAGGAAGTCTGGGTCACATGTTTTTTTTTTTTCAACGCGTTGTGAAATCTGAGCTAATTAACTAATTCGAAAAGTGGTCCCTTAACCAAACCGACTAGGTTAACTGGCCCAGCTAGTAAAAACAGTGGAAATGCATTGAATAAACTAAATTTTAGCTTCAAAACTTTGTAAAGGTGCATCGCAACAACATTTAGTTGCCATTGTTTATACATCAAATATAACTCACCGGAAATTCAGATAAGAACATTCATAGCGAAGGCTGTATTGGTTAGTTGATAGATTTGCCGAAGGAGTACAAACAGGGAGGTTTGCCTGTAGTGAACTAGGAACATCACAGTAAACCTAAATGAGGATGGCCGGACGCGGGTTTGAACCGTCGTCCTTCCGAATGTGAGCCCAATGGGCTAACCATTGCGCCACCTCGCTCGTCGAACATCATGTCGAGTTAGATGTTGGATCTTTGTAAAAGGTGGGTTTTTGGAAAACTTTTGACAAATAAATCAGCAACATCTCTGTAATTATGGTCATGTTTCAGCCATGTCTGGAAAACAAATACACGCTTTTCTCCAGCTGAATTTCTTTTTATTGGTTCTCAGATAACAGCAAACAACATAACCTCAAACTGCCAGTGTCAACTGACTTCTGGGTATTACGCAGTAGTCAGTTTGCAAACGAATTTCCATCGCATTTTCGATCTGCTTTACTTTGTGGTTTTCTGTCTGCGTGGGGTTGAAGACTGTAAAGGGTTTGTGTCACCGTGTCTGGTATGTTCTCGGTATCTGATTTTGAAATTTCTGCTCGTTTGGTCTGCATAGAATTTTTTGCAGTCATTACAGTTGATTTTATATACTTATGGCTGTGTGTGTGTGCTACTAGTTTCAGCTCAGCCAAAAATTCCACTGCTGAGACATTACATATCAAGAAAATAACAATTTCGTCTACGCTAAACCTACAATAAGCAACAACAGAAGGTATCAGAAAGCGACAGCGTTGACGAAATGTTATGGGAGTATGTACTACGACAGATATATACAGAATTGTTGTTAGTTATAAATAGGTACAGATATGTGAACTAGCAACTCCATATGTTTGCAAACAGTTTGATAATAGTCATCGAGCTGAAATAAGCTCATAGCACATAACATTTTAATAAAAAGTGTTTGAATATAGCAGCGTTGGCCTACTGTACATACAATATACACAGTCGTTTTACCTTTGCGACTGAAGCAGGAAAGGGAATGACTAACAGTGGTTCAAGGTACCCTCCGCCACGCACCGTATAGTAACTTGAGGAATACGGTTGTAGATCTAGATTTAGATGTACTGTTGTAACCTCCCAACAGTTTATTATATTCCATAACCTCTCAATAAAAAAGTGATATATAACCTTTCAATAATTAACTGACTGTGAATCTAAACTGGTAAATCTGGACGTCAGCAATGCTGCGTCATGGCCCTGAAAAGTTATTCTGAATAAACTGAAAATTCTTACCTCAATTATGTCGCCGGATAACGCGTATATATCTGCTCCTATAAGAAATTTTTCTGGCACAGCCCAGTGCAATGCTGGCCACTAGATTTGTTATGTATAAAAAGAAACAACTGATTTTTCTTTACGATAATCGGGATGACCATGGATAGGAGAAATTAGTAAAATCTTTAAATTCAGATGAATGATTGTGAAAAGTTATTTTTATAAGAAATATTATTATTAAAAGATTTTTTAAAAACATTTACATGGGACTTGACATAACAATAGCACAAAATCAGTTGTTACAAATTACACATGCGCGCGGCTATAAATAATAATAATTTTTGCTTTTCCCTTATACTATATCGCTCAGGCACCGCCATCGCTCCCCACGACCGGCCCAACCAACTCCATACACACGACTGCTAGCTACTACTACTTACTCCTACTGCCACACAGTTCCTACTGCATACAACACTGCTCTTTGGTCTGAGATTCTCTTATAGCTTACATATCGCAGGCAGCGCGTGAGCAATCAATCGAAATTACATCTGCTCGAATGCGCTAGCAGTAAATTCCTTTGTCGTAGCCCTCTTACACTGTGTATACATGTTGCGTCAAAAAAATGTATACACACTTTGAAGCGTCATAGAAAATCTATTTCCCGTTCTATAATGTTAAATTTCTGGAAATGGAAAGCTTAAAGTCCAATTGGTAAAATAAATGTACTTTGCAAATGTGATTAATGTTCAAATTGGTGGCCTTCAGCATCAATACATTTCTGAGTACGAGTCACCACTGATTCCATACATTGTACCAAAGTGTCCAATGAGATTTCTGCGCACACCGCCTGAATGTCACTCCAAAGTGTGTCCACGTTACGTGGTTTACGTTTGTACACCTCATATTTTACTGTGCCCCATTAGAAGAAATCCAGCGGCGTGAGGTCTGGAGAATGTGCAGGAAACTGGATTGGTCCCCTGCGTCCTATCCACTGGCTTGGCACATTGTGATCCAGATATGCTCGTAGGTCCCTATGATAGTGCGGTGGGGCGTCATCTTGTTGGAAATAAAACTCATCATTACCGTATAATGCAAGAATGGCAGGGAATATGGAGTCAGCAAGCATTGTCAGGTACGTTTCTCCAGTAACGGTACCTTCAAAGTGGAAAGGCCCAATGAGTCCCCTTGCAGACAAACCACACCACACATTTACACCAGGCAAATTTACAGCCTTTTCAACTGTAATGTGAGGATTATCTTCAGCCCAGTACACACAATTGTGCCTATTGACAGTTCCATCGAGTTTGAATTGGGCTTCATCCAACCAAATTATGCTACCCATAAATCCCGTTTCACGTCTCACCGTCTCCTGAACCCATTCACAAAATTCTAACCTTCGATGTGGATCGTCGTCACTTAGCTGTTGTACCAGCCTTGGAATGTACACACGAAACTTGCCTTTCTTCAGAATGCGTAGCACACTACTAGCACTTACATTACTCCCACGTGCCGCTTGCCTTGAAGATTTTTAAGGCGAACACTGAAACAGTTCAAAGACCGCAGTTGTGGAATCATCACTTGTAGATGTACGAGGTCGCCCTGATCGACCTTTATGCTCATCACACACTGTTCCATGAATTTCGAATTTGTCTTGTAGACGTGTAATTGTTAACCTTGAAGGTGGTTCTGTACCATTCTCACTTCTCCACTGTCTTAGAACCGCAGCTACATTCTCAAACTTCCAGTACCACTTAATTATCTGCTTCCGCCCTTCAAAGCTCAAACGCACGTCCGCCATGTTGCAGTTACTTCCTTGCCACTGCTGCCACCTGTTGAAGAAACATAACATTACTTTCGCACAGATATTTAACCTTGTAGAACGGGAAATAAATTAAAAGAAACAACAAGTTCGCTGTTACCAGTCGCCGTTTTATTTATTTCCACGACGCGTTTCGAAGGTTTAAACCTCCATCATCGGGTGGATTTACATTAGTTAGTATTACATTTGTGTGTGTGTTGTGTTACGATTTTTGGAGGAACTTGTGGTACTGCCTAGTGGAGAAACAAGACACTATTTCAGAATATGGTTTAGGATTACTTTTGACAAAAAATTAATTAATTAAACTGATATCTAATTGTAAACTTTAAATAAGTAAACTAGAGTACCTCCAGTGGTCATATGTTCCTTTTGCTGTCGTAACACATCACATGTATACTGCCACATTTGTAAACAAATATGGCATCTGGAATGTATATTCTTTGCACTTTGCGATTATGTCTTATCTTCTGCTATACGAACCTTGCACCCAGCTGATTCCAGATGCCACATTTGTTTACAAATGTGGCAGTATACATGTGATGTGCTACGACAGCAAAAGGAATCTGTGACCACTGGAGGTACTCTAGTTTACTTATTTAATGTTTACCATTAGATATCAGTTTAATTAATTAATTTTTTCGTCAAAAGTAATCCTAAACCATATTCTGAAATAGTGTCTTGTTTCTTCACTAGGCAGCGCCACAAGATCCTCCAAAAATCGTAACACAACACACACACACACGAATGTAATACTAACTAATGTAAATCCACCCGATGATGGAGGTTTAAACCTTCGAAACGCGTCGTGGAAATAAGTAAAACGGTGACTGGTAACAGTGAACTTGTTGTTTCATTTAATATCGGTAACAGTCACGGTAAAGCCTAACCTAAAAATGTTCGCATTTAAAGGGAAATAAATTGTCTATGACAGTTAAAGTGTGTATACATTTTTTGACGCACCCTGTACAATGTTTGGTCATTGTGTCACACTATCTTTCAGCAGTAACAGGCTCCTTTTCTAATCATATTTCCGAAGAATATTATACACTTAACTGAAGTAGTCCAAGTTTCTAGTCGCTGCAAGCGAATAAATGTTGATACAACATATAGAGTGCCCGCATCTCGTGGTCGTGCGGTAGCGTTCTCGCTTCCCACGCCCGGGTTCCCGGGTTCGATTCCCGGCGGGGTCAGGGATTTTCTCTGCCTCGTGATGGCTGGGTGTTGTTTGCTGTCCTTAGGTTAGTTAGGTTTAAGTAGTTCTAAGTTCTAGGGGACTTATGACCACAGCAGTTGAGTCCCATAGTGCTCAGAGCCATTTGAGCCACAACATATAGAGTAGCAATTTCATACATACCTACCTGCCTATGTGCGGTGAACTTGTATAATCTTATCATCTCAAATGATTTGGTGCCTAACAAGCTATGGCCACACTTCCTTGGATTCAAGCACTTTCTAACAACCCTACCACAACAAAGGTCAAAATTTAATAATGATTGTGGTGTTGCTCATGCTGCTAAATACTGCATTTTCGGGCAACAACACAGTTATTATGTGGCAGGTGTCATTAGAGCACAGTTAATAAAGTCATTTCATGTAATAATGAATAAACTAGGCACTCATCTTTTCGTGTTTCCCACGCTGGTCTCGTTGTAAAATCATGGCTCAATCGTCGAAAATCTAGGTGGTGATGATTCCAAGCTCGGATGCAAAGAGGCCTAGGTTTTATTCTGCTATATTCAAAAGTTTTGTAGATGCGCTTCACAAACCATTCTTGAAGATTAAACCTTTCAAAGTTAGCACAATAGTGATGTAAAAAAATAATCAGCACTCCGAATTTAAGTTACACTTCCTTTTAATTGCTTTTATTGTAATATCACGTAACACATAAAACATCACATCACAATACAAAACATACTTGAAAACATTTTCCTCACAGTCACTGTTAAAGTTCACATTTTATAAGCTGACTACAATATGCGTCTTTCCAACATGACGTCCAAGACTCGACCTTTTCAAGGTCCAACTCTCTAACAACCAACTAATAATCGCCTACGCGCCCAAAAATCAGAGTTACAAGTAGGTCAAAGATCATAGTGACAAAAGAAAGAATACACATAAGAATAATATCATTGCAATATAAACATGTCGATGTATCAAAGTACCTCTACATGAATCAAATCAAATCTGAATGTTGTCTCAGAAATATGTTAAGTAGTTAGCAGAAACACCGTAGAACAGGGCTTCACAACATACGTGCTCGCGGAGCAAGTGAGCACGCTACCCCCACTACCGGACCAGAGCGGAGAGTGGGGAAAGTCACGTGGGGCACACAACAGCTGCCGCCAGTCAATGTAAATCCGCGGCCATCTGCAGGGATATCACTCACGAATTATTACTGCGACAAATGAAACAAATAAAGGAGAATGTACACATGCCACATAATTTTATTAGCTTAGTGTATGCCTCTACATTTGTGAACTGTTACACAATAAAAGGTGTCACTGAAGTGTGGGATTCTCGGTAATCTTGTACTTTTTGCCCTTTACAATTGCGTCTATGTTCGGAGTAATCGTTCTTGCGCATTTTAGGCGCAGCGTGCAGTTTAAATTTCCATCAGACAATGCGATTCTCAGGCGCGTCTTGTTACATTTCAGTTGTTCACAAACATACGTGGAACCGAACATTGATATTATTGTAGCCGCCAGTTTGTGCAAACGAGGAAATCTATCCTGAGGGAAGTGTCTGTAGAATTCCAAAATGTTTTTCTTGTTCTGAAATTTGTCTCTGTATTCTCTGTCACACTGCAGGTCAATAATTTCTTGCTGCAGCTCAGGACGAATCTCTTAAATATTCGCTGAATATGGAGAGAACAGATCAAAATCACTCTCTAGTGCTGTCAGATCTTGAAAGCGCTGATCAACTAAACTATGTGAATAACGTTCACAGACTTTGTGAACATCTTGCATGGATGATAATTTAGGAAAATGAGCTAGGTTTCCTGTTTCCAGCTGACTCACCCAAAGTGTCAATTTCATTTTAAAAGCTCGTATTCGATCTATGAAATGAGTAATTAGCAGATCTTTACCTTGTAGTAAAATGTTCAAAGCATTCAGATGGCTAGTTAAATCTGCTAATAACGCGAGATCACATTCAAACGTGCGCGCGCATTTCCCCTCCCTCCCCTACCTCCCTACTCCGCGACCTTGCAGCTGCTCGCGTGCAAGTGCCTGAGCAGACGCGAGTACTCGCGCTCAAAACCGGCCAGTTGTTAAGCCCTGCCGTAGAATATCGCTGGTATCGAGAGGTTGAGTTGAGGTGCCGTAATGGTTGCGTAGTTCAAGTACCATTACAACTTGTGGAGTAACGCCTGGGGCATTGAGCCTCTTAGACATAAGAGCTGTAAGAATAAAAAAATATCTGTACCTCACCGAGAAGTATGAGAAGGCTGGACGTGAGGTGCAGCGACTGCAGTGAGGAAATGTCTTTCCGCAGGACTGATCACGGTGCCGGCGGGCGGGGGCGGCACCTTCCTGGGGGGCTACCTGGTGAAGCGGCTCAGCCTGCACTGCGCCGGCATCATCAAGCTGTGCGTGGCAGCCACGCTGGTGGCCGCCGGCTTCACCGCCTGCTTCTTCCTCACCTGCCCCAACCTGCGCTACGCAGGCATCACCGCGCCCTACGCTGCAGACAGGTCAGTCCTACTATCGACATGCGTCTTCCTCAGAAGCCCCAACCTGCGATATGCCGGCATCACTACACCCTATGCTGCCGACAGTTCAGCCCCCAGGCATAACTACCTTACTTCTTCCTCATCTGCCCCAACCTGCGCCGTATGTTTCAAAAGGTCAGGTCACTGTGTGTACCTCCATAGTACTCACTGCTTCTTCCTTAGCTGTCCCAACCTGCTTTATGCTTGCATCACCGTGCCCTATACCACAGACAGGTGAGTCCACTGCACATACTTACCCATCACCTACTTCTTCCTCAGTGCCCCAACCTTTGCTACGCCTGATGCGGCCCGCCACGAATTCCTTTCCTGTGCTAACCTCTTCATCTCAGAGTAGCACTTGCAACCTACGTCCTCAATTATTTGCTTGACGTATTCCAATCTCTGTCTTCCTCTACAGTTCTTGCCCTCTACAGCTCCCTCTAGTACCATGCAAGTCATTCCCTCATGTATTAGCAGATGTCCTATCATCCTGTCCCTTCTCCTTATCAGTAGTCCGCCCCCGGTAGCTGAGTGGTCAGCGTGACAGACTGTCAATCCAAAGGGCCCGGGTTCGATTCCCGGCTGGGTCGGAGATTTTCTCCGCTCAGGGACTGGGTGTTGTGTTGTCCTAATCATCATCATTTCATCCCCATCGACGCGCAGGTCGCCGAAGTGGCGTCAAATCGAAAGACCTGCACCAGGCGAACGGTCTACCCGACGGGAGGCCCTAGCCACACGACATTTCATTTCCTTATCAGTGTTTCCCACATATTCATTTCCTCTCCGATTCTGCATAGAACCTCCTCATTCCTTACCTTATCAGTCCACCTAATTTTCAACATTCGTCTATAGCACCACATCTCAAATGCTTCGATTCTCTTCTGTTCCGGTTTTCCCACAGTCCATGTTTCACTACCATACAATGCTGCACTCCAGACGTACATCCTCAGAAATTTCTTCCTCAAATTAAGGCCGGTATTTGATATTAATCGACTTCACTTGGCCAGAAATGCCTTTTTTGCCATAGCGAGTCTGCTTTTGATGTCCTCCTTGCTCCGTCCGTCATTGGTTATTTTACTGCCTAGGTAGCAGAATTCCTTAACTTCATTGACTTCGTGACCATCAATCCTGATGTTAAGTTTCTCGCTGTTCTCATTTCTACTACTTCTCATTACCTTCGTCTTTCTGCGATTTACTCTCAAACCATACTGTGTACTCATTAGACTGTTCATTCCGTTCAGCAGATCATTTAATTCTTCTTCACTTTCACTCAGGATAGCAATGTCATCAGCGAATCGTATCATTGATATCCTTTCACCTCGTATTTTAATTCCACTCCTGAACCTTTATTTGTTTCCATCATTGCTTCCTCGATGTACAGATTGAAGAGTAGGGGCGAAAGGCTACAGCCTTGTCTTACACCCTTCTTAATACGAGCACTTCGTTCTTGATCGTCCACTCTTATTATTCCCTCTTGGTTGTTGTACATATTGTATATGACCCGTCTCTCCCTATAGCTTACCCCTACTTTTTTCAGAATCTCGAACAGCTTGCACCATTTTATATTGTCGAACGCTTTTTCCAGGTCGACAAATCCTATGAAAGTGTCTTGATTTTTCTTTAGCCTTGCTTCCATTATTAGCCGTAACGTCAGAATTGCCTCTCTTGTCCCTTTACTTTTCCTAAAGCCAATCTGATCGTCACCTAGCGCATTCTCAATTTTCTTTTCCATTCTTCTGTATATTATTCTTGTAAGCAGCTTCGATGCATGAGCTGTTAAGCTGATTGTGCGATAATTCTCGCACTTGTCACCTCTTGCCGTTTTCGTAATTGTGTGGATGATGCTTTTCCGAAAGTCAGATGGTATGTCGCCAGACTCATATATTCTACACACCAACGTGAATAGTCGTTTTGTTGCCACTTCCCCCAATGATTTTAGAAATTCTGATGGAATGTTATCTATCCCTTCTGCCTTATTTGACCGTAAGTCCTCCAAAGCTCTTTTAAATTCCGATTCTAATACTCGATCCCCTGTCTCTTCTAAATCGACTCCTGTTTCTTCTTCTATCACATCAGACAAATCTTCACCCTCATAGAGGCTTTCAATGTATTCTTTCCACCTATCTGCTCTCTCCTCTGCATTTAACAGTGGAATTCCCGTTGCACTCTTAATGTTACCACCGTTGCTTTTAATGTCACCAAAGGCTGTTTTGACTTTCCTGTATGCTGAGTCTGTCCTTCCGACAATCATATCTTTTTCGATGTCTTCACATTTTTCCCGCAGCCATTTCGTCTTAGCTTCCCTGCACTTCCCATTTATTTCATTCCTCAGCGACTTGTATTTCTGTATTCCTGATTTTCCCGGAACATGTTTGTACGTCCTCCTTTCATCAATCAACTGAAGTATTTCTTCTGTTACCCATGGTTTCTTCGCAGCTACCTTCTTTGTACCTATGTTTTCCTTCCCAACTTCTGTGATGGCCCTTTTTAGAGATGTCCATTCCTCTTCAACTGTACTGCCTACTGCGCTATTCCTTATTGCTGTATCTATAGCGTTAGAGAACTTCAAACGTATCTCGTCATTCCT
This sequence comes from Schistocerca nitens, assembly GCF_023898315.1. NCBI lineage: Eukaryota > Metazoa > Arthropoda > Insecta > Orthoptera > Acrididae > Schistocerca > Schistocerca nitens. Next base: position 1,082,579,877 of record NC_064615.1, on the reverse strand, counting down.
TAGTACTTCCGTATCCCACTTCTTTGCGTATTGATTCTTCCTGACTAATGTCTTGAACTTCAGCCTACTCTTCATCACTACTATATTGTGATCTGAGTCTATATCTGCTCCTGGGTACGCCTTACAATCCAGTATCTGATTTCGGAATCTCTGTCTGACCATGATGTAATTTAATTGGAATCTTCCCGTATCTCCCGGCCTTTTCCAAGTATACCTCCTCCTCTTGTGATTCTTGAACAGGGTATTCGCTATTACTAGCTGAAACTTGTTACAGAACTCAATTAGTCTTTCTCCTCTTTCATTCCTTGTCCCAAGCCCATAGTCTCCTGTAACCTTTTCTTCTACTCCTTCCCCTACAACTGCATTCCAGTCGCCCATGACTATTAGAGTTTCGTCCCCCTTTACATACTGCATTACCCATTCAATATCCTCATACTCTTTCTCTATCTGTTCATCTTCAGCTTGCGACGTCGGCATGTATACCTGAACTATCGTTGTCGGTGTTGGTCTGCTGTCGATTCTGATTAGAACAACCCGGTCACTGAACTGTTCACAGTAACACACCCTCTGCCCTACCTTCCTATTCATAACGAATCCTACACCTGTTATACCATTTTCTGCTGCTGTTGATATTACCCGATACTCATCTGACCAGAAATCCTTGTCTTCCTTCCACTTCACTTCACTGACCCCTACTATATCTAGATTGAGCCTTTGCATTTCCCTTTTCAGATTTTCTAGTTTCCCTACCACGTTCAAGCTTCTGACATTCCACGCCCCGACTCGTAGAACGTTATCCTTTCGTTGATTATTCAATCTTTTTCTCATGGTAACCTCCCCCTTGGCAGTCCCCTCCCGGAGATCCGAGTGGGGGACTATTCCGGAATCTTTTGCCAATGGAGAGATCATCATGATACTTCTTCAATTACAGGCCACATGTCCTGTGGATACACGTTACGTGTCTTTAATGCAGTGGTTTCCATTGCCTTCTGCATCCTCATGTCGTTGATCATTGCTGATTCTTCCGCCTTTAGGAGCAATTTCCCACTCCTAGGACAAGAGAGTGCCCTGAACCTCTATCCCCTCCTCCGCCCTCTTTGACAAGGCCGTTGGCAGAATGAGGCTGACTTCTTATGCCGGAAGTCTTCGGCTGCCAATGCTGATTATTTATCAAAATTTAGGCAGTGGCGGGGATCGAACCCGGGACCGAAGACGTTTTGATTATGAATCAAAGACGCTACCCCCACTTTTTTTTAATCTCATTTTTTGTTCGTTTTCGTTCGTCGTATCTGCTCGGGGCGGACGTCGCAAGACACCCACTTCCGTTCATCGTTGATCCATTAACTCAGTTTTTTTTTTATTACAGAGGGCAGCTAACCCTCTGACCGAACACGCTGAATTACCGTGTCGGCAACCCTAGGCCACGGGTCCCATGTTGTGAACAGTGTAGCTAAGTATAATATGGTGAAATATGATCAAACTGCCGAAGGGCACTGATATATTGCACACGAGCGTTTATCACCAGTTCTAGACGCCTTGAACTTTATTGAGAAAAAGCTTTCAGGATATCACCGCTGTAATCAACGACTGGAGATATAATCGTTTGTACATGTTTCATTTGCTGGTCGAAAGGGAAGAGCTTTATATATTTTTGTAGGGAATGGAAAGACGCTGTTGACTTCTTGCGATTTGTGGGCTCTGAGCACTATGGGACTCAACTGCTGTGGTTATCAGTCCCCTAGAACTTAGAACTACTTAAACCTAACTAACCTAAGGACATCACACACATCCATGCCCGAGGCAGGATTCGAACCTGCGACCGTAGCAGTCGCACGGTTCCGGACTGCGCGCCTAGAACTGCGAGACCACCGCGGCCGGCTTGCGATTTGTAGTTACACCTATGTGCCCAGGAGAGCGCCACTGCCGTTAGGAAAATTGAGGAGGCAAGGAAGACGAGGATTAACGCTGTGAATGGAGGGTGAATGGAAAATGCAATGGCAAGAGCAATGGCCACGAAACATAGTAAACCAGATTCGATGTTCAATGAATTACATCGCTTTCATAGGTCCCGTTGCTAAATTGGTGACTTCCTGTTTGTTCCGATTTTTCGACGTCCGGTGACAGAACTGAAATGTACCCTGTACTGTGATACGGATTTTCCACATTACATAGCCGAATAATATAGAAACATTTAAATTCCCACGTCCCACCTGGTCTCCATCTCTCCACCCTCCTTACCCTCTCCCGAGGTGGCTTCCACCAGCTCCCCCTCCCTGATGATGTCCTCCTCCCCTCCATCTACCCCTCCTATCAACTTTGATCCTCCCCCCCCCCCACCTCCTGTGGCCTTTCCTTTAGGCACCCTCCCTCCCTCCTTTCCCTTCCCTTCTCTTTCCTTTCCCCCCTCCCTCCTCCTCTCTCCCCCGGGCTTCCCCTCCCCCTTCCTCCCTCCCCCTCTCTGCCCATGGCATCTCTGCTCTCCCCTCTCGCTCTCCCACTCCCCTTCCTCCTCCTCCTCTCTTGGCAGGTCCCCGCCATTTTTTGTATTGTCTGTGTCACCTCTATATCGTATTATTGTACCCCTTAAGGCTGCAGAGCAGCGTATTATGCTGCTGCCAGCCCGCCTTGTATGAGGTGCTTAAAATTACAATAAAGAAAAAAAAAAGTAAACATTTAAATTGCGGAAGGGAGATTGTTGTGGTCTACCGCAGTGATTCGAACCAGGAGAGAAGATTACAAAGAACAGTCGGTCGGTAACTTGCAGATTATAAAAAGGAAAAAAAAAAAACTGTTGTTGGAGTATTAGCATCTATGAGGTCTGACTGGGTGTCACTACCAGGAAACAGCAGGTATTGGGATTCGAGTCTACAGTGGTACAAAGTTTTAATTTGGCACAAGTGTTCGAAAAAAGACATCTAGCCATAGGAAACAAAAACCGAGAAACCATACCCGGTAAGAGACAGTGCGATCGAGCTGGTGTAGTTAGGACGTATGCTGCCAGGCAAGTTACAAGTTTCCCACAAGCAGTGCAATCAGAGTCTCACAGAACATCGTGGAAAAATGCCATTTTGCTTCTCATTTCAGAAGAGTTCTGAGCAGTGCGTGATTAATGATAATGATGGTGGTTACTCATCTCATTGAGCATAATAAAATACCCAGGAATTATTGTAGACAGCCTATCATTTAAGGAACATCTGCAAATGATTGAAGATATACTGAAAACACAAAACATCATCCAAAAACTGAGATGTCAATTCAGAATTCTTTTCTTCGCATACCGTTTTTCTCTCTAGATGGTTATTGCATTCCAACCTGCCCGGATATTCTGCATACAGAAAAAGCGGTAGATGCGTAGTTCAATACTACCGTGAAACTGACACTAATTGTTATGCCCACGCTGCATTTTAGTATATGTAGAGGGAAATGAAACAATAAGAAAGGGTTCTGAAAAGGGAAACAGAGAGAAGATGCCGTATTTGACAGTAGCGAATAAACAAACGAAATCTAACATTTGCAGGAACATAAGCGTGGTTTTCCTTGCACCGAACAACCGCATATATCAGCCGAGAAGAATTATATAGCGTAATTAAAAGTTTCCTTCGCCGGGGTAAGAAGACGCTGACGAAATTGAGTCTATTAAACCGGCAGTACGGAGCTGCTAAGTTCCCAGTGACAGATGCGGCCTAAGAATAACACGAGACTAAATTAAAGTCATAAACCAAAGGAGCCACCATTGTCGCATACGGAATTAAAGCAGGCCTCTCCAGGTATTGTACCAGCCGGGGCGCGCAGCGTGCCACGCAATCTGCATTAAACAGCCATATTTTCCGGGCCAACCCGGGGATAATTTCCGACAATTTCCACCGCAATCTACGTAAGAAAACACACAACTCGACCACTCTCGCTATGCAGATTTCGTTAATAAATTAAACGAGACAGACTTATCAGTTCTGTAGAAGATTGCAGTAAGAAGCAAATTTTTTTTTTTTTTTTTTTTTTTTTTACTTGATAGATGTACTAAGAGGGATGAAATCTGGAATGGGGTATCATGTGTGGATATTAAAGTGTCGACACTATTGGTAATCGCTCATCAATTGAATGTGGTTTCTTGTGAGTTCTGCGAACGTGAGTACATTGTACAAAGGGGAATCAAAAAGTTTCCGTTTGAGGCTGTTGTAGGGCTGCTAGGTTTTAAAACAAAAAAATACGGGATGTTTTGGAAGTGATGACCAAAATAGCCCCATCGCGACATTATCAGCATGATTTACCTTTACGAGGCAGTTATAGACAATTGCACACAAACGTGAACACAAATAATGAGTGTTTCCCGAAACGTTTGCTTATTGGCTGCTTTTACAAAACAGGTTGAGAATTAACGAGAATTCGCCATTGTAGTTGGTACTTAAAAATAATTAAAACTATTTTCAAAGCATTACGGTATTATTCGTATTTACTGTAATGTTTAATTACAGCAACTTTCATTGTTAATGAAGGAACGACAACCTTTGCGTGATACGGAAATGTTAGTGTAAATAAATAAATAAAACTTCCTGGCAGATTACAACTGTGTGGCGGACCGAGACACGAATTCGGGACCTTTGCTGGCTGGCTCTGAGCACTATGGGACTTAACATCTGAGGTCATCAGTCCCGGACCTTTGCCTTTCGCGGGGAAGTGTTCTACCAACTGAGCTACCCAAGCACGACTCACGCCCCGTCCTCACAGCTTTAATTCCGCTAGTACCTCGTCTCCTACGTTCCAAACTTCACAGAAGCTCTCCTGCGAACCATGCAGAACTAGCACTCCTGGAAGAAAGGATGCCGGCCGCGGTGGTCTAGCGGTTCTAGGCGCGCAGTCCGAAACCGCGCGACTGCTACGGTCGCAGGTTCGAATCCTGCCTCGGGCATGGATGTGTGTGATGTCCTTAGGTTAGTTAGGTTTAAGTAGTTCTAAGTTCTAGGGGACTGATGACCTCAGAAGTTAAGTCCCATTTGAACCATTTGAAGAAAGGATATTGCGAAGGCATGCCTTAGCCACAGCCTGGGGGATGTTCCTAGAATGAAATTTTCACTCTACAGCGGAGTGTACGCTGATGTGGAACTTCCTGGCAGATTAAAACTGTGTGCCGAACCGAGACTCGAACTCGGGACCTTTGCCTTTCGCGGGCAGCGCACACTCCGCTGTAGAGTGAAAATTTCATTCTAGAAATAAGTAAAACTTTGTGAAACATGAGGGGAAGTAATATCAAACACGTCAAAAACGTGAGATGGGTGAAATACGGGAAACCCCGTAAAATATGGCTCAAAATGGCTCTGAGCACTATGGGACTTAACATCTGAGTTTATCAGTCCCCTAGAACTTAGAACTACTTAAACCTAACTAACCTAAGGACATCACACACACCCATGCCCGAGGTAGGATTCGAACCTGCGTCCGTAGCGGTCGCTCGGTTCCAGACTGTAGCGCCTAGAACCGCTCGGTCACTCCGGCCGGCCCGTAAAATTTGGGAAACCTGTCGAAAATATAAGAGAAAAGTGCGTAAAATACGAGAGATCCCTTAAATATGAGAGTCATGGCCATCCTAGGACGTTGCTGCGATGTATATACAACATAGCGAGACTCCGATGCGGGTATATAAGCACAGACATGCAGTCCAGAGATTAGTGTCGCATTCGTGTCTTTCCGACGTGTGTGTGGCAAATGGTAAACGTGAACTATGGCGGCATTATTACCAAATGCGTCCAAACAGAAACAAGCTGCTGTTATTTCTAGGCTAACGCAGGACAGACACTAGCAGACATCTATATCTACATACGTACTCCGCAAGCTCAGTACGGTGCGTGCCTGAGGGTACACTGTGCCACTGCGAGTCATTTTCTGTCCTATACCAACCGCAAATAGAGCAAGTGGAAGAAAAACTGTCTATATGCCTCCATACAAGACATATTTTCTCTTATCGTCGTGATCCTTGCGCGAAATGTACGTCTGCGGCAGAAGAATCGTTCTGCAGCCACCTTCAGATGGCGGTCCTCTAAATTATTTCGGTAGTGTTCCTCGAAAATAAAGTCGCCTTTCTGTCCAGAGATTCCCATTTGAGTTCCCAAAGCATGTCTGTGATGATACGTGCGTGTTGTTCGAACCTACCGGTAGCAAATCTAACAGCCCGCTGTCTCCATAACCCGTACACGTCCATCCGCTCAATACAACTTGAAGCGAGACTCGTCCGACCAGGCAACATGTTTCCACTCATCGTCAGGCGAGGCGTAAAGCTTTCTGTCACGCAGTCATCAAGGGTACACGAGTGGGCCTTCGGCTCCGAAAGCCCATATCGATGAGTTTTCGTTGAATGGTTCGCACGCTGACTCTCGTTGATGGCCCAGCATTGGAATCTGCAGCAATTTGCGGAGGGGTCGCACTTCCGTCACGTTGAACGATTCTCTTCAGTCGTCGTTGGTCCCGTTCTTGCAGGATCTTTTTCGGGCCGCAGCGATGTCGGAGATTTGATGTTTTACCGGATATTCACGATACTGCCCGCCGTCCATGTGGAGCACGTATTGGTCTCAACGCGGACTTCTAGTACTCAGCCACAGACAATTGATTTCGTCAGAGTGTACGGGCCTGAAGATGACGTTGACGCAACGTCGAAACTAGTAGCCAAATAAATATAAAATCTTAACTACAGCTGGAGGAGTTTCATTTTTAATATAAATCGTGAAACAGTCATACGGAAAAATTCCCACTTCATCACTACCTCGGAGATTCTGTGTCCCATCGCTCGCGCACCGACTATAACACCACGTTCAAAGTCACTTAAATCTTGATAACCTGCCATTATAACAGCAGTAACCGATCTAACAATTGCGCCAGACACTCGTTGTCTTATATAGGCGCTGCCATGTTCTGGCTGTTTACGTATCTCTGTATTTGAATACTCCTGCCTGTACCAGTTTGTAAATTTTTGGTAAGATCTTATGGGACCAAATTGCTTAGGTCATGGGCCCCTAAGCTTACGCGCTACTTAATCTAACTTAAACTAACCTACGCTATGGACAACACACATACTCATTCCCGAGGGAGGACTCGAGCCTCCGACGGGGGATCCACGCGGACCGTGACAAGACGCCCCAGACCGCGCGGCTACCCCGCGCGGCTCTTCCAGTTTCTTTGGCGCTTCAGTGTAAAAATGCGATAGTAGTTACGCAAGTGTTTTCATAAGTTATTATAAACAGTATATCTTTGCAAAAGTCAGTGAAAATTTCGGTGGCCTCTATTGAACGCGAGAGTGCGAAAAACAGATGTTAACAAAAAATGTGTATGATGCGAGCAATGTACTGATATTCCATTTAAACCGAGCATTTCACACACGAATTCGTAAGCAGTAAAAAATAGACATGAGTCCACAGAATACCATGTGACGAAAGCAGTTTCTATTTCATATGAAACAAACATCGAGTATAGATTTAAGTGTCAGGAAGTCGTTTCTGAAAGTATTTGTATGGAGTGTAGCCATGTACGGAAGTGAAACGTGGACGATAAATAGTTTAGACAAGAAGAGTATAGAAGCTTTCGAAATGTGGTGCTACAGAAGAATGCTGAAGATTAGATGGGTAGATCACATAACTAATGAGGAGGTATTGAATATAATTGTAGAGAAGAGAAATTTGTGGTACAACTTGACTAGAAGAGGGGATCGGTTGGTAGGGCATATTCTGAAGCATCAAGGTATCACCAGTTTAGTATTGGAGGGCAGCGTGGACGGTAAAAATCGTAGAGGGAGACCAAGAGATGAATACACTAAACAGATTCAGAACGATGTAGGTTGCAGTAGGTACTGGGAGATGAAGAAGGTTGCACAGGATAGAGTAGCATGGAGAGCTGCATCAAACCAGTCTCTGGAATGAAGACCACAACAACAACATGAAACAAAAAGAAATATGGAATAATATACCTCGCCGAATATTACGGATCAGAGCAAAACTTAAGCAGATTACGAGCCTCATATTTACGTAGCAGTTCAAAGAGTGCAATTCGCACAAGAAGGTCATAATCGGGAACATAATTTCCACTTGTAACAGAAAGGCGATCGAAATTGCAATATTGGGTTTTACAAATAAATACACTTTACCGTCAGACAATTAGGTCCCCCCGTAGAGTAATGATAATGTGTGTGAAATCTTATGGGACCCCGTAGAGTATATGTGAAAATATTATCATCCAGTACTCGTATATCGAAAAGCAGTAATATGGATTTCCGCGCCATACTTCTCATATTCAAAGTTCACTGCCACGCCACTTGGAGCGCTGGTGTCTTCTTTCGAAATGTGGTGCTACAGAAGAATGCTGAAGATTAGATGGGTAGATCACATAACTAATGAGGAGGTATTGAATATAATTGTAGAGAAGAGAAATTTGTGGTACAACTTGACTAGAAGAGGGGATCGGTTGGTAGGGCATATTCTGAAGCATCAAGGTATCACCAGTTTAGTATTGGAGGGCAGCGTGGACGGTAAAAATCGTAGAGGGAGACCAAGAGATGAATACACTAAACAGATTCAGAACGATGTAGGTTGCAGTATACTGCTTTACAGTGTGGACAAGCCTCCGAACTACACGTCCCGTGGTGAGGCGTGGACGTACGACACCTTGTAATCTATTCATGGTTTCACCGTCTTTCAGCCACTTTCCATACATGTTTTCCACACTTGCACTTAAATATCCGGTCAGCTTCGCTGTTTCCGAGAAGCTCCTTCCCAGGCGCCAGGCCTGTATAACGATCCGCCCTCTATCAAAGTCATGTACGTCAGTGCAGTTACCCGTTTGCATGCCACCCGTATCTTCGCTAGAATGATCCGCCATTCGCCTCTGCTCCGCTTATATACTTTCCTTGCAGCGCCGTTTGCTCTCCACGCAACTAGGCGTCATTCAGAGTCATAGCGGGCAGTGCTCATATTGTTTTGGTCGTATTTTTTTGGTTCATCAGTGTAAAAAAGAAACTTTCGAAAATACACACATCAAAAAAAGTTTTGCATCACCCCGGTTCCTAGAACTCCTGAAGATAGACGTTGCCTGTGGATATTGTATGACAGACACAGTCCCTTTGGCTGTTCAGATATGTCACTAAACCCGCCCAAAGATGTAAACAACCATGCATGAGCAGCGCCTGTTAGACGGAAGGGGTCCGACAGCTGATCAATTCCAGTCATTCGACCAGGAAGGACGTACACGGCTTATGTTGTCTGTAGGTTAACCATGCCCAGACGATCAATACCGCGGTTCGATCTCGTCCGCATTGTTACTTTGTGCCAGGAAGGGCTCTCAACAAGGGAAGTATCCAGGCGTCTCGGTGTGAACCAAAGCGATGTTGTTCGGAAACGGAGGAGATACAGAGAGACAGGAACTGTCGATGACATGCCTCGCTCAGGCCGCCCAAGGGCTGCTACTGCAGTGAATGACCGCTGCCTAAGGGTTATGGCTCGGAGGAACCCTGACAGCAACGCCACCATGTTGAATAATGCTTTTTGCGCAGCCACAGGGCGTCGTGTTACAACTGTGCGCAATGAGCCGCATGATGCGCAACTTCACTCCCGACGTCCATGGCGAGGTCCATCTTTGAAACCACGACATCATGCACCGCGGTACAGATGGGCTCAACAACATGCCGAATGGACCGCTCAGGATTGGCATCACTTTCTCTTCACCGACGAGTGTCGCATGTGCCTGCAACCAGAGATTCGTTGGAGGCAACCCGGTCAGGCTGGACGCCTTATACACACTGTCCAGCGAGTGCAGCAAGGTGGAGGTTCCCTGCTGTCTTGGGGTGGCATTATGTGGGGCCGACGTACGCCGCTGGTGGTCATGGAAGGCGCCGTAACGTCTATACGATACGTGAATGCCATCCTCCGACCGATAGTGCAACCATATCGGCAGCATATTGGCGAGGCGTTCATCTTCATGGAAGACAATTCACGCCCCCATACACATCTTGTGAATGACTTCCTTCAGGATAACGACATCGCTCGACTAGAGTGGCCAGCGTGTTCTCCAGACATGAACGATATTGAATATGCCTGTTATAGATTGAAAAGGACTGTTTATGGACGACGTGACCCACCAACCACTGTGAGGGATCTACACCGAATCGCCTGTGAGTAGTGGTACAATCTGGACCGACAATGCCTTGATGAACTTGTGGATAGTCTGCCACGCCGAATACAGGCGTGCATTAGTGCAAGAGGACGTGCTACAGGGTATTAGAGGTACCGTTGTGTACAGCAGTCTGAACCACCACCTCTGAAGGTCTCGCTGTATGGTAGTACAACATTCAATGTGCTGTTTCGTGAGCAATAAAAAGGGCGGAAATGATTATGTCGATCTCTAATCCAATTTTCTGTACAGGATCTGGAGCTCTCGGAACCGAGGTGATGCAAAACTTTTTTTTGAGGTGTGTGTATAAATAAGCAGTGGATCAAACAGGTCGTTCTTTTCCTAGACGTGGCGCAACGAAAGCTCAAAGAACAGGTGCTATGAATAGCATCAGCTCTACAAGTAAACTTAGTTAGCGCCGAAGGAGGTGGCGCAGTGCGAAGATTCTGGATTGCCATAGGAGTCAGTAAGGGGGAGGGGGGAGGCAACTGCGGGGCACTTGCCGCCCATCATCTTGTCCCCTCGGTATCTGGAGTTGAGGGCTTTTATTCGTATGTTAAGTGGATAACCATCAGTTCTCTGCGATATAATAAATTTACGATATTTTAATGAAAAGTGACGATTTGAGATCCGTGGTTGTGATATTATAAGGTTTTAATTGAAACAGCAACCAGCCACAAGTGTGGTTTAAAACCAGACCGATTTCGGATTTCTTACAAATCCGTTGTCAGGTCGTTGCTACGGTTTTCGTTCCTGTCTATCTAGTGCAGCAAACTTTTAACGAATACAAATCGAGGTCCCAGCAAGAAAACAACGAAAGCTGTAACAACCATCTGAAGATGGAAGAAATCAGTAACCGGGCAACGTTTGATTCAACTTGTGGCTGGTTGCTCTTTCGATCATAAACCTTATGTAATAACTTTTTTGTGTTACCTATAATATTTAGTTCTTATGATTTGATATGTCTCGAAACAAATTTATATATTTAAAAAAACACAAAAATTTTAAAATCTACACCACCTGCAGAGCTCCACAACAAGAAGTGTGCCCTCTTAAGGGAGTGACGAAACCTGTGTGCGATTGTACCGTTCATCATGGGAAAAACGCAGGAACAGAACGTACAAACATACCACATGAAACAATTTCTTACGCAACGTGTATACAGTTGGGCATGTTTTCATACCGCATATTTTTTCCAAAACAGAATGTATGGACTATTATAAGGATTCAGTTTGATCAACTGTAGCTTCATTCGAAGTTTCCAGTTTGGCCTGTGTATTCAGTGGTCAGCTCTGCGGCAGCTTTAGCTGAAAACTCAAAAACATCAACAGCGGTGTGTAGGTTGGAAAAGTCTGCGTGTCCGCAACTGCAGATTAGGTTTCAGTACTCAATTTTTACAGAAATCAGATAACTGTTATAAGAATCGGAGTACATGGAAAGGAAACAGAAATTGAAAAAGAAGTGACTCACGGCTTGTAGCCAGTCCCTGATGTTATTCAGTCGTAACACTGAAAAGTAATAAAAGAAACCAAGGAGATATTTGCAAATGGAGTTAAAATTCAGGGTCAAGAAATTAAAGGGTAACACCATTGTAACGGTCTAAAAGGAGGCGTTTTCTTTACTTTCTATCTTTTTTTGAGGGGGGGAGGGGGTACAGAAATAATACTTGGGTAGTTATTCAGCATATATTTAAATATATTATAAAAAATGTTTGTCTGAAAATATCACGAAATGGCTACACTGCAGCAAGGCATTTTGAATTTGAGGCGATATGCGGCACGCACCATAGCTGGTGCCAACTGGAATCTGAGGAAAAAAAATCTGTGTAATCTACATGAGTGTAAGTTAGTGAACCACGAAGGGAATTTAGAAATATTGATTTTTGTGTAATTGACCAGTGTTTGAATAAAATCGTTCAATTTTCACCAATAAAGGACAGTCGTTTGTTAATAAATATGGTTTAAATTACCAATCGAAAATCCCCTATGTGGCTCAATTGAAAAGTTAAATTGCCGTTCTGAAAAATCATATTTCGAGAACAACGCGTGTGAAGTTTTGAAATGTGTTACAGACATGAACAAATGACAAAATTCTTCTTTTAGACAATTCTTCACCATTAATCTGCTACGCCAGGACAGACCTGTCATACTTTTGCAGTTGCCATCGAAATCATATCCACTAGTTTATCATAGAAAGTTTGAAATATCGGTCGTGGCAGTTCCATGAACGCACAAAACAAATTGCCCGCATCTCGTGGTCGTGCGGTAGCGTTCTCGCTTCCCACGCCCGGGTTCCCAGGTTCGATTCCCGGCGGGGTCAGGGATTTTCTCGGCCTCGTGATGGCTGGGTGTTGTGTGCTGTCCTTAGGTTAGTTAGGTTTAAATAGTTCTAAGTTCTAGAGGACTGATGACCATAGATGTTAAGTCCCATAGTGCTCAGAGCTACAGTCCTGGAAATGGAAAAAAAGAACACATTGACACCGGTGTGTCAGACCCACCATACTTGCTCCGGACACTGCGAGAGGGCTGTACAAGCAATGATCACACGCACGGCACAGCGGACACACCAGGACCCGCGGTGTTGGCCGTCGAATGGCGCTAGCTGCGCAGCATTTGTGCACCGCCGCCGTCAGTGTCAGCCAGTTTGCCGTGGCATACGGAGCTCCATCGCAGTCTTTAACACTGGTAGCATGCCGCGACAGCGTGGACGTGAACCGTATGTGCAGTTGACGGACTTTGAGCGAGGGCGTATAGTGGGCATTCGGAAGGCCGGGTGGACGTACCGCCGAATTGCACAACACGTGGGGCGTGAGGTCTCCACAGTACATCGATGTTGTCGCCAGTGGTCGGCGGAAAGTGTACGTGCCCGTCGACCTGGGACCGGACCGCAGCGACGCACGGATGCACGCCAAGACCGTAGGATCCTACGCAGTGCCGTAGGGGACCGCACCGCCACTTCCCAGCAAATTAGGGACACTGTTGCTCCTGGGGTATCGGCGAAGACCATTCGCAACCGTCTCCATGAAGCTGGGCTACGGTCCCGCACACCGTTAGGCCGTCTTCCGCTCACGCCCCAACATCGTGCAGCCCGCCTCCAGTGGTGTCGCGACAGGCGTGAATGGAGGGACGAATGGAGACGTGTCGTCTTCAGCGATGAGAGTCGCTTCTGCCTTGGTGCCAATGATGGTCGTATGCGTGTTTGGCGCCGTGCAGGTGAGCGCCACAATCAGGACTGCATACGACCGAGGCACACAGGGCCAACACCCGGCATCATGGTGTGGGGAGCGATCTCTTACACTGGCCGTACACCACTGGTGATCGTCGAGGGGACACTGAATAGTGCACGGTACATCCAAACCGTCATCGAACCCATCGTTCTACCATTCCTAGACCGGCAAGGGAACTTGCTGTTCCAACAGGACAATGCACGTCCGCATGTATCCCGTGCCACCCAACGTGCTCGCGAAGGTGTAAGTCAACTACCCTGGCCAGCAAGATCTCCGGATCTGTCCCCCATTGAGCATGTTTGGGACTGGATGAAGCGTCGTCTCACGCGGTCTGCACGTCCAGCACGAACGCTGGTCCAACTGAGGCGCCAGGTGGAAATGGCATGGCAAGCCGTTCCACAGGACTACATCCAGCATCTCTACGATCGTCTCCATGGGAGCCTGCATTGCTGCGAAAGGTGGATATACACTGTACTAGTGCCGACATTGTGCATGCTCTGTTGCCTGTGTCTATGTGCCTGTGGTTCTGTCAGTGTGATCATGTGATGTATCTGCCGCCAGGAATGTGTCAATAAAGTTTCCCCTTCCTGGGACAATGAATTCACGGTGTTCTTATTTCAATTTCCAGGAGTGTATTTTGAACCATTTTGAACCACAAAACAATTTCGTTTAGGTCTACTGCAAACAGGCGCAATTCAGGGATTTCATATGCGTTCCGTATAAACTTGTTACATGGTATAACAGCATATGGGCAATTTGGACAAGCAATAATTACTGGAAAGTCTTAGTCTCCAGGACTTCGTTCCTGCAGCGAGTTGAGAAGTAACAGAGAAAGCGACAAGAAAATTTTTAACCCTGCAGCTCAATCCTTATTTCACACCAAAATCCTGGTCACTGTCTTTTGATTTCTTAGCGGAGGCACTGACTTCCGAACTGCTTTAGGCCTCATATGTACTCTTTGTAAGCTTTGATGACATACTGCTTCGACGCCGCGTTGGGTACGATGTACCTTCTCTGTCCGAGTACATTTTATTACCACTCATTCTTATTTGAAAGGCAAAACTATATACTACAAGATCACAAAAAAACTATCAAAAGTTAATACTGTACACAAAAATCAAGATTCGAAGCGAAAGAACGTCTTTTTCGTTTACGTTCTGACGTTTCAGACGCCAGGCTAACGTATTATTACTTTGAAATGCTTCTAATTGTACCCGGACACTACATGGGGTATCGAGCTGGCGCAGGTAGGCCGTTATGGGTCATAGGAAGCGCTAGAGGAGCAGCTCGGAATTCTATAGAACAGTTTTTTTTTTCATGGATTAGACTTTTTGCCTCATTTTCTAGGTTCAAATCGTGTTTTAAGGCAATAAAAATGATTTGTTAAAAATTTAACGGTGGTGACCGTCTAGGTTTGCTAGTGACACTAATTCTGTCATAGACTGGAAAGGACTTGGAAGAGTAGTTGAACAGAATGGATAGGGTCCTGAAAAGAGGCTATAAGATGAACGTGAACAAAACGAGAACAAGGGTGATAGGTTGTAGTCTAGTTGAGTCAGGTGTCGGTGGGAAAATTAGATAAGGAACTCGTAGAAGGAGTTTTTGTATTTGGGGAGCAAAATAAATGTCGACGGCAAAGTAGAGAGGATTTGCAATGGAAACTGGCAGTACCAAGAACAATATTTATAATGAAGGGAAATTTGTTGAAATCGAATGGTAACTTCTACATCTACATCTACATCTATACTCCGCAAGCCACCCGACGGTGTGTGGCAGAGGGTACCTTGAGTACCTCTATTGGTTCTCCCTTCTATTCCAGTCTCATATAGTTCGTGGAAAGAAAGATTGTCGGTATGCATCTGTGTGGGCTCTAAACTCTCTCATTTTATCCTCATGGTCTCTTCGCGAGATATACGTAGGAGGGAGCAATATACTGCTTGACTCCTCGGTGAAGGTATGTTCTCGAAACAACAAAAGCCCGTACCGAGCTACTGAGCGTCTCTCTTGCAGAGTCTTCCACTGGAGTTTATCTATCATCCCTGTAACGCTTTCGCGATTACTAAATGATCGTGTAACGAAGCAAGCTGCTCTCCATTGGATCTTCCCTATCTCTTCTATCAACCCCGTCTGATACGGATCCCACACCGGTGAACAGTATTCAAGCAGTGGGTGAACAAGCATACTGTAACGTACTTCCTTTGTTTTCGGACTGCATTTCCTTAGGATTCCTCCAATGAATCTCAGTCTAGCATATGCTCTACCGACGATTATTTTTATATGGTCATTCCATTTTAAATCACTCCTAATGCCTACTCACAAATAATTTATGGAATTAACTGCTTCCAGTTGCTGACCTGCTATTTTGTAGCTAAATGATAAAGGATCTTCCTTTCTATGTATTCGCAGCACATTACACTTGTCTACATTGAGATTCAATTGCCATTCCCTGCACCATGCGTCAATTCGCTGCAGATTCTCCTGCATTTCAGTACAATTTTCCATTGTTACAACCTCTCAATACACTACAGCATCATCCGCAAAAAGCGTCATTGAACTTCCGATGTTATCCACAAGGTCATTTATATATATTGAAAATAGCAACGGTCCTACGCCACTCCCCTGCGGCACACCTGAAATCACTCTTACTTAGGAAGACTTCTCTTCATTGAGAATGACATGCTGCGTTCTGTTATCTAGGAACCCTTCAATCCAATCACACAATTGGTCTGATAGTCCATACACTCTTACTTTATTAATAGATATATCATTACTCTGTAACTGGAGACCACGAGAATGTTTAAAACCAAAACACTCAGAAAATACTCCTAAATGATTTCCGAAATCTTTTCTAAAGGTCTGGAGTGTAGCTGTGTACGGAAGATAAACGACGACAATAAATAGTTCAGACAAGAAGAAAATAGATTATTTTAAAAAGTTCTGCTTCGGGAGAATGTTGAAAATTGCATGAGTATTTTGGATAACTGACAACGAAGTACTGATAGAAATTGGATAAAAGAGAAATTTATGACTCATCTTCTCTAACAGAAGGGGTTGATTGATAGGAAACATTCTGAGACTTTCAAATAACTTCCGGGAATTCAGCCAGGTAACACTTTCAGCGAACGCCGATATTTCGGCGGGAGAACACCCCGCCATTTTCAAGGCAAACTGCAACGGACAGGCGGCGTACATGCAAATTTAAAACCTCGGTTCTCGGACTGAAGCAGGAAAGATAACACACCACACACACTGAACACTAGTGCCACCAAAGATGACCAAAGTCAGAGCTATCGATAGTGAGACTGTGAATTCGCTGGTGAGGTAGAATTGACTCTGTCCCTCTGTTTTTTGACAAGGGAGAGACCCGGATTCCAAACCGAGTTTAAACAGAAACCTCCATCTCTGTTAACGAGGTTGCTCGCTAATTTAATCTCAACTGCCTCCCTAATAACACTGTCCCAATAGCTGGACGTGCATGCCAATATCTCGGTGTTATTATATAACATGGGGTGACCAGTATCCAAGCAATGTTCGGCAATAGCAGATCTATTTGGCTGCTGTAATCGTGTGTGCCGTTTATGCTCAGTACATCGGTCCTCCACGGTCCTGATAGTTTGACCAATATATGCCATGCCGCAGCTACAAGGAATCAGATATACACCCGCCTTACGCAGTCCAAGATCATCCTTAACAGAACTCAAAAGAGCTCTAATTTTAGGTGGAAGTCGGAAAACACATTTCACATCGCATTTCCGTAAAATACGACCGATCTTGTTGGACGTGTTTCCTACGTAAAGCAAAAAGGCAGTAGACTTAGGTGTTGACTCAGAATTATCATCCATCACCCGATGTACAGTTGGTCGATATAATAACACCGAGATATTGGCATGCACGTCCAGCTATTGGGACAGTGTTATTATGGAGGCAGTTGAGATTAAATTAGCGAGCAACCTCGTTAACAGGGGTGGAGGTTTCTGTTTAAACTATGTTTGGAATCCGGCTCTCTCCCTTTTCAAAAAACAGAGGGACAGAGTCAATGCTACCTCACCAGCGAATTCACAGTCTCACTATCGATAGCTCTGACTTTGGTCATCTTTGGTGGCGCTAGTGTTCAGTGTGTGTGTTATCTTTCCTGCTTCAGTCCGAGAACCGAGGTTTTAAATTTGCATGTACGCCGCCTGTCCGTTGCAGTTTGCCTTGAAAATGGCGGGGTGTTCTCCCGCCGAAATATCGGCGTTCGCTGAAAGTGTTACCTGGCTGAATTCCCGGAAGTTATTTGAAAGTTGTATACGCCAGGAGAAACCCAGGTCTCACATTCTGAGACTGTTTCGTCATTTTGGTTACGGAGGGAAGTGTGAGAGTAAAAATTGGAGAGGGAGACCAAGCGTCAAACAATAAGCAGGTTTAAATATATGTAGCTAACAGTAGTCGTATAGAGATGAAGAAGCTTGCGTAGTTTGAATAGCGTGGAGAGCTGCCACATGGCAGTCTTCGGACTTAAAATCACAACAATAACACCAATGAGCTTTAGAGCGAAATACCGCCATCAGTCGCTGATTTCTTCTGCGCACGCATATCATTTCCGCTGACGTGTGCGCGTCACATTCAATGCGGTCCCACCGACAACTCGACCCCGAAGGCCATAAAACGCTCGCGCAGTCACGGCCGTCGCAGACTACACCAGCAAGGCCGAGACTGGACGGCTCCCTGCTGGGAAGACGACGCATCCGCTATCAGCGCCCCGGAGCTCCCCTCCTATCTTTACGGCGGTTCGTGTCGCGACGTCGGGCGTTTATTAAATTCCTCGGCCGGCGTCCAGCCGGCGCTCATTTCGCGCGGGGCTCAGAGGTATCTGGCGACCTGGAGCGCCGCCAAGTGGCGGAGTTGTGAACCACGCTCCGCTGAAACTCTACACTGTACACTGCCTGTACTACTATCACCAGAAAGAATGTACAAGGAGTATGCAAAGATGGTACGTACTTACGCTGCTTAATGACCTATCACTCATATGTCAGTCTTGAGCAAAAGGCTTGAAAGCATCAGCACCTTGCAACCCACCTACCCATTCTCAGCACCTAATGTGGCTTTCCACTCTTTTGTAACAACTTCTTTATAGCAACCACCATCCCGTTAGGGATCTCGTCGTTTGCATCCTTATTGCCACTAGTATCAAACGGATGAAGACTGAACTCAACACCTTCATACATGATTTCCATCTGGATATACTCCTTGTTACTGAAACACACCTTGTTTGCTATCGGACTGACCGGCCATCACATTTGCTGCAGCTGATTTGAGCCCTAACCAACCACTCCTTGAGGCCGACCTCCGCAAGCTGACGCCATTTGACAAGCTTATTATTGGGGCTGATCTCAATGCCAAACAGCCAGCGTGGCATTCTCGTGTCGCCAATCCCAAGGGTCTCCTCCTCCTTAAGCTGGAAGATACCTTGGCACTGTCTGTCTATGGCCTACACACCCCTACACACTTACCAGTACGCCCCAACTGCCAGCCGGATGTTTTTGGATGTGGCCATTTTTAAACACGTTGCTGCTCAGTTTTCTTTGGAAACAGTAAATGACCTAACTTCTGACCATGACCCAGTCCTTCTACACCTTCCCGATGTTGCATTGTCCTTTGACGTCTGTTCTATTGTCACAGTTACTGATTGGTCCAAATTTGCAAGTATCCTCAACAACAGCACCCAGCTGGACCTAGACCTGACGACCACTGCCAATCTTATGCATGCGGTTGACTACCTCACCGTGAAAATCCAGTGAGCGGTAAAAGTCTCTACTTCCCACTTTCCTAGGGCGCTGACCCCACCGGATGATTTCTCTCCACTTTTGAGTGAACTGAAAATCCAAAAGAACCACTGCCGGTGGAAGCAATACTGTGACCCTCGGGACAAGCGTCGCATGAAGCATCTCCAATGGGAGTTCTGTCGCCCCTTAGCGGATTGAAAATTGGTACAGCGGGAGGATAGGATGTCCACCTTTCTCCTCCAACATAAATCAGACTGGGCTGTCGTCCGAGCCCTGCGTTGTACCATCTTGCAGACCCACCACTCCATCCAGATGGCCACTGGTCTTACGTATGATACTCTCCATGTGGTGGAGACCCTGGCTGATGCCTTTGAGGCCCAAATCCAGCTCCTCGTCCTGGACCCCAAGCCAGATGAACTCCGGGATGACCAAGATATTAGCCCCTCGCCTTACATCCACAGCAGAAGTGCTCCGAATCCTCCAGAGGAAATGAGGTAATTCGGCCCCCAGCCTGGAGGGGATCATCAACGAACATCTCTGTCGGCTACCGCGATAGCCCCTAGTCCTTTTCACCAGGATATTGAACTGTTGTCTTCAGAGTGGCCTTTTCCCTCCACAATGGAAACAGGCAAAGCTTATTGCGATCCCAAAGCCTTCTAAAGACCCTATGGTAACTACCAACAACAGGCTCATCAGCCTTTTGAACACCATGGCGAAGGTCCTGGAGTCTCTCATACCCTACCACATTTCCCAGCCTCTGGCAGCAGCCGGGACGATCTGTCTGAAACAGTCTGGGCTTACCTCCCACCTGTCCACTGAACTGAAAGTTCACCAGATCATGGGGCACATCAGCAAGGGTTCTAATTCCAGCATGTAGACAGCAGCGGTCTTCTTGGGCGTGCAGAATACTTGCGATAAGATTTGGCAGGACAAATTGGTGTATAAGATGCTGACACAAACGCCCATCCCTGACATCTACATTAAGATCATGGATGATTTCCTTCACCAGAGGACCTTCTTCGTTGCTCAGCGAGGAATGCGCTCCAGTGTACGCCACATGTCAATGGGTACCCCTAAGGGCTCTGTGCTGTCCCCTCTTCTGTTGAATATCTATGTCAATGACATGCCCATAATCCGTCACTGCCATCTGGTTCAATATGCTGATGGCACAGCACTTTGTATGACCGGCCGCAATCCTGATCAACTCATTGCTCGCCTCCAAAGGCAAGTGGATGCAACAGTCACTCCAGTAAAATGGCCCTCAATGCCGCTAAAAACATGACTGTGTATTTCATTAAATGGCACGCTATACTCCGAAACAACATCTCAGTCGGGGGTGTCCGGGTCCCGTGGGCCCAAGCTACCAAGTATCTCAGGGTCTGGTTGGATAAGAAACTTTACTTCCACTGCCACACAGAATACGTCACCCATAAAGGGTTAAAGTTGACAAAGGCCTTGTACCCGATCTTCTCCAGCCAAGAGCTGAATTTAGATAGCAAGCTCCAGCTGCATCACTCCGTTGTCCTACCCTCACTAACATATTGTTCCTCTGCGTGGGCCATGATTAGTAAGCCCCATTCCTCTCACCATCCTGGAGGACTCGGATTCAGGCTATGACTGACGATAGGTCCAAGACGACTACGTTTTTCTGTCCGTTTTCATACAGTCACTAACTGTGGCCTGTTCTCGTCCAGCCACTTTCTTCTTTGATGATAAAGTTGGTGCATTACTGCACTCCTCCTCTGTACTTCCACCATAGGAGGAAGCCACACCTTCAACGTGACGATCCAGTGTCTACAGAATAAAGTTGTCAGGTGGAGTCTTCATGCCCCTCCGCTCACCAGGATTGTCACTCTCCATGAGGAGACAAATACGGCCGTAAGACTTGTTGCCAACTATACAGTAAAGTGGATGCCCTCCGTGACACAGTCACAGGACTACACACCATCGGCACCACAGATCTATGGTGCTGGCACCGCCACCCGGTTCCTCTCACCATCCTGGAGGACTCGGATTCAGGCTATGACTGACGATAGGCCCAAGACGACTACGTTTTTCTGTCCATTTTCATACAGTCACTAGCTGTGGCCTGTTCTCGTCCAGCCACTTTCTTCTTTGATGATAAAGTTGGTGCATTACTGCACCCCTACTCTGTACTTCCACCATAGGAGGAAGCCACACCTTCAACGTGCCATGCTCAGCTGTTATTCAGCTGTCGCTTTGAGTCTCCTCTCACTTGTCCACCGAGACAGTTGGACCAGATCTGAACCGGTGACACTGTGTATTAGTAACTGGCCACATATTAAAAAAAAACCTCTATATTTCCCCTTACCATCTGTGCCCATCCTGTCTGCATCTCCCCCACCCTCACCTACCTTGGTGTCTCCAGTGACCTTCACCTCACCTGGATTCTTCATCTCCGCTCTATCCAATCCAAAGCCCACAACTGCCTCCGACTCCTTAAACTCCTCTCTGGTCATCCAGGACGGTTGAACCCCTCTACCATCCTCCACACCTACAAATCATTAATCCGTCCCATGTTCTGTTATGCCAGCTCTACCTGGATATCCGCCACCCCCTCCCCCCCCTCCCACCCCCAATTCTATAAGTCCGTCCAGATCCTCGAGTGTCATGCACTCCACCTCTAGTGCCCTGCACTCCGCCTCACCTTCCGTATATGCCTCCCATCCCCCATGCGGATCCTCTACTACCTGATTCCTTTCCCCCATCTGCTCCTTTTCCTCGAATATATCCGAGTCCTCTACACCTCCCGCCAACTTGATCCCCCTCATCCCCTTGTTGATCCTCTCCTCTCCAACCCCACCCTCTGCCCTGCCTTCACCATTGTGTCCTCCCTACCCTCCACCTCTACACCCTTCATCTCCTTTCCCAAGGTGGCTTCCATTGACTCCCCCTCCCATTTTATGCCCTCTCTCCCTCCATTTATCCCTTCTATCAACTCTGATCCTCACCTCCCCCTCCATCCCTCTGTCCTTTTCTCGGGCTCCCTCTTCCCCCCCTTCCATCCTGTTTTTTTCCTGCCTATGCTCTCTCTGACTCCCTTCTCTCACCCGAGTCCTTTTACTCTCCCCTCCACTGCCTTTCCCACTCCTTCTCGCATCCACCCTGCCCCCCCTCCCTTTTCTGTGTCCTCTCCCTCCATTGACATCTCCCATTTTTCTTTTCCTCTCCTCCCCCTCTTTTCCCCCCTCATCGGTCCAGGTCCTCAACCCCCCCTCCTCATCTGCCGCTTTGTCTGCTTCCCCTGTGAGCGTTGCGAACAGCCACCATACTGTCACTAGTTGTGTTTTTTTATCTCGTGTGAACAGAAACCAGACTATTGCCATGTTTTTTAATTGTGCCTGTCTACTTACTGTGTGTCTTCATTCACATCGTGAATGCCATGTTTTTATATTTTAAATTCCACAAGTTTCCGCTATCTTAGTTTTTTACAACGTCTCCGTTTTATTGCCTGTTTTTCGTGTTTGTTTATATTCTCATTATGTTTTTTAAATTTTCTGTATGCTGTAGAGCAGCATATTACGCTGCTGCCAGCCCCCCCCCTTTCAGGGGGAATTGAAATGCAATAAAGAAAAAAAAAAAACTCCTTTGTATCATCGGGCAATTTCCAGCACCTCCCTCTCCCGGATGTTGAACTTCGCTGAGACGTCTACCCTTCTTTCCAACTGTAACCTGACCTTGTTCCCCCCCTCTCCAGGGCCCCCCTTTTCCTCTCCCCGTCTTCTCCTAGAGCAGATATTCCTCCTTCCTCCCTGACTCCCTGCACTCCCTCCTTGACTGTTTCCCTCCCACATCCTTCCCCTCCCAGCCATCTTCGGCGTCCCTCCCCCCCTCCCATCTCCCCCCTCTCCCTCTCTTCTTCATTTCTCCCTTGTCTCCATGCCCCTGGCAGATCCATTCAGTTTGCTCATCATCATCAGTGTGCTACTTCATTGTTGTGTTTGGTGCTGTTCTCCTGTGACATCAAGAGCTGTGATTTTAGCTGTGCGCTGGACTTGTACATGATGTTACTGTCATGTGCTACACTGTCTGTCAATACTTTTATGTTCTGGCCATACTTCGTCTTGTGTTCTTTTAAGTGTCCCAGTGTGTGTTTTGTTTTTTAAATGGGTTTTTACGTTTTTTATCTTCATTTTACAGTCACCCCTTTTCTGTCTGTTCTCTTCCATAATGTTCCCCCTTTTTATATCTATGTATGCCATATTTTCTCCTTATGTTATTTTATATGTCTTCTATTATATAATTAATGTCTTTTGGCTGAAGAGCAGTGCATATGCTGCTTCCAGCCCACCACAGATGGGGCATTGAAATAAAATAAAGGAAAAAAAAAACCTACTCCATTATTCACCTCACTCATTTTGAACACCTCCCAATAACCTATAACATCTGTCAACTCGTCTCCGGCAATCCTAATGGGCTTCCCTCTCATTTTCAATCCTAGTGTGTTGCGTCTCTACCTACGCGTCGTACCAGCCCTCCACCTGCACACCTCTCCAAGTCCTCTTCCAAAAAAATTTCAACCGTCTTCTGGACCATGAACTCTACCCCAACATATACTCGTCCTACCAACTCTGAATCCATACCACTCCCCCCCTCCCCTCCATCCCCCAAAGGGGCTCGCTCCTCATCCTCCTTCTAACAATACCACCACTTGCAAAGTAGGTTAGAAATCAGATTAATAATGTTGCTGACGCAGCATATGTTCGCTTTATCGGGCAACAACAAAGTTATTGACTATGGATGGTATTGTCTGAATGGGAATAATGAAGTCACTGTAAAAAAGTGATTAATGTTGGCACTTATCTTGAATGGATTCCCACGTGGATTTCGTCGAAGTTGTTATGGCTCATCTTGTTGATTCTAGGGTGATTCTACTTTGACTGCTAGAAGGTCCGGATCTGTATTTTAGCAATATTTGAAGACCTAACAAAAGTGTTTTTCAGGAAATTCTTAATGATCAAACAATCCCAAATCGGAACAATGGTATGGTAGAAATAATTTTTGACTTGGTGTTTACGACCCACATTTTTATTAAACTTCTTGGAAATTCACATATACTTCTTCTTAGTTGTCGCATCATCAAGAAAACAGTTTTGTATCAATCTTCATATATTTAATTTCCACTTTAACCAAACACAAGACTTGACTGTTCTTTTACAAAGCGAAATAACAACTTAACTTCTGCAAAGTGAAACAAAGACTGCTCTGTGCGCATTCACACCAAAACGGTTACAAGTAAGTCAAAGATTATGACAGTCTCACAGAAATGAATACACACAAGAACCATTTCACTGTAAGATATCGATACATCAGAGCACCTATACTTAAATGAAACCAAATGTGAATATTGTCACAAAAATATGTTACTTCGCAGAAAAGTAATACGATATTACTGGTATCGAGAACTGGGGTTGGAGTGCTGTAATGGTCACGTAAATAAAGAACCATTACATCCTCCCATACCACACCTCGTGCTCTTTTCCCCTTCTCTGTGGCCCTGTCCCCTTTTCTTATCAGATCTATAACCCCAATACCAGCAGCCCCTCTCTCCTCGTCTCCCACAGTCATCCCATCTCATCACCACTTCTTACCAGTCCTCATCATCACCACTCTCTTGTCTCTCTCCATACTAATCTTTATTTTCATCAACAATTTACCATCCCAGAGCAGGTCCTTTTACAGTTTTAGTGAAAGTGTACATACAGTGCTCCATTTTTAATAGTCAGTGTATCTTCCATCATGTTCAGTGTTTTTCAGGTGTTTAGTGTTCTTCAGGTGTTTTTCAAATGCTTTTAACTGTGCTGTCTGTCTGCATTTTTATCACTGGTTTCAAACAATTCATAAAAATAGCATTATATTACTTTCTTCCATTTACATCACCTTTAAAATAATTTTAAATTCATGGTACATATCTCTCCTAGTTTTTTTTTTAATTTTATTTTAGTATCTACTGGCTGAAGAGTGGGTTGTTTGTGCCACTGCCAGGGCCTACGTCCCCCCCCCCCCCCTTGGTTCTCCACCATATTTGTCTGTCTTGATACCCAAAAAGCTTTTCATCAGGTATGGAATACTGAACTGCTCTTCAAGCAACAAACAATGTTCGCATTAGAGCATCATTCCTCCTCCGCCACCCTACACACATTACAATCAACAGGTTGAGAACAGGGGTGACGAGGTGCAAGACTAATCTGAAGAAGTGGGTTATGACTGATAATGAATGTTGTGAATGTGAGGTAAGGCAGGACTCTGAACACTTGTTAGTCTGTGGTAACCTGAGCAAACCCCGTGACATGGAAGACTTGTTTGCAGTGAATAACTGTGCCATTCTACTTGCTGAACCTTGGACTTACAAACTGCAAAATTCTCTTTAATTACTATTACATTGTAGTTTTTATTATATTGTACTTTAATGCTCTTTGGACTTGGATAAATAAGTAAATAAACCACACTGCATCTTAACCCTACTGCTGGTGTGCTGCAAGGCTCTGTCTTGTTCCCCCTCTTTTACATCCTGTGCACCACCATCACCACCTAATATATGCTGCCAACACAGCCTTCCTAACTACCAAACCACACCATCCAACCCTGTCACGCCTCCCTCCAGTGTCACCTGAACCTCAGGTCAAGCAGTGCAATATATGGAAACTTCAAAGAAATCCACAGAAAGGCCAAGCCTTCATCTTTGGCCACAACACAGAAAAGCCAAGCCATTGTCTTTGACTTGACCACATCTCCCTCCATTGCAACTTCTGCTGATAACCTCACCTTTGAGTGCCCATAAGCATCATCCATTGTCTCTTGAATCTCCTGGTGGAGTGATGTAACACTATCCCTCATCAGAAGAAGCAGAGGCAGGTTCTAGCCATGTTAGATGGTGAAGATGCTACAGCCTGAACAAACAATATTTTTCCAATTACCAAACTCACAAAGAGAGGGCTCATGTTTGCCACTAGGATGGTGATACTTGTGTTGCACACATTCACGGGACACTTCCCTTCACCATGCACTTTCTCCCTCTGGCAGTATATCATTGCATCTCATTGCATGACAGTCCTGTGTGGAAACTTAAATAAATCCATAAAAAAGTGTAGCCACCATCTCTGGCCACACCACTTGGTGTTATTGCCATCTGATCTGTCTCTCCATCTAATGGCGAACACATTTTCTCACTAACACAGTAAAGTATTTAGGACTAACCATTGACAGCAAACTAAAATGGAATACACACCTTACAATTCAACATAAATCCCGAAACCAAATAAAACTGCTAACAAGCCATACCTGGGTTCTGAATCTTTGTACCATTATCTTAAAAATCCTACTAATTCCTTGAAATCCTAGAAAGATATGCACTCTACCTCATCTTCCACATGTTCCTTCATACCACAACTTGCACCCTACACCAGCTCATCCATTTTCCATAAATCCTTCTCTTCTTGAAGCAACTTTGAACCAAATACATTAACCAGAAAACTCAGTACCAGTATCCAATATCCTATCCACTAACCGCCAAACCAAGTGCCCTACTGTGCCATTGCATCCATATCGCACTTTCCATGTCTTAACCTCTCCCAACAGAGCTTCAACCAACTCTCAACAATTAGAGTCACTTAGGAAATACCATTCTGTTCATCCTACTCAACAATGCTCCACCTCACACCACCTCCTGTTTCCTCCCTCATCTATCCTACTCCTCCATAAATATTGTAGTTGCTCCCTGCAGTTCGACAGTGCCCCATTACAAAAAAAAAAAAAAAAAAAAAAAAGTTCAAATGGCTCTGAGCACTATGGGACTCAACTGCTGAGGTCATTAGTCCCCTAGAACTTAGAACTAGTTAAACCTAACTAACCTAAGGACATCACAAACATCCATGCCCGAGGCAGTATTCGAACCTGCGATCGTAGCGGTCTCGCGGTTCCAGACTGCAGCGCCTTTAACCGCATGGCCATTTCGGCCGGCGCCCCATTACACATTCCTCATCTGCTGTGTACTCGATAATATTCAAGCACCATCAACACCAGGATTATATCACAGCCAAATCAGCATAATCCCTTTTAACATTTTAACTTATGAGTAAATTAACCTAAATCTTCTCCAAATCACAAAATTTTCACTGATGTATATATTACAAAACATACATTACATAATCTGTTCAGTACAATTAAAATTTTTATTAGACATGTAAAATCTTTTGCTGAGGAGCAATATAGTTGTGATGGGGGACTGTGTAGTAAACATAGGACAAAGGTGATGGTGTGGATACCTTTGTTTTTCTTACTGATGAGATTTTTGTTGTATTGTGTTTTTTTCTACCATTGTATTCTTGCTATGTTCTGAAAAGTGTGTCCTCTGTTGTATGTTGCATGTATCCTTTTGGCAAATTAATGAAGTGTGTGTTGCTAATATTGTTTGCACTTAATTGTGGACCATCATTCCCACACCTGGAATTGGGCAGTAGTGAAAGAAAGAAAAGAAAAAAAACTTAGTAGAGTGTGGACTGAGGAAAGGAATGAAAGGGAACCTGCCTGGTAAGATTTGAACAGAGCACAATTTAGACATTGTTAACACTTGTTTTAAGAGTTACAGTTGATGTTTGTATAAATGAAAGAGACCTGGAGACACTGGACAATTTAAGATAGATTATGTAATAATAGGCAGAAATTTTGAAACATTTCCAAGAGAATATGTGGTTCTGACCATACTGTGGAAGCTATAGAATGCAGATTAAAACTGAAGAAATTCTAGAAAGGTAAGGAATTAAGAAGATGAAACCTGGAGACCTGGATGAGTCGAAAGAACCACAGGTTGTAGAAAGTTTCAAAGGGAGCATTACGCTACTGTTTTCTGAGACAGAGGAAAGCAACTCAAGAGAATTAGAATGACTAGCTTTGGGTGATGAAAAAGTGAAGGCAGTAGAGGAACAATGAGGCAAAAGGTTTAGTAGCAAACCTTAGAAAAGAGGTCTGCCCACTTAGC
This sequence comes from Schistocerca nitens, assembly GCF_023898315.1. Classification (NCBI taxonomy): domain Eukaryota; kingdom Metazoa; phylum Arthropoda; class Insecta; order Orthoptera; family Acrididae; genus Schistocerca; species Schistocerca nitens. The sequence continues at coordinate 1,082,551,745 of NC_064615.1, read as the reverse complement.
TAAGTGGTCAGTGCATTTGACTACCATGCAGTGGGCTCAGACGTGATTCCCAGTTGGGTCGCAGGTTTCCTCTGCTCAGGGACTGGGTGTTGTGTTGTTCTCATCATTATAGACATGCAAGTCGCCCAGAGTGGTGTCAACTGAAAAGACTTGCAACTTGGTGGTCAAACTTCCCCAGGTGGTGCCCCCTGAGCATCAATGCCACATGATCATTTCATTGTTTTTTTTTTTTTTTCTTAGAAAAGACACAAGATGATGGATTTTTTGACAAAAAGAGGAAAGATAACATTGCAGCAAATGAAACAGTAAAAAGATAATAAAGATGTCTAAAAATTGTGATTAAACAGAAAGAGCAAAATGGCAAAGTGGGAATGGTTAGAGGTGAAGTGAAAAGTCATAGAAGCATGCATAACTATAGGAAGATGGATGCTGCATACAGGAAAATTAAAGACTCCTTAGGAGAAAAGAGAAACAGTTATAAGAATATGAAGTGTTTAGATGGCATGGTGGGAGGACAGGAAGGTGAAAGGAATATGTAGGAGGAATATATAAAGGATAGAAACTCGAAGAAAATATAACGAAAAGAGAGTACCTGGAATAGATGGCATTCCTCAGAATTATCAAGATATTTGTGAGAACCAACCATAACAAGACTATTCCACCTGGTATGCAAGATATATCGAGACAGGTGAAATACTTTCTGACTTCAAGAAGAATGCAGTAATCCCAATATTAAAGACAGTAAGTGTTCACTTGTGTGAGTATTGCTGAACCATCAGTTGAATAAGACATGGTTATAAAATAACACAAATTATTTTTAGAATAATAGAAATACCGGTAGAAGATGACCTCGGGACAGATCAGTTTGATTTCTAGAGAAATGCAGGTGAAAATGAGGCAATGGTGACCCTTCAACTTCTTTATCATCTTTTTAGATTTAGGGAAAGCTTTTGACAACATTGGGTGGCACACACTATTTGAGAATCTGAAAGTATCAATACAGGGAGCACAAAGTTATCTAAAAATTGTACAGAAACTGGATAAAACTTATAGTTGCAGAAATGCTTAGGAGAGAGGTGGTAGCTGAGGAGGTTATTGGAAAGGGTTGTAGCCTATACCCGATTTTATGATAAGCAATAAAGAAAAAAATTGCCTAGATGGCATACTTAGGCTATTTTCAGTCTCTTGCAACATATAGAGTAATGTTTTGGAATTCCACCATTTGCTGCCTAAAACAACTTTTTTTTTTGTACTGCACAAGAGGCCATTCAAATAATAATGCATCATCCTTCGCAGACATACTGCAAACCCATATTCAGAATGCTTAAAATACTAACATCATTATTTTATCTGCGTTTTCAACATTTAGTTGTCACCAGGAGACGGCCTAAGAAGCCAAAAGCCAGTTCACGACCAAATAAATATAATTTGGCAGAACATTAGGAAGTGTTTCCCACTAAATATTAAAAATGCTTGAACTAATAAAAAACTTTTTTCTGTGGTAAAGAGTAATCAGAATAGTAGCAAGAAGTGTTATAAGGGCTCATTGCTCTAAATGATTTATAACAAAGACTTCTGGATATGGAACCAGTCTCGTCAGCGTTTCCCTCTAAACTTAAAAAAGAAATTTAAAATCAATGTCCCATGTTATACACAAATGGAGTCTGCCAAAAGAAATTAGTGATATACTCAATGTGTGAACACAATTTAATAAAAGACGTATGCTGTTTAAGAAGCAAATTTTATAAAATTTTGGAAGGCAAGTATGTAACATTAGCAATTGTGTGTACCATAATTTTTTGTTTTATTCATAAATAATAACATTAAACTTGCTTTTAAGAGTCTGAAAACATCCATACAATTAATTTTTTATTGATTGTAAGCAATTAAATGAATAAACATCACATCTAATGTTCTCAAAATAAAATGATACGTGCTTCCCCAGCAGCAGCAGTCCTGTGACAGCATTGGGCTTGGATAGTTCTTGCAATGCCCAGTGTGGGTGCAGTCCTGCCCAGTTTGACCCAGTGTGTGGTGCAGATGGTGTCATGTACTACTCACCGTGCTATGCTGGCTGCCGCAGTGAGGTGCTCCTCTCCAATGTTAAGGTATGTGCCATCATCCTGTATATGAATTATTTAGTTTAGTAATTAGTAACTGTTCATGCAATGATCATTTTAGAATGATGTATGATTTCTCAGCTGAATGCTGGCGAAAATATATGTCATATATACAGACATATAAGTGTACACATGTGTATAATGAGGCAGGAACAGTTGTTTGGTTGTAACATTGTGAAGGAACTATCTTGGCTTTTGCCTGAAGTGATTTAAGAAAACCAGTATGAACATGAACCACCATCCTCCCCGAAGTGTCTTAGCAATTGCACTACCAGCACCTCATTATATCTACATACTTGGAACACATTGGCTGCTTAACATAAAGAATAACTATATTACATTAATTTAGTTTCTCAACGTGTGTCACTGCACACTACGCAAACACTTGCAGCTGCAGAGCTGTTCAAGTTGTGATGGAAATATAAATTATGAGAGGAACAGCAAGAGTCACAAGAGACATAGTTTCTATCTCAATAAGTGGTTTTGCTTAAAGATTTTGGGTGGCTCTGTCAAAGAGGGTATCTCCAGCTTTGTCAATTGGCATGTCACTTTCCATCCAGTGGAAAGTGGTTTCCACACTGTTAACTCCATTTATTATCTACCATATGACCTCTCTCTTTTTTTCTCCCCTTTTCAAAGTGTAAGTTTTGTGTGAAGAGACTTTAAGTAATGGAATGTAAATTTATTGACAGGGCAGCTTATAAAATATTTGAAAATATTGGTAATTGGTTCAAATCAAATAGATTGTCTTTCAGTTTCTGACAAAAGTCAGTACTTTCCAGTTGACGATATAGCATGTAGCAGTAATCTTATCAGAAATAGAATAAAAAAGTAAACTATAACAATTCAAAACCTGAACTGGAAAACCCACATAATAGAGGTAACGAATCACTGTAGCTGAACAACTTTTGCAGTATGTGTGATCATAGCCATAGGTGATTTAAAAATTAAGAAGCTTTTTCATTATTACTATTCCATTCACTAGTGACTCACAGATTAATTTTCTGGAGACTTTCAACTTAAAAAGATGACACTTTCAGAATGCAAACACCAGGTAGAAATAATATTCCTGACGTCCCTAGATGATCAAGCAGTGATGTCCTAAACAGCTTGAATGTTGACAACTTAATGTCCTTTGCCATTATCAGTATGCAGTCCTATCCACTCTGAAAGCAAAAGTAATATAGTAGAGTTTAAGAAAACACAGACCACCCAACTGTTGCCCAGTACCTTTCAAATGAGTGGTCAAGGCCAGATTTATACACGGAAAACTCTATAGCATATTTAAGGACTATCAGCTCACAAAAATAATTGGATCTCTATAACAAAACAGACAGTTTTATGTAATCCTGAAGGGCACTGACAAAAGAATGGTCTAGCCCTGGGCACTGTTGAATTGAATTTGTGGTAAGGACAATGGGACCAAACTGCTGAGGTCATCGGTCCCTCCCTCGGCACTGTCCAGGCCGTGCCAGTATCCAGGATATCTATGACTAGTTGCAACAGTTGTGGGGCAACTTGACTCACAAGACGATGCAACAGCTTTATGACACCCTGTACAACTGAATCAATGCATGTATCCAGGCCAGAGGGGGTGCAGTGTTATTGTAAATTTGACTCGATTCTATAGTCATAAAAATAACATCACATACAACCCCCCACTACATCCCCCCCCCCCCATCCTCCCACAAACCATGAAGTTTCTTTCATTTCTTGAGTTCCTGGTGAGTGCTTCAGTTTTTTTTATCAAGCAGTGTACATTAATATATTAAAAACAAAGATTCCATGACTTACCAAACAGGAAGGTGCTGGTAGATAGGCACAATAAAAAACATACAAACACACACACAAAATTTCAAGCTTTAGCAACCCACGGTTGATTCATCAGGAAAGAGGGAAGGAGAGGGAGAGATGAAAGGATGTGGGTTTTAAGGGAGAGGGTAAGGAGTCATTCCAATCCCGGGAGCGGAAAGACTTACCTTAGGGGAAAAAAAGGACAGGTATACACTCGCACACACACACATATCCATATCCATGTCTGTATATGTGTGGATGGATATGTGTGTGTGTGCGCGAGTGTATACCTGTCCTTTTTTCCCCCTAAGGTAAGTCTTTCCGCTCCCGGGATTGGAATGACTCCTTACCCTCTCCCTTAAAACCCACATCCTTTCATCTTTCCCTATCCTTCCCTCTTTCCTGACGAAGCAACCGTGGGTTGCAAAAGCTTGACATTTTGTGTCTGTATTTGTGTGTTTTTTATTGTGCCTGTCTACCAGCACTTTCCCGTTTGGTAAGTCATGGAATCTTTGTTTTTAATATATTTTTCCCACATGGAATGTTTCTTTCTATTTTATTTATATCATTAGTGTACATTAATATTATGACATGCTTTCAGGTTTATAGCTGAGTTGATGATTCCACTTCGTACACACCATTTTGCCAACTGACCTAGTCATCTTCTTCAGATGTTCTGACCAGTTGTCTTATGTGTTCATTCCCTGGACTCCCACCCACCCAGGATGGCGTGTGCTTTTACCTGTAGTATCTGAAAAAGATCACTATGTCAGTTGTCAAAAACTTGAACACTGAATGGCTCTGTGTGAAGTCCTTTGCTGTTATTGGTTTTTATGGATGAATTACTACAACAGTTATCTGTAGCTGATGTATTAATTTTTGAATATGATACCATTTTCTTTTATTAAAGGAGTAAATGAAGCAGATCTGAAGCAGAAAACCAAAGTAAGAAGGGAGGAGGTAGGAAAATGGTTTTCCCATAACTGTTTGGCAGTGAATGATAAAAAAAGTGTGTGTCTTTTACTTAAGAAACAAGGAACAATCTAACGTAGTAATGGAATTTGGGACTGTAAACTTCAGGAGGCCTTCAAACAAAATTCTTAGAAGTATGAAAAAATGGGAAAGCCATTAAACAGAAAACTAAGTGTACCACACTGAACCCTTAAACTTTAGATAAGAGAGATAAAAGGTGTATCAATTGTATAAGAGGGGTTTGCCAAAGTGAACAGTCTATCAAAATTTTGACTGTGCAAGCAATTATATATGGAGTAAGTTTTGTTAGGTTCTGGCTGTATTAAACAGAAATTTTCGTAAGTATGAAAAAGAGAGAGAGAGAGAGAGAGAGAGAGAGAGAGAGAGAGAGAGAGAAATTATAAGAAAATGCAAAGAGCAAGTCTGTATAAAAAGATGTGCTGCATAAATCAAAAATTTTATTCTGTTCTTTACCTCAGAGACTCAAGCATATTTCAGAATTGCAAAAGTTAAAAAAATACTGAAAGACCATGCTGACAGACAACAGCTTCTATAGAATTGATGAATTTATGAAACATTAACATTAAATTAATGCAATTTCTAAGTTAATTCTTCCGTGACATGATAAAATGGTCCCAGTAATACATTAACATTAAATTAATGCAATTTCTAAATCAATTCTCCTGTGACATGATAAAATGGTTTCAACAATACATTAACATTAAATTAATGCAATTTCTAAATTAATTCTCCTGTGACATGATAAAATGGTCTCAGTAATAGTGTAATGTGACAGTGACATATCTGTGTAAATGGTTTCCAAATAAATACAATGCAATATGATCAAGAGACAGTTTACAAAATCAATCAATCAATCAATCAATCAGACAGTTTACAATATTTACAATACAGCAGAAATATAAGCTGTACAAACATGTAACATGAGTTATGTAAAATTGTGTGTAGGTATTTGTAATTATTTAAATTGTTAGTAGTTATGTGCATTTAATCAATGTACAGATGCTGACAACATGCATCTGTGCATATTGTCTGTGAATGTACAAATAAATTATCAATTAAATGGTCATCTAAGCTAGATAGTTATTAAAAGTCAGTACCTCCATTAGACTGTTGCTTATTTACAGTGTTACATTTACACTTACCCAATCATGATTTTGGCTTCAAAGTGCCATTATCAAGTGTTTTAAGTGTTATTAATTGCTTGGGACAACAGTATTCCATGAGATGTCATACTGTCGTCCCAAGCAATTTATAACACTTAAAACACTTGATAATGGCACTTTGAAGCCAAAATCATGATTGTGTAAGCGTAAATGTAAGACTGTAAATAAACAACAGTCTAATGGTGGTACTGACTTTAAAGAAATATAATATGACTGTGGACCCACATTATCAAAAAATTATTCAGCTAGATATCTCATAACATACCTTCCATCAATCACATTGAAAAAAATAGCTTAGAAATTATGTTAATATCTTTGATTTTAAACAAAAGGTGTGTTAAATAAGCAGACAATTTGAGTTAGGTTTGTTCAAAAATGTAGCGAATGCTATTCACCATAAGTGTATTTGCCATTTAGACTGATATCTGTAGCTTTTTATTTTTGATAGCTGTAGAACCTCAGCAGTTTCATCAGAGTAAGAAAATTACTACATTTGGTGTGTTAGATAGGCAGTTATTACCAGCTCTTGAAACAGATCAGCCATTATGAAGTGTATGTTAGAGGTTGCTTAATAGAGCAGTTATTCTTTGCCTTCTTACACACTCTGCAGGGAAAAGAGATACTGTCTATGCTTCTGTCTATATACACAATATAAAATTTAAATTAAAAGTATTAATTTCTATCACATAACACAGGATAAACTGTAGTCTAAGATGCAGGTTGCTACTCAGACCCCAGAGAATTTTATTTACAAGATTGACTTGCAAAATGTCAAACAGTACTGAAACTACAAAAAAAGACAAAGAACTGCACATAACATCAGTACAAATAATGTGTTTCAGGTAGATATAAATTATGTGGAATGGGCATTGCTATAGCATAATATTAGCATAAAATTTCCTGAAGACAAAAATTAGCCAGATATTGTATTAAGTTATTAAGAGATTATAAATAGTTTCACCCACCATCATCAGGCACAGAGCAACATTTATTTATTTCTTTATCATATGGAAAAAACAGCAAATATTGAGAAATACATACAGTTTACAATAATACATTTAAGGATTTAGGCACAGAATTAATATGTTCAATAAAATTAAAAAGAGGACATTTGAACTATAAAATTAGGACCATTAATTAAAACAAATACATTTAATCAGAGTTCAACATCTGCCAAATGAAGCCAATTGATAGACGAGGGAGCAGCATTAATAAAATCACTGAATGGTGCTGCATATTTTCTCAGAGGGCAATCTCTGACAATATGCTGAATGGTTTGTTCTTGGGCTCCACAATCACAGGCTGCGGAGAGTCTCAGAAACCCTGTCTGTGCATCAGATGATTGCACCTGTCGTGACCGGCTCCTACCCTCTTCAATCGTGTCTACTCACTTGCCTTCAGATTACATGCTGATAGACTGGCAGATGGGTCTTGAACACCTTTATGTTTTATTGTTGCAGCATTCCACCTCTTGCACCACTCTTATTTAAGGTCAAGTTTCATGTTGTTTCTTCAATCATGCCACAGTTGAGTGCATGATATCACAGTCAGGAAGAGGGTCATTGAAGACAAAATGACATTAAAATCACAATACTAAACTATTGGCTCAGTTTTAGAAACTGAGATACTATTTCACTGCCCAGTGGCTACAGATATGAGCAATATTACTAGACATACTATCAGCACTGGAAAACAATTTGTACTACAGTAATTAGATAGGCTCTGAGTGTTGGCAGGATGGCTACTGGTCCTTTATTAAATTTCAAGCTTGTTTCTCAATCAAACAATTTCATCACATGTCCTCTAAGTAGAGTATTTCTCTATTACAATACAACAGTACAGAACCATACAAAACAGGTCTACAAAATCAGTAGTTTGTATTGTTAACTTTTTCTGTCCTGTTGTTTTCTCAAATTGCACACTACTTTGTGTGTTAATAGATTTCCCCTGTTTAAGTCTCAGTGCTTGCTGACATATCCAAAACTGTAAACAACTGAACAAGCAGGCTGAACATCACATAGTTATCATGGAAAAACATGAATATTGAATTTTTGAATGATGAAATTTTATATTTTTAACTAAGAAGTTAAGCAGTTTTGTCAGTTAATGAAAAAAAATTTTTTGTTGTAATACTACAGACCCTAGTGAATTTAGAAAGTCATTAAATAGGACACTCATACCACAAGAATTTGCATGCACTTTGCACACCTAATTACACTGTGGCTATAATATAGTGTAAAATGATACAAATCCCACTTTTTTTTTTGTTCGTTGTTTATTGTAGTGTTTGGTTGTTGCGGACATCACATGACATTTGTTAAAGTTCGTTTGTTGATCCTTCGACTCAGTTTTTTATTACAGAGGCCAACCAGCTCTCTCACCCTAAATGTGAATGACATTTGAGACTTCAGAGAAGTTAAACAACAAGTCAAAAATATATTTGTTTGCATCATATCATCCAGTTTGAATTTGGTAATTTCTTCAGTTAGAAAATATAATTTAAGTAAGATTAAACATCAGCTAGTACTGAGGCTTACCTTGCATGTGAAGAAGGTATATGAAGTAGACAGATGTTGCATGAATGTCCCACATGTACACTCTGGCAAGTTATAAAATATTAGTTTCATATCAGGAGTAAAGATAATAACTCACCCTATAGCTGAGGTTTAGAGTGGTCAATAGGCACATAATCAAGACTGAAAATGTTGAAAAGCTTTTGAACAATGTCCTTCAGAGCTGACTAATACAGAATTCACACAGGCACACAAGCATACACATGCAGGGCTCCATTGTTCCTACTGTGTTTATCTGAATTTTGTGATTTGTATTTTATACATCTTGAAATGCCAATGTTGTTTTTTAAATACCTATGTGTTGATACAGCTTGGTTTTGAAATTTCTTGTTATTTTTAATAGATTTCACTTTCCTCGTCTATTTATTTTATGCAAGGGCACTGATGACTTCAATATTTAGCACCCTAAAGCTCTAATGATCATCATCATCCATTGTTCTGATTATATTGTATCAGTGAGGCTATGTTACCATGTTCGTATTGATTTGGTTTAGCATTAGTTTGTTGTGTTATGAATCCATATAGACTGTGATGACACAGTGGGTATTAAAAATGTTTAGCATTGACTCCTCCTACTTCTGTTTTTGGTAATGAGTCGAAGAGCTTTCTTATGTTCTTGTACATATTCCACTTAATTAATGTAAAACATTGTGTAACATATAGGTGACTGCTAATGAAATTATCATAATTATTTTGACCATGGCAAGCTTGTAAAGTCTTTCTGCTTTGTTTCAGGTTTATACGGACTGTGCTTGTATATCAGATGCAGGACGCAACCTTACAGACCTTTGGTCAGAAGCAGGGGATGGCTACTTTCAAGCAGAAAATCGCATGTGTGCCTCAGAATGCCCCTACCTTTGGCCATTTGTTGTCCTTGCATTCTGCACCATGTTTTTCACATTCCTCAGCACAATGCCTGCTCTTTCTGCAACACTAAGGTACAACATTTTACTATTAATATTTATAGTAATATAGATATATGGCAACAGCTATGGTGATAAGCAACTGAGTTACTCTTAGTTAGTTAGTTTCATGTTCCATAGATCATTTGCACTATAAATTGTAATGATGTGGAATGAGTCATTATATTCATATCACAAATTATTTTGTAAATACGCCTATATGCTGATCAGTTACAGATGATTTATTTTTTATTGTTATTTATTTATTCTTTAGAAAGATATTGGTTAGTAATTCCTACCCACCACTTTTTTACACATTGCAATAATAGAAATTCTGTTCTGGAATAGGGGGAGTTGTCAAGGAGAAATCTTTTCAATTAATTTTCAACTTTTACTTTGCTGTGTGTCAGACATTTTATGTCACTGGGTAAGTGATAAAAAGTTTTGGTTGTGGCATTGACCATCCGTATTTTTGAGCATTGAACACTGAGCTGAGTAATTGTTGTAGGAGTTTCAAACTGTGCTTTTTCCAGTTTAAATTTTCATCATTATGGGCACTTAAGAATTTTGAAGTTTCCACTGTATTTATTGTTTCCTCGTCATGTGTTAGGAGGCGTAGTACCCAACATTTTCATAACTCAATATGTTGTAACTTTTTAAAATGGAGGGTGAGACTATTTGCAGAAAACCAGTCAGTCATACTTTTATACTTTTAAGAACATTCTTTATCATTTCTTCTGTTGCTTATATGTGCTTGGCTTAGATACAACACTAGTGTCATCTGCAAAAAGAACCAATTCTGCTTGTTGCATATTAGTTGGAAGGTCATTCACATATACGAGGAGGAATAGTGAACCTAAAACTGGGTGTTACGGAACTCCATACATGATTTCTCCCCAGTAATAATAATGTTTCTGGGCTACATTGGTTGAATTACTGAGTACAATTTTTTGCAGTTTTTTTGTTAGATATGGCACTATACAATGGCTGGTTGTACTGACAATGCCACAAAATGTCAGTTTATCTATAAGAATATTGTGATTCACAAAGTCAAATGTCTTAGGCCACAGAAAATACCAACCGGTTCTGTTTTGTTATTTAGGGCTTGTAAAATTTAGTGAGTGAACATGTAAATGACATTCTCAATAGAGCGATTCTTCTGAAATCCAAACTATGATTTACTGAAGATATTACGGTTGCTCTGGTAAGATATTACACAGTCCAGTCACTAAATTGACCTCTGCATATGTTCGACTTCAACATGCAACAATCAACTCATAGATTGCAGGTGGCAGCAGCACTAGCAGTGGAGGGTATATACAGCATGTTGGAGGAAGGGGAGGGGAGGACGTAGAAAAAAGAGCAATCTTTGTCAAAATGTGAAAATGGAAGGATGTATTTAATGTCCAAAATAGCATAATCATTGGTTTTCAGACCAAGGGTGAAAGCATTTCTGAAGTGGCTAAGTCTGTAAACTGTTTGCATGCTGCCATTGTTAAAGCATACAGTGCATGGCAAAATGGCGCTACCTGAAACTGAGTCGATGCATCTGTGGTGCACCATGAGCCATAGATGACAGGATTAAATGACGGCTGTGGAGATGTGTGTGGGTGAATAGATGTGCAGATGTTGAGTAACTGATTGCCAAGATGAAACAAGGAACTACCAAAAGTGTCTCCTCAACAACCATTCATTGAACATTGTTGCATATGGGCCTCTGCAGCAAGCACCTGGTTCACGCTCCCATGCTGACTGCTGTTCGTTGGCAATGGAAGCTGCAATTTGCAAGTCAGTACCGCAGCTGGATGTTCACTGAACTTTACATTCGCTGAGTGGCAACAGTTGGCCTTTTCAGATGAATCACATTCTATGCTCCAACAGTCAGATGACCATAGGTGTGTATTTCTTGAAACATCTGAAAGTGAACACCCTACATGTCTTATGGTTTGGGTGATCTCGTCATTCTGGAAGGCAAAATTGATCAACACAAGTATGATCTATCCTTGGGGACCATGTCCACCCCCACATGCAATTTTTTTATCGTTGACGTGATGGCATCTACCAGCAGGACAACATAGTATGTCACACAGCTTCCAGTGAGCACATGTGGTTTGAGGAGCACCAGTATTTCACTGTACTCTCCTGGCCACCGAACTCCTGGGCTTTAAACTCAACTGAGAATCTGTGGAACCTGCTCAATTGGGCTATTTGCAATATGGATCCTCAACCAAGAAACCTAGCACAGCTGATTACTATACTGGAGTCACCAAGGCTCCACATTCCTGTCGGTACTTTCCAGAACCTCATTGCCTCTCTTCCTGCCCACCTCACAGTGATCCACACTGCAAAAGTTGGTTATTCAGGCTTTTGACAAGTGGTCGCATTAAAGTGACTGGACAGTGTAATTTAGAGTACATGACCTCAAAAATTTTGGAAAATTATGTTAGTGATGAAATAGGTTGGTAGTTGTTATCGTCTCTCCTGTCGCCTTCCGTATAAAGGTGTTTAACAATGGTGTATTTCAGTCCCTCTGAAAAAATGTCCTGTGTTGGTGATGGATTACATATTTCAGAAAAGACAGCACTTATTATATATTAACAAGTCTTTAGTGCTCTGCCAGAAACACCATAAAATCCAGATGAGCTCTTATTTTTGAGAAAATGTGTATTTTTCTCGATTTGAGAAGAAGGATAGTTGCTTTTTCAATATACTGTGATTTTTCACTTGAATTGTTTATCTCTGCATTTTCTAATATATTTAAGAAATGATTATTAAATATACCATACAGCAAGTGCAAAGTCTGTGAAAATCATGACAGCGTGCCGTGCCAAACTATTCTATTCACTGATGTGAGAGAAGACTTCTCCCTTTGATGTAACATTTAATTGTAATCTGTTTGCTTATCATTTTATAAAACTGCATGAAACTCACTAAACAAATCAATTATATTACTGTGCGGTGCATTTGCTTCTACATTTGTACCCTGCAAGTGACATTACAGCGTATGGTAGAAGGCACTTCTAGTACCATTGTTTTTTCCCCCTTCATTGTTCCATCCCACAGACACGCAAACAGGCAAACGAGAGTGTGTATATACTAGGCCTAAGAAAATCTCTCGACCTGTCTTAAATACCAATGTTTTTCGTGTTCCACTAATGAATAAATACGATGTTCTAAGTGCAGACAGCTCAGAATCACGGACAAAAAACCTCAGTGTAACAGGTAACTGCTCGGAAAGATCTGTTGAACAAAAAAGTGCCAGCAGAAACACGTTACCATCAAATACTATTAAACGAAAAAATCGTGTGAGAGCAACTTGTAATAAAACTGAACACGAGACAAAAAAGGAAACAGAGAAGAAGGAAGAAATATACATATTATCGACGAGTCATGGCAAGGGACTGGCTACAATCATGTCTGATATGCAGTCCGAATATAAAGTGATTGGAATTTCGAAACCTGGTGCTCCTCTACGAGAAGTGCTGAAAAACTGTGAAAGTTCCGTGAAAAGCAACGTCAACTGTGTCATAATCGGAGGGGGAAACGATGTCTATAAAAATGAAAGCAGCCTTGCTGTAAGAACACTGAAAGAATCGCTAGGAAAAATTTCACAGGCGAAGGTATTTGTTGTAAACATTCCCTACAGACACGACTTAACGGAAGACTCGTGTGTAAACAAAGAAATCATCGCGACAAATCGGAAATTCAGGAAGATTTGTAGCGGTTTTGTACACACAACTTTCATTGAAGCAACGAGTTCAGTAAGAGAGCATTTTACTAGACATGGACTGCACAGAAACAACCTAGGCAAGAAAGTGCTGGCCAAAGAAATTCTCCAGGTGATAAAGACAGCAGGAGTGGGTGCCTATGTAAAAATAGCACTACCTGCAACAGGTTTTCTGCCAATGACAACAGAAAAGAAAAGTGCACCAACAGCATATGAGGAAGAAACATCTGCAGATACACCCTATGATGAAAAAATTACAACTGTGCAAACATGTAAAGCATCACAGTCACCAGTGGCATTATCAGTAGCAGCAGTGGAAAAGGAAGTAACAGTAGCATCAACAGCAGAAGTTTCACCAGCAACAGTAACTATAGTGCCTCTAAAAGGAGAAATGAGAATTGCGGCAGGAGAAGCAGCATCAAGTGTTACGTGTAGATGGAAAACAGCACCTCCTGTCCGTCTAAATGATTTTTTAGTGGAAGGCAGCAAGATGAAGCAGCCCAGGAGATAAGTAGTGTAACAAATTTCACAACACCTCACCAAAACGTTCAGTCTAAAATAAACAACAATTATGATCTTAAAATTTGCTATCTGAATGTTCAAGGACTAATAGATAAAGAATTTATTGTAAACAGTTTTGGACTAGATAACAAATTTGATATTTTCTGTCTGAGTGAACATTGGGTTACTGAGAGTGTACTTACAGTTGTCAAACTTGATAACTATAATGTAGCAAATAGTTACTGTAGAAAACTGCATATAAGAGGTGGTGTGGCAATATATATTAATCAGTCATTCAGCTGCTCCATTGTTAAGATGGACCTAGATTATTTATGTGAGGAACAGAACTTTGAAGCCACTGGTATAGTTATGGACAGTCTTAAGTTAGTAATAGTATCCCTTTACAGGTCACCTAAGGGTATCATCAATGTATTTCTAGAAAAATTGGACATGCTGTTAGATGTACTAAGAGGGACCAGATGGTTGCATTATGACATAGTAATTGGTGGAGATCTGAATGCAGATTTTGATATAACAACACATAAACGTACTGTGACTGAGTTGAAAAACCTTTTAAGACAGTGCAATTTGCACTCAATCAATAACAGGCCCACAAGAGATAAAGCATGTCTTGACAATATTTTTGTCAACTTTAAAACTACAGAAGAATCATGTGCTGTTACAGCGTTTCCATTTTCAGATCATGACTCTGTATCTTTAAACTATACAAGTAGGTTCTGTATTGATAATAGTAATATTCCTAAGCCTGTCCCAAAAGTTATAATCACCAGGCCTGTCACAGATGACAAAATTGTTCAGCTCTGTAAGTCCCTTGCTGAGAGAGACTGGTTCAACCAATGTCATGGTGACAAGTTATAGTCTTAGTGCTGATTTGTCAGGGAAACTATTATTTGAGAGATTTTTTAAAACATTTCTGACACAATTTAATGACAATATCCCCATAAAGAAATGCAAATTAACTGACAAAGGCTTTACAAACAGGGCTACAAACAGACAAAATTCATGGTTCACTAAACAATTATCAAGTATGAAAAACCAAGTTATGGTGTTGCGCAATATATGTAGCAATCAGAAAACAGAACATGCCAGATTAGCCTATATAAAATGCAGGAATGAGTATAAAAAAGCCATCATGGAAGCCAAAAAAGCACATAATTTCAATACCATTGATAATTCCACAAATAAGTGCAAAGCTGCATGGAAATTAATAAATGGTGTTGCTAAAGATGTAAGAAGCAAAAAAATTAATATAAGTCCCCAAAAATTCAATGATTTCTTTATTAAATCTGTTGAAAATGTAGGAAATACTATAATCAAACCTGATATCAGTTCATCAGAGTTACTTTCTAAAAATGTTTGCAGAACACCAACAGACACAGGTACGTTTATGTTCTCCGAGGTCTCACCTAGTCATGTCCTAAGCATTGTAAAACGGATGAAATCTTCAGACAGTGTAGATATATACGACATATCCTGTAATTTACTAAAGAAAGTAATAGACTATATTGTGTACCCCTTAACATTCTGTATAAATAAATGCATATCTGAAGGATATTTTCCCGAAGAACTCAAAGTGGCTAGGGTAATTCCAATATATAAAAAGGGAGATATGGACTCACCTTGCAGTTACAGACCAATCTCCATAGTCCCAGCTTTTTCTAAAATACTGGAATGTGTAATTTACCAACAGCTATCTGTCTATTTTGAAAAATTAGGAATAATTAGTGAATCTCAGTATGGTTTTAGGAAAAAGTTGTCTACTGTGGATGCTATAGACTTTGTAGTCAAATACTTACATCAAGTGTTTGAGGATAAGGGCTATGCTCAACTCACATTTTGTGATCTAAGCAAAGCTTTTGACTGTGTAAAGCATAAGCCACTCCTAGAAAAACTGGAATTCTATGGCATTAGACATAACAGCCTTAAATTAATAAAATCATATCTTCAGAATCGTAAGCAAGTTGTTTGTGTAGGGAGAGAAATGTCGAGTATAGAGCAAGTCAAGGTAGGTGTTCCGCAGGGATCTGTGCTGGGCCCCTTTTTGTTCCTGATAATGATAAATGATCTGCCGTCATTTATCAAGTCCACCACTGTGTTGTATGCAGATGATACAACATTTCTTAATGCTAGTGAGGATTTCAATAGCCTTAAAACTTGTGCAGCAAAGACAATTGACCAAGCATCCTATTGGTTCAAGGCAAATGGATTCCTGCTGAATGAAAACAAAACACAGCAGATGGTCTGTAGTCTTAGAGACAAGCTTCTGTCAGATGATCCAAGTTATGTCAAATTTTTGGGGGTATACATTGATGATAAATTATCTTGGGGTCAACATGTACAATATATTAGTGGTAAATTGTCTAGAGTTATTTACCTGTTAAGGCGACTTATGGATTGTGTTCCTGAAAAATGTTAGAATATCCTATTTTTCATTCTTTCAGAGTATAATAACATATGGAATTATTTTGTGGGGGAACTCTAGCTGCGTATGTGACATATTAATACTGCAAAAAAAAGCTATTAGGGTAATTACTGGTTCTGCATATAAGGCACACTGTAAACCATTGTTCTGTGAACAGAAAATCATGACTGTTATAAACTTGTACATATACTATGTTCTAATTTATACGAAGAAGAAATTACCAGAAACAAAAACCAGAGAAAATGTACACAGCCACAATACAAGAAGGAATAGGTGCCTCTATATTCCTTACCACAGGTTGTCAAAGTCACTCAACAGCTACGAAATCATGGGGTACAAATTATTAAATAAACTTCCTCAATCTGTTCAAGAATTACCTGAACAATTATTCAAACAAACAATTCATGACTGGCTAGTCCTCCACCCATTCTATGACATAAGAGAATTTATCAACTGTAATATAATACTATAATGTTAACAAGAAACCTGTGTTTCTTTCAAACTATTAATTGTATTTTAGTATGTATATGACGTTGTCTATTGCTGTAATGGCTGAATGACAATAAAATTATTATTATTATTATTATTATTATTATTTCTTTACTTTCTCAGACTTTTTAGAAGTCTGGTTATGAATGGAGTGACGCGGACCTTTATCAAGCGTCACTTCCTTTTTGCTGTACGGTACATGTTATATTGCATTTAGGAACTTTCGGGTAATTGAACATGTATCAATAATTACGGATTTCTGTAATTGTATATATATGTTTGGATGTAGCTGTATTGCATTGATGTATTGGTGGATATTGTGTGGTATGACTCCTGTAGTTGATAGTATAATTGGTATGATGTCAACTTTATCCTGATGCCACATGTCTTTGACTTCCTCAGCCAGTTGGATGTATTTTTCAATTTTTTCTCCTGTTTTCTTTTGTATATTTGTTGTATTGGGTATGGATATTTCGATTAATTGTGTTAATTTCTTCTTTTTATTGGTGAGTATGATGTCAGGTTTGTTATGTGGCGTTGTTTTATCTGTTATAATGGTTCTGTTCCAGTATAATTTGTATTCATCATTCTCCAGTACATTTTGTGGTGCATACTTGTATGTAGGAACGTGTTGTTTTATAAGTTTATGTTGTAAGGCAAGCTGTTGATGTATTATTTTTGCGACATTGTCATGTCTTCTGGGGTATTCTGTATTTGCTAGTATTGTACATCTGCTTGTGATGTGATCTACTGTTTCTATTTGTTGTTTACAAAGTCTGCATTTATCTGTTGTGGTATTGGGATCTTTAATAATATGCTTGCTGTAATACCTGGTGTTTATTGTTTGATCCTGTATTGCAATCATGAATCCTTCTGTCTCACTGTATATATTGCCTTTTCTTAGCCATGTGTTGGATGCGTCTTGATCGATGTGTGGCTGTGTTAGATGATACGGGTGCTTGCCATGTAGTGTTTTCTTTTTCCAATTTACTTTCTTCGTATTTGTTGATGTTATGTGATCTAAAGGGTTGTAGAAGTGGTTATGAAGTTGCAGTGGTGTAGCCGATGTATTTATATGAGTGATTGCCTTGTGTATTTTGCTAGTTTCTGCTCGTTCTAGAAAGAATTTTCTTAAATTGTCTACCTGTCCATAGTGTAGGTTTTTTATGTCGATAAATCCCCTTCCTCCTTCCTTTCTGCTTAATGTGAATCTTTCTGTTGCTGAATGTATGTGATGTATTCTATATTTGTGGCATTGTGATCGTGTAAGTGTATTGAGTGCTTCTAGGTCTGTGTTACTCCATTTCACTACTCCAAATGAGTAGGTCAATATTGGTATGGCATAAGTATTTATAGCTTTTGTCTTGTTTCTTGCTGTCAATTCTGTTTTCAGTATTTTTGTTAGTCTTTGTCTATATTTTTCTTTTAGTTCTTCTTTAATCTTTGTATTATCTATTCCTATTTTTTGTCTGTATCCTAGATATTTATAGACATCTGTTTTTTCCATCGCTTCTATGCAGTCGCTGTGGGTAACCAATATGTAATCTTCTTGTTTAGTGTGTTTTCCCTTGACTATGCTATTTTTCTTACATTTGTCTGTTCCAAACGCCATACTTATATCATTGCTGAATACTTCTGTTATCTTTAGTAATTGGTTGAGTTGTTGATTTGTTGCTGCCAGTAGTTTTAGATCATCCATGTATAGCAAATGTGTGATTTTGTGTGGGTATGTTCCAGTAATATTGTATCCATAATTTGTATTATTTAGCATGTTGGATAGTGGGTTCAGAGCAAGGCAGAACCAGAAAGGACTTAATGAGTCTCCTTGGTATATTCCACACTTAATCTGTATTGGCTGTGATGTGATATTATCTGAATTTGTTTGGATATTAAGTGTGGTTTTCCAGTTTTTCATTACTATGTTTAGGAACTGTATCAATTTAGGATCTACTTTGTATATTTCCAATATTTGTAGTAACCATGAGTGGGGTACACTATCAAAAGCTTTTTGGTAATCAATGTATGCGTAGTGTAGAGACCTTTGTTTAGTTTTAGCTTGATATGTCACCTCTGCATCTATTATCAGTTGCTCTTTACATCCTCGTGCTCCTTTGCAGCAGCCTTTTTGTTCTTCATTTATAATTTTGTTCTGTGTTGTATGTGTCATTAATTTCTGTGTAATGACTGAAGTTAATATTTTGTAGATTGTTGGTAGGCATGTTATGGGGCGATATTTAGCTGGGTTTGCTGTGTCTGCTTGATCTTTAGGTTTCAGATAAGTTATTCCATGTGTAAGTGTATCAGGGAATATGTATGGGTCTGCAATGTAACTGTTAAATAATTTAGTTAGATGTGAATGTGTTGAGGTGAACTTCTTTAGCCAGAAATTTGCTATTTTATCATTTCCAGGGGCTTTCCAATTGTGCGTAGAATTAATTGCTCGGGTGACTTCATGTTGCAAAATTATCACTTCAGGCATTTGTGGTATCATCTTGTATGTATCTGTTTCTGCTTGTATCCACCGTGCATGCCTGTTATGTTGTACCGGGTTTGACCATATGATGCTCCAGAAGTGTTCCATGTCTCTTATGTTTGGTGGATTGTCTATTTTTATGTGTGTGTTATCTATTGTTTGGTAAAATTTCTTTTGGTTTGTGTTGAATGTTTGGTTTTGTTTCCTTCTATTTTCACTTTTTTTGTATCTTCTAAGTCGTTTCGCCAAAGCTTGTAATTTTTGCTTCTTTTCATCTAATTGCTCTATTGCTTCTTTTATTATTATTATTATTATTATTATTATTATTATTATTATTATTCACAAATGACACATAGGTAAATGGCACATTGGTAAATCTCTGTGAGAGCTCTATTTTCTCTGATTTTCTCATTATGGCCATTTCACAAGACATGTGTGAGAGGAAACATATTGCCTGAATCTTGTTTGAATGTATGGCTCAAAATTTCAACAGTAAACCTCTTCATGGTGCACAATACGTCTTCTGAAATGTCTGCCATTGGAGTTTGTTGAGTGAGAATCTCTGTAACACTACAGCATTTACTAAACCATCCTGTGATGAAATGTTCCAGTCTTATCTCCTCTATTAATCCTACTTGGTAAGGGTCCCAGACTGATGAAGAATATTCCAGTATCAGTCAAACAAATGACATTTTAAGCCACATCTTTTATAGGTGACTCACATTTGCTTATGATTTTTGCAATGAATCTCAGCCTGGCTTCTGCTTTTCCTACAATTTGTTTCATGTGATCAGTCCACTTCAGGTCACTTTGGATTGCCACACTTTGGTAGTTTATTGTAGTTACTGTTTCCAGTAATTTGGCGTCAATAGTATAATTAAATAGTAGTGGACCTTTTGCCTATTTATGTGCATTATATTACATTTAACTACATTCAGGTTCAACTGCCAAGTCTCACAGAACCTCCAACATTACTCATTTGACCATGAATATAAACAGTTAACAGAATATTCCCTAGAACACTCCCTTGGGGTACTCCAGTTTCGGCATTCATGTGATGATTAAGACAATTTTGGAAGAACGAATTAAGTATTTTGGCCTCCTGTGTGTTATCATTCATTTCAGTCAATCAGTGACTGATCAGATGATTTTGGTCTGCTTAGTGACTTTACATATGTTTTCCTTAGGATTTTTAATCAAATTGTTCGACAAAATTTTACTTTCACATTCAACGAATGCTTCTTCCTCCTTATGCTCATTTTGGCTGCATTCACCTTTTTCATTGTCTACTCAGCTTTGAGTTCATTTAAATCAGAGTTGAAGCTCTCTTTGCTTTTACTGGAACTTTCTAACATGGGTATTGAACTGTGATGGGTCTTTTCCATCTCTCACAACCTTTTTTTTGTTTTTTTTTTTATTTTGGTTTTAGGGCGCAAAACTGCTATGGTCATTAGCGCCCGGTCCGCGACTGAGGAAAGAATAAAAACTGAAAATGGAAAACAGCAAAAATGGGAACAAAACTCAAAAAATTGGACACGAAAAGCAGAAACAAGGCTTAAAAGTCCACTACAGAGGGGGATTGATGGTCCCCGATAAAACTTCAAATGACTGACGTCATTTCACTGTCACTAATAAACTGGAGAACGCGGTCGGCTGAGCGCGTGTCATCTGCTAAAATCGACGATAGATCAGGCGATAGCTGTAGACGGGAGCGTAACGGATTAAAATAGGGGCATTCAATTAAAAGGTGTCTTACCGTCCACAGCTGAGAGCAGTGGGGACAGAGTGGGGGAGGATCGCCGCTTAAAAGATGCCGATGGCTAAAACGACAGTGCCCTATCCGGAGTCTAGCTAAAATTACCTCCTCCCGACGACGCGTTCGGGAGGAAGAGGTCCAAGCGCAAGGAAGGGCTTTCACTTCCCACAATTTATTGCGGGGAAGTGTTGACCAATGCGCATGCCATAAATGAGCAACTTTGCGACATAAACCGCTCCGTAGATCGGTGAAGGGAAGCGACTGAATAGCTGGCCGAGGAAGAGAAACTGCAGCCTTGGCTGCTATATCAGCCGCCTCATTCCCACAGATACCAGCGTGTCCCGGGAGCCAGAGGAACGCCACCGAGACGCCCCCCAGGTGGAGCAAGCGCAGACAGTCCTGAATCCGGTGGACCAGAGGGTGCACAGGGTAAAGAGCTTGGAGACTGAGGAGAGAGCTGAGAGAATCTGAGCAGATTACGTACTGTATCCGCTGATGGCGGCGGATGTAGTGGACAGCCTGGAGAACAGCGAAAAGCTCCGCAGTATAAACAGAACACTGGTCGGGAAGCCGAAAGTGATTTGGGGCGTCGCCAACAATATAGGCACTCCCTACACCCAACGATGTTTTCGAGCCGTCGGTGTAAATAAAGGTGGCGTCTGTCATTTGTGCACATAGAGCAGCAAATGCCCGACGATAAACAAGTGAAGGCGTACCATCCTTGGGAAATTGACAAAGATCACGGAGCAGACAGATCCGGGGACGAAGCCAAGGCGGTGCTGTACCCCAAGTTGTCAAGAAGGTTTTAGGAAAGCGGAAGGAAAGAGAATGGAGCAGTTGACGGAAGCGGACTCCCGGGGGTAGTAGGGAGGAGGAGCGGCCTGCATACCCTACATCAAAGGAGGCGTCGAAAAAAGGGTCGTGGGCTGGATTAGCAGGCATGGAAGACAGATGGCTAGCATAACGGCTCAGAAGGACCGCTCGCCGATTGGACAGCGGAGGTTCAGCAGTCTCAGCATAAAGGCTTTCCACAGGGCTAGTGTAAAAAGCTCCAGACGCTAAACGTAATCCACGGTGGTGGATAGAGTCGAGACGCCGAAGAATAGACGGCCGAGCAGAGGAGTAGACGATGCTTCCATAGTCCAATTTCGAGCGCACTAAGGCGCGATAGAGGCGGAGAAGGACCACTCGGTCCGCTCCCCAGGAGGTACCATTCAGGACACGGAGGGCGTTGAGCGTTCGCAGACAGCGAGCCGAAAGATAGGAAACGTGGGAGGACCAGCACAGTTTTCTGTCAAACATAAGACCCAAGAATTTAGTGACGTCTGAAAACGGAAGGTTGACAGGACCTAGATGTAAGGAGGGCGGAAGAAACTCCTTACGTCGCCAAAAATTAATACAAACGGTCTTACTGGGAGAAAAACGGAAGCCGGTTTCGAGGCTCCAAGAGTGGAGGCGATCGAGACATCCTTGAAGACGTCGTTCAAGAAGGCTGGTCCGTTGAGAGCTGTAGTAGATCGCAAAATCGTCCACAAAGAGGGAGCCCGAGACGTCAGGAAGGAGACAATCCATAATTGGATTTATAGCGATGGCAAACAGTACAACACTCAGCACGGAGCCCTGGGGTACCCCGTTTTCTTGAGAGAAAGTACGGGAGAGAGTAGTGTTCACCCGCACCCGAAATGTTCGCTCTGCCATAAATTCGCGAAGAAAAAGGGGCAGCCGGCCTCGAAAGCCCCAAGAGAACAGTGTGCGGAGGATGCCTGTCCTCCAACAGGTATCGTATGCTCTCTCCAGATCAAAAAATATTGCTACTGTTTGGCGTTTCCGGAGAAAATTGTTCATGATATAAGTGGAGAGAGCAACAAGATGGCCAACTGCAGAGCGATGCTTTCGGAATCCGCATTGGGCAGGTGTTAAAAGACTGCGGGATTCCAGCCACCAAGCTAAACGGTAATTCACCATACGCTCCAAAATCTTACAGACACTACTCGTGAGAGAAATGGGGCGATAACTAGAGGGGAGATGTTTGTCCTTTCCAGGTTTCGGAATAGGAACGACGATAGCTTCCTGCCATCGTCTGGGAAAGGTACTGTCGGTCCAAATTCGATTATAAAGGCGAAGGAGGTAACGCAGACTATGGGTTGATAAATGCAGCAACATTTGGACATGGATACCATCCGATCCAGGGGCGGAGGAGCGAGAAGAAGAGAGGGCATGTTGGAGTTCCCGCATGGAGAAAACAGTATTGTAGCTTTCGCGATTTTGAGAGGAGAAAGCAAGAGGTCGCACTTCCGCTGCACGTTTCTTCGGGAGAAACGCTGGCGGGTAATTTGAAGAGCTCGAAATCTCAGCAAAGTGCTGACCCAATGAGTTAGAAATTGCGACGGGGTCCACTAAGGTATCATGCCCGACAGTGAGCCCAGAGACCGGGGAGAAACTAGGCGCGCCTGAGAACCGTCGAAGCCGACTCCAAACTTCCGAGGAGGGAGTGAAGGTGTTAAAGGAGCTAATAAAGAATTGCCAGCTTGCCTTCTTGCTATCGCGGATGACGCGACGGCATCGCGCACGGAGTTGCTTATAGCGGATACAGTTTGCTAAAGTAGGATGGTGACGGAAAATGCGAAGAGCACGTCGCCGCTCACGGATTGCGTCACGGCATGCCTCGTTCCACCAAGGAACTGGGGGGCGCCGGGGCAATTCGGAGGTGCGTGGAATGGAACGTTCCGCAGCTGTAAGAATAACGTCGGTAATATGTGTGACCTCATCGTCGACGCTGGGAAAGCGACGGTCATCGAATGTCGCTAGAGACGAAAAAAGTGTCCAATCGGCTTGGGCAAACTTCCAGCGTCGCGGGCGCATATATGGCAGTTGAGGCTGCAGCCTAAGGACACATGGAAAGTGGTCACTCGAGTGTGTATCATCAAGGGCGAACCATTCGAAGCGCCGAGCAAGCGGAACAGTACCGATCGCAAGGTCCAAATGAGATAAATTTGTCGTGGAGGCAGATAAAAACGTGGGGACCCCAGTGTTGAGGCAAACTAGATCCGCTTGGTGGAAGACATCTAGCAATAGGGAGCCACGTGGACAAGGATGTGGAGATCCCCAAAGCGGGTGGTGGGCATTGAAGTCCCCAACCAGCAAATAGGGGGGTGGAAGCTGACCAAGAAGATGAAGGAGATCAGCTCGTGCCATTGGTGTGGACGATGGAATGTATACAGTACAAAGAGAGAACGTGTATCCAGAAAGGGAAAGACGGACGGCGACAGCTTGGAAGGTACTGTCTAAGGGGATTGGATGATAATGGAGAGTATCATGGAGAAGAATCATGAGTCCTCCATGGGCTGGAGTGCCTACCACAGAGGGGAGGTCATATCGGACGGACTGAAAATGAGGGAGAACAAAGCGGTCATTAGGACGCAGCTTTGTTTCCTGAAGACAGAAGATGACCGGCGAGTAGGATCGTAAGAGGATCGACAATTCATCCCGATTGGCTCGAATGCCGCGGATATTCCAGTGGATAATGGACATAGGGTGAACAGAAAATGGAGGAATGTGACCAAGGGTGCTGTCAACTCAACGACTGCTCAGAGCTTGCGACCGACAGCATGGAATGGCATTCGGCCGAAGGCAGAAGATCCTGATCCATAGGTTGGTCAGGAGCAGCTCCTGCCACCAGCGATCGGCCGGTTGACCGGCCACCAGCAGTGCGCCTCGGCGACACAGAAGACGGCCGAGGGCGATTTCCGCCAGGTGGCGCTGTGGATGGGACACGCCTTGGCGGAGAAGGAGAGGAACTGGGTTTCTTTGTAGCCTTCTTGGAAGTATGAGGTTTAGAGGAAGGAGGAACCGATGGTGGTGAAGTTGCCGTACGTAAAAACTCTTCACGAATATGCTCTTTCTTCGAAGACTTGGTGTCTGACTTTTGGGCTCGAGATTTAGCAGACCCCAACGAAGGGTGAGCCAAAGAGTGGGCAGGCGAAAGTGGTGAAGTTGAACGGGCGATCTTTGCGCTGGCCGATCGGACGACCGTGGCACTAAAGGTGAGGTCGCAAGTCTGCGTGGCCGCCTCCTTTGTTGGCCGAGGAGAAGCAAGGACAGTGCTGTATTTGCCTGTCTGAGGCACGGTGGGCTGTCGACTGGCGAACAACTTCCGAGCAGCAAAGGTCGACACCTTTTCCTTCACTCTGATTTCCTGGATGAGCTTTTCGTCCTTAAAAACTGGGCAATCTCTAGAGGAAGCAGCGTGGTCACCCATACAGTTGATGCAGCGAGGGGATGGAGGTGGACAAGCACCCTCATGGGCATCCCTGCCACACGTAACACATTTGGCCGGATTAGAACAGGACTGGCTGGTGTGATTGAATCGCTGGCACCGATAGCAACGCGTAGGGTTTGGGACGTAAGGACGAACGGAAATTATCTCATAGCCTGCTTTGATTTTCGATGGGAGTTGCACTTTGTCAAATGTCAAAAAGACAGTGCGGGTTGGAATGATCTTCGTGTCAACCCTTTTCATAACCCTATGAACAGCCGTTACGCCCTGGTCTGACAGGTAGTGCTGAATTTCTTCGTCAGACAGTCCATCGAGGGAGCGTGTATAAACAACTCCACGCGAGGAATTTAAGGTACGGTGCGGTTCCACCCGGACAGGGAAAGTGTGTAGTAGTGAGGTACGCAGCAATTTTTGTGCCTGGAGGGCACTGTGTGTTTCTAACAACAGGGTGCCATTCCGTAATCTGGAACAAGACTTTACAGGACCTGCAATTGCGTCGACACCTTTCTGAATTATGAAAGGGTTGACTGTGGAGAAGTCGTGACCTTCGTCAGACCGAGAAACAACAAGGAACTGTGGCAACGATGGAAGAACTGACTGTGGTTGAGACTCAGTGAACTTACGTTTGTGAGCAGACATAGTGGAAGATGAGGAAACCATTGCGGAAGAATCCCCCATGATTACCGGCGTCTCCGATGGCGCGCTCCTCCCTTGTGGGGGCCCTCTCTGAGGGCACTCCCGCCTTAGGTGATTGTTCACACCTCAGGTCACACCTCCCGACAAACGGACGGAGGGACCAATCGGCACTTTCGGAAGGTATCAGCTCGGGTAATCACCCCTCCCTGGGCCTGGCCGTTACCAGGGGGTACGTACGTGTCCTACCTGTCTACCCGGGGCGGGGAATTACGCGTTACCCCGTCACCGGCTACGCATGGAAGTGCGTGGGTCGGCCTTCAGACACGCACAGGGAGGAAGAAAGAGAAAAGGAAAGGGAAAGGAAAGAAGAGGTCTCAAACGCCACAGCGGAGAAAAGGGTAGAGAGAAGAGGTAAGGAAAAGAGGGACAAAGGAAGGACGAAGACTTACAAGTAAGGAAGGCGAAGAATGTGGTACATTTACAAGCGTCCGTCTCCGGACGTAGGCACAAACCATTCCCCCAGAGGGGGAGAAAAGGAAGGAAAGAGCCAGAGGTGAGGGGGGGGGGGCGAAGATGGGGGATGGGGAAGGATGCGGAAAGGGAAGGTATGCAGCCCGGAAAGGAAGGAAGGCCACATCAGCTCGGGGTCCCGTGCTCGCTACGCACGTATCCACAAAAGAGTTGTGGATCCCCTGGGGGGTCTCACAACCTTGCTGGGTACATACTTTTCTAAGGATTATTGTGCAATGCTTTTGAGTTTTATTCATATGTGCTCCTCATCTTCATTCACAAAGCTGAATACTTGATGCAGGTGTTCTGAAATTTGTATCCTGTCACTACAGTTAACAAAAATATTTTCCTATATGTTTTTCACATTCTTTGCAATACACATAATTATTGATGTTATCACAACTTAATGATACTAATTTATTTCTTAAAGTTAACTGATTTGAAAAGTTCAGGTCTGTTAGTTACTAAGACATCTAAGAATTGGCCTCCCATTTTGGTAAATTTTTTGAAAATGTAGCTAAGAAGTGTACTATGCATTAAGATCCAATTCTCATTGATTGGTAATGATTTAGGTTTTGTTCATATCTTTTCTTTATCACAATTAGCCTTACAAAATCAGAGGTACAGAGTAGATCTTGTAGAAAAGAGATAAAACTATATTGATGCACGGCAAATGTACAAATGGTGAAAACTGAAGTAGGGTGAATGATGTAGAATTGTAGTAAAGAGCAGTGAGAGAGTGTGGTGTTGTACACATACTGCAACTGCACCTGTCTTTGAGGTTTAGACAACTATAAGTTGAAGCGACTTATTTTAGGGATATCAAAGGAACTACAAAACTTTCGCTATCACTCACAGAAGGTTATGAAGATGATATACACTCCTGGAAATGGAAAAAAGAACACATTGACACCGGTGTGTCAGACCCACCATACTTGCTCCGGACACTGCGAGAGGGCTGTACAAGCAATGATCACACGCACGGCACAGCGGACACACCAGGAACCGCGGTGTTGGCCGTCGAATGGCGCTAGCTGCGCAGCATTTGTGCACCGCCGCCGTCAGTGTCAGCCAGTTTGCCGTGGCATATGGAGCTCCATCGCAGTCTTTAACACTGGTAGCATGCCGCGACAGCGTGGACGTGAACCGTATGTGCAGTTGACGGACTTTGAGCGAGGGCGTATAGTGGGCATGCGGGAGGCCGGGTGGACGTACCGCTGAATTGCTCAACATGTGGGTCTCCACAGTACATTGATGTTGTCGCCAGTGGTCGGCGGAAGGTGCACGTGCCCGTCGACCTGGGACCGGACCGCAGCGACGCACGGATGCACGCCGAGACCGTAGGATCCTACGCAGTGCCGTAGGGGACCGCACCGCCACTTCCCAGCAAATTAGGGACACTGTTGCTCCTGGGGTATCGGCGAGGAGCATTCGCAACCGTCTCCATGAAGCTGGGCTACGGTCCCGCACACCGTTAGGCCGTCTTCCGCTCATGCCCCAACATCGTGCAGCCCGCCTCCAGTGGTGTCGCGACAGGCGTGAATGGAGGGATGAATGGAGACGTGTCGTCTTCAGCGATGAGAGTCGCTTCTGCCTTGGTGCCAATGATGGTCGTATGCGTGTTTGGCGCCATGCAGGTGAGCGCCACAATCAGGACTGCATATGACCGAGGCACACAGGGCCAACACCCGGCATCATGGTGTGGGGAGCGATCTCCTACACTGGCCGTACACCACTGGTGATCGTTGAGGGGACACTGAATAGTGCACGGTACATCCAAACCGTCATCGAACCCATCGTTCTACCATTCCTAGACCGGCAAGGGAACCTGCTGTTCCAACAGGACAATGCACGTCCGCATGTATCCCGTGCCACCCAACATGCTCTAGAAGGTGTAAGTCAACTACCCTGGCCAGCAAGATCTCCGGATCTGTCCCCCATTGAGCATGTTTGGGACTGGATGAAGCGTCGTCTCACGCGGTCTGCACGTCCAGCACGAACGCTGGTCCAACTGAGGCGCCAGGTGGAAATGGCATGGCAAGCCGTTCCACAGGACTACATCCAGCATCTCTACGATTGTCTCCATGGGAGAATAGCAGCCTGCATTGCTGCGAAAGGTGGATATACACTGTACTAGTGCCGACATTGTGCATGCTCTGTTGCCTGTGTCTATGTGCCTGTGGTTCTGTCAGTGTGATCATGTGATGTATCTGACCCCAGGAATGTGTCAATAAAGTTTCCCCTTCCTGGGACAATGAATTCACGGTGTTCTTATTTCAATTTCCAGGAGTGTATTCTAATCCTCTCCTAAGTCATACAATATCTTAAAGGTGCTATGGAATACAGAGGTTTAGTGTGCTGTTCCTAATATTGACTGCATGTTGTAGTGTATAATATTTTATGTAGAGTTGTGATGAGAATGAGAGAGTTTTTTGGTATTTGACATCTGTGTCTTTTGTACCCATTACTTTCACTTCTGCAAATGCATTCATAAGTTCAGGATTTAGAGATCTTTCTTCCTGTTTTATGTGACACAGATGAAGTAATATGAAGATGGTATCTGTTCTTTCGGACATGTCTGACAGAACAGATACCATCTTCATATGGTTAAGGCTAACTGGCCATTGACCTTCTTCTTCTGTGCTGGATGCACACACATTGCCCAAAATCTTACAGGACTCGGTAAGATTTTCTGCCACGAGTAATGAGTGTAATGGGCAGGGATACTATGAATGTAGCGTGTGGACATTAAATTATATGGATAGAGCATCTGCCATGTAAGCAGGAGATCCCGGGTTTGAGTCCCGGTTGGGGCACACATTTTCAAATGTCTCCGTTGATGTATATCAATGCCTGTAGACAGCTTAGGGTCTTGATTTAATTATCATCTCAGATGAAGTAAGTCCTCCAGTTATGAAAATCAGATTTGAAGCACCACTGAAAGGCCAAGGAATGTTGTACGGGTCAGGTGCTACCTGAGCTCTGGCAGAATTGTTGAAAAAATTGAAAGGTGAACAGTTCAAAATTATCAGCTGCTCTTACAACTAGGTTTCTTCCAAATGTTTTTGTAGAAAGAAAGACAACACACATTCATTAAAAAACACTATGCAACAAATGGCTCCATTTGCAGGATGATAAGTCTAATTTTCACATTTGGTAACAATACTGAATTATAGCATTAAAAAATGAAAAACAGAACTAGAATCTGAAGAGCAATTTGGCTTAACAACAAGAGAAGTCATCTCTGCACTCAGAGCTTGTGAGAGAAATGGTTAGAATTAAAGTAGAATACTTACAGGGTCTTTATTGGTTTGAAAAGTCATTAGATGACATAAGTTGGAAGAAACTCTTCAGGATCTTGAAAGATACACACTTGGATTTGAAAGATAGAAGAAAAATAGTAAAAACCACAAAAATGAAAGTGTAAGAATGTAGATGAATGGAGAATAATGTAAATCTGAAATTAGAAAAGGGATTAGAGAAGTTTGCAGATCTTCACCTTGTTTGTTTAATATTTTCATTGAAACAGCTGTAAAGATCTTTAAAGCAAAAACATCTAAAATTAATAGCATAAACAAAAATTGTGACAGTAAGCAAATTAAAGCTGAGAAGAACAACTGAGTTCAAAACCAAAAGAAATAATACAGAAAAAAATCATTAAATTTTGACACTGAGGCATCTTATTTATAAAATATAAAACCGGCTGTGTGGAAATCAGAACAGGAATGGCAATAGCAAATACATTTTTAATAGAAGAAGACAGCTGTGAATAATAAAATCATTTAGTGTAGAAAGCAGGAAACAATTTTCAAGACATTCGTTTGGAATTTGTAGTGTATCTGTGAGACATGGACAGTGTTGATGACACACAGAAAGCACTTAGAAGCAATGGAAATGTGGTTTTGTTTGGAAAAGTATAAAAAGGATGATACAGAGAGAAAGAAAATCCAATGAAGATATTTTGGAAGAAACCTGGGGGGTATACAAGTCATTCATAAAAAGAGAACAAAACTTTTTTGGGTATGTACTTAGAAACAATCAGATTTTAACAAATATGTTCCACAGAAAAGTTTTTGGAAACAAATACAAGGGGAGGCCAAGAAAGAAATAGTATTAAATATATTGGAAATAACAATAGTCAAAATTAAGAAGAAATGAAGAGGATGGCACAAAAAGAGAAGAGTGTTTGGAGTGTTGAATAATAGACTTTAGAAATTAGTTGACTGACTGAATAGGTGAACATCAATCTTCTAGGCTTAAAGTCCACTTTCAGGTCAGGATATGACTTTCATTTATAACCTCTCTCCCTTTAACATCCATAAATGAAGTTTAAGTAGTGAATTCAAGAACTGATTATTCCTGGAAAACAAATAGCTGTACAAGTTGTTTCTTTTATTCATACTCTTGGCACACATTTTTCAGTGAATTCAAATGCAGTGAAACCTTTCAATGTTAATCACTGGTTGATTGGCTGATTTGGGGAAGGGGACCAAACTGTGTTATCACTGCAGTTCTCCATCACACGCATGTCAGATATAAACCACATCATGAAATTTGCTGTACGGGTAAAAGATTTAATAATTTTACATTATCTTTAGGTAAAAAACTATTACTATAGCATAACATAATAAAATATGGAACTTTTGTGGCATTTGTAGCTGACGATGTTCACTGTACTTATTCGTAACTGATGATGTTCACTGTACTTCACTGAGGTGACAACAAAGTTTCGTCTTTGTGTATGTTGTATAATAGCTCCCATATGGACATCTTCCATAAGATCAGAGATAAAGCCAATGCACACCTCGTAACCCAGGAAACTGAGTTGTTTCAAAGTGACAGACAAGAATGAATAACAATAATGTATGATGAAGTTGACTGTGTGTAATGAGGTTACAAAAAAAGTAGGATCTGTTGCCTCTCTAACTCTCTAACTTTTAGCCACTTAAAATTATTCTTTTCTGGAGAATGGGAAAAGAAAGAAGCAGATGTATGTCACTCTGAAGTAAGGAAAAATGAAGCTACAACACATAATAGAGGATCAAAATCCATTGTGCTAATAATAATGTGGTGGTAATTAGTAGGTAAAAGATGAAAACTATATTCAAGTACTATATGAAAGCTACAGACAGGAATAAAAAGTTAATAAATGCAAGAAAAAAATTGGGAATGAAGAAGGAAAGCTTAGAAGACAAAATTGCTGTCCAGGTAATATGTATAGTATCACTGATGGACATATATAAAAGTAAAAACAACACACTATCTAGCTTTCAGAACAAATTGTTGCTTCTGTTTGCAGGAGAGAGGTATGGGATGGGGAAGGTCGAAAAGGAAGGCCAGGTCATGCAGACTCCAGAATGAGGGAGTTGAAGATGTCCATGTGATTTGAGCGATCAAATAAGTTGCTGGAACATTGTTACTATATTGAACAGCACTTAGAATCAGAATTTTTGTTGTTCCTGGTGCAGACATTTTATCACTCTTCATTTATGCTGCCTTAGAGTGAAATACTAAAATACAGCTTCACAGAAAATAATTAATCAATTTCAGTGAGTATAAGAAACATCAAATATTTAGAGACTTCAGAAAATAGCTACCCATGTTGTCCTTTCCTGAGACCACTGTGCAACAAGAGTGACACATTATCAGAAAAGAGAACATGATCCAGGTTTCCTGCACGCATCTCTGCTGTGATATGGATAACTGTTGCATCACAGTGTGCAAGTCTAATGATGCAACTGGATACATACTACAAAGATGAAGTATGCAGACACTATGATTCTTGTGGGAAAAATGTCAAGTTTTACACAGATTCATTGTGAAATTCTGGGAGTATATGGACCAAATGTAATGTTGGGTCCAGCCATAGCGAAATAGGTCAAACAATTTGACCAACACTGCACAGATGTGGGTGATGCTGACTGGGAAAGGAAGGCCATTGACATCGATCACAGATGAAAATGTTCCGGCAATGTTTCCAACACATCTGGAGGAAAAAAGATTTTACAATGATAAGGACACACAGCAGTTCTCAATTGACTCCATTATTGAGAAGTATATTTCTTTCATTGAGGAACTGAATGATTGGTAGAATGTTCAAATCATTGTTTACCAGCACTTGGTGACTATGTTAAAAAGTAGTGTCATGTATCAATGTCACTTTGAACTGTAGTGCAGCATTCAGTAAAAGTTACATCACCTGCCTTAATCACTCTGTGTACACCAAAACATGCTACCAATATGTTCCAAAAAGCTGCGCGCAAAAATCCAATTTTTCAGAGGGCCACATCTCGGGTTTTACTGATCATGGAGATAAGGGGTCAACTGTTATGGACAGCCCATGATGTAGTGACCATTTGTATATCTATCGGAAGAATGGTCATTCTGTAACTATCCTGCAGCACAGAGTCAAAATTTGAACATTACATATTTCCTCCAGATCAGCAAATTGTGCAAATTGTGCAAATCGGTTTGTTTGTTTGCATTAGGCATGTAAGGTGGACTTAAGCAGCTTATAATAGCACCATTTGTTCATGGGCAGTCCTGAGAGAACCTGAAGAAATTATGATTGTTGGGTACAAAAAGTACTAGTTGTGGAGATGGTCTTTTCTATAGTTTCTATCCATGGAGGATTGTCAAAATTTTTACCATATGTTCTTAGGATGATATTCTTGGGAAACTTCAAAACTTTTTTGATATCATTATCCTTTACGTTGATTCAGAGATTCAAATTTACCTTGCCTATGCAGGAGAAAACTGCAGAAATTGGTTTTTAGCTTCTTGCTCCATGAGCCGCAATTATCAAAATAATTAACCATGGCAAGTGGCTCAAATTTTAACTATACATTCTTTATTCATTTAGAAATGCCATTCTTTCCATTTTTGAAAATCTTTATCTGTAATCAAGACAAATTTTTAAAAACCTGTACTCTTGGGTACCAAATATAATCTGTTACTGAGGTCCAGATAGTCAAAGTTACTGTACTTATGCATGTAAAATATGCACATAATACCCAGTCTGAGGCATAACTATATTTTTAACTGGTGTAGTGGAACATCGCAAGGGTTCTAGAGTCATTGCAGGGTTTTTGAGGTGACCAAAACATGTTTTTTCACCAATAAAACCTTATGACACACTGTCTCTGTATAATGGGCGCTTCATGCCTATAAAAATATGCCCAAAGTGGTTATAGAATTTTTGAGCTGCCAAGATTTGGTGGAGATGGGAAAGAAAGGCCAAAGGAGACAGTGTAATTGAGTGAGGAGACAGTGGCTGTGGGATATTCTGTAAATCAATGGCAGAAAAAGGATACCATGGGAGAGAGAGAGAGAGAGAGAGAGAGAGAGAGAGAGAGAGACTTAAATAGACAATGGCAGTGAGTATGTAGGCTTCATTACAAAGAGAGACTGGGTAAAAGGATTTAGAGTGTTATGTGTTAAAAGAGAATGCATATGTTCACATGCCAAAATTTTTGTTATGGGTGGTGGGTTGATGACTGAGGCAGCTGTTGCCTCCCTTTTCTGTCAGAGTCTTATAAAAAGGAATGTACACGTTTTTTGTGCTCTGACAGCAGCAACTTTCCACTGGTAGTGTATAACTTACTTTTTGAAGTCCCCTCATACATATTAAAAAATTTGAATAAGATGCTGTTAGATAATAAGGAGAAACAATGGCTGAAATTATTTTAGTTAATATAAATTAGAACAAAATTACCAATTTGATGACTCATGTTCTCTCTCTTTAGGTGTGTGCAGGATGATCAGCGTTCTTTTGCCCTCGGAATCCAGTGGATAAAGGTACGACTTATTGGTACCATTCCTGCACCAATGGTATTTGGTGCCTTAATTGATGAAACTTGCCTCCAGTGGTTTGAGAGTTGTCATGAAAGAGGTGCTTGTCAGGTTTATGACAACACTTACATGGGAAGGTATGTACCAATTGTGTTTGCATTATTGTAATATAGATGTAAAATTGAAAAAGATATGCTGACAAGTTTTAAAGACAAGGGGAAAAGCATGAAGGTAGTATGTTGTGGCAGAAATAATGGATGTCCCATCACATTAAAGGTGAAATGTCAAGTGTAGTAACACTGTTCACGTTTACATCGCACTTCACTTAGCGTAGACCGGGACTGTGTCCTAGGCATGCCCGATGTTGACTGACTCGGCACGGCCCGTGCTGCTGGAGTTGTTGTTGTTGTTGTTCTTGTTGTTACGCCGGCAGAGGTCGCGTCCGAATTCTCGCGTGCCCTCTGGTGGACGGGACTCTACTTGCGGCAACTACCGCCCGTGACGCGCCGTGCCAATGTGCGCCTCCCGCGATCTTTCTGGTGGCTACTACACTCCTCCTCCTTCGGGGGGTGAAGCCACTGTGATCCACTGCATCGGTAGGTGGAGCGTCGGGCAGGAGCGATGACCTCCACATCCATTGGATGGCCGGAGTCGAGGGGATCTGCCAACCCTCGAGCTGGAAGCTTCGAATACGGCTGGAAGTGACCCACACGAAGAGGCCCCCGTCGTCCCACAACCGGAGCTCGGGACAGAACGGGTGACAAGCTGTCGAACTCCGGATCCCGTTCCACCTCGGGAGGGGCAAGACCCAGTGGTGGGGATGAAGGGGAAGGGACAACCACAGGTGAACTAGCCCCCTGAGAAACCGAACCTGCGAGTGGGGCCGGCTCTCGCTGGGGCATCTCGAATGATGGCGATGCCGGTGCTGGAGCTACTGGAGGCTGCCAAGGCTGAGAACCATCGCAGTGCGGCAGAGTCACAGCGGGGAGAGGAGGTAACGTCCCCTGTGAAACCAATACAGGTGCCGGCAATGGGGAAGCTGGTGTCCGAGAGGTCGGAGGGTGGGTGCCTGAACGTGGACGTAGCTGATTTTGGTGACGACGTACCACCCGATCCCCCGCCTGCAAGGTATAGAGCCGGCGGCCATTTCGGCGCAGGACCACTGCCGGTATCCAACGTGGATTGCGACCAAACCCACGGGCCCAGACCGACATACCCAGTGGAAAGCCAGGTACTTCGTTTTGTGAAGACTGGCGAGGACCAGGCCGGAGGAGGTGCAGCAGAGTCCTAGGTTGACGCCCATGGAGGAGCTCTGCGGGGCTGCGGTCGCCCATTGGTGTGGTCCGGTATGCCGTCAAGAAAAACGTCAAGGCTTCCTCTGCAGGAAATTCGTGCACATACTTTTTCATCTGCATCTTAAATGTGCGCACCATGCGCTCGGCTTCCCCATTCGATTGTGGATGGAAGGGGGGAGAGCAAACGTGCCGAATACCGAAGCGCCTACAAAAATCCTGGAAGGTCTGCGAAATAAACTGCGGTCCATTGTCTGAGACCAGGGTGATTGGCAGACCTTCCACAGAAAAGATTTTTGCTAGTGCCTGGATTGCAACTTCTGAAGTTGAGGAGCAGCGAACCACATATGGGAATCGGGAATAAGCATCAATGACAATGAGCCAAAAGCCATTGAGAAACGGGCCCGCAAAATCGATGTGAACACGTTCCCATGCTTGTGTTGCCGGCGGCCATGAAGAGAACGCTGCCCTGGGAGATGCTTGTTGGCTCGCACACTGGGAACAGGCGGCCACCAAGTGCTCAATTTCTCTGTCAATACCGGGCCAGTACACATGTCTGCGAGCCAAGGTTTTAGTACGGGAAACACCCCAGTGCCCCGCATGTAATAACGTGAGGACCTCCCTTCGTAAACCTGCAGGAACAACCACACGAGGAGCTGTATCATCGGTAGCCAGAAGGAGAACTCCTTCCAAGATCGAGAGGCGGTCTCGTAGAAGAAAATAATTACGAAGAGGGTCCGAGGCCCTGCCTGAAGGGCGGGAGGACCACCCCTGCTGAATGAGGCGAACTACTTGCCGGAGAACTGGGTCAGCCGCCGTTTCCCTGGCGACTCGAGAACTAGTGATCGGAAAGCCATCAACTGCTTGGCGGGATGCCACATCCAAATGAAAACACATAATCTCCTCTCGATCGAACGTAGGATCCGGGCCCACCGGAAGACGGGAAAGAGCGTCGGCGTTGGCATGCTGTCCTGTAGGGCGAAAATGAATGTCATAATGGTACTTAGAGAGGAACAAGGCCCAGCGCTGTAGTCTGTGGGCCGCCCTATCCGGAATCTGAGAGGTGGGGCCAAATAACGATATTAACGGTTTATGGTCAGTGATTAACTGAAACTTCGTGCCGTACAAGAAAGGGTGAAACTTGGTAACAGCGTAGACAATGGCCAAAGCCTCTTTTTCCACCTGGGAGTAATGGGCCTGCGCGGGACTAAGCGTTTTAGACGCAAACGCCAGTGGTTGCTCGGAACCGTCTGCGTTGCGATGGGCCAGGACCGCCCCCACCCCATACTGTGAAGCATCTGTAGCCAGGACCAACGGCTGACGGGGATCAAAAGTAGCCAAACAAGGGGCTGAAGTGAGGAGGCCCTTCAGCGAGGTGAATGCTCGCTCGCATGCAGGCGACCAATCAAAAGGAACACCCTTGTGCAGAAGGCAGTACAGGGGGTGGGCTATAGTGGAAGCCCTGGGAATGAACTGGTGGTAATAGGCTATCTTGCCTAAAAAGGCTTGTAACTCTTTCAGCGAAGTGGGCCGAGGAAGGTTGACGATACCTTGGACCAAACTTCCTAGTGGCTGTATGCCATGCCGAGATATGGTGTAGCCCACATACTCAATGGACGGTTGGAAGAAGGTTGACTTACGCAGGTTGCAACGCAAGCCCACAGACCTGAATTTGAGAAAGAGGGTGCGAAGGTTGTGCAAGTGTTCCTTCGTGCTGCGGCCTGTTACAATTATGTCATCCAGGTAATTAATACAATGAGGGATTGTCGACGTGACATGCTCAAGATAACGCTGGAATATCGCCGGGGCACTGGATATTCCAAAAGCCAACCGCTGGTATTGGTATAGGCCAAACGGGGTGTTGACGACCGCCAGCCGTTTGGAGTCCTCATCAAGAGGTATCTGATGATAAGCCTCCGACAGATCGATTTTCGAAAAATATTGGCCACCCGCCACGGCGGAGAACAATTCATCAGCACGAGGCAAAGGATAGGTGTCCACCACCAATTGGGAATTAATTATGGCCTTGAAATCGCCACAAAGACGTAAGTTTCCTGAGGGCTTCTTGACAATAACGAGGGGCGAAGCCCACTCACTGGAAGAAACGGGAAGAACGACCCCTAGGGCTGTCAGCCGGTCTAGCTCTTCCTTTACCTGAGGGCGGAGAGCCAAGGGGATCCGTCTCGCGCGTAGAAAACGCGGGCGAGCCGACGCCTTCAACGTTAAGTGAGCTTCAAAATCGGAAACACGCCCCAGGCCCTCCTCAAAAATATCTGGAAAGTCTGAGATCAAAGATTCCAATGAGTGATAGGGAACGTCTTCTGAGACCAACTGTATGGTGTCAGCAATAGAAAAACCGAAAGCCTGAAAGGCATCCAGGCCAAAAAGGTTAGCGGAGCTCGCATCACTGACAACAATAAAAGTAATAGGCCGAGTGACTGATTTGTAAGTCACGTCGGCAGTGAATTGACCCAGTAGGGGAATGAACTGTTTACCATAACCGCGTAGACGCCGGTAAACTGGCGCCAACGGGGGCGATCCAAGGTCGGAATAAGTTTGTGCATTCAACAACGAAACTGCCGCGCCCGTATCTACTTGCAGTTGTAACCGGCGCGACCGAACCGACACCTCAATAAAGAGTTTGTGGGCCGATGCGTCGGGAGCCTGGCCCGATGAAACTTCCTGAATGTCAACGTCCATGTCCTCTGTACTTGCTTCCTTCGATGCCTTTGAGGCTGAGCGGCAAACTTTAGCAATGTGACCTTTTTTATTACATTTGCGACAAACGGCCCAACGCTGGGGGCACTCTGACCGATCGTGATGTATATAGCACGACGCACAGGACGGTAACAGGGGCCGGCGGCCGGAATTCTGCTTACGCGCCGTGCGGGAGCGGCCGTAACAGCCTGGTTGTACCGCTCGCACGTCGTCCACCCCGGACACAGTGGACGCGGCCGCGCCACCCTGAACCTCCGCGACGTCGCACCACGCTTCCAGCTGTTGACCTGCCGCGTGAGAGACTTCATACGATTGAGCAATGGACAGAACTTCCTCGAGGGAAGGGTCTTCTAACTGCAGGGCCCGTTGCCGGACCTCCCTATCAGGGGCCGAACGAACAATGACGTCGCGTACCATAACGTGGGCATACGACTCTCGCGACTGCTCCGTGGCAAAATGACACTTGCGACTAAGACCGTGCAGGGTAGCGGCCCACGCCCGGTAAGACTGATGGGGCTGTTTCTTGCATTGATAGAACTCGACCCTAGCCGCCACAACATGCGTGCGGCGGCGATAATAGGAAGACAGCAACGAACACAATGCGTCAAAAGTCAAGGACGAGGGTTCCTGCAACGGCGCTAGCTGCCGCAAAACTTGATACAGCGAGGGAGATATCCAAGACAAGAAGAGAGCACGACATACCTCCGCCTCGGCAACATGAAACGCCTGGAAATGCTGCCGAAGGCGATGTTCATATGCGTCCCAATCCTCCGCCGTCTCGTCATACGGGGGAAAGGGAGGAGGGAACTGCGCCGGAGCAGACGGCGTGGAGAGCAACGCCAGAAGCACTTGTTTCATGGTGGCCATGAGTTCCGTCTGCTGCGCAACCAAAACTCGCACCAAATCCTCCATGCCGTGGAGAAACTGCGAAACCGGAACAACGACGCAACACGCGAAAGAACGACCCTACTCGTCGCCAATTGTGTAGTAACACTGTTCACGTTTACGTCGCACTTCACTTAGCGTAGACCGGGACTGTGTCCTAGGCATGCCCGATGTTGACTGACTCGGCACGGCCCGTGCTGCTGGAGTTGTTGTTGTTGTTCTTGTTGTTACGCCGGCAGAGGTCGCGTCCGAATTCTCGCGTGCCCTCTGGTGGACGGGACTCTACTTACGGCAACTACCGCCCGTGACGCGCCGTGCCAATGTGCGCCTCCCGCGATCTTTCTGGTGGCTACTACATCAAGTGTTTACTAGAACTGCAAAATGCAACTATTTATTCTTAAGTCTGTAAATTAACAACATTGTCCAAGGTGAGGGAGAGTAAGTCTCACATGCAGTCATGATGTATGCACATTATGTGCATGTTGCTGCAAAAATTTATATGATTTGGGGGTCAAGGGAAGATGGAGAACTGTGAAGATGATGATGATGATGAAAACATAATGAAATAGGATAAAATGAGAGAAGATAAAAGAGAGAACCTGGTGGGAATACATTAAAAAATGGTAATAACAGAAGCATAATAGGTGCAGGTGGGAATTTCAAGAGGTGTAGAAATAAAATAATATTAATGCAGATTCAAGACTTATGTGTCACAGGAAGGAATAGGATGAACTGAAGAAAAAATTCTAAATACACTTTACCAAATTGTTAAGTGATACGGAATAGTACTGTCCCAGGCACAGTAGGTCAAGTCAGTAGACTTCACTCACTTTCATTTTCCAACTAAGAGTGTACATCTCAAAACGAAAGAATTTGACAGTGTTATTATTTGTGCTTGTTCCATCTTGAAGAGCTGTGCTGATGTATCATTGATAAAATTTAAATTTGGAATCTCTAACTACTGAACAGTATTGCCTATAGTAAACTATGATATGGCCTGTATCTCTTTTAAATTTTAGTAGCCTCATGCTCTTCACAACTGTAGAAGCATCTCTTAACAACCATGAAACTTGTGTGAACAGAAACACTATGTTGCTATAATTTCATTTCTGTGCAAAAATGAAGAGAAAATCCCTATGATTACATAATAGGCATGTTGTTTATATCTTAGTAAAAGTGCTACCCCACCATCATAGTATTGTACTTGGTCTCCCAGGGCCATTATCAGAAATATACGGTGACTTCACAGTAAACAAGTAGAGCAGTGACTAAGGAAAATGCAGGGAACTGTGAATGATCATGAAAGAAGTGCATACACTAACAAATGTTTCAGTGTGACCTCGTGAAATATCATGGTAAAAACTTGTGATAATCCAACTGAAGCGCCCTCATTCCTAGGTGCAATAATATTGTGATCGATTATTATGAATGGAGAACTGATAGAGTACCTTCTTCCCTTGGGAGGTATGAGAGGGGATGAAAGGGATAGGAATAGAGATGTGGAACTGGGGGAGTAAAATGATGGGGCAAAGAAGGAACTAGGTGGAAAATAACATGAGAGGAAAGGCTGGGAGCAAAAGAGTGCCAGTAAATTGTTGGAACAGAGAGCATGGTGGAGGGACAGTTATCATTGTGCATTTCATGAGAGCTTTAGTTAGTGAAGGAACTAAATGTTGTGGTCCTGTAGCATTTATTGAAGTCAATAGTTTCATGTGGTGCGGCCTCTTCGAAAACTGGGTGGTCAAGTTTGCAGTGATTTGCAGTTTGGCAGAAGTCATTTGTGGCAGTAGGCAGGTGGCTAGTTGTCATAAGCATACAATGCTGGCAGAATGTAGCGGATTCCTACCTCCTAGAATGATGTATGCTCTGGTGGATGTGTGTATGGGACAGATCTTAAACCTGGATCACCCAAAGGGAAATGACCCTAGTGAGCAAAATTGGTAAGAGGGCAATGTAATGATAGAATTTCTTACCTGTTACATGTATCTGTGTGACACTTGTGCATCATCTGCAAGTGCAAGTGAGTGGTTGTCTTTACTCATTTTTGTTTATTATTTGTATTCTGACCTTCATTACATTTTGTATACAAAGAGAATTCTACTGCCACAAGATCAGTGACTACAACAGTGACAGTGACTACAGTAGTGACTGCAACACCACAATTGTCACTTCTCATTTCTCCCAATTCTTTTCCCATGCATCTAAAGAAGAAATCTTATCAAGATCCATCTGGATATTTGTGCAGCTTTATTCAGACAGTACTTCATAACACGTAACTGCATCATCTGCAAAACTAAGAGGTTACTATTAATATTGTCTGCAAGATTGTTGATATACATTTACAGGAAGAGTCCCAAAACACTTCCTGGGGCTCCAATAAATTATTTCTGTATCTGTTGATGATTCTCCATCCAAGATAACATAATATGTCCCCCTACAAAGAAATCCTAAATCCAAATTTTGCTTGGTACCTTATAAAATTATTCTTGATAACAGGTGTATGTGAGGTATTGAGTAAAATGCTTTTCAGAAATCAAGAAATACTGCATCTACCTGAGAACCTTGATCCATGACTTTCAGAATGTCATGTGAGAAAAATGTGCTTTGGGTTTTACATGACTGATGGTTTCAGAATCATTTTTTTTCAAGACGTCTTGTTACATTTGAGCTCAGAATATATTCTAAGATTCTACACCAAATGAATTTCAAGGATGCTGGAGGCAGTTTTGTGGATCACTTCTGCTGCCCTTCTTGTAGATGGGTTTGACCTGTGCTTTCTTCAGTCACTGGTCATAGTTTTCTGTTCAAGGGATCTATGGTATATTGTGGTTAAAATAGGAGCTAATTCAGCTGCAAATTCTGTGCAGAATGTGAGACGTTCCATCAAATCTTGTAGCTTTGTTTATGATATGACTTCCTTGCACACTGTGTGGTTTTTAGTGGATACAGGAGTGAGGAACAGGTGTTGTTCATGAACAGAGAATTCAGATGTTAATTAATTCGACATCTAATGTCAAATAGAAAAAATAATACATAACTTTGTTGCTGCAGTTGGAGTGTCAGCTGCTAACAGTAGATTTGAATTTAAAATATGTACAGATACAAAATATTTATAAATTTGTCACCATTCAATGCAATGTCTATTCAGAATATGTCGAGCCCTGGCCACCATGAAAGACTGTAATGTTATTTGCAAGGAAACTACATTGAGAACTGATCAGAATTTTGAAAAATGAGGAACAGTTACAGTACCATCATCTGGTGGAAAAAAAATCAATCATCTTAGGTGATTCTCACCCCAATGTTAATGTTGTCATGGAACCAAAGATTCCATGTCAAAAAAGTAAAAGGGACAAAAATTCCATAACAGCTACTATTTGCTATTATAGTTTTCCTGTTTT
Source organism: Schistocerca nitens (assembly GCF_023898315.1). NCBI lineage: Eukaryota > Metazoa > Arthropoda > Insecta > Orthoptera > Acrididae > Schistocerca > Schistocerca nitens. Next base: position 1,082,509,302 of record NC_064615.1, on the reverse strand, counting down.
TACTCCTGGTCATGCACCATGAGAGAATGGCTTTTATGGAATTTTTGTTCCTTTTACTTTGTTGACATGGAATCTTTGGTTCCATGACAACATTGGAGCTAGTATGACCTCAGATGATTAAGTGATGTTATTTTTTGTACCAGATAATGGAACTGAAAATGTTCCAAAATTGGCTATGTGCTGAATAAAAGAGTGTTCATTAAGCAACTGTTCTGTGACATTCTTCGTTTTTCAAAATGGACTTGTGCAGATGCGGCTACCCCTTAAGAAGAACTCTATGTTATTAGAATTGTTTCAGCCATTGGTAAATAAAAAAATTGTGAAGTCAAAACTTTAGGTTCATGTAATGGTTATGTAAATGAAATAAGCACTTGTATGTAACTTTCTGAGTTTTTATCATCAGTGTTAATGTAATATAACTATACAGTAATTACTCACAATAGTTGTAATTTACAATGTTTTCCCTAGACAGAACTGCAATCTTGTTTTTTCAGTAAACAAAAAAGTTAAGTTAATAAAACTATTATGTTGTTTTCCTTTTACAGATACATGCTTGCACTGGCTTTCATAGGAAAGGCAGCATCCCTACTGTTTTTCTTCTTGGCATGGTGGTTTTATGTTCCTCCCTCTGGCCTAAATCAGGCTTTGCAAGCTGCAACTCCAACATCTCCAGACACAATGCAAGATGGACCAGGAGTTATACATACTATCAGTATGAATGGGCACACAAATCATGCTCGAGACATTGACTGATATTAAAGAAAACCTTTGATTCTAGGACTGAATAACAGACGGCCAGTGTTGGTCAGTATTTTGCTGCTGGAACTTTGAGTACTTCTCATAGTCCATGCTAAGGTGCAATGTTCTCTGTAAAAGTCATATGTCAATGACTAAACAGGCAGCTTCCTACTTATTTTTTGAATGAACCCGTCCACATTATTGTCAACAGTGAAGACTAAAAGCAGTATTTTATTTATTATTGTCAAACCCCGTGTAAAATATATTTGATAGAATTTATGTGAATAATGTGGTAGACTGGTCTCAGGTACATTCCATAAAAAATAGATTTCTTACATGTATGTTTGCTGATTATTTGCACTGAGTGTAAAGGATGTGTATTAACTTTTTGTACTTGTCAGTGTTTTGGTGTTCTTTGTTAAAGCATAAGTGTCATAGCAAAGAAATGTGTTCACTATACCAAATGATAAGGTGAAGGTGAAAGATTTTGTCGTTATGGAAATAGCTGGCTCGAATAATCTACTTAAAAAGTTACCAGTTGTCATCATGTGCAGAATATGTGCAAATAAACAAAATTACACCAAAGTGATTATTTCAAATGTTATTGCCTATGTACAACAGAACATATTGTACAGTGAGAATGAAAACTGATATTTTGTAAACTGGTACATACCTTGAATGTGGTTGTCGGCTGATCGATTAGCTATAATAACTTATTATTTCTTAAAATTGTATCTTGAAATTTTAAATAGAATCATTACAAATTAGTGGTTATAAAATGAGAAAATTACTATTACTGTGCAATAACTTGCCAGACTTTGCTGTTTTTCTAGGCAAAGAATATTAGTATGCTACTGAGAATAAGAACAGCCATGAAATACTTCCATGTCTGATGTTCTAATAAGATATTACCTCAGAAAGTGACTAACTGACATATATTACAAATGAAATTTATTAATTTTCTGTACTACAGCAATTGATTTTCATGTACAAATAGTATTGAAGCACACAGAGCTGATTAATAAATGTGTTTTATAATGAAAATGAAGAATGAAACAGTAATTTGTTCTTTTCCACCCTGATGTGTCGAATATGAATTAAGTCTAGGCATATGTGTTTTGAGTATCTGATGCTAGTTTCATACCCCAATATTACTTGTTAATACAATCGGAAAAGAAATAATATTGTGGCGTGGATATACTTTCTACAGTGCCTGTTAAATCTCATGTTAAAAGGTATTGACACACTTTTCTTTTCTGTAGAAGCAGCCAGAAAAGTAAAATTTGGTAAGGTTGTTATTTTATTGAGTATGTATTCCTATTTTTAAAATGTTGCAGTGGATTTTTGTTTAGTACTTCAGTTTCATAGCTTAGCAAGGTGATGCAGTGGTTTAGACACTGGACTTATATTCTGTAGTGATACACAAATTCATATCCATCTATTCTGCTTGTAGTTCTCTGTGGTTTCCTAAATTACTTTGGGTTGGTTTCAGGGAGATTCCTGTAATAGGGTTACAGCTGATTCCTTGCTCTTGTCTGTACAATTGGAGCTACATAACTGTGATGTGATTGGGACAGTAATCCTAACCTTCCTCTCTTCTGTTTCGTGGTGGATGAAGTTGTGAAAGCTTTGTGACATCAGTGAGATGTTTCCTTAATGTTATATCTCATAGTGGTAATAAAACAGCTTTAATAACAAATGTTAATTAAAGAAAAAGCAAAGAAATTCAAATGAAACACCATGGTATTGTAATCCTAGTGGATACTGGTGAGCTGTCTGACCATTTTTATGCTTTTTCAGCCATTAATGACAGCTGCTTTGAAGTTGCTACCATGAGATGGAGTAGGTTCTATTTCATTCTCACTATCAAGAAAATCTTCCTAGCAGTATTGCAGATAAAATGTGGATCCTTTGTTTACCAGTGAGTCATGCTGATCATCCAGCCACTAAAGGGAACTTTTTCAGAAAGGAAGTCTTAAATACACTGTTAGAGGACATTAATATGAGGTATGTCCAACCTTCACGTTGATGATAGTTTGAACTCTGCTGGGAACACTTTCAGTGAGGTATCTGAAAGTCAGTCAGAGAATGGCAGCCCATTCTTCCTCAAGAGCTAAAACTAGACTAGGTAGTCATATTTGATGCTGGTGTCTTGAACAAAGTAATTCTAAAATATTTCTGTTTGTTGATGACACTAGCTTGGTAGTAAAGTATGTTGCATGCAACACTGGCTCTGTTTCAAATAGTGTAGTTCATGACATAAGTTCATGGATTGTAGAAAATAAAATAATGCTAAATCACAGCAAGACTTAGTTTTAACAGTTTCTAACACACAATTCAACAGAACCAAGTTTTTTAACTTTACAGAATCGGCATATGATCAGTGAAACTGAACAGTTCAAATTTCTAGGTGTTCAGATAAATAGTAAACTGTCATTGAAAGCCCACATTCAGGACCTTGTTCCAAGGCTTAATGCTGCCATTTTTGCTATTTGAAGGGTATCTGAAGTAAGTGATCACTCAACACAAAAATTAGTCTTCTTTGATTATTTTCATTCGCTTATATCATATGGTATTATATTTTGTGGTAACTTTGCCCATTTTCAAATGATATTTCTGGCTCAGAAACGGGCAGTTTCGACAATAAGTGGTGTAAGTTTGCGAACCTTTTGTTGAACTCTGTTCACTAGTTGGGGTATTCTGACATTGGCCTCTCAATATATATATATATATATATATATATATATATATATATATATATATATATATATATATATATATATTCTTTACTGTCATTTGTTGTTAATAACATCAGCTTATTCCCAAGAATTAGCAGCTTTCATTCAATTAATGTCAGGCAGAAATCCAATCTGCATTTGGATCACACTTCCGTAACTCTTGTGCAGAAAGCTACCACAAGTATTCAAAAATCTTAGCAGTAATCCAAGCATTTTCATATTGAAACTGAAGTTTCCTGATGGGTCACTCCTATTCTGTCAAGGAGTTCCTTAGAAAATCAAGCTGATTCTCATGTTATATTGTTGACTGCATTTCCTTAAACTTATGGCTTGACTTTTTTTGGGTTCACAAATATTTTATTTTATCTGTTATCACTTTATGTTGTAATTTCACGTACTGGCAAGTTCCATGGGCTTGGAGATTTGCTCCTAAATTTGGTCCTATGGAACTAGGCATGTAAATAAATAAATACCCCAAAGCTGTTCCATTGGTTTCAGGTCAGGACACTGGGTAGGCCAGTCCTAGACAGAAATGTTATTGTCCACAAACCATTTTTTCACAGTTGCTGCTTTATGACAGGATGCATTGTCATGCTAATAGAAACATTTATCACCTCCAAACTATTCCTCTACTGTACACACTACACAATATCCTTCCACATTTAGTGTTTACTTAAGTGGAATACAAGGACTGTAGCCTAACCATGAAAAACATCCCCATTCTGTAACACTGCCTCCTCTGTGCTTCACTGTTGGTGCTCCACATAATGGCAGCTAATGTTATCCAGGCATTTACCAAAACCAAATATTTCCATCACATTTTCACAGGATACAATGTAGTTCATCAATCCATATCATTCATTTCCAGTCATTCATTATCCAGCGGTGTCGGTCTTTAACCGTCTCAAGCGTTGCTTAGCACTCAGTACAGAAATGTGTGGCTTAGGAGGTGCTTGACCATTGTACCCCTTTCCTTTGAACTCCCTATGCACAGCCACTTTGCTAGCTGGACTTCTGGTAGCACTCTGGAATTCTCAAGTGATTCCTTCTAGTTATTTCATAGGATTTTTTACAGACAACCTCTGTGATGCCCAACGGTCACTGTCTGTCAGTCCATGAGGTCTGCCTGGTTTTGGTTTAGCCATGTTTGTTTGCATTTCCACTTCACAATTACATCAACAGTGAAGTTGGGCAGCTTTAGAAGTGCTGAAATGTCGCTGAAGGGTTTGCTTCTCAGGTAGCATCCAGCTTCATGTTGAAGCCAGTGAGCTCTCCTTTTACTGCTTCTCCACTGCCAACACAATATTCAATTCCTTGTTACTGTTGGATGTGGCTTTCATGACATCCAGTGGTCAATTCCACATTACATTGGGGTGTCTAGAACTTTCGACCAGATAGTGCATCATAAACACTCCAGGAGCTAAAAATTGCAAAGTATCAAAATTAGTAGATGGATACATATGTTAGTCACTTTTTTTAATTTTGACACAAGAAGGAATAAATAACCATGAAACATGAATGCCAGGGAAGCACTATTGCAAACTACATAACACATCAGTGCCAAAGGCACCTTGAATTCCTGTGATGGTTGGAAATATGCAAAAATTCTAGAAAGCAAGAATTTGCATTTTTAACTTCGAGCTAGAGCTCATTTCTTATAGAGTAGAAACTTAGTCAAGCAATTGTAGCTCTATAGTTGTATGTAATTTCTAGCATTTAAGAATCAGTTGTAAGAGGCTTCTTCTCACTATCTGATATGGTAAGTAAGTCATATGCCAATGAAAACTGGGTATTCAGAGCATATCTGCAGGGTGTTTCACACTTCATGTTACACTTTACACTTGTACAAGGGACTTCGTAGATCAAGTTTTACGCAGGAACCCATGTCTGGAAATGCTATCCAACGACATTTCAGAGTGTCAAAGTCATAGGCACTGGCACCTGTAAATATATGTATATACAGAGTGATTCTATGATGATGTTACAAACTTTTTAGGATGTTGGAGAGGGATAAATTTATCAATTTGAGGTAAGAGTTCCTGTACTGGAAATGAATGAGTTGAAAGTTATAAGTGAAGACCATTCTGATACCTCTAACAGTGGAAATGCCTGTACTGGTACTGTTGTTGCTAAGATTGTAGGGTAAGCAACTTTCAGTGGGGGTAGTATGGATCAAAACAAGGAAAAATTGTCCAGTAAACATGGACTCTAAAATGCATGTGCTATGAGCACTTGTTCAGTACAGGAGATATGTTTCACGGTAGTGAACTTGAACGACTGGTGATAGTGTATTTACTTGATTGTAAGATAATGTTTTTTTCCCCAGAATCATCAGGAAAAAAGTGGGGTCATCTTACATCTGCAGGTTACACTATTGTTGCTGAGTTCAACATTTTTACATTGTTTAACAGATTCATATAGAGATTGGTTTATGTTTACAGATGAAGTTTTGGCTATTGAGGTCTTGTGCAAATTTATTTTGAAGAATATGGAAGCGTAAGACAGACAAATTATATTCATGCTTGAACATGCTCAAGATTTCCCAATACATTGAAATACTCGATACAGTATTGTGCTGATTGAACTGTCATGTGACATTTGACTCACACGGTACTAGTGCAAGGGGTAAACGAGTAACTAAGAAGTAGCCACCACTACGATCTTTTACTCTGCTTGAAATTTGACAACACAAGAGGACATAGCATTAAATTCTATCATCCTATAAACTCATGTTGTATTTGAACAGGTTTGTGATAAAAGTTCTCATACACGTGTGTGGATACAAATACTTATAGTGCTTCTTAAATAAAGTTAATATGAAAAGGTGAAAATATTATCTTTAAAAACTGTTACTTGATTCTGAACACAATATTTAATTTGTTTGCGAGACAGTGTTTTTGATTTACCAAGTGGGTTACAAATGAGAAATTCAATCACTGTTCTAGTATTAGATTAATGGCTAAAAATGTTACCACCTTTTAATCAGCTTTTGGACAAGATGGTGACATTCATATGAAGCAAGAGAGAATATTAATATGGAATTAAACATCTAAAAATGAAGTAAATCATATTAAACTGACTGGGAATGAAAAGGGTTGTGTCAGTTGTTAATTCTATACAGCCAATGAGAGGGTGGCTGGGAGACAATATATTTGGAAGCAAGAAACATTTTCACATTCTCATGTCAGTAGACATGCAAAATCCAATATTTATTCAGCCAAAAATCACTATGTTCTCAGTCCCACCACAACCACAGCTTCAAAAATTGCAACGTGTTTGGAAAGAACAGCCAAATATTTGTGGTAATGAAGATATAAATTTCACAGCTGTGCTATTAGAATGATGGTGATGATTAAAAATAGTGATACCCCAGATGACAACTTAGTAAGCAAAACAGGTAGTGAAGATAAAAATTAATGTTAACCACTTCTTTACTTTATTTCTCAAAATGTAGGCAATCAATAAATGGCCTAAGTTTAGAATATCTACAATGCTAGATACTTTGTGTGTAAAACAGTTTATAATTCTGATTTATCAGAATATGTTAAAAATAAATTTTTCTCAAGGATCCTCTTAAAAAAAATGGGGGTGGAGGAGGGGCGTTATTTTATATTCAGAATTGTCTTACACTCAGGTAAATACAGTAGCTCCTCAAGTACAAATTTTATAGCCCATGTTTACTGGACATTTTTCCCTTGTTTTGGTCCATACTACCCCCTCTGAACGTTACCTACCCTACAGTCTTGGCAACAACAGCACTGGTACATGTATTCCACTGTCACAGGTATCAGAATGGTTTTTGCTTATAACTTTCAACTTGTTCTTTTCCAGTACAGGAACCCTTCCCACAGATTCATACTTTTCTCCTTCTCCATTACCCCAGAAAGTTTGTAACATAATCATGGAATCACTGTGTAAATACATATATTTACAGGCAATGGTGCCTATAACTTTTATGCCTGTAACATTGTTGGATGACTTTTCTGGACAGGGGTTCCTATGTAAAACTTTATTTACTAAGTTCTGTCTACAACCTCTAGAAGTGTAACATTAATTGTGAAACACTCTGTATATGAGAAGAGTGTCACTGAATAGAGGAAACATTTAGGAGCAAACAGGCACTTATAAAAAGCCAATTTACAGCTGGACAAAGTCATTCATGAGACACAAAAAAAGTATTCTGGAAAATAAAGTATTTATTTTCCAGAATACGTTTATGCCCTGTCCTGGATTTTCCATTGCTGTGTTCATTGATGTTCACTAGGTTGAATGTTAGATTATTCAGCTTATTCCATGGAATATCCATTCATATTATTGAACTTCTTTTCACTCAGATCTGATTACTGGACTGGTAAGAAACGTAGCTTTCACATTTAAACAGATCACATGACACACAACTATTCATTTTCTTATAACAGTATAATTCATGATGCCTGCTACTGATGAATAACTAGCTAAGAAGTTATAATGGAGGTAATTTTTCACATTATAATGTAATTGGATAGATAAAAAAAATCTATTCAGCAATTGGTGACAGGGAAATACACACATAAAAGAAGGTTATACTTATGCAAGCTATCAGAGCCATTGGCTCCTACTTTTGACAGAAGTGTTCAAGGGAAAGGAAGAGGGGCGAGGGAAAAGGACTGACAGGTTTAGGAAAAGTGGTAGATTATGTAGAAGTCACCCAGAACTGTGGATCAAAGGAAGTTTACCGGAGAGGATGAGAAGCAAAGGCTGACTGTTTCGGACGGCACCGGACAAGATTTGAAAACCTGAAACCTTAAAGGTGGAAGATAGGGTAATATGCAAGACAGAGATTACTGAGGTGGGAGGGGGACACTAAAAGAAACAGACATGTCAGAAAATGAAAGATGTAGAAAACTAAAACAGGGTGAAGAAAGGAGGAGTTACTGTGAAGAAATACTGAGACTGGAGAAGTTAACATAAATTAAGGCCAGGTGGGTGGTGAGAACCAAGGAAGGACATGTTGTAGTGCTAGTTCCCACCTGCAGAGTTCTGAGAAACCGGTGTCTGGGGGGAGAATCCAGATGGTACATGTGGTGAAACAGGTACTGAGGTCATGATTGTTGTGTTGCCTATGCTCATTCATTCTAACTGATAACTTGATGGTAGTCATGCTTATTTAAAAGTTCGAACAGTGTTCACTTAACAGGTGGTACATGAAATGTTGTTTCACAGGTGGCTCTCCCTTTGATACTATATGTTCTGCTAGTTACTGGGCTGGTATAGGTGGTGGTAGGAGGGTGCATAGGGCAAGTCTTGCAGTGGGGATGGTCACAGAGGTAGGAGACATATAGTAGTGAGATGGCTGCAGAAGAAGCATGGGGTCTGAAAAGGATATTGTGGAGATTTGGAGGGTGACAAAAAGCTATTATAGGTGTGATGGGCAAAATCTCATATAGAACAGATCTCAGTTCAGGGCACAATTTTAGGCAGTCCTGTGATGTCCTTGCCACCCACCTGGCCATAATTTACATAAATTTCTTCACTCCATTTTAGTTTTATATTTATTTCATATTTTGACCTGTCTGTTCTTTGCTGTCAGAGTCCCACCTCTGTTACATACAATGCAGTTAGCTCTTCACTCTTATTAACTCATGCATGATGTTTTAGCAACAATCCCTGTCTTGCATATTTCCGTGTCTTCCACCTTTAAGCTCTCAGGTTTTCAAATCTCATCCAGTGCATTCCTCAACAATCATTCTGTCCAGTAAGTCTCCCCTGCTTTGCAGCTTTGGGTGACTTCTCCAAAAGCTACCATGTTTCCTAGACCTCTCCAGTTCTTTCCCTGCACCCCACTTCCTTCCTCTTCAACCCTTCTGCCGGAAGAAGGCAACACAGGCTCTGAAAACTTGCATAAGAATAACTTTTTATGTGTGTGTTTTCCTGTTGCCACCTGGTAAGCAGATTTTTTTTATCCATCCAATTACATTAAGAAGTTATATTGTATTTATATGTGTGGTGTTCTGGACTCATTGCTACTATGTATAGAGAAAATACACAGATGGAAGATTAGTAGCATGAGCTATAGTAAATGCAAAAAGTGCTGGAAACATTGTTTAAATGATGGATGTGTTCTAATAGTACACACATTTTCAGTCAGCACTGACTTCTCATAAAATGAGTGGACTTAATTTATGGTGTCATTATTCTTCTTTCATTAGAAAAATTTCTATGTATTTTCTTTCCTTGCAATCAATAATGTCAATAAGATTGCTGTTGTGAAGTATGACCTGAAGATGTGACCTATTGTGTAAATAAGAATAAAGGTTGAAAAGCAAAGCAAAGGGCTACAACAGTACAATATTTACCAGTACTAGAAGGAAGGAATAGATTACAAGAAAATCTGCTAGGCCCAGATTCATTACCTGAAACAACAACAACAAGAATGCCAAGATATGTCAAAGAGAACATGTCCAGTCAGAACCTAAGATTAAACTCTGTATTTGTTCACAATACCAGTGATTGAGAGGTCACAATACACCTGTAATTTTAGCTACACATAAAGAATAGACTTGTAAAGTCTGTTGTATACGAAAATTGCCCATAAGTAAAAATTATCAATATACCGTAATGTTACACGCAACTGAGGAAGACAGGACTACAAAAGCTGAAGATGTCATTACAGCTATGTCAAGCATTCCCTGTCAACGTGTACAACAGGTTCACGAAAATACATCTGAGACTCCATAAGATGATACAGCACATAAAATTCAACAAAACGTGCAAAAAGAATGATTTAATTCCAAGTTACATTAATGTAAAGGTTAAAAACAGTTCCACAGTGGCACAAAAGTCGAAATCATTTGCAGAACGATATTGGTTACTACATGAAATTAAGATACTCTATTCGAAAAAACAGCACCTAAACATGATGCTCTATGAGACTCATCTAGAATTGGCAAAAAACATAGGAAATGTCGCAGTTTTCATGGCACTAGTAGAAAAAACTGAACACAACACATACACAGCAATGAAACATTTACAAAACAAACATAAACAGAAGATAATGAAACTAACAGTAAAAAAGACGCAAAAATACATTTACATTTTAAATATGACACAGGCAAACAGTGTTTGTTGGTAATGAGGATCACCCTGTGGCTAAACATGCCTTGGTGCATGGCCAGCACATCTTGGCGCAGTGTTACACCGTCCGGGTTATCTGGATACTTCCCACTAACACCAACCTATCCGAACTCCGGAGATGGGAACTTGCTCTTCAATATATCCTCTCTTCCCGTTATCCACCAGGCCTCAATCTCCGCTAATTTCAAGTTGCCGCCACTCATACCTCACCTGTCATTCAACAACATCTTTGCCTCTGCACTTCTGCCTCGACTGACATCTCTGCCCAAACTCTTTGTCTTTAAATATGTCTGCTTGTGTCTGTATATGTGTGGATGGATATGTGTGTGTGTGCAAGTGTATACCCGTCCTTTTTTCCCCCTAAGGTAAGTCTTTCCGCACCCGGGATTGGAATGACTCCTTACCCTCTCCCTTAAAACCCACATCCTTTCGTCTTTCCGTCTCCTTCCCTCTTTCCTGATGAGGCAACAGTTTGTTGCGAAAGCTTGAATTTTGTGTGTATGTTTGTATTTGTTTGTGTGTCTGTCGACCTGCCAGCATTTTCATTTGGTAAGTCACATCATCTTTGTTTGCATACACGAACAGACCACAGATACTTCAATAATTACACTCATAAGTTTGGCAATAACATTCGATCTTTGGCAAAAACATTTGACAGTCGGGAACAGAAACCAAAACATTGCATTAAAACAAGCATTCAGTTCATAGTGCTGTGGGATGTGGGAAAAAAACCACAAATTGGCGTTCATAAGAAGAAGAACGAGACCAAAAATGCAACAGGAGCGTAATATGTAAGAAATTGTCCACACCACCTGTAAGTACAGTTCAAAGCATTACTACTTAATAGGAAATACCAACCACCAGAACTGTTTATAACCTATAGGCACAGTGACAAAAATGTAAATTAAATAGCTAACATATGTACATATTCCAGGCCACTGATGATGCCTTGCAGAAAATAAAGGTGAAACACGTATGGCACTAAAATTGTGTTTTATTCAGTTGCTGTCAGATGGTCCATAAGTAAAAATTATCAATATACCAGAAAATTGTATAAATTTGCCATTAAGAATTTGGATTAGCATGTTCTTCTAGGTGAACATTCATATGCACAATATTGGTAATCCATGTTAGTAGATAATCTGATTTAATAGAAAGCAAGGTCTTTTTGTAATGTTGGCTGGGAGAACCTGATGAATGTGTTAGTATTGGGTAGTATTGGTGCAATGTAAGTGCAATGTAGTAAGTGTAATTGTTTAATGTCAGTGACACAATTGCATGTAGAGAGCAGAGTCACGTTTTGTACTGATGTTGCGTACTGCTTCTCTTGAATATCACCTTGGGAGCTTCCAAGCTTAGCCCCAGAACACCCAGCTTTGAATTATCTGCTAGAACACCCAGGGAGGCCAGTTGCCTACCAGTGTTTTTTTTTTATTGCTCCCTCACTCTTTTTTACAAAATGTAATGACATTTCATATTTCTTGTCTTTAATATTTCTCTTCAAGTACAGTAATTAAGTTTGCACATTTCTTATTTGAATCTGCTAAATTTTATTTTTGTTACACCACACAAGAATAAGAGACACTGTGTTAGGGGTACATAAAATTGCTTACACATTCAGTGTTTGTGTTTTACATCACACAACAATAGGAAATAATGCTATTATCATAGAACTGCTTACCTTTCCACTAATTACACTTTTATCCTGTCACAAGTAAGTAATTCCATGAGGTATAGTGTAATTTGTTCTCCCATGCTAGTATCTGCAAGACTTTTTTCATCTTTTCTCAAATGAGGGAAACGATTTGGAACATATCTGACTTTAGCATCTGTGAGCAGACAATACTTTATCCCATACTTATCAGTTTGGCACTCATGTAATCAGTGAAAGGACATTGGCATTTTGTCAGATATAAATGCTCATCCACAGTTAAGAATTCAGATGGTTTGTAAAATGCATGCATTGTCTATAAATATGTACCAGATGTCAAATGCCACATAAAACATGTTTGCTTCTTTACACTGCCAATTGGTATCCCTGAGGTCAATGTGAAGAAATCGTATAATTTCTAAAAATCTGTTTCTTGCCATTTTTTGAGTGATAAAGGCAGGACCCCTCTCATGACTACGAATCTCTCACACGGACTCCATGCAACACATGCCTCTCAAGCATACAATATGACAACAAATACTTCCAACTCCTTTAAACTCAAGTTCCAGAGATTATCGTGAGTGTTTCAAGGCACTTTTTTCACCAGGCACAACATATTTTCACTAATAAATAGGTGAAGTGCACTAGCTGAGGATTTTCCCTAACAATATGCTTTTCATGCCCTGTAGGTCCAGCAATCTTTTGAATAACATTTTGCTGCCCCTTCCTTCCTGCAGAGTTTGTAGGTGCAATGTGTGCCCATGCTGTTCCATCGGTACCAAACTTTTTTTTGTATCCTGTCCACTCCTCTAATATAGGGTGCCTAAGAAGCTATTTTCTCACATCGCTAGAGAACAACTCATACACATCTTATTAATGGGGTCTATTACAGCAAGTGAAATTGACAATAATTAACTTTGCATATTCACAAAGGTGTGTCACAAGCAAATGGCGACATGCAAATAATCAGTATCCTTCAGTATATATAATTTCATTGCAAGCAAAACAATACAGTTCATAAGTCACTGATGTAGCATTTGTAAGCTGGCTCATCTTCCACTGTGGCCGCGGCTAGGCAGTGCGGCCTTATATTCTCTTCATGTAGATGCCGTTCCTGTCTTGGTGTCTTCCTAGAGAGTGTACTATGGGCTAAAATTGTCTCACAGCCCTCTCTGCTCTTCCATTATTGATCTTCATGGCGGCACTTGTCGTTACGCTGGAACATTCCTCCCCCCCAAAGTGGTGCGCTATTGTCGTGTAGGGAGTGAGACAAATGGTGGGGGAGGCAGGAGGGTGGATGCTTCACCAGACCAGAAGCTGTGGCTGCAGGGGATGTCAAGCTTCCAGTCATACCCCACCATCCGGCCTGCGCTCTGTCATAAACGTCCCCTGGAAAACAACCAGAGGGGTATGCGTCCACCTCTGGAGGGCAATAACCATATGTAGAAGGTGTCAGCTGCTGTGGTGTGGGTGGCTCCAGATCCATTAGTAGGAGGAGAGGAGGCGGAGGAGGCAAAGTCTCTGCCTCCATGTCTCACAGCCCTCTCTGCTCTTCCGTTATCGATCTTCGTGCCGGCACTTGTCGTTATGCTGGAACATTCCTCCCCCCCCAAAGCAGTGCACCATTGTCATGTGGGGAGTGAGACAAATGGTGGGAGGCAGGAGGGTGGACACTTCACGAGACCAGGGTCTAGCAGGTCTAGATCTGTCTGTAGGAGGAGAGGAGGTGGAGGAGGCAAAGGCTCCATCCCCATGGAGTTGTCCTGCAGTGTCGTGATGGTACCCTCTGGCAGCTGCTATGGCCAAGATGTCGTCAGGATCCCTGAATCTGGGGGAAGATACACAGAAGGATTACTGTCCACATGACAGTGGTGAAGTTGATTGTGATATCGCTGCTGCAATCCTTCTGGACCTAAAATGAGATACATGTAAGCACCAAGTCGACGGATGATCTCACTTTGTGCCCACTGTCTGCAGCCGCTAAACACCCTGTAAAAGACAATATCATGGGGCATGAAGTGATGCTTGTGGACTTCCTTTGGTGCTGGATGCTGAGGTGGGTGGAGCAGGTAGAGCAGTGTCTGATGGCGGTGGCTGTGAAGCAATTTCGCTGGCAACGGTTCGTCTCATGGATGTGAACAATAGGAGACGAGAATCAGTTGCAATGCTTGATTGCTGGTGTGTGTGGTGCAAAGTTTGTCCATCTGCTGTTTGAAGGTTGTGACAAAACGTTCCACATCACTGTTTGACTGTGGATGGAGTGGTGTGCTAGCTAGATGCTGTATGCCATTGCATTCACAGACTGTTTCAAATTCATTTGACGTGAACTGAGGATAGTGTTCCAACACAATGACTTCAGGTAAACCTTTGAGGCAAAAAATAGAGGACCACGCCTGAATTATGCTATGTGATGTTGTTGAGTTCACTGGCACAGCAAAAGGAAACTTGCTATAAGAGTCAACCACAGTCAACCAACGAGTGTTCCAAAAAGGTCCCGCTAAGTTTATGTGCACACGTTCCCATGGTGATTGCAACTTAGGCCAAGCAGAGAATTTTTGTGGTGGAGCAGGCTGGTTTTCTGCACATGTGTGACACTGTGATGTCATCTGTTCTATTTGTGTGTCCGTACCCTGCCAAGTACAGTGTTGATATGCTAACAGTTTCATACGAACAATCTCCCAGTGTCCTGGGTGAAGTAAGTGCAGCACTTCTTTTTGCAAAGCTTTAGGGATCAAAACATGTGACTGTCCACTGTCATTTTGGACAAGAATCACACCTATGAGAGTATGCCGACATGCAAAGTATCGGCCCACAATTGAGTTCGTTATGTTATGCAAGGAACGAGGCCATGATTTGTGAATGGATGTTAGCAAAATGTTCAAATGTGAATCAGCTTCCTTGGCCTGTGCAATTTTCCTGTAGTTCAGCAGAAAAGATTCAAGTAATTCAGAATCCTGAGCAGTGATGTGAGAACAAGATTCAGCAGAAGCATCAAAGTCTGTCTCAGGGCCAATCAGAAGATGTGGAAGTGTTTCCGCATTACCATGTTGAGCTGTCAGACAATACACAAGGTCGTACTGGTATTGAGGCAACAACAAAGCCCATCTTTGCAATTTTTGGGCAGTTCATATAGGAATCGTTTTCTTTGGATGAAACAAGGACTGCAGTGACTTGTGATCTGAGACTAAGTAGAATTTTTTGCCATACAAATAATGGTGGAATTTGGTGACACTAGACACAATATCCAAAGCTTATTTCTCAATTTGTGAATAGTTACACTGAGTTTTGGGCAACACTTCTGATGTGGAAGCAATAGACCTGTCTTTATCATCAGTTCTGTGTGAAAGCACTACATCAATTCCATAAGAGGAAGCATCAGCTTACAAGATAACTGGTTTGTCAGGATCAAAGTGAACTAAGCATTGATAACTGAGCAAAGCCTGTTTAAGTTTTTGAAAAGCTGCTTGGGACTCATCTGTCCAAAGAAAGGGGGCATTCTTGCAACACAAGCGATGCAATGGAGCTGCCTTTTGTGCAGCATTCAGTATGAACCAAATGTGATAGTTCATTTTCCCAAAGACTGACTGCAATTCTGAGACATTGCAAGGAACTGGCAAATCTCATGTGGCTAATAAATGCGACTGAAGAGGCTGTACACCTTAACTGTTTATGACATGACCAAGATACTGAAACTCAGGTTTTAAAAAATCACACTTGTCCAGTCTACACTTTAGTCCTGCATCAGATAACACATGAAACAAAGCATGCAAATTTGCAATATAATCTTTGGGTGTATGACCTGTTATGACAATATCGTCCAAATAGTTTGAACAGTTTGGCTCTTGAGCTGTTCCAAATACCATTGGAAAATGGCAGGTGCCAGAGCACTGCCAAAAGACAAACGCAATTATTTAAACAAGCCCAAATGAGTATTCACTACACACACTTTTTGAGATTCTTCCTCCAATGGTATTTGAAGATACACATCACGCAAATCAGTTGTTGAAAAGTAGCGACCAGTGCCTACTCTATCCATGAGATCCTCTGTGTGTGGCAATGGGTAAGTATCAATCACAGTCTGTGGGTTGACCATAGACTTAAAGTCAACACAGAGGCGAATGCAATGTGAAGGTTTGGTGGGCAAAACCAGTGGACTCACCAGTCGACTAGCTTGTTTGAGTGCAATAGCTCCACTATCATGCAAATCTTTGAGTTCAGCAGCGACTTTGTCCCATAATGTAATAGGGATAGTTCTCTCTTGTCAAAAGTTTGGCTGAGCATTGTCTTTGCAACAAAACTGTTAGCCTTGCCTAAACCTTCAGAAAAGAGTTCTGGGAATCCTTTCAGCAAGCTAAGTAGACTGTCTTTTGCCTGAAATGCAGATACTGACAACATGTTGTCCCAAATGTTTAAGTCATACAAATCATCAAATGAATCAAGACCAAACATGTTCTCACATTGTGTGACTGTATCACTGTGTTCGCATACGCGGGTAATACATGGCAGGCAAAGTACATTTTCTGAGAACGGAAATGTCTGTTATAAGCCGTCAGGTGTGTGCTAGTATCAGACAGGCATGGGGAGTCTAATATTTCATATGTCTGATGGTTCAGCAGTGTAAAAGTGGTACCCATGTCCAAATGAAATTTCCCACATTTCACAGAAAGAAGTAAATGAGCAAAAAGTTCGTTGGACAGCCGTAGCGCTGAAGAAAATGCTCACTTGCTAATTTTGCTAATGCTTGTTGCAGACTTTGAATATACTGCATCAATGACATGGGCCTTGAGACTAGATTTTTGTGAGTGGGCCGAATTCTTAAGTTTGTTCCATTGCAAACATATGGATTGTACATGGACTTTCTTACCATAAGTGTAACACTGTGCTTTTCAGGAGAGGCAGTCTTTGCATTTGTGCCATGAATAACACTGAGGGCTTGACTTGATTCTGTTCGCCTGTGTAGCCACCTGTCTAGCGAGCTGTTAATATGGTGTGGAGAGTTGTTTACTCGGTGTGGTGAGCACAAGCTGCCACTGCTGAATGGGCTGGTATGCAAACAAGGGAGTCAACATGACAAATTGCTGGCTGGTCAAATTTATTGGCCGTCAGGGCCCCTGAATTGTACTGGTATAGTATTTGCACTACTTGCTGAAATGATGGATCGGACTGTTTCAAAATCTGTTCTCTGAGTTTGATATCAGCTACATTGTACATGATCACATCAAGCAACATAACATCTGAATATAAAGCACCACAAGCACATTTGAATTTGCATTTCCTCGTCATACCCTGAAAATCTGTTACCCGTTCATGATAAATTTGTTCTGACTGCTCTTTGCAATTAAAGAACTGATACCTAGCTGCTACCACATTCACTTGTTGGTCATAATAGTTAGTCAGTGAATCTACAACCTGATCATACGAATAATTTTTGGATGAGTCTAATCTACCATGGACAATAGATAGGGAAGTTTCACATTACCTGGTAAATTGTGAGCAATTACATGGGCTTCAGACTGTTGCAACCACTCAACTATACCTCTTCTTGTTCATGAAACTGGCAAAAAGGCGGTATAGCACTTGGAGTTCCAGTGGGTGTTGCTTGTGCTGCATTAGTAGTTTGGTTCGCCAGGAGCTCCTGTACTGTGTTTAGCAGTGAGGATATTTGCTGGCTCTGAAACTGAAACATCTGCATTAGCTGGCAGCTGTGGCACCTCAGCAGTGGGTGGTGTAATGTCCCCACAGAAAATACCCTCTACCGTGCACCAATTAATCGTTTTAAATCAAACCATTCACATTCATTCACTTTGGAAAAGTTATCTGATCTGATTTTCTCGTAATATATGCGGTGACAGCTCGACGACGCCAAAGTATTTTGTAGTGCGTTTATTCTTTGAAATAACAGAGATGCATATATGCATTCTCCATGGTTGTTAGAGTGGTAACTAGGACAGCTTCTGGAGTATCTGTTGAGGGATTGACGTGTTTCTGAGAGATACATATTCTGCTTTTCTTCTCGCTAAAGCGAGCCAATTAACATTTGTGCCGCTAGCGGTTTGTTTGAAGAGAAAGAGACTGTAGAAGGAAAATACTTAAGGCGTGGAATCACCGGAGATCTGGACATGTAATGGAGATGGATTTAATACACAATTTCCTCCATAAATAAGATTTGTGACTTTTTTGTTCTGGAGTGAATGAATGAATGAGTTTTTTTCTGAATCATTTGATGATCACGTTGGCCCTGTAATTAGTGGGGAAGTTTCAGCTGTGTCGAGAGAGCCTGCAATCACTGAGTCTGTGTTAAATCGTCCAAAAAGGCTTCGTACACATCTGGAATTCGCAATCTTTCGTAAAAGGAACAAATTGTCAAAACGATTGATTCTCCCGACTGACTGCAGTGTTTAACAGTAATAATAAGTGTAAAGATCTCTTACAGCAAGCCAGCCGCTGATTACCAAGATGAAGGACTCCGCCAAAGATCCTATTTGGCTGATTTCACGTAATGAAATATTATATTAAAAACTGTACATAGATAAAGGAGAGAAAGAGAGAGAGCGAATAAAAATAGAGATAATACTAATAATCCTCCATTACTCTAATTTTTCGCCTGTCTTATCATGGATCAGCCGAGAACTGGGAGGGCCTTACTTTGCTGTATAGATTTACGTGTGAAGGTGAAGGGATCTTGAAGGCAACAGATACACGTCTATACAGACAAGACATTACACAGAGATAGCGGCTAGCTGCATTCATCATCTATTCTTAGATAAAGAGACGGCTACTTATTATCCGAACATTAAAATGTTAAAGTGGGATAGGTGGGATGGGCATGTCGGAAGAGACAAATGCAAGAAACAGACAAGGCAAACAAGAAAAATAAGTACAAAAGCAAAGAAAATTTCTGCAATGCCCACCTGAAAACACTGAATAGCAAAAACATGATAAGAGACTATTAAAGCAAGTAAACACCCCTGGAAAGAAAAGACAAGAGAGAATTAAGGCGCCAACAAAACACAAAAGAAAATTCCATAGCCATGAGGTGCTGGGTTTCTTTTTCAATACACATCATCAATTTCTTGTATCCTGCCCACTCCTCTAATATAGGGTGCCTAGAAAGCTGTTTTCTTGGATTGGTAGACAACAGTTCAATCACACCTTATTAATGGAGCTTATTACAGTAAGTTAAATTGACAATAATTACCTTTGCATATTCACAAAGATGTGTTGCAAGCAAAGTGACATGCAAATAATCAGTGTCCTTTAGTATATACAATTTCACTGCAGGCGAAACATTACAGTTCATAAGTCCCTGCTGTAGTATTTGTATGATGGCTCATCTTCCACTGTGCGGCCCTTATATTCTCTTTATGTAGATGCTGCTCCTGTCTTGGTGTCATTCTAGAGAGTGTACTCTTAGCTGACGTCGTCTCACAGCCCTATCTGCTCTTCCAGTCTTGATCTTCGTGCCAGCGCTTGTCGTTAATCCTGAACACTCTTAGTGGTCAATATCAGCTGTAGGACATACAAAATTTGGATTTGTGAGAAATATCAATGTAAATAATATAAAAATAAATTTTATAAATGTAGGTTAGACAAATAATAAACATAAATAATATAAAAATAAATTTTGTATTTTACAATTAGTCTAAGTGTAATATTTTACTTCCTCTTCCTCTCCCTCTATGATGAGTACCAATTTTAACAGGTCACAAATCAATACCAGATATATCTACACAAGTCACATCATCACTGTGGTTGGAAGAAACCAGTGGTTGGCCATTATTGTAATTGATTTCTGATGAATCACTACTTGAATGTGCAAGAGGAGTGTATTCATTGCCCAGTGTGTCACTTGCATTGTACTCTCTCTGAAATTCTTTTGCTTCTTTAATCTATTATATTAGGTTGGTGCATAAATCCATAGCAGTTTTGTTTTGCACATTGACATTCCAGTTATTATGGGTTTATTTTTCAATTACCATTTTTTATTTGTGGTTAACTGTTGCTATTTGAGTTTACATATTGTCATTTTGTCATTTGGATAAAGTGTGTGGAGGCGTGAACACTAGAAAATGAACGCCAAGTGGAAGCATTGGAACACTTCCAACATATTCTTCTGTTTGAGGTCAGTTCAGGAGTGACAGCAGTGGAGGCAACCAGAAATATTTGCACTATGTATGAGGATTATGCTATTGGACAGAGCACAACAAGAAAATGGTTTCCTGATTTTAAGGAGGATAATTTTGACATTAGTGACTCCCCACATTTGGGGTTCGATGAAGATCAGTTAAACGCATTAATCCCCAATGAGCCTTTTCAGTGTACTTGACAACTGACAGACATGAAGAAATGTGATCATTACACAATCATATGACATTTGCGTACAATGAGGAAGGTTCAAATCAGTTGTGTGTGTAGCACATGCTCAAAACCAAAATCACAAAAATCAGCGGGTGGACATATGTGCATCTCTGCTTGCTTGTCGTCAATTGGCTTGTAAACAACACTGACCATTCCTGTAGTGTGTCATTACCGGTGATGAGAAATGATGTCTTTATTCTAACATGAGGAAAAGAAAGGAATTGTTGAGGCCAAACAAAGCAACAGCTCCCCATACAAAGATCTGTGTGCCTTCACAACAAATATTGTTTTGCATCTGGTATAACATTGATGGAGTGGTGTACTAAGAATTGCTTCCACACCCATGACTGTTGACATATCAACAACTGAGGCATGTTACAGATGCAATTGGAGAACAATGACCAGGAAGACAGCATGAAGTGATGCAACTCCATGATAACACCTGCCCACATTCTGCTGGACATCTAAAACACTGTACAGGAGTTGGGTTGGGAAGCCATTTAGCACCCACCTTATTCTCCTGATCTTGCACACTCACTTTTTCACCTTTCTGCTCTCTATCAAACATTCTTCAAGGAACAAGATGAAAATGCATTTTGAACATGTTTCAATGAGTTCCTCACCTCAAATCCACATTATTTCTACAGTCAGCATTGACAGACTGTTGTAGTTAGTGGAGGAGAATATATTATTGATAACTAATGTCTCTGTGGCAAGTATCTGTTGTGTTTATTAAACTTATGGAAAAATACTTCAGACTTATGCACCAACCCAATAGTTACCAGTTGAACTGCCAGTGACAACAAACAGATGCACAGAAACTGTTACATGCACCACTGTATGAAGTTCATCATTTTTGGCTAACAAAACTGCCAAATAAATTAGGGCAAATGCATGCTGCGAGAAGTTGTCAATTGACCGTCTTTGGGAACCAATGGTAAATGTGTAATTATCTTAAAAATTTGTAGTTACCAAACAAAACTGTTAAAGCAAGTTAAATATCCTCTGTAACACTTAAAAGGAATAAAATCACAGGAGTATACCATTTTAAACACAGAAGAAATTTGCATCTTAAAATAAAAAGTGTTCAGTTGACCTCTGCAGCTCTAATGTTAATCTCTGCATCGAAGGAATGTATCAATAATCAATAGTAGCACATCTCTTTGCTTCATGATACACTATGGGGAGGCTTAGGATTTGACCTCAGACATTGTTCACCTGTTTATGTGTCAAATGCTATATATTACATTAGATTAGGGGTGCTATTCATTCCAATAGACAGATGATGGATAGGTAGATAGATAAGAGGTGAGGAAGATGACAGTGTGAAATATTTATTTATTTATTTCTTGAGTCCTTTGATCATATGTAGTACAGTGTACAGGATGATATTGGACTTATTACTAAGTGCAAAATGATACATATTTAAATAATCATTTTTCAACATGCTACCAATTTCAATAGTTGTAGTTCTTACAATGATATAATGTTAAAAATTACAGTAGCTTTAGTTCTTAACAGTTATTCTGGTCCAAGTATTCCTTTACTGAGTAGAAACAGTGGTACTGTAGATATTCTCTGACAGATCTTTCAAAAGCACTAATATTTTGTAAGCATTTTATACTATTTGATAGTCTATTATAGAGTTTAATACCCAGATAGCATGTACCTTTCTGATACAAACTGGTATTGGCTGGGGGTACATGCAAGTTATATTTTATTCGAGTATTATAATCATGTATATCTTTGTTTTTTAAAGTATTATCATCATTTCCAATCATATACTTTTTCCATACATTAGTGTGTCAACAATAAACATACACGGTAGAGGTAGTATATCCAGTGCTTTAAATACTGGTTTGCAGGACTGTCAAGCACCACTCCCTGTCATAATCCTAATGGCTCTTTTTTGTATTCTGAAAGTCCCTTGAGCTGCTGAGGAGTTTCCCCAGAATATGAGTCCATACTTGAGATGGGCATTGAAGTACGCATAATAGGCACACAATATTGCCTGTTCATTTATGCATTGTTTGAGAACCCTAAGAAGATAACAGCCCGTGCTCAGCTTGACATTAATTTTTTCTATGTGTTTGTCCCATTTTAAGTCTCTTTGTATCCAGATGCCGAGAAATTTTGTAGCCTCATCATTTGCAATAGGGTGTTGATTGATTTTTATTTCTGGATATATCAATGTGGTGTTTTGGTGGTTATGGAAATTTAAGGCTACTGTTTTGTTGTAGTTTATTATCAACTGATTTTCTGCTGTCCAGTTACTTAGATGTTTTGTAACTGTGTTTACTTCTTGTATATCTTCATTTTTTGCTGCTTTTACCAGTATTGTTGTGTCGTCAGCAAACAGTATTACTTTGTGGGAATCAATATGTATGAGGGCAGTTCAATAATTAATGCAACACATTTTTTTTCTCGGCCAATTTTGGTTGAAAAAACCGGAAATTTCTTGTGGAATATTTTCAAACATTCCCGCTTTGTCTCGTATAGTTTCATTGACTTCCGACAGGTGGCAGCGCTATACGGAGCTGTTAAAATGGCATCTGTAACGGATGTGCGTTGCAAACAACGGGCAGTGATCGAGTTTCTTTCGGCGGAAAACCAGGGCATCTCAGATATTCATAGGCGCTTGCAGAATGTCTATGGTGATCTGGCAGTGGACAAAAGCACGGTGAGTCGTCGGGCAAAGCGTGTGTCATCATCGCCGCAAGGTCAAGCAAGTCTGTCTGATCTCCTGCGTGCGGGCCGGCCGTGCACAGCTGTGACTCCTGCAATGGCGGAGCGTGCGAACACACTCGTTCGAGATGATCGACGGATCACCATCAAACAACTCAGTGCTCAACTTGACATCTCTGTTGGTAGTGCTGTCACAATTGTTCACCAGTTGGGATATTCAAAGGTTTGTTCCCGCTGGGTCCCTCGTTGTCTAACCGAACACCATAAAGAGCAACGGAGAACCATCTGTGCGGAATTGCTTGCTCGTCATGTGGCTGAGGGTGACAATTTCTTGTCAAAGATTGTTACAGGCGATGAAACATGGGTTCATCACTTCGAACCTGAAACAAAGCAGCAATCAATGGAGTGGCGCCACACCCACTCCCCTACCAAGAAAAAGTTGAAAGCCATACCCTCAGCCGGTAAAGTCATGGTTACAGTCTTCTGGGACGCTGAAGGGGTTATTCTGTTCGATGTCCTTCCCCATGGTCAAACGATCAACTCTGAAGTGTATTGTGCTACTCTTCAGAAATTGAAGAAACGACTTCAGCGTGTTCGTAGGCACAAAAATCAGAACGAACTTCTCCTTCTTCATGACAATGCAAGACCTCACACAAGTCTTCGCACCCGAGAGGAGCTCACAAAACTTCAGTGGACTGTTCTTCCTCATGCACCCTACAGCCCCGATCTCGCACCGTCGGATTTCCATATGTTTGGCCCAATGAAGGACGCAATCCGTGGGAGGCACTACGCGGATGATGAAGAAGTTATTGATGCAGTACGACGTTGGCTCCGACATCGACCAGTGGAATGGTACCGTGCAGGCATACAGGCCCTCATTTCAAGGTGGCGTAAGTCCGTAGCATTGAATGGAGATTACGTTGAAAAATAGTGTTGTGTAGCTAAAAGATTGGGGAATAAACTGGTGTATTTCAATGCTGAATAAAACAACCCCTGTTTCAGAAAAAAAATGTGTTGCATTACTTATTGAACTGCCCTCGTATATCCAAATCATTGATATATAACAAGAAAAGTAGGGATCCCATTACCGACTCTTGTGGTACCCCGTAAGTGATTGGGCTTTCTGATGATACATATTCTGTGATTATTCATGCTTTATCATCTATATGTTTGCAAAAGACTTCGTAACTTCTTCCATTCCTGCCCCTGGCTTTATAAAGGCTTGTACGCTTAGGTTTGACTGTTTGTCTGTCACTTTTTCCGCCAGTTGACGACCGTGACTATAGGAAAAAATTAGTACTTTTTTATCTTTTTTACGTTGGTCATGTTTTGAAACACTAGTAGATTTCACGGAACGTGACTCCTGCTGTTTTTTAATAGTTTCTTGACTCACTTGTTATTCAACTACACTGTTTTCAGACTCGTTTGGAGTTTTGTTTGAAACAGTTACTTTGATATGTCCAAGTTTTGTGCTTGTGGCTGCTGTACTTTTTTCGTTTACTTCACTGGTGTCCGATGCTGTTTGGAGCTTGTGTTGATAATGTTCTTATTGATTATTACAGTCCCGATTTTCCAACTGTTTCTCTAGTTGGATTACAGTCCTTTTTAGTTCTTCTATTTCGCTATTTCTTGCGGATATCACAATACGAAAGTCGTCACAATGTTTACACTTGTGCACTGAACTTGCCTCCGTCTTTTCAGTTGCTTTCGATCTTGAGATGATTTCGTGTACGTTGTTTACTTTTAACTTACAGCAATAACATTTCCTTGGTTGGATTAAACTACTTTTTCTGCACTGGTTGCACAGAAACGCATTTTGTTTAATGATTTTCACGGAACTCGAATTACGCGTACCTTTTTTCACCGCCATCTTGAATTCATTTTTGTAGTACACCTCCTCAAAAATGAGTATATTTTGAATTTTGCTGGTAAAAAGAAAGAGTGTGTAAAATGTAAAGGGGAAATGTCAAAGCTAAATGAATGTGTTTCTAATTTATGACTTATGATCAATGTGCTAAAAGCAGATATAAGTAAACTTACATTCAAAAATCGTGAGCTGATGTTGAAGGAAAATATGATGAAATTCAATCAAGAAAACATGACTTCTTCAGATAAGTGGAGAGAAGTTGTGTACCAAAACAGTCCACAGAAAGTGTAAAACTGAAAGAAGTGTGAAAACAGTGTAAATTTCATGCACAACAACCTCTGTGAAGCACTAAATATAATGGACAATGAACAATGTAAGGAAAAGATAGATTGCTGCTTACTGTAGCGCTGACATGTTAAGTTGAAGACAGGCAGGCACATTAGCTTTTGGTCACAACCTTACTTAGAAAAAGAGAGAGAAACACACAAGCAAGCACACTGAAGCACACATGACCATCATCTCTGGCAGGTCAGACCAGAATGGACTATGAAGACACTGAAAGTGAATAAAGTACTCTAGAACCATTAGGAAATGGCGAGGATACATAATAGAAACTGCAAGAAAGTGGAAAACTGAAAAAAAGTGAAAGCAGTGCAAATTTAGTGGGCAACTGCCATGAAGTAAAAAGGGAACTGAGTGCGATAAAATTTCCACATAATAGTTTGACTCATTCCCAAAAACGACATATAAGGAAACAAATGTGAAGGTGGTCAACAAAATGTGGTGGCCTTAAGTTATGCTGAAGTGTTTAGTGATGCCACACTCAATAATGTTACCTCATGCCTTGATAATGAAGATGTGCAAAGACAACACGACACTGCTCCTGTTCCCCAATCTCAATCTAACCTAAAACCAGAACTACAGAGGAAAGTAATCATTCTTGGTGACAGCTATGGTTGTGGAATTTCTTCCCACATAACTGAAAGTCTAAAATATGTGTAACAGCATTCGTCAAGGCTGATGTGTCGTTTACGGAAATCAACAAACTTACAAAACTATCAGAAATAGGTAAGCTGTCTTCCAACAATTTCATTGTGCTCATCAAAGGCTTCAATGATGCTTATAACAACCATAACCACCCAGAAATTGAAGAAATATTTGGGTCTGCTGGTATATACCAACGTCCTAGTTTTCAACACTGCACCACTATGACCTGCCATGGTGGTCCTGAGTTAACTAAGAAATACTGCAGCAAGTGAACAGTTCCAAAATATATGTAAACACTTCAAAAATGATAGTTTGGTAAATGGAAATGGAACTGGATGCAGATTTTACAATTGCCATGGTTTACATTGAAATGGGCAGGATAAATATCTAGCAACAAAGAACATGCTTTGTATATGAAGTGCGACAATAAAGTAATGAGACTGATTTTCTTTGCAAGATGTGGCAACCCTGCAGGCTTGTGTAGGCACAATATCTTTGACCTTGGTCTATAGGCTGCTTCTAGTCCAAGCGGCACATCGATGCAACTGCTCAGTCATGAGTTGTGCTGTAATAAGTTAACACGTGTTTGTGTCTCTCGTCACGGAAATGGAACCACATAATATTGCACAACAGTATGTCATTTCTTTTTGCATTAAATTGGGTGAAAACATGATGATAACTTACAGTAAGTTTCAGAAGGCTTTTGGAGAGGAGATTATGTCAAGAGCTCAAGTTTTTCGTTGGCATAAAATGTTTAGTGAAGACAGACTATCAACCTCAGGAACGGATGTCAACTTGGCTGGGGTGCATGAACTCGTACGATCTGATCGAAGATTATCCATGAAAATGATTGCAGAAGAACTGAACATCAACCGAGAAATGGTTTGTCTACCCACCACAACAGCGAGAAACACGGAAAAGTGTGGCAGCCGATCTGTTAGAGCAAATGGAAATCAATCCAGAATTGTAGAGCCATGTTATCACTGGTGATGAAAGTTGGTTTTTTCAGTACGATCCCGAGACAAAACACCAAAGTTCGCACTGGTGCTCAAAGGGATCATCCAGACCAAAAAAAACTCACGTGTCAAAGTCAAAAGGGAAATGCATGCTTGTGTGCTTCTTTGATTCCAAGGGAATTGCTCATAAGGAGTGGGTGCCTCCTGAAAAAACATTTGACCAATATTACTACAAAGAAATTTTAAAAATACTTTGTAAAAGAGTTCTTTGTGTCCGTGCCAACTGGATTCTGCATCACGATAATGCGCCATCCCATACTGCTCTGTCAGTACAGCAATTTTTAACCTCAAAACAAATTTCAGTACTACCACAGCCACCTTATTCACCAGATATCACTCCGTGTGACTTTTTTCTATTTACAAGACTCAAAACGGCAGTCAAGGGACACCATTTTCAAACAACGCAAGATGTCCAAAGAGCTGTGACGAGGGTCTTGGAGGATGTTACAGAAGATGATTCCCAGAAATGTTACCATCAGTGGCAGAAGCGCTGGGAAAAGTGTGTGCAATCAGAAGGGAACTACTTTGAAGGAGACAACTTGACTAAAATGGTAAGCAACATTTTTTTTTTCACATCAGTCTCATTACTTTATTGCCGCTCCTCATAATAGTAAACAAACCTCCCATACTAAATGCACAGATAATAGTGCTACAATTGGACCAACAAACACACTACAGTTCTTTTTTAGTTTAAATGTGAAGACTGATTGTGTTGACAAATTACAAATGGAACATAAAAAAAACTTTTGCATCACCTCGGTTCTGAGAGTTTCGGAACCTGTACAGAAAATTGGAACAGAGATCAACATAAACATTGTTTCTGCCCTTTTTATTGCTCATGAAAACCACACATTGCATGTTGTACCACCATACAGGGAGACCTTCAGAGGTGGTTGTCCAAATTGCTGTACACACTGGTATCTCTAATACCCAGTAACACATCCTCTTGCATTGATGCATGCCTGTATTTGTCGTGGCATATTAACCACCAGTTCATCAAGGGGCGCTGTTGATCCAGATTGTCCCACTCCTCAATGGTGATTCGGCGTAGATCCCTCAGACTGGTTGGTGGGTCACGTCGTCCATAAACAGCTCTTTTCAATCTATCCCAGGCATGTTTGATAGGGTTCATGTCTGGAGAACATGCTGGCCACTCCAGTCAAGTGATGTCATTATTGTGAAGGAAGTAATTCACAAGATGTGCACGATGAGGGCGCGAATTGTCATCCACGAAGGTGAATGCCTCGTCAATATGCTGTCAATATGGTTGCACTATCAGTTGGAGGATGACATTCACATATCATTCAGCTGTTATGGCGCCTTTCATGACCAGCAGCGGCTTAAGTTGGTCCCACATAATGCCACCCCAAGACAGCGGGGAACCTCCACCTTGCTGCACAAGCTGGACAGTGTGTCTAAGGCGTTCAGCCTGACCGGATTGCCTCTGACAATTGTCTGGTTGAAGGCCTATGCGACACTCATCGGTGAAGAGAACGTGATGCCAATCCTGAGCGGCCCATTCTGCATTTCACAGTTCTGTACTTTCACTGTTCACAACCCCCCAACATTACACAATTATATGGCCAGTTCACTATTGGTAAATATTGATAAGCCTCATTAATAGGTTGCAGGCAATATCAGCATACTGCTACAATAGTTTGCTGTTGAACATCTATGAGCAGTAAAAACCTAACCATACAATTCACAGTTCTTGCAGAATAATACGGTATGTGTGACACTGTTTTTCAAATAAATTAAACAGGCATTGTCATTAATTGTTCTAACACATGGCCTATTTGTGTTACACTTATTCCACTATTAAGTTGATGCATTGTTGTTAATCTCACCAATGCAAGTTTCACATCTGAAAATCGGCCTTTGACTGACTGTCTTGGGACCAAAAATGCGTCCTATGTATATCCTCACTAAAATAGGCATTGAAACTATACATTGTTTGATGTTTAAGCTACAGAAACTACAATTAAAACTAACTCATTCAATTAACTGAATACATTGAAAAATTTCTTCTTTTTAACGGTTCCTTCTACCACTAAGATTAGGCCGAATTATTTGTTTAAATAATGAAATTTACAGATATAGTTATACAGACAACACTTTTCACAAACCTGGTAATTATTTTGGAATTAATTAAGGGCTGACTTTTTTAATACATTTTCGAATAGAGCCAAATAAATACTTTAAGAATCCTAGTAGTTCTTCTCCCAAATGTTTATCATTAGTACTGAATTTACATTTGTTTTTAAGTCAACAATAGAATCTAGGTCAGAAAATAATTACTGATTTCACCATATAAATGATATGTAGCAAAAGATATTAACCAGGAATGGTCAAAATGAATTAGGAGGAGGAGGAGGATATTAATGTTTAACGTCCCGTCGACAACGAGGTCATTAGAGACGGAGCGCAAGCTCAGGTGAGGGAATGATGGGGGAAGGAAATCGGCCGTGCCCTTTCAAAGGAACCAACCCGGCATTTGCCTGAAGCGATTTAGGGAAATCACGGAAAACCTAAATCAGGATGGCCGGAGACGGGATTGAACCGTCGTCCTCCTGAATGCGAATCCAGTGTGCTAACCACTGCGCCGCCTCGCTCGGTAATGAATTAGGAAATTAATTACATACACAAAACTAAGCACAAAATTAGAGTTGGTGCTATATTTCTTAAGACTGAGGGCCAATCTTTCTCTTTTATGGACATGCAGATTATATTGATGCATGTTAATGATAATTAGGCAAAAATGAATTTAAGGAGCAGAGGGCAAAACAAGAGAGGAAGTAAAGAGATCCCAACTTGCTTCATCACCTCATCATGATTTATACTTTGCTGCCTAATTTACACAAAAGAAAACCGAGGGTATTACACATTAAGACAATCATCATCACAAAACATGTCCATAGAAAAGATTGACCCTTTACAAAACTAAGTGATACTCACAACTGATATATATACCTTGGAGTAAAACTGTTCACTTCACTGCTGCCAGAAGAATACACTACCTCGCTGAAAACCCTCAGAAATGTTCTACAAAACTGGCTTAAAAAGAGGGCTTTCTGTGCTATGGGGGAATTTTCTGGTTGTGCAAAAGAACATCTAAAATTTTAACTTATACTCACTGCATGTTTGAATGTATATGTGAAACTGTTAACATCAATAGAATGAAAAATGATCTAAGATGGAATAAATAAATAAATCAATACTGAGAAAGTGTGGAGAGCCTCCAGATGTAGAGCATGTCAGAAAACGAGAAAACACAAAAAATATAAACACTGAAAAACAAATATGTTAATGTGTCTTCCATAGATTCCAAGTGAAATGGTCTTCCCGGACATGGAATAAAGTCAAAAACATTTTAAAAATATTTTCATTTAAAAGGTAATATCAAGCTTGTCAAAAAACAAGTAAATGCTCATTACACTGATGTGCATATGATAATTCTTAAGCTACTGCAGCCATGCATCATCAAACAGAAAAATTATTTTACAATACTTATTTACAATGATCGCATTACTGTACTAAATTTGTACAGTTGTTGGATTGTACATAATACCCATATTGTTTGATGTTATTAGTAATATATATTCCTGAATATTGTTACCCTCCTGGACTAAAGTAAATGACTTTAAATCGTTGTGAAGATTATTGTATGAACTAATTTGTTGGCTTGAAAAAGAGATAGGTTTTGAATGACAGCTTTCATTACCCTTAATGAATGTAACAGGAAGCAGGAGTTAGTACAGTATTCCTAATTTGCTAAACAGTCCTCTGTAGGATGTTCTTGAGTTCACACCACAAATAATTCTTACTACACACTTTGGACTCAGAAGACTTCAGCTTGGCTTGATGACATGATGGAATGAAAATAAGCACTGTTTGTTGGCTTTTTAATTTTTAGAATGCCTATATCTGACAATATTCCTGTTGGAAATAGAGATTTGTTTAGAAACTTAAGCAGTTCTGCAAACCCAAGTTGAATTATCAAGCTGTAATCCAAAGAATTTAACACTGTCAACTTCTTTTACCTGCTTATCATCATATTTTAGGTATATACAGGTGAAAAGCCTCTTACAAGCCCTAAACTGCATATAATGTATTTTTCGTAATTTAGTGAATTGGTTAAGAACCATGTATTGATGTGCACCAAAATTTAATTAACTGATCTTTCCAGGACTGTGCTTAATTTGCCACTTATGGCAATATCTGTATCATTCGCAAAAAAATCGAAATTGGCAGCCAGTAATGTTACAAATGAAAGGTCATTTAATTGAATAGATAAAAAGTCTTCTCACCAAATGGCGGCAGAACACACACATAAAAGAAGGTTATAATTAGGCAAGCTTTTGGAGCCAGTGGCTCCTTATTCAGGCAGCAAGGTTGAAGGGGAAGGAAGAGGAGTGAAGGGAAATGACTGGAGAGTTCTAGGAAAAGGGGTAGATTTTGGAAAAGTTACCTGAACTGTGGGTCAGAGGAGACTTACCGGACATGATGAGAAGGAAGACTGACTTGTGGAGACTGCATCGGATGAGATTTGAAAACCTGAGAGCTTAAAGGTGAAAGACAAGGTAATATGCAAGACAGATATTACTGCTTGAACATCATGCATGAGCTAATGAGATTTAGAAGCTAAGTGAATTGTATGTAACAGAGGTGGGAGGGGGATGTGGTGAAAAATAGACAGTTAAGACAATGAAAGATGTAGAAAATTAAAACAGAGTGAAAAAAAGAGTAATTACTGTGAAATATTGCTGGGATGGAAGAAATTAACATAGATTAAGGACAGGTGGGTGGTGAGAACCAAAGAGGGACACGTTGTAGCACTAGTTTCCACATGCGGAGTTCTGGGAAACTGGTATCTCAGGGAAGAATCCATATGGAGCATGTAGTGAAACAGGCACTGAGGTCATGATTGTCATATTGTGGAGCACACTCTGCAACAGGATACTGCATGTTGCCAGTACACACCCTCTGTCTATGCTCATTCATCCTAATTGATAATTTGGTGGTAGTCCTGTTGATGTAAAAGGCCGAACAGTGTTTACATGACAGCTGGTATATGACATGTGCCATGTCACAGGTGGTTCTCCCTTTAATAGTATATGTTTTTCCAGTTACAGATCTGGAGTAGGTGGTGGTAGGAGGATACATAGGGCAAGTCTTGGAGTGGAGACGGTCACAAGGGTAGGAGCCTTAGGGCAGGAAGATGGGTGTGGAAGGAGCATAGGGTCTGACAAGGATATTGTGGAGATTGGGATAGTGACGAAAAGATATTGTAGGTGTGGTTGCAAAATGTCAGATAGAATGGATCTCATTTCAGGACATGATTTTAGGAAGTCGTGGCCTTTTTTGAAGTAGCTAGATTAATACAGTCAAGGCCAGGACAATACTGGGTGACCAGTGGTGTGCTATGTTGTTGTTGTTGTGGTCTTGTCCTGAGACTGGTTTGATGCAGCTCTCCATGCTACTCTATCCTGTGCAAGCTTCTTCATCTCTGAGTAACTACTGCAACCAACATCCTTCTGAATCTGCTTAGTGTATTCATCTCTTGGTCTCCCTGCTACAAAGTTGTGTTTTTGTAGGGATCAGCAGTACCAGGATTGGAGGTGATGGCCTGAGAAATCTGCTTTTGAACTAGACAGAAGGGGTAATTATGTCCAATGAAGGCTGAGATGAGGATGGTGGTGTACTGCTGTAAAGAGTCTGCATCCAAACAAATACGTTTGCCTCGAATGCTAAGGCTGTTTGGAAGGGAATGTTTGACATGTAAAGGATGGCAACTGTCAAAATGTAAGTACTGTTGTTTGTTGGTAGCTTTAATGTGGCAGAAGTGTGTAGCTGGCCTGTGGTGAGGACGAGATCAACATCAGGGAAAGTGGCATTGGATTTGAAATAGGACCATGTGAAATTTAATTTGGAGAAGATATTAAGAGATTCCAAGAATGAAAATTCCAGGTCAGCCTCACCATGAGTCCATTTTTATGGAACATGTCATAAAATAAGTGTTCTGAACAGCATATATTCTTCTCCTTCAGTTGACATGAATAAGAGAGATAATTTTATTTCTTCAAAAATTAATTATCATGATTTTGTAACAAAAATTGATTTAAATATGATTAAAGGCATCACTGATTTGCATATGTTGCATTTCTGAAATGACTGTTCGACCTGTGTGAAGATGCTGTTACAGAAGTTAATGAAGAGTCGCCACTGAAATTTCTTTTGACAAAGACAATTTTATTTTTAGCTCCAAATTTGGTGGCATTCAAATCAGAAGAAGCAACCACTGATTTACCGTACACTTATGCCTTCAGAAAGAATGGCTTCCTGGAATGTAGGCTGGTAATTCAAAGCATCAATTTAAGGAGTTTATTTCATTACTGTGAATAAAAGAAGAAATGTCCATGTACAAATGAAAGGAATGTAGACTGGATCATCACTGGATCATAGTTTTAAGCTCATCTGAAGAAGAGGAATTTCCTAATCTAAGATCTTTGATAAGATTTATTTCCATACTTTCTCATGGGAATGTGTCATTGGAATGGGGGTTTCCTGTGATTTCAGAATGTGTCATAGGACATCGAAAAGAAATAATTCTGACTGCTCAATGGCAGATTTTTGATGCTAGAATTTCTTCTGGAGGGATAGCAAATGTTGAAATAATGAAACAATTGACACATTCAGTGAAAAGTGCTTTCTCACTATGTGGAGTCACTGGAAAAGCAGGAAAAAGAGAACAAAAGGAAAAGCAGCGTATCAAAAGAGAACTGTTGAAGAAATTAAACTTCTTACAATGAAAAAGTTAAAATTAATAGCAGATACTTAAAGGGATGTGGCACTTGTTGAAGAATAAATGCAAGCTCTTAAAAAGTGATGTCACGTAAAACTTTCTTCCTTATAGTTTTGTATGTTTGAGACTTTGTATTGTTCCGTTGAATATTCATTTGTGTAACAGTAAAATGTAAGGAACTACACTTTCGACATCATCAATGGGAGGCTCAATTTATTAAATACTGATTCACAAGAAGACTTGCAAAGAGTGTGTGGATCTTGGATTTATGTTAAACTGTAAGTATTTTGCCAATATTTTTATTTAAGTAGTAGGTTATTAGTTAAACTTCTCATTACCTGACCAGAGTCAGTGAATTAATGTATTACTTTCAATTTTTATCACAATTTTTGATGGTCAAGTCAGTTAATTTAATCATATTTTAGGGATCAATTTAAAATATGTGCACTTCACATCTGGAATATTTCTTGTCTGATATGTTGTACTTTACCTGTGTATTGCTGTTCACTTTGGCATTTGGTGGTACATGGCAATATCGATCTACTTGAGTACATTACATATTTCCTGTTTTACACTATCACATAAAACCAACAATTAAAAATAAAAGCAGTAAAAATACTGAATATTTAAAGCATGCTCAACATTTGATTTCCATCCCTAAAAAGACTATCCAGAAAAAATATAATGAAACTATGGAAAAGTCAGGGAAATTTAATCAGCCACAATAGAGTGGCTGTATTGTGATATACACAGTCAAAAGACTTTGAAAGATCACAAAATATACCAGTAGCCTGTAATTTATCATCTAATGAATTAAGTACGGTACATTCTCACTGTATATGTAGCTATTATATATAAAGTGTTTAGTATGCTGTATTGTTTGTATACTGATTGCATTTCCCTTGTATTCTATTCATGAATGAAAGTCTGCCCCTGCATTACCCTTTGTGATCATTTAATTTCGTATCACTAAAAACCATTACATTGAGGTTTTTGTATGATTTAACTGATTACAATTGTGACTCATAGATATTGTAGTCATAGGATACTATGCCTTTTCATTTTGTGAAGTACAATATTTTACATTTATGAAGATTTAAACCATGTTTTCAATATTTGCACCATTTTGATAGCTCATCAAGACCTCAGTGAATATTTGTGAAGTTTTTCTCACACAGTACTTCATTATAGATAACTGCATCATCTGCAAAAAATCTGAAGTTACTGTTAATATTGTCAGCGAGGTCACCAATATACAACATGAACAGCAATGGTGCTAATACACATTCCTGGGGCACACCTGAAATTAGTTTTACATCTGTTGATTATTCTCCATCCGAGATAACATGGTGTGTACTCCCTGCAAAGAAATTATATTACTAATTTTTTTCCATAATTTTCCAAGATGGAAGTAAGGCTGTTAGTGTCAGTGACATTGTAATTGTAATTTTATTTATCCTGTAAATCATACATTGTGTGTAGAAAAGCACATGATGATATAGGACAAGTCAGCAACCTGTATTGCTGGTCTGTCTGCAGTGGAGCTGCTGTAGTAGGCATCTGTGATGACTGTAGCATTTACGTCAGTGGTTTCCTAGTTGCTCTAGACAACAACACACAAATTATGTTGTATGCTGATGATACTAATGGAATCAGCTGGGAAGATAGTATTAGTCTGAGTAGAGAGGAACCACACTTTATAGACAAATCAAAACATAATTTTGAGAAATTTAAGAGTTTGTGGCGACACAGTCACTCGAGGACTAAGACTAAAAAAGGAAGTGTAGAATATCTTTGTTTTCTGAACTCCAGATTTCTTTGTTTGTTTTCTTTTCCTGACAGTGTGTTTAATGTTTCACTTAGTGAGTACCTTCTTTGTAGTGCTGCATGTATTAACTTGACAATTTAATAAAGTGTGTGCATTAGTATTGTTCAGCTTTATTGTGGACCGATGTTCTCACAAGTGATGACACTGGGGAAGGTCACGGCCAATAAAAAACATATTAAGTGTGGGGACACTACTGGCTACTCTGGACACTGCCTCATCAGGATAGCCATTATGCAGTTTGGTATTCCCCTAGTGGCAACAAATGTTGGAAAAGTGTTGGTGTGGTGTCACCGCCAGACACCACACTTGCTAGGTGGTAGCTTTAAATCGGCCGCGGTCCATTAGTACATGTCGGACCCGCGTGTCGCCACTGTCAGTGATCGCAGACCGAGCGCCACCACACGGCAGGTCTCGAGAGACGGACTAGCACTCGCCCCAGT
Organism: Schistocerca nitens; assembly: GCF_023898315.1. Taxonomy (NCBI): domain Eukaryota; kingdom Metazoa; phylum Arthropoda; class Insecta; order Orthoptera; family Acrididae; genus Schistocerca; species Schistocerca nitens. The sequence goes on along the minus strand of NC_064615.1, from coordinate 1,082,473,079 downwards.
TGTACGGACGACTTAGCTAGCGATGCACACTGACGAAGCCTCGCTCATTTGCAGAGCAGATAGTTAGAATAGCCTTCAGCTAACTCCATGGCTATGACCTAGCAAGGCGCAATTAGCATGTATCTACAGAGTCTCACTTGTATTGTCAAGAGCGATGTACAACAAGGATGGATTAAAGTTAAGTATTCCAGAAGCTACATACTTTTCATTATAGCATTCATTACGTATCCTGTTTCAGACCTCTCTAGCCTGCGTGAGTTTAAGCGCGTGCCTTTCGGTTACCCGTCACTGTGGACTGGCTGTCTTGTCAGTTCACAACAGTTGGGCACTTCACATGATTTTACGGTTCATGGAGAATTAGCCAATAAGCTTCATTACATTTCCCATGCTGTGAGAAAAATTTGTGATTCTGCAATACATATCACAAGAGCCAGATCCATGGTTCCAGCTTCTAGAACTCTTTTTACAGAATTTGGTATTTGTGGTGACAACCTACAATTTGTTCTGACCATCAGTGCTTTAAACACTCAAACTTTGCTGTTATTGTCAGACATTGTTTATTCATTACATGACATTTGTGTGCAAATAAATGCACATAAGGGCAATGTGCTTCATCAAGTGTGCAAACCAACAGATCTTTGAATACAACAAGTTCAGACAAGAGAGGTTATTGGCAATAAATTGCCTCCCAAATTCTGGTATCATCTTAAAGCCTGGTGAATGAATCTGAAGTTTCTGAGGTAATACTAAAAGAGGTATGGTTCAAAAAATTGCCCTTCACTATCAAAAGTGCTGTCATTTCACATAACACTGCACACAATGTTTGTGGGGCCTAACAGACTGGAAATTCCATTGCCAGTGCAGTTATAACGGACACCATTAGAAGTGAGCAGCTTCCATTATCTGAACAACTTAGCTTGCCCTGGCATGACTTGACTGCTCTCTAGCATCAATTCCAGCAAGCTAAAGTGAGACCCAGCAGCTCACAGCAAGCCAGCCGATGCAGCTCTTCCCATGACATCAGCAAGTGCTTACACAACTAGTGTTGGTACCATTTTCATTTTTGATGAATGGCTAGAGGATACATTTCTCCATGCAACTACTCAGACAACAGCAGTGATGACGTGTAGGCACAATGGGTCACTCTAGTGTGAAGTGCCAACACTCCACCATCACAGCAAACAATAGATCTCCCATTTGATATGATCTTCTGTCAGCTCATAACAATCAAACTCAAGAAGACAAATTCCTTCCTAACTTCAGAAATATGACTCACTCTGGCACATCAAATAGACAGTTCACTGCTAACATTCTTCATACACCAGACTGCTTAGATGTTCAGGACACCTGCAATTCACAGAGATATTAATTCAACTCAAAAACATGTGTCAGTGTTCTCCTGATGAAGCTGGTAAAGTGATCTTCTGTTACCTTCTGGGCTAATGTAGCTAATAACTGAAAGATACCTACTTTCAGACAACGCAATGGGGTGGTGGGTTTAGGTTTTAAGAAGCAACTGCATTTGACCTTCCTGGTTGCTGATGTAACTGAACCTATTCTTGATTCAGATTTCCTACGTCATTCTCACATTGGCATGGCCATATGGAAGGCTCAACTCTGCACGAACACTGAAAATGTTTACGGACATACATCACGAATTGTATAACACCACTGTTTCAGGTGCAGCAATGACTAAGTGGTATTATCTGGATTCATCTAACAACACAGAAGTGTCATTGAAAGAAGAACTTCAAACCAAGCCAGTGAGTTGCTTGGAAAATTAGTGGCCTTAGAAGCTAGCTTAGCTAAACACAATGAAGTGTTATGTGCTCGAATTGGTGAACACATTGCTGCCCTAAGAAAAGCTCAGACTGAACTATGGAAATTAAATGAAGAAGTCTCTCCCTTCCTAACCTTGGCTGACTTGGTGTGGTACACAACACTGGCCATCACATTCCATCTACACTGGGACTGCCGGTTGCTTTCAAAGCCCACAGGTTGATGCCTGAAAAGTTTTCTGCAGCAAAGAAAGACTGAGGATTTATTAAGTGGGTGGATTATCCAATATTTCAACATCCTGTGGGTACTGCCCCGCCATTTAGTAAGGAAGAAAGACAGTTCAGGTGCCCTTGCAGGGACTATCATGCTTTGAATGCATAGACAACTCCAAACGATTACCCTGTCCCACACCTCCAGGACTTCACAGATGTATTAACAGGTCCTCAGCTACTCTGTGTCATTAGTTTCCAGAAAGCCTATTACCAAATTCTTGTGGCACCGATAGATATACTGAAAACAACAATGATAAAATCTTTTGGTCCCTTGGAATACACAAGAATGCCATTTGGTCTAAGGAATGTGGCTCAAACAGGACAGCATTTCATTGATGAAGTGCCTCGTGGTCTGCCCTATTTTGTTTGCATATCTGGACAATGTGTTAGTTTTCTCAAACTCTCTGCTAGAATATCGCAAGCATCTACAAATTATTTTTGATAACCTCTGAAAGTGCGGGTCACAGATCAACAAAGACAAATGTGTTTTCAGAAAGAAAGAAGTGGAGTTTTTGTGTCATCGTATTAATCCTTCCAGCATTCAGCTCCTGTTGTCATATTTCAGTCTGTGCCTTTTCTGGACACCTTCCAAAAGTTACACCATTTTCGGGGTATGGTTGGCTTCTACAGATTGCATTTTTTCTGCACTGCAGCCTTACAGGTGCCCCTCATTGCCACACTGTCAGGACCAACTTCAAGGGGACAATGCCCCATCACTTGGACTTCAGAGTTGTTATAGGCATTCAACAGGAACATGTCCAGTTTGAAGGATGGCATTCTTTTAGTGCATCCCGTCCCTTCTGTGCCCCTAGCTGTTCTACTTGTCTCCTAGACAGCAGTAGGAGTGGTTCTTCAACAGCAGAGATATTTGGCAACTGCTCAGGTTCTTTTCCCACAAACTGTCAGAGTTGCAAACAAAATGGGGCACCTATGACAGAGAACTTTTGTTGGTGGTATATGAAGTCATTAATCATTTCAGGTTGAATGCAGAAGCATCTCACATCACAGTTTTCACTGATCAGAAACCTATTTCCTTTGCTTTCAGCACCCCATGCAACTAGTTCTTAACAAGACAATTCTGTCATTTGGAATTTGTTGGTCAATTAACTACTGACATTAGACATGCATGGGGTGCAGGTAACATTGTGGCCAATCATTTTTCCTAGCACTGACTTCAGGTGACTAGTAATGGCACAAGACACTGACATATTACAAGAGCTTATGAAGAACCCAAATGTAGGATTACATCTACAGGACTTTCCAAAGGACAAAATGTCTAATACTGTGTGATAATTCTTAAACCCGACTGTGCCCCTTTGTTCTGCTGTATTTTTAGAAACAAGTTCTCAGTTCCATCCATGGACTCACTCATTCTAGAGCCAATTGCACTGTATGGATTGTGAATGAAATATTTGTGTGGCCAGGCATCAAGTGGGACTGCAGCTTGTGGGTAACCACTTGTTTATCTTGTCAAATGTCAAGGTCTACCTACTGGGTAGAAGCAGTGCCCATCACGGACTGATTGGCACAAGCTGTTGCACAGACCTTTGTAATCTCTTGGTTCTTTTGGTCTTGTGTTTTGACTGTCAATCCAATATAACAATGGATTAAGGCCATCAATTTGAGTTCACTTCATTCTGTGAACTGGAAAATTTATATGGGTTCACACATCATCATCCCACCACTTATCAATTGTCCACTAAAAGAATTGTGTAACTTTGAAACTGAACTTTAAAACTGGCTCTGATGTATTGTGGTTCTTCTTAGTTTTTGGCCTTGCCCCTAGTGTTGCTGGGTTAAGATGCTGCATTCCAACCTGATATTTGTGTTTCAGTTGTGAAGTTTGTGTACAACAAACCATTCAGGCTACCTTCAACATCCCGCACCCAACAACATGACCACCCACCTAGAGATCCTCCATTATTACTACAAGAAATCAGGAACTTCATTTCCAATTTTCATCCATAACACTGCTTTCCAGCACATGGACTCCCCTAGTTTTGTTCACAAAGATCAAAGTACACGCTCTCATATTATGATATATATGGGCTCCATAAAAGATCTGCTATAAATGCCTTACACAGATCAATATCTAGTACTGGAACACAATGAAAGCACAGTAACAATATTGGTCAATGATAAGTGCATCAAGGTGTCTGTCGAATATGCAAAGGCAGCCTATCTGCTCCATGTGGATGAAGCTGTGATTTGGTCTCCCTATCATCAGCCTGTAGTGGTTTACCTACTTTGTTTCTTCGTTTGTTGTCCTCGGTGTCGATGTACTGGCTAAAAAAAAAGTACTGTCTACCCCCATGAACCATGGACCTTGCCGTTGGTGGGGAGGCTTGCGTGCCTCAGCGATACAGATGTCCATACCGTAGGTGCAACCACAACGGAGGGGTATCTGTTTGAGAGGCCAGACAAACATGTGGTTCCTGAAGAGGGGCAGCAGCCTTTTCAGTAATTGCAGGGGCAACAGTCTGGATGATTGACTGATCTGGCCTTGCAACACTAACCAAAACGGCCTTGCTGTGCTGGTACTGCGAACGGCTGAAAGCAAGGGGAAACTACAGCCGTAATTTTTCCCGAGGGCATGCAGCTTTACTGTATGGTGAAATGATGATGGCGTCCTCTTGGGTAAAATATTTCAGAGGTAAAATAGTCCCCCATTGGGATCTCCAGGTGGGGACTACTCAAGAGGACGTCGTTATCAGGAGAAAGAAAACTGGCGTTCTACGGATTGGAGCGTGGAATGTCAGGTCCCTTAATCAGGCAGGTAGGTTAGAAAATTTAAAAAGGGAAATGGATAGGTTGAAGTTAGACATAGTGGGAATTAGTGAAATTCGGTGGCAGGAGTAACAAGACTTTTGCTCAGGTGAATACAGGGTTATAAATACAAAATCAAATAGGGGTAATGCAGGAGTAGGTTTAATAATTAATACAAAAATAGGAGTGTGGGTAAGCTACTACCAACAGCATAGTGAACGCATTATTGTGGCCAAGATAGACACGAAGCCCATGCTTACTACAGTAGTACAAGTTTATATGCCAACTAGCTCTGCAGATGATGAAGAAATTGATGAAATGTATGATGAGATAAAAGAAATTATTCAGGTAGTGAAGGAAGAAGAAAATTTAATAGTCATGGGCGACTGGAATTCGAGAGTAGGAAAAGGGAGAGAAGGAAACATAGTGGGTGAATATGGATTGGGGGAGAGAAATGAAAGAGGAAGCCGTCTGGTAGAATTTTGCACAGAGCATAACTTAATCATAGCTAACACTTGGTTCAAGAATCATAAAAGAAGGTTGTATACATGGAAGAATCCTGGAGATACTAGAAGGTATCAGATAGATTATATAATGGTAAGACAGAGATTTAGGAACCAGGTTTTAAATTGTAAGACATTTCCAGGGGCAGATGTGGACTCTGACCACAATCTATTGGTTATGAACTGTAGATTAAAACTGAAGAAACTGCAAAAAGGTGGGAATTTAAGGAGACGGGACCTGGATAAACTGAAAGAACCAGAGGTTGTAGAGAGATTCAGGGAGAGCCTAAGGGAACAATTGACAGGAATGGGGGAAACAAATACAGTAGAAGAAGAATGGGTAGCTTTGAGGGATGAAAAAGTGAAGGCAGCAGAGGATCAAATAGGTAAAAAGATGAGGGCTAGTAGAAACCCTTGGCTAACAGAAGAAATATTGAATTTAATTGATGAAAGGAGAAAATATAAAAATGCAGTAAATGAAGCAGGCAAAAGGAAGGGCAAAATGGCTAAGCAGGGATGGCTAGAGGACAAATGTAAGGATGTAGAGGCTTATCTCACTAGGGGTAAGATAGATACTGCCTACAGGAAAAATTAAAGAGACCTTTGGAGAAAAGAGAGCCACTTGTATGGATATCAAGAGCTCAGATGGAAACCCAGTTCTAAGCAAAGAAGGGAAAGCAGAAAGGTGGAAGGAGTATATAGAGGGTCTATACAAGGGTGATGTACTTGAGGACAATATTATGGAAATGGAAGAGGATGTAGATGAAGATGAAATGGGAGATACAATACTGCGTGAAGAGTTTGACAGAGCACTGAAAGACCTGAGTCGAAACAAGGCCCTGGGAGTAGACAACATTCCATTGGAACTACTGACGGCCTTGGGAGAGCCAGTCCTGACAAAACTCTACCATCTGGTGAGCAAGATGTATGAGACAGGCGAAATACGGTCAGACTTCAAGAAGAATATAATCATTCCAATCCCAAAGAAAGCAGGTGTTGACAGATGTGAAAATTACCGAACTATATGTTTAATAAGTCACAGCTGCAAAATACTAATGTGAATTCATTACAGATGAATGGAAAAACTGGTAGAAGCAGACCACGGTGAAGATCAGTTTGGATTCCGCAGAAATGTTGGAACACGTGAGGAAATACTGACCCTACGACTTATCTTAGAAAATAGATTAAGGAAAGGCAAACCTACATTTCTAGCATTTATGGACTTAGAGAAAGCTTTTGACAATGTTGATTGGAATACTCTCTTTCAAATTCTGAAGGTGGCAGGGGTAAAATACAGGGAGCGAAAGGCTATTTACAATTTGTACAGAAACCAGATGGCAGTTATAAGAGTCGAGGGGCATGAAAGGGAAGCAGCAGTTGGGAAGGGAGTGAGACAGGGTTGTAGCCTATCCCCGATGTTATTCAATCTGTATATTGAGCAGGCAGTAAAGGAAACAAAAGAAAAATTCGGAGCAGGTATTAAAGTCCATGGAGAAGAAATAAAAACTTTGAGGTTCACCGATGACATTGTAATTCTGTCAGAGACAGCAAAGGACTTGGAAGAGCAGTTGAACAGAAATGACAGTGTCTTGAAAGGAGGATATAAGATGAACATCAACAAAAGCAAAACGAGGTTAATGGAATGTAGTCGAATTAAGTCGGGTGATGCTGAGGGAATTAGATTAGGAAATGAGACACTTAAAGTAGTAAAGGAGTTTTGCTATTTGGGGAGCAAAATAACTGATGATGGTTGAAGCAGAGAGGATATAAAATGTAGACTGGCAAGGAAAGCGTTTCTGAAGAAGAGAAATTTGTTAACATCGGGTATAGATTTAAGTGTCAGGAAGTCGTTTCTGAAAGTATTTGTATGGAGTGTAGCCATGTATGGAAGTGATACATGTACGATAAATAGTTTGGACAAGAAGAGAATAGAAGCTTTCGAAATGTGGTGCTGCTGAAGAATGCTGAAGATTAGATGGGTAGATCACATAATTAATGAGGAGGTATTGAATAGAATTGGGGAGAAGAGGAGTTTGTGGCACAACTTGACAAGAAGAAGGGACCGGTTGGTAGGACATGTTCTGAGGCATCAAGGGATCACAAATTTAGCATTGGAGGGCAGCGTGGAGGGTAAAAATCGTAGAGGGAGACCAAGAGATGAATACACTAAGTGGATTCAGAAGGATGTAGGTTGCAGTAAGTACTGGGAGATGAAGAAGCTTGCACAGGATAGAATAGCATGGAGAGCTGCATCAAACCAGTCTCAGGACTGCAGACAACAACAACAACAACTGTAAATTATGTAGCTGACAGGTGCACCTTTGCATTTCACTGTCCTTTTCTTTCATTTTTCACCCCCTCCCCCCCACCTCATATACACATTTATATGACCAGTGCACTGTTGTTTTACTTTCAATAAGCCTCATTAATAGTTTTCAGGCAAACATCAACATACTGCTACAATAGCATCCTGTTGAACATCCATGAGCAGTAAAAACGTAACCACATAATTCACAGTTCTTTCAGAATAATCCAGTTCGTATGGAACAGACGCTGTCATTGCTTTAACACAGGGCTTATTGATGTAACACTTATTTCACTGTTAAGTTGATGCATTGTTGTCATTGTAACCAATGCAAGTTTCTTGTCTGAAGCTCGGCCATGACTGACTGTCTCGTGACCAAAAATCAGGCCCTTATATATCATCACAATAATAGGCCCTGAAACTCCACATTGTTCAATGTTTAATTTAAAGAAATTACAATTAAAGCTTAACTCATTAAATTAACTGAATACATCGAAAAATTGCGTCTTTTCAACAGTTTCTTCTACTGTAAGAGTTACGCTGAATTATTTGTTTAAATCATGAAATTAACAAATATTATTACACAAACAATACTTTTGTCAAAACTGTTAATTACTTTGGAATTAATTAATGGCTGGCTTTCCTAACAAGTTTTAGAATAGAGCTAAATAGATACTTTAAGATTACTAGTATTTTGTCTTCCAAACGTTTATAATTGTTACAGAATTTATATTTGTTTATACATCAACAATAGAATTTAAGTTATAAAACAATCACTGATTTCACCCTATAACAAAAGATACTAACTAGGCAAGATACTAACTAGGCATAAGCATAAAATTAGATCTAGTGTTATATTCTTTAAAACTGAGGGCCAACCTTTTTCTTTTATGAAAATGTAGATTATATTCACAAATGTTAATGGTAATTAGTTAAAATTAAAAAAAACGAATTTAAGTAGGCAGATGTCAAAACAAGAGGGGAAGAAAAATCATCCCAGCTTGATTAGTCGCAACTCGACCCCTGTGTCACATCACGCGGCTGCTGACCAACCTAAACTGTCACCAGACCAGTCTCCACACTCAATACCATCAACTCATGCAGTTGCTGGCGAGATTCCAACATTGCTATATTAATCCCCACAGGACAGTCTGGTACAAATACACATTCATCCTGGAATCTAGGCCCTATGGATGGTGATGGCTGTGTGTCATTAACATATTTCATGGCTTATTATGGACTGATGTTCCCACAAGTTAATATATGGAAAACAAATCTCATACACTTTAAAGGAAGTGCATCAAATGAATGAAATACTGTGAAAGGATATATCCTTGTAATAACCTTTTTGATACGTAAGTTTCTGGGTGTAGACATGGATGGCAGGCTGTTGTGGACACCACCAATTGATCATGTATGCAATGAAATAATATCCAATCAATGTTTATTACAAGGGCTGGCTCCATAGCTTGATACTCAGACACAATGTTTGTGTAATTTTGCTTTGAATGTCCTGCTCTGTTACATGTGATAGTACAGGGGGAGACAGCAGATGTTAATCTAATATGTAAAGCATTTTTATTTTGTAGAAGAGAGCCTTGAGGACTGTGTGGAAGGTGAATCCAGGCAAATCATGTATAAATCTATTCATCAGCAAAAACACACAAATATTAATGCCCATACCTGTGTGTGTGTGTGTGTGTGTCTGTGTATGTACAGCAAATACATGTTCTAAAATTCATACCTTAACCACTGCTGTGAATATCAGCATCTATCAAGGTTAAACACTTTCTAGTCTGGGTTATCCTGCATGAAAAATTGCTATACCCATATCACATACAACATGTCTGAACCCTTTGGTCACAAGATTAGTCTGCAAGAATATAGCTTTTTCAATGGCTGTTTCAAAGATGTGAAGACCCACTTTTCTCAACAAAGATACTGTTTACATTTAAAGGCTGGTTGCACTTGAGATAGGATTGTTAATTTTTCATAAACCAATGCATGGTCTGATGTAAGTGCACATGTGGTCAAAGCAAAGCAAAGAATCAGCACCAATTTTCAGTGAATGTATGGGCAGGTATTACTGACAACTGATTAATAGGACCTTAAATTCTATCAACAGACTGACATGTGCAATGCATCTTCAGTTCCTTTAATATGACTTACCTGCACTGCTAGAGGAGATACTATCTTATCAATGACTGGGGATGTGATTCATGCTTGATGGAACACCTGCCCATTTTCTCCAAAAGGTCTGAGAACATCTCGCACAGAAATTTAAAGGCAATGGATTGGTTGCGGATGTCCAGCATGTTGGCCAGCTCATTTCCCCAATCTAAATCCCTCGGATTTTTAGTGTGGACTCTTGAAATCTTTCTGGGTCATCAGATTTCTGACTGGTTTCATCCCACGAATTCCTCTCCCATGCCAACCAATTCATCTCAGAGTAGCACCTGCAAATGACAGCCTCAATTATTTTCTGGCTGTATTCCAATCTCTGTCTTCCTCTACAGTTTTTACTCTCTACAGCTCCCTCTTTTCAGTGTTTTCCATACATTCCTTTCCTCATCAATTCTCTGGAGAATCTCCTCATTCCTTACCTTTCTACCTTCTAACTTTCAACATTCTTCTGTAGCAACACATCTCAAATGCTTCAATTCTCTTCTGTTCCAGTTTTCCTTCAGTCCATGTCTCAGTACCCACAATGCTGTGTTCCAGCTTTCTCAGAAATTTCTTCCTCAAATTAAGGCATATGTGTGATACTAATAGACTTCTCTTAGCCAGAAATTCCTATTTTGCCACTGCTAGTCTGCATGTTATGTCCTCCTTGCTTCATGCATCAACGCGTCATGGGTTATTTTGCTGTCTAGATAACAGAATTCCTTAACTTAGTCTACTTTGTGATCACCAATCTTGATGTTAAGTTTCTTGCTGCTCTCATTTCTGATGTTTCTCATTACTTTCATTTTACTTCAGTTTACTCTCAAACCATATTCTGTACTCATTACACTGCTCATTTCATTCAGCAGATCATGTAATTCTTCACTTCCACTGAGGATAGCAATGTCATCAGTGAACTGCAACATTTATATCCTTTCACCCTTAATTTAAATTATATTCCTGTACCTTTCTTTTATTTCCCACATTGCTTCTTCAATGCATAGATTGAACAGAAGGGGTGAAGACTATATTCCTATCTTACAGCCTTTTCAATCTGAAGACTTTGTTCTTAGTCTTCCACTCTTATTATTCCCTCTTGGCTCTTGCACCATTTGACATTGTCAAACACTTTTTCCAGGTCAACAAATCCTATGAATGTGTCTTGATTTTTCTTTAGTCTTGCTTCCATTATCAATTGCAATTACAGAACTGACTCTCTGGTGCCTTTATCTTCCCTAAAGGCAAACTGATCATCATGTAACACATCTTCACTTTTCTTTTCTATTTTTCTGTATATTATTCTTGTCAGCAACTTGGATGCATGAGTTGTTAAGCTGACTGTGTCATAATTCTCCCACTTTTCAGCTTTTGTGATCTTTGGATTGTGTGAATGATCTCTTTCCAAAAGTCTGTGGTATAGCACCAGATCTATACATTCTACACACTAATGTGAATAGTTGTATTGTTGTCACTTCACCCAATGATTTTAGAAATTCTGGTGGAATGTTATCTATAACTTTTGCCTTATGCGATCTTAAGTTTTCCAAAGCTATTTTAAATTGTGATTCTAATACTAGATCCCCTATCTCTCCTATATCAACTCCTGTTCCTTTTTCTATCACATCATCAGGCAAGTCTTCCCCTCATTGCGGCCTCCAATTTACTCTTTCCATCTATCCACTCTCTCCTATGCATTTAATGGTGGAATTACCACCCTTGCCTTTAATTTCCCCAAAGGTTGTTTTGTCTATTCTATATGCTGAGTCAGACCTTCTGACAATCATTTCTTTTTTGATTTCTTCACATTTTTCATGCAGCCATTTTGTCTTAGCTTCCCTGCACTTAATATTTACTTTATTCCCAAGTGACTTGTATTTCTATATTCCTGAAATTCCATGAACATGTTTGTACCACCTTCTTTCATTGATCAACTGAAGTATTTCTACTGTTATCCATGGTTTCTTTGCAGTACCTATTTTTTTCTTTCCAAAATCTGTGGCTGCCCTTTTTAGAGATTTCCATTCCTTTTCAGCTGAGTTGTGTACTGAGTTATTCTTTATCACAGTATCTATAGCCTCATAAAAGTTCAAATGTACCTCTTCATTCCTTAGAACTTTGATATCCAACTTCTTTGTGCACTGATTCTTCATGACTAATCTCCTTAACTTCAGCCTAGTCTGCATCACTACTAAATTGTGATCTGAGGCTATATCTGCTCCTGGATATGCCTTACAATCCAGTATCTGATTTCAAAATCTCTGCTTGATCCCGGTGTAATCTAATTGAAATCTTCTGGTATCTCCCAGCCTTTTCCTAGTATACCTCCTCCTCTTGTGATTTTTGAACAGTGTATTTGATATTACTAGCTGCAACTTACTGCAGAATGCCGTTAGTCTTTCTCCTCTCTTATTCATAGGATCAAGCCCATATTTTACTGTAACCCTTTCTTCTTCTCCTTTCTCTACAGCCACATTCCAATCCTCCATGACTATTAGATTTTTATCCCCCTTTACCTACTGAATTACCCATTCAGTATCCTCATACACTTTCTCTCTCTGGTCATCTTGGGCCTGCAATGTCAGCATGTGACCCAAACTATCATTGTCATTGTTAGTTTGCTGAGAATTCTGATGAGAACAGCCCCTTCACTGAAGTGTTAGCAATATCTCACACTCTGCCCTATCTTCCTATTCATAATGAATCCTACTCCTGTTACACTATTTTCTGCTGCTGTTGATGTTACCCTATACTTGTCTAACCATAGATCCTTGTCTTCTTTCCATTTCACTTCACTGACCCCCACTATATCTAGATTGAGCCTTAGCATTTCCCTTTTCAGATTTTCTCATTACTGATTTACAAACACTAAAAGAATGCATCATGAAGGCCTGCCAGTATATCTTTGTGATCACCCTGAGTTTTTTAGAGAGTGTGTGATTATGGCTCACAAGAGGTTGTAAGTAATATCAAGCAGATTAGAAGCTCTACTGTTTCACATCAACTTAATATTGCATTCTCATTTTTTTACCGCATTCTGTAAGTCATTCATAACAGTAATGAGCTTGCAGCAGAAGAGATATGGTTCATAGATGAACAAGTGCTTGTAGCTTGTAAGCTATGCATTTTAGAGCTCATCTACAGATGAGAAAAAGAATGAAAAAAATCTATGATGAAATAAAAGAATGTATTCAGTACCAGTATGATGAAAGAGAGAAAAATTGTTGCTAGCACTTGTTTTAAGAAATATGAATGAAATATGTAGCCCTATACATGAGAGAGATTTGGAAATATCAGAAGGTTTCAAATAAATTATACAATGTTAATACAGAGTGAACAACCTCCACTCCTCTCCCCCCCCCCCCCCTGCCCCCTCAAATCATCCTCTGATAACTTTCCAGAGTTTCCTAACCTCAAACCTTGCCACCCCAAATATCTCAACACAGAAACCAGCCTCACATCTGCAGAAAGAATCACAATACATCAACTAAAAGGTGATCCTGATCTTATGATCCTATCTACTGTTGTTATAAACTGCAGGGATCACCTGGCTGACAGCCTTCCCCTGCTGTTAACCTGATTCATCTACAAGCTCTCCTACAGTGATGTCATTCCAGAAGTCCAGCATGATCTGCAATTGCATCTCAAATCCTGAGGCTCATCCCAGAACCTTTCCCCAGAGTATATCTCCTTCCTTGTCCCCGCTACTCCCTGGACCTCCATCTTCCACATGGTTCCTAAAATACACTAAGCTAACCATGCAGTACACACCATTGTGGCTGCATACTGTGACCTGACAGAGAGGATCTCTGCCCTTCTTGACAAATTTGTTTAGCCCATTGCCTGCAGCCTACATTCATATACAGAATAAATGAACTATTTCCTCCACCAACTCTTCAGGGATTCTGTTGTTTTGCTGGTAAGCACCTTGCACATCATTGTTGACACCACCTCACTCTACACCAGCATCCCCAATATCCACAGATTATGATTCCCAATACCTGACTCCAAACTAACTATCTCCTTTCCGGTCACTATGATCATCTATATACTCAGCCACAATTATTTCTCCTCTGAAACACAAGTGGTTTATTTAGACAAGGGTACATGGGCCCATGGGTCACTATGGTCTAGAGCTATCATCTTTGACAGGTATTCAAAATGTCCTGGGTCTCAGATTTGATCCCCAGTACACCTTACATTTTAAATATGAATTATCACCAATGGTGACAGAAAACTTCTGGAATAAGGAGTCACTATCATTTTGTCAATGGTCTTGTCAGAGAGTGTGGAGAAGAAGACAGAGTTTCAGGGCACCCTATCGTTCTTGGGATGGGAAACTGCCCCTAAAAAGGTGGGCCAATCAGCAATGATCAAGGGTGTAAGGATGCAGGAACCAATTGAAACTGCTCCACTGAAGACACACAAAGTTTACCCAAAGGAAATGCAGCCTGTAATTGAAGAACACTGTCATGATTATCTCTCAGTTTTCAAAAGGATCTGGATTAATCCCTCATTTGAATCTCTAGGAGGAGACTGACAAGAGGGAGGTAATGTTAATGAAAAAATTGGATAGCCAATGAAAGGATAATGTTCTTTTGAGTCAGGTTTTGGAAAACTGGAAGTTTGTACATGGTAGGGAGGATAGAAAATATTAAAAGGAAAATGCAAACATTCAATATAGATATAGTGGTGGGTCAGTCAAGTGAAATATAAAGAAGATAAAGATTTGTGGTCAGCTGATCACTCAGTCGCATCTCCTGATAAAAACTTTGTAAAAGAGCTGTCAGGTTTCCACCCAGGAAAATCATGCTGTGCTCAAATATTTGAATATGGATATGAATGAGAACAAATTACAGAAGTGACATTCATAGATCTGGAAGCTGTCAATCGCAAAAGACAACCATTTAACACAGTTTATACAGCGTTTGCTGCAAAACAGGAAGTTTTGTCACTCTGTTTAACAAGAAGAGCCTATGGAGGACTTAGAAGAGTAGTGTACCTCAGGGCAATCTATTGTCATGCCTCCTGTACAGCATTTACACAAACCAATCAGGAACAAGAACATTTATTTATGCAGATGACACAGCAACTGCATCTCAAGGCAAAACGTTTGAAGAAGTGGAGATGAATATGGTAGCAGCCCTTGAATATCTCATCAAGTATTATGATGATAATCACATAAAACCAAATCCTGGAAAGGCATCAGTCTGTACCTTTAATTTGAGAAACTGGGAAGCCAGGAGGAAATTAAATATTAACTGGAGAGGTCAACAACTTTGCCACTATGATACTCCAGGATACCCTGGATTATAGTCTCACATTCAAAGACGACTGCCAAGAAACAAAGCTAAAAATATCTATCCAGAACAACATCATCTATAAATGGGGGGATATGATATTGAATGATATTGGACAATTTGTGACTGGACTGCCTATGACCAAGTCCTGTCACCAAAATTTACCAGATTATGGGTGCAGCATCATGTGGCATCTGCAGAAGAACAGTCACAGAAATTGAGAAAACGAAGCTGGAAACTGATCCCAGACACCTCCTGTCTGGATATGAACCACAAAAACCGTCTGAGGTCATGGAGGAGCTCCATGCACACAACAACAACAACTCCATCAGCACCTTGCTGAAAAGACCTGTTGCAAAAGTCATTAACTGTAGTGTTGGGGAGAACATGAAAGAGGAACCTGCTGTGAGCTTTCATCTGTCATATATTACATGAACAGCACTAAACCAACTGAGGACAGGATGGCAGGAGCAAGGTGAACTTCAAGAAGTGGGGCTAAATGACTGAAGATAAGTCCTGCAAGTGTGGTGATCTGCAGGACCCACAACATCTCCTGGTTGGCAGAAACCTGCCAGATTCTTGCACCACATATGATATTATATGCAGCAACTGATAAAGCCATCAAGACAGCAGAATTTTTGAGCTTATGGTCCATCTAACAGAAAATTAGCAATGCCTCACAGAATTTTGTTATTACATTTATCATCTTGTGTTATCTAAGTTCTGGACACATAGAATAAATAAATACATATTCAGGTATGTAATATCAACAGCAGCAGAACATCATATAATGAAGGTAGGATTCATTTTGAATAGGAAGATAGGGAGAGTAAGTTAGTAGGAACATCCAGTTTTAGGATTGTTATCAGAATCTTCAACAAACTAATGGCAACAAAAGTAGTTCAGGTATACATGCCAACAACAAATAGATTATGAATTGGTAGGGAAAGTGTTTTAGGACACTGAATGGGTAATTCAGTTTGTAAAGGGAGATGGTAATCTAATAATCATGGAGGATTGCAATTCTGTTGGAGGAGAAGGGATGAAAGACAGATTTTTGGAGGAATATGAGCTTGGTAGTAGAAATGAAAGAGGAGAAAGGCTAATTGAGTTGTGCAGTAAATTTCAGCTAGTTATAATGAATACACTTCGAAAATCACAAGAGGAGGAGGCATGCAGATACTTGGGAAGTGGTCCAGTGACCTAGGAAGATTCTTGATGGATTACATCATAGTCAGACAGAGATTCTGAAACTAGGTATTGGGTTGCAAGGCATATGTACAAGTAGATATAGACTCAGAGCACAATTTAATAATGACAAATAGGAGACTAAATTTTAAGATAATTTTCTGGAAGAATCAATGTGGAAAAAAGAGGGATATGGAAGTACTGAGTGATGATGTAATATGTTTGGAGTTCTCTAAGGATGTAGATATTGCAATAATGAATACCACAGTAGGTAGTTCAGTTGAAGTCTGTACATCTCTCAAAGCATCAGTCATGGAAGTTGAACAGGCAAATATGGGTACAAGGAAGGTAACAGAAGTAATACTTCAACTGACTGACAAGAGAGGGAAGAAGAATATTAAGTGTGCAATGGGGATTCCACTGGTAAATGCAAAGAAACAGCAGACAGATGGAATGAGTGCACTGAAGGTGTCTATGATGGTGGGGAACTGTCATATAATAACATGGTAGAAGAATGAATGAGAGCAGATATGGAAGGCATAAAGGATACATTAGTAGAATAAAATTTTAACAAAGTGTAGAAGACTTGTAATCAAATAAGGCAGCCAGAAGAGATAATACTCCTTTAGAATTTGTAAAATCACTAGCCGAAGTGGCAACCAAATGACCGTTGGCATTTGTGTGTAGAATGAGACTAGAGACACACCACCCAATTTTCAGAGAAATATCATTCACTCTGTCCCAAAGATACCAAGAGTAGATAAGTGCAAGAACTATTGTTTTGATCAACTGAATAGCTCATGCATCCAAAATGCTGACAAGAATGGGAAAGGAAACCAAGGATCTATGAAATGACAATCATTTCAGCTTTCAGAAAGGCAAAGGCACCAGAGGCAGTTCTGACATTATGGTTGGTAATGGAATCAAAACTTAAGAAAAATCAAGAGAGATGTTCATAGGGTCTGTCGATCTAAAGAAAGTGTTTGATAATGTAAAATAATGTAAGATGTTTAAAATGCTGAAGAAAATAGGAGTAAGCTACAGGAAAGCTGGATAATGCAAAATATGTTCAAGAATCAAGAGGGCACAATATGAGTGGAAGACCAGGGATGAAGTACCTGGATTAAAAAAAGGGTAAGCATACACTTTACATCAAAGTAGCAGTGATAGAAAGAAAAGAGATGTTCAGGAGTGCGATTAAAACTGAGAGTGAAAGGATATCAGTGATGACATTGCTGTCACCAGTGAAAGAGAGGAAGAATTTCAGGAATTGTCTTACTGGCACATGTTATGGATTGAGAGTAAACCAAAGAAAGATAAAAGTAATGGAGAGTATTAGACATGAGATTAGTCATAAGCTTTTGGTGATCACAAAGTAGATGAAGTGAAGGAATTCTGCTACCTTGGAAGCAAAATAACACAGTAACAAGAAAAAAGGACAAAGTAATAAGCAGATAAAAACAGGCAAAGAGGGCATTCCAGGTCTAAAGAAGTCTACTATTAGCAAACATTGGCCTTAATTTGAGGAAGAAATGTCTGAGAATGTATGTTCCAAGCACAGCATAGTACGTTAGTGAACAACAGAAACCAGAAAGAGACAATAAAACTGTTTAAGATGTGGTGCTATGGAAGAATGTTGAAAATGAGATGGACTGATAAAATAAAGAATGATACATTATTGATAGACATTATGTTGTGGGCTGTTTGAGACTGTATCTTCTAGGTCAGGTATTATTAATTAATTGTATTCCATTTTCAGTCACAATTTTTTTAATTTTATAATTGCTGTCCAACATGTTCCAGAGCTACAACTACAGTTTCAAAGACCGAATGGAAATAACAGTAAATATAATACTCTGTCACATCACTGTAACATAGGGTAACATACACCACCTGAGTCATGCACTACTACAATTAACATGTTAATTATGAGTAGTTTTACCAATGTAAAAAATGGAAGTAATGTGGTCAAATGCAGAAAATATGTTACTAGACCACATTTCTCTTGATTTATCTCATTAATCTCACTGGAGGTATAATTCATCTCATTAAACCTAACATCGGGGTCATTATGTCACTGTTAGGTGAAAAACTGAAGCAGATGTAATGCCCAGTATGTTCATACAATCCTTGAAAATGCAGTTGTAGCTCTGAAACGCATTGGAAAGCAAGTAGAAAATAAATTTGTGATTGATGACAGAATATTATTAATTAACAATTCATAACCAAGAATGGGGTCTCCACAGAATAATTGAAGGAGGGAATGAATGGAAAGTATTGACAAGAATAAGGGACAGGCTGATAGGATATTTGTTAAGAGATCAGGGAATAACATTCATGGTACCAGGTGGAGCGGTAGAGGGGAAGACTGGGATGGGAACACACCCAACAAATAAGGAAGGATCTGAGGTGCAAGTGCTACTCTGAGATGAAGACAAAGGTGTACTGCATAAAACCAGTCAGAAGTCTAATGACTCAAAAAGAGACACTACAATCTCAGCACTGGTAGTGTGAAATGTGAGCCCCACTTCCCCACCCTGGTGTGGGCAGGAACATCAGAAACTATCACATCACAAAACAGAGGTGAGACTGTCACAATTTTGTCATTAATCATTACACATTCTAGAGAAAGCATCAGCTACAAAGAAACTTGCTGTGCAGCTAGGGAATCCCATCTGGCCAAATCTTATGCCAACCTCTTCAGTGGCCATCAAGAGGAAGCTTTCCTATGACCCAGAATCCCAAATCCCACACCTGGTTCAGATTCATTGATGACAACTGGACCAAGGGTGTGGACACACTATCCAAATTCCTACAGAAACGTCGCACGTTCTCCATCATTCAGTTCATCTGTTCTTTCTGACCCCAATAATTCACTTCCTTTCTTGATGTTGACCTCATGAATGGCTCCATCAATAACTCAGATCACATCAAACCCACCAACCATCAAAAATACCTCCAATTAGACAGCTGCCACCCATTGTACACGAAGAAGGCCCTTCGTACAGCCCATCCATTTCTGCTCATTGCTTCTGCAGTGATGAGCAGCCACATATTCTGGGAGTCCCACTTAGGCCTTTGCAGATCAAAATTGTGAAAGTGTTAGTGTTTTCAGTGTTGTTTTATGTGTGTGTATTAATTATCTTTGGAAGTTGCCTCTCATAGGTCATCATAGTTTTGTTCTTTGGTTTTTCAGTTGTGTGTAAAGACTTCCTGTGATGTAAAGGGTGTTATTGCTATTCACTGATGGTATTGTCATATTTTGGTGTTTTTTTTGAATAAATGTTTCATTTTAAAATTGCATTTGGTGTTTTATCAACATAGTAGCAGACTGCATGGTTGATAAAGTATTCGAAAAGTGTGATTGTTGTAACCGATTTCCACTGTAACTTGACATTGTTGCAGAGTAAAAGATGACAATGGCCAACAAAAGACAGAAAATTGAAAAATTAACTGCTGAAGAAAACTGGGGGACGCAGAGAATTATAATGAGAATTTTCTTAGAATGTGACAAAATCTTAGACGCCATAAATGGTGAGCTGCTTAAGCCAGAAGAAAGTGAACATAATTATGAAACCTGCCTCACTAAATGGATCAAGGCTAACATAAAGGCAAGGAATTGGCTACTTCTATTGCTTGACACCAAGAGTTTACTTCATGTTGGAGAAAGCTAAAGAGATTTGGGATTAGCTACATGAAAGTTATGAAGTTCACTCAGCTGAAAAGATTAATCTGCTTTGACACAAATTTCACAACATTGCGTGGGAATATTTATAATATTACCTCGCATGACTTACCTGCTGAAGAGAAGATGTGGAATAAGTTATAGAAATGGTGTTTAAATCTTGAACTGAGAATAACAGATCATGATGATGAAAGTGTTGCTACAGCAATGATGTTGAAAATGGAGATTAACAAACAGCAACCAAGACACAAACAATCTTTATATGAAGCTAAGACATTATAAACAACTCATTATAAAATGAATTATAATAGAAAATGCTTTTCTTGTGGTAAAGCAGGTCACTTATCAAAACAGTGTATAACATTGGTTTGTTTCAAATGTAAGAAAAAGGGCCATTGGTCAAATGCATTTATTACCACAGACGTAAGAGAAGAGTGTGCTATGCCATCAAAAGGTGTAACATCAATGGGACATTTAGGAATTTGTAGTTGCACAGATTGGCCTACTTAAAAAACTGAGAAAAAAGTTTTAACTGTGGGATGAAACAATTTTTCTGTAGATGTAAATTTACTAGACTGTGATGAGTGGAACATTGACACTGTTGCGACGAATCACATAACAAATTATTGTGACTGGTACACTATCTATGAACTGTTTGAAACTCCGATGAAGATGAATAGTGCCAAGAATGGTGAGAAAATTGAAGCATATGGGTACAGGTCGAATTGATGTACAAGGTATTTAATGGACAAAGATGGACAGAATGATATTTTAAATATATTTTGTTTTGCCTTGATGAATCCTGTGACCTATTTTCTGTTAACAAAGCTACCCAAAAATGAATAAATGAAATAATCGAAAATCATGGCAAATCATGGGTATTTTTCAAAAACAATATTATAATGCAGTTGCTACATCCAATGGTGAAAATGAGCTTGATCGTTTAGCTGTGAAGGTTGTTTCTCAAGAAAAGTCTGGTGTTGTTGCTGAAACTGATGACACTTTACAGTGATGGCATGAAAAAATGGATCATCAAAATATATGCTATGTGCACCAGTTTTTGAAGGATATTGGTGTATAAACAAAAATTGACAGTAGCTTTTATGAGGTATATGCTTATGGTAAACATCATTGGCTAGTGTTTGGTGAAAGAGTGTAGCAACCCACTAAACCTGGAGAATACCTGTATGCAGATGTTTGTGGACCAATGGAAGAAAATGATTTGGAAGGTCATCAATACCTTGCTGTTTTTAAGGATAAATTTCCTGACTGTATTGAACTGAAACATTCAGTGACTGCACCATATACTTCTAAGCAGAATGGAATTGCTGCATGGGAAAATAGAATACTTTTGAGAGGGCATGTTCTTGTCTCTGCTCTGCTGAATACCTACCAAAAGCATTGTGAAGTGAGGCTGTTCTAGCTGCAACATACACTTTAAATCAGTCTGGTCCCTCAAAGATTATCTGAAATAGCTTTGAAGAAAAAAGGTTGTTTGGATAATTTGGTGATATTTGGAATGGAATACTGTGATTGGATTCCTACACAAAATGGAAAAAGTTTGATGCTAAATCTGTAATAGGATGTTTGTTTGGTTGTGATGATCGAGGATACTGTGTTTATTTTCCTGAAAAGATGTGTGGGTATGTAGCACAGATGTAAAATTCAACTGCAAACAATTACAGTATCCAGTTACTAAAGAGACTAATGCAGATGTTTGTGGACCAATGGAAGAAAATGATTTGGAAGGTCATCAATACCTTGCTGTTTTTAAGGATAAATTTCCTGACTGTATTGAACTGAAACATTCAGTGACTGCACCATATACTTCTAAGCAGAATGGAATTGCTGCATGGGAAAATAGAATACTTTTGAGAGGGCATGTTCTTGTCTCTGCTCTGCTGAATACCTACCAAAAGCATTGTGAAGTGAGGCTGTTCTAGCTGCAACATACACTTTAAATCAGTCTGGTCCCTCAAAGATTATCTGAAATAGCTTTGAAGAAAAAAGGTTGTTTGGATAATTTGGTGATATTTGGAATGGAATACTGTGATTGGATTCCTACACAAAATGGAAAAAGTTTGATGCTAAATCTGTAATAGGATGTTTGTTTGGTTGTGATGATCGAGGATACTGTGTTTTTTTTCCTGAAAAGATGTGTGGGTATGTAGCACAGATGTAAAATTCAACTGCAAACAATTACAGTATCCAGTTACTAAAGAGACTAAAAGGGTTGTTGATGTATCAGATGGAGATGAAAATGTTACAGGAAATCAACATGAAAATGTTTATTTTGAAGGGGCTAGTCAATGGGCTTGTATGAACCAAGATGTAGCAATAAATGATGAAGCATTACTAATCATCTGCATGACACTGAAAGACAAGTTGAGAGCAACTTGGAAGCAATAAATCAAGACAGAGGAAGCTAAAATTTGTGTGATTGTGTGAATGGTGAAATTTGAAGAAATCATCATGTTACTGTGAACCAACCAAATCTGATGTTTCTTTGTGATACACCAGGGAACTATAAAGAAGCAGTGCAGTCAGAAAATTCTGAAGAATGAGAGAAGGCAATGGAGAAATAAATGAGAACTCTAAAAGGAAATAAAACGTGGGAACTAGTTCGCTAAACTAAAACAAACAAATGATTGCAAATTGATGGGTCATTGCTACAAAATTAAATGCAAGTAATGAAATAGTTTTATATAAGGCTAGTCTGGTGGCAAAAGGATATACTCAACATTTTGGAATAGATTATGTTGACACATTCTTGTTACCTTTTCATAATTTTATTGGAAACAAAAAATAAAAATAAAAACTGCAACATAATTACAATTAATCTTCCATCACCTGAAATTACCTACTGTTGTCATTTATAATCAACATAAAAAAATATTTGTGTAAGAGAAAGGAAGTAATCAATGTTACGATTTATAAACAAAATTTGACATATTTTATTAGAAGCAAGTCAGTTCCTTTTTTCAGGGCATATTTGTTCACCTTTCATAATGATATGCTCACAGGCACTGACACAACATCTTCTCAGAACTAGATGGTGAAGCACTGGGTACAGCAGTTATCTGGATTCCCACAAGTTTATGATATCGCTAGTTGTAGGCAAACACGCTTCAGTTCAACAGTTGTTTGGTTGGACAGTTGCCACATTACCAGGTTGTTTCTTCCACAGAGCTCACTGATGATACCACTGATCTCCTCCCAAAATGAAGATTTCCCACCCATTTTGGCAGTAATCGTCTTTTTTCGGTAATTGGTCTTTTCTCTTTAGTTTTTTTGTATTTCAGCACGTTCATCTTCCCAGTGCCGCATACAGGCAATATAAAGTCTAACTTCAGAAAATGCCATAAAAATGAACTTACTGCACAAAAATCATCATGCATGTGTCAGAGGCATTCACAGGATATCTTTCTATAAGTTTATATTTCACAAATAGTCTAACAGCTTGTGAAAAGAAAAAAAAAAAAAAATAAATGACTGAAAAACTGTTTTTTCTAGTTATTTATGTCAAGTGTTAAAATGTATTTAGTTCAACTTTTATGTGCATATTCCTGAATGATGTATACATATCCATCTACATACATACTCTGCAAACCACCATACAGTGCGTGGAGGAGGGTACCCTGTCCCATTACTAGTCATTTCCTTTCCTGTTCCTCTTGAAAATACAGAGGGATGCATAAATATTTTTTTCTTGAACATATTAGACCTATGACTCAGCAGTGAATGATTTATATTCCAGGGCCCTGAAACAACATTGGGAATTGCCTACCTCATGTTCGTTCTGTGATGAGTCAGGACCTATGCCGTCAACTAAATGAACATTTGCTTTATGTGGCGTCTGTTCCTTCAGACCTATCCAAAGCAACAGACGTCATTTTGATCCTGTAGCCACTCTGAATCAAGACACAAAGGAATCAATGACATCAGCTGCCGGTGGGCATTGATTAAATCAATGGAAAAAGTTGAAAATTTTTCTGGACCAGGATTCGAAACCAGGTCTCCTGTTTACTAGGATGTGCTGACCAGTGCACCATCAGGACACCGTGGTCATTGCAACTACACAGACTAGCCTTGAAACCCTTCCTTGAGACACAAATTCTCAACTTATCCATAGACTACTGATGTAGTATCCATTGCCCATTATCCTCATTACTTATGGCATTTTGCTGAATCCTATAAGAGTTTGAGCATGGTGTGCATCCGCACTGAAGTGATCATTGGCCTTCCTCATCTAGGCAGGAGAGCTGAGTTCAAATCCCAATCTGGCACAAATTTTCAACTTTCACCATTGATTTAATCAATGCTCACTGGCAACTAATGGCATTAATTCCTTTGTGTCTTTTTCATACTGGTTGCAGGATTAAAATGGTATCTGTTCATTAGGACATGTCTGAAAGACATTAAGGTGAGGGCAACCAGTGATCACTTCAGTGTGGATGCACACCATGCTTGAACTCTTATGGGATTCTGAAAGATGCTGTGAGTATTGAGGACAATGGGCAAGGGACACTACATCAGTAGTATGTGGATAAGTTAAGAATTTGGCTCTGACAGGAGGCATGCTAGGGTAGTCCGTGCATCTGCTTAGCAAGCAGGATACCTGGGTTTGAATCCCAGTGTGGGACAAATTTTCAAGTTCCCCCATTGATTTAATCAATGCCCACTAGTAGCTAATGTCATTAATTTAGAATGATATCTGGCTTTCTGTTTTAACATGAATACTTTCGAACCATCATACTTACCTTGTAAGTACATTGTATTATAATATTCCATTATGCATTTCATATTTACTATGACATTTGGTTTTTCACACAAGCAATGTTGCATTTTTAGAACAGGCTACATTATTTGCCCTATTTTTGAAATATAGAATTTAGAAATGGCTTTCTACACACAGAGATTTCAAACAGGTGAGGAAGCTGTAGATGTTCTTGAGGAGTTAGAGGAAGAAGAAGTCACTGATGCAGTGATTGTATTTCCTGAATTAGAGGAACTTACTGATGAGGAAGAAATACAAGATTGACTTATGATTATATATAAGGCTCACCAACCATTTGACCATCTTCTTCTGTGCGGATGCACAAACAGTGCCCGAACTCTTATGGGAATTGGCAGTAACCCGGGAGTAAAGAGTATAATGGACAGGGACACTATGAATATAGTGCGGGACAATAAGTTGAGAATGTGGGTGTTATGGGAGGTGTGCCAGAGATAATTCCCTGCAGTCGCACTATCCTTTATGTCCTCGGTGGCTCTGATGGATAGAAAGTCAGCCATGTAAGAAGGAGATCCCGGGTTTGAGTACCAGTCGGGGCATACATTTTCAACTATCCCCGTTGACTTATATTAAGATCTGTGTGCAGCTTGGGTTATTCATTTCATTGTAATTAGAGGTGTGATGGTTTACCAATACATGTGGTGGATACATTTGAAATTCATGCTCTCTTAGATGACAAAACAGATATATTGGTACCAGAAACTTTATGAAATACTTCTGAAGATCTAAATCAGAAAAAGAAGAAACCTATAATAATATGGCTGAAGTGTGTCCCAACTTACACTGACATTCTTTAAAAATTGTGAAATTAGTTTAAAAAAAAAGAATAAGAGTGGGAAATTGTCACCCATACAAATGTTTGAAATATTCTTAGGCAAATCAAGTCTGGCTGACATAGTACTGTTTTCAATTAAATATGCTCAAGGTAAAAACAATCACATAATTGCTATGTCATATACTGACTCAAAACCAATTTATTGTTATTTTTATATTCACTGGTTATCACTCACTCCATCAAACAAAATTTTGCTGGAGTTTAAATGAAGATAAAGGGCTCCATCTCATATGCAAAAGAGTGCCATGAGTCAGATTTGCTGAAATGAAGAAGTACATTCATCTTCCTGATAATGATGAGTCAGACAAAACTGTAAACTTTTGAAGCTAAGACATTTTTTTAATGAACTAAATAAATGATACATGTACCTTTGTGTATTTTCCTAAGATATGGTACCGTATTTTGAATGCCACTCTGTGAATGTTTAGATATGAGGGAAACCAGTAAGGCGTGGATTCAAATTATGATGTATAGCCACAGCTGGAGGATATGAGCATCAGTTTGACCTTTATGGTGCAGCTACACAGAAGACTAATGAAAACCTGGGTTTAAGTGAAAAGTTTGTAACAAACTTGTTAAAAGTTACTCATCATCCTGAAAATGATACTGTATTTTTTGATAACTTCTTCAGAAGTGATTATGTTCCTACCTTGTTGTCAAAAATGAAATTCTCTGCAGCTGGTACAGTGAGAGAGATCCTAGTGGCTCCCTGTCAACCTTAAACAACAAAATAGTCAGCAAAAGAACCAGACAGGAACTTTGGTTATAGATTTGATGGCAACAATAAAGTTTTCATGAAAATATAGTAGTGACAGAGTGTACTAGATCCACTTTATTTCTCATCAGAGAAGTATATATACTAACAAAAATCAACAAGTCAAACATACTACACCAAAGAATAACTATACAGTCTCTCACTCGTAACAGGTATCCCATTCTACAACATCTTCGCCTCCCTGGTCGACCTCTAAAGTAATGACCAGCTGCATAGGATGACCAGTTGTGTGAACTGGTGTGAGAAGGATTATTGTTCTTATGTTGTCACCTTTTCCTGCTGGTACTCTCTCTATTTTGGCCTTCCCCGAGATGTGTCATGGGCATGGGCCATATTGTATCAGAACATCTCCAGGGTGCAATTTGATGAGTTGTACCAGTGGATGTTTAACTTCATGGAAGTTTCTCAATTCCAACAGGTATTCTTTCGTCCATTGTTTTCAAAAGCTGACAGAGAACTGCTGTCACAGGAGGTTCATGTTCAGCATAGGCTATGGTCCTACTGGAATTGTTGCATGTTGCTCTCCAGTCAGAAAATTGGAAGGGTTCAGAGCATCTACATTGTCTCCTTGTGTGCTGGGCCTTGGGTTCACAGCGGCTTTGGGATAATCAAGGTGGTGTTCAATGGTTTCTCACTGAGCCTTAGAAGCCCCAACACCTTCCACTGGCAATGCCTTATGGTGGCCACCAATCTTTCGTACCATCCTTCCCACCACGCTGCTCATGAAGTAATGAATTCCCATGTAATACCTTGATGGGTAAGGAATTGGTAAGTCTTTGTGGTAGTTAATGCCTTCCAAAATTGTGCTGTTTCCATATTTGTGATGTGGAATGTTTTCACATTGTCTGTTAAAAGTAGTGATGGGCTAAACTGCGATTTTCCGATATCAGTGATTTCTGTGAATGCTACTTTTCAGTATCTGTTATTCTTAACTGTGATTTGTCGCAGTTAAGAGTCGCAGTTAAGGAACATAGGTCGTGTATCCCTCCGCCACTGCTATTTGTGCTACTTCCGCGATTTCTGCTACTTCTGCGATTTCTGTGATTCCTGCGACTTACCACCGTATGAAAAAGTTACATCTGTCAACACAGAAAATTGCATCTCAACAAACCTGTCATTGGCAAGTATGTTTTACGTTTTTTCTTCCGTTGGCTTTAATTTTGTATTAAAGAAACAACTGTGAAAATATTAATAGTGTAATTAATATGTAAGTAGCCGTACAGTACCGTAATAGTTCGTATTTAGAAAATGAATTCTAACATATTGTTATGTTCACAGGTACCTGAACTACATTTCAGTCACTCAGTAAAGTGATAACTCAAAATATCATTGTCAACAGATCTGGAGAAATTGCCACTGTGTCTTTAGACCGTTTTCGTCAGACGAGAGGTTAGTTTCTAAGTGTTTCGATGGACTTAATTACTTCAGTGAGATCGTTCTTGCAAATGTCATATTCATTATAGCAAATATTAGCAATCTACTCTGTCAATTATATTGCTAGTAATTAATGACAGCAAAAATTGTTTAATAATCCTTGTGTTTTTGCAGACACAGTTCTGACTCTGATTACTGGTTGCTGTACGTATCTATCCACATCAAGGCTGTTGAGAGAGACTCGTGAATATTCAAAACAGCTCTTAGAGGATTTGCAGTTTAAAAGTGAAATAATTGTGAAATAAGTGTGTGAATGATTAAACTGTGTTTTATTGAAGTTGTTGTGCGATTTTAAAGGAATAATAAATGTCAAATACAGTGAGTGAATAATAAAAATCTCATTTTCCACATGTTTAAGCTGTCCTATACCCATAATTTTCCGCCACTTACTTATTGGTAAACACTTGTTGGAGAGTGACATGCCGCCCCTCTCCCCCCCCCCCCCCCCTTTCTCCACAATCTTGGTGTGACACTGACCTGTAACATATCCCGAAGTCTACAATATGCATTTTGAGGCTGTTGATATGAAAGTGGGAAGTACAGATCTTCCAGTTAAATCAGGAATAGTTTAAGTGCATTACTTGAAAGTAACACAGGAATAGCTTACTTATGTAGGTGGTAGTAGTGTCGGCAAAAAGTTCTTGTGTGTGAAGTTGCCATGTAGAACACCAGGTGTAAAACTTTTCTCCCGAGTCTTGAACTGTGTCGGAACAAAAGTGAGGCATTCATATGACTGTTTTCATTTCTCTACACTTATACAGATGTCTGAGTTCTGCTGTGTTAACATTGCAAAGTCCTGTAGGCATGTGGAGTATTAATCAAAACTGTCATATTGGAAGCAGAATCAAACACATTTGTTACGTTACTTGATATTTTCAGGAGAAAAAGGCAATGTTGCTTCTTACTAATATAATACATTCAGAGTCACAGCAGTATTTGACCAACCATAACTGATGCTGAATGTGCATGTCATCATATAATATGAAGGGCTTATTTCAATAGTGGTACAAGTCCATTACCTCCACTTTTCTGTCTATAATGCTTCTGAAATTAGTGATCCAAACAAACATATGGCAAGAAGCCATATGCTTGAATATTTCTGGTATCTCAACTGCAGATTTTTCAGCGCTCATTTAACTTTACGACTCTGTATCTCAAAATGAACAAAAATGGACTTGTACCACTAGTGAAATAAGCCCTTCATATGCACACACAGCACATCGATCTCGCGAGGCACAAGGCTCTCGTAACGAAGTACGTACGTCGGTCGACAGATGACACTAGAAAAGTATGTTAACTGCGCTTTTTGGTTGCTACTTGCGACTCTTAGTTGCAATTTGTCACAGAAATCGCAGTTTGACTCGGTAGCGAATAGCGTAGAATGAACTTTGCTCAACAGATGGCAGTGCTAACTGCGCTTTTTAGTTGCTACTTGCGACTCTTAGTTGCGACTTGTCACTGAAATCGCAGAAAGCAGTGCTAAATTCGACCAATAGATGGCTCACGTCTTTGAATGTGAAATACTACTTGCGACTGCTAACTGTGACTGAAATCGCAGTTAGATTCTGTAAAGTTGCTACTGTGATATCTGTGACTTCTCAGTCACTGTGATTTCTAACATACGCGATTTCCTGCCCACCACTAGTTAAAAGGTATGGGGTAGTGTACAAATCGTTACAGTGTCATGAGAAACTTTTCTGTTGACAAGTCTGTAAAGATATTGAAATGCACTGCTCACTTGGTAGACCATGTGAAAAGTGTGATATGTGACTTGTGCATTTCTCTTCCAACTTTGATGAATGGTGGTCTAGTAAAGTCGATCCATGTTTCACAGAGTGGGGTAGCAAACCCATTCTGTTTGTTGTCATTGTGGGTTCTTCAGGATCTTACACAAGAAGCAAGAGTGTAGGATTGAGGATCCAAAATTTAGTTTGGAGTTTGACAGTACAGAGTGAATGCCAAAGCGATGAGGGTGGACATATGTCTCTGGAATGATCAATTGTGTGAAATAGTGGACACTCTCAAGGAGTGCTGGATGTTTGTGTTCCCTATCGAGGCAAGTGCTCTGCAGTCGATCTCCTAGACATATCAGTCCATCTTCCATGAAACAGTTGTATTGTGCAATTTTTGCCTCTTTTAGCAGTGGTAAGTTATTTTGAAGTGTGCGTAGTTATGTGTAAAAGGATTCATATCCAAAACATTCAGGCAGCTGATAATCAGTGTGTGTAACCTTTTCTCAAGATTTCTCCTTCTGACAAATGTTGTGTGGAAAACAGTGTGTCCATTCTGTAGTATGAATGAGCCTCCAGTATGAACTGAATTTAGATAGGTTAATGAGGCTCGTTGGTTTAGATATCAACAGCATTTGGCTATAGTTTTTCTTCATCTTCTCCTCAGGAAGTAGTCTGATGGCCAACACTGAGGAGGGCATGTAAGCCAAGGTGGTCAATGCTGCCAAATTGCCAGTGGATGTATTCAACTCCCAAGGAGTCCTCATAAAAGATAATCAGCTGGGTTATCTTGTCATGAACAGTGTCTCCACTGTGTGGGAGTCAAGTGTGTTCGTATCTCCATCTCACGATTACAAATGAAGGTCTTCCACCTGCGAATCCAAGTCTACACTGCAGCATCCGTCCACAATATTGCATGAGTAATTTAAGCATATGTTGCACGGCAGAAGTGACACAGCAGTCAGGTTCTCATTGCAGCCACTAAACGTTCTAATAGGGGCAGGGCCACCTCCTTAATAGCAGCAAGTCTGTTCTTCCTACAGATTAAATGAGTAAAGGCATTATTCTCTAAGGCTGTATGAATGTACACAGCTGTGCCTTATTCCTTTTTGGATGAGTTGTAGAATATGTGCACCTTAGTCTCTCTTCCGTGAGCTGTGGCCAGCCATCTGGAGACACATACCAGTGACAATGATTGTAAGCTAGATACCCAAGTGTGTCAACGTGCTCCTAGGCCCCGTTGCATGAGTTCATTCCATCCACTTTCCCTCCACCATACATACTGTCCTGGAATAACAATGTTCCAACAAGAGGGGCAGGGGAGAATAGTCTAAGTGGATAATGAAAACTAGCCATTCGTTGCAAGAGCTGTCATTTGGTGACTCTGGCTCTCCTGATGACTTTCTGGTGATGTCGCTGGGTTCAATACAGATATAGTCATCCTTGGTGTTCAAGTCTACACCTAAAACTGTCATTCTGCCTTCAATATAGTTTTAAGGTATTCAGAGTTTGTAGCATATTTCGATAAAGGGAGGCTGATCAATTTTTCTAGGGCTACAAGTCCATAGTATATGGTGATCCCCAAATTATCATTTTCTACTTTGATTGCAAAGCTGTAGATGTATGTATTCCTGTTTATAACAGCCGCCACAGTGGGAAATGATGTCATACACTTGTCGGCATGTTGTCTTAAGAGTTGCAGACAGTAAAAATGGGTTGTAGATCAGACCGAACGGGAGTCTGGTGAAGCAGTATTGTGTTATGTCGTCCGTGGTTTGAAGATATCCAATTTGTTTTGGTTAACTCTGAACCAGAAAAATCTCGTCAAGTCTTTGTCTTCTTCATTCAAAACTTGTCGAAGGAACGCCTGTCTGATGTCCATGACAAAAGCAGTGGAATGTAGTCTGTATCACAGTGAAATCTCTGGGATCTCAAGTAGTAGATAGGGTCTTGCCTCTAGCACTTTGTTCAGAGACGATGCATTGCTTTCGTGAGATGAAGTGTGGAAAACTATCCTCCACTTAGTCTTCCCATGTTTCTCTTTCCTCATGCATGATGTAAGAGATAAAAGAGTGCCTTCTCTGAGAGCTGAGTGGGAGTAACTTCTACTTGCCTCTTCGTAATGTAGTCTGGCACTGAGTCATAGTATATCTGCCTAAATGTCTTGTATTCAAGTGGTTGAAAAATTTCTCTACAGTCAGTCTGTACTCGGAAGAGTTTTATCCTGCCTTTCTGTACATGAAACCACAGCACCTTGCCCCTTTATACAGGAAGGTGGCCTGAACTCAAGGAGTCTGATGTCCTTATTGCTCGCGGGTCGATCTTGATTGGCAGTAATCCCTATAGCCTAAGTCCAAAAAGAGCCTGATGTTGTTATCCGAGGGCAGAGGCGACAAGTCAGTGTGATCAAAATTCACCACAGCTGCATGAACACAGACAAACTTCTGCCCTGCACGCTCAGTATCCAGCCAAATATGGAAGGAACGAAGAATAAAGATTCAGAGATGCATACTGGCGAACTATCCTTCACTATTTTCCACTAAAAATCACCCCCTATGAGAAACTTCACGGAAATATCTTCCACTGAGTCGGCTCTTATGCAATGTGGTAGGGAACTGGTGTTAAATGGAAGGATACTTAGGCACAAAATTATTAACATATTTATTAAAAACACAAACCAATATGTTGAAACACAGAAAATGATGCAAGACAGTCTGAGCAGCTACCCCTGAAATGAATTAAATTAATTTCCAACAATACACCCGTAGGTAGATACTACATAACCTTCAGAAATGACTGAATGAAATTTAAAAAAAAATTTGAGAACAACATTAAGTTCAAAAGGTTTGATAGATGCTTAGCACAGATTTCTAGTGAGACCACAAGACTATAAAATTAACCTACAGATTCCACATTACAAGTTTCAAAAACACCATGAAAATAGCTACCAGGTCAATAACATCAGCCATCCACTATCAGGTGACTGTTTGCAGATAATTAGAGGGAATACCATTGGTCCAAGCAAGCGGAATAATCTGACAGCATTAAATTCAAAGTATGATACATGTGGGAGTTGCAGAACCAAGCAATTTCTCTTTCTTCTCTTAAGTGTGGATGGCGATCGCCACTAGAGAGATAAACACTCTCAATAAAGACATTTCGATAAATGCCAGGCCTCGTTAGCTGGACCCACAATGTAAACAACAGACACATCAAGCTATCCTGTAACATACGAAACACTAATTAACAATTTGCATTTACAGAACAAATAGACATTGTAAAAACAATTGCAAAAGGCGACCTGATTTCAAAATGAACAACATATTTTTCTTATAGATGCCCCAAACTAAGTCAAACAGCTCGAGCACAACTAGTTTAGTCACACACATTCATGGAAATGTAACTTGGGTGAGGTAGTTCAAAGTATTCGTGAATGAAGATGTTTACATGTAATGATGGACAACCAGAATGGTGAGTTAGAATAGCCACTGAGTGACACAACATAATCATGCACACTATAATCGGACGCTCACCTTAACTTCTTGCAGATTGAAGAGTAAGTTGCGAACCGCTCGACCAAGGGCTGCCATCAAGTAGGTGTTATGACGAGTTTGCTAAGAATCAGCCACCAAAGGATCCTCTTCGCCAGAGCCACCGCACTCTGTTCTTCAAACTGGCAGACGGGAATCCAACCTGGCACCACACTGGACACTAGCTTCTTGCAAATTCAGGTGCCGAGAACAAGTCGCGTTCCTTGCACTGCGTAGAGATACCTTTTTCAACGAGCAGTCTTCACGATTCCAGCCAACACTCATTCTATCCCACAGAATCCCGCTGTGACCGAGAACGGAACTTTTAGCAGTGGGTCAAGGATACAGTTGGGCTGTCACACACACCGCACAGCCGCCCGTCACTTCGAGAGAGCGTCTTGGCGACAGATTTGTTCTCGGCAGGAGACAAACCCTCGAGAAGCTTTTGCACCCAGAGAGGCTAATAACGAGCGGAAAGTACCGATATCGAAACGTGTCCGCACGACACATTTGGGATCTGCTGGAGTAATCTTAAGGGCGCATGATAAATATGCCGAGGAACAGGTGACGAGTGTGAAAACCTATGAAGATTTTCGTAGGCGGTGAGTAACACCGAAGAATTCTCCCAAAGCCCGTTCATGTTAAACTGAACAAGTCTGCGGTGGTGTGAAGATGTAGGCTTTGATTATAATAAACGAACAGTTAATTCTTGTCGATCTAGTCTGCAGTTTCAAATTATCAGTCAGCGATTTTGCTATGAAGCTGGATTGACTTCCGGTGTCCAACACACACCGAGTTGTACTGCTCAAGCCTGTAAGTTCTGAGGCGCGTACTTGAGCTGTCTGAAGGTACGTGAATCCGTGGGGAGCAACAACTATTTTTCCCACGGAAATAATGTTTGTGTGAGCCTCAAGAGTCTTATTACCCCTTCCCTTAGCGCGAATCGCACTTGTTATACAGCTTTCTTCACTTAGGACAGTGAGCTTTTTCCTTCTTCCTGCAATCTGAGACTATATGCCCATCTTGGAGACAAAGAAAATATCCGTTTGCTCGTTTCAATATATATCTTCGATCACTGACACGTAAGATATCGTTACACTCCAGCGCTTAATGCCGCGAGGTTCACGAAGGACGCAGAATCGTTCTTGAGCCCTAGTATCTTTCAGGGATGGTGTTACCGATTTCGTGTTCACGTGGAGTCTTATTACCCCTTCCCTTAGCGTGAATCGCACTTGTTATACAGCTTTCTTCACTTAGGACAGTGAGCTTTTTCCTTCTTCCTGCAATCTGAGACTATATGCCCATCTTGGAGACAAAGAAAATATCCGTTTGCTCGTTTCAATATATATCTTCGATCACTGACACGTAAGATATCGTTACACTCCAGCGCTTAATGCCGCGAGGTTCACAAAGGACGCAGAATCATTCTTGAGCCCTAGTATCTTTCAGGGATGGTGTTACCGATTTCGTGTTCACGTGGAGTGCGGCAGCCGTGGGAGTCGTGCTAGAGCTGGTGGAAAGACCGCCGCTAATATTTTGCGTGGTAAGCGCCCATCCACTTCCTCGCTCATAAACTCTATGAGCTGCAAAACATTGTCCTCGGATAGTCCCGTACTCTTGGCGTGAATTATTCAGCAGCGGCATGTGTCATCCGAAAAGCGCGGCGAATTGTTGGTGTGGGGACTCACCCGTATCTGTTCACGTCTTCCCCAAGAGCCTGGAGAGCTTGATTACGTCACAGGAATTCAATGAATATCGAATTGAGTTCTGGGGTGGCCAACTGTTGCCATAGGGAGACTGGAGGATGCTTTTTATTTCTGAGCACGTTTCAGCATCACCTAAATACCTCCTACTAAATGTTTCGGCTCTTCTGAAAGATTACTGCGAAAAAGTAGGTGTATATTGACGATGGATAGCGACGGATAATCGTCAATCGCCTGATTAAACAGCTCCCAGCACCGTGACGATGCATCCACATCACTTGATAATGCTTCAAGCTCGATCAGTAGCAGAGAGCCGTATCATGCTGGAATTTATAGTACAGGCAACAGGGATTCACTTGCGAGGCTTGGTGCATAGGAGCGTTAACTTCCGTCATTTACATTTAATGTTTAATTATTAATATACTGTGTGATCATATTTAAAGTTAAACTTTCAGAATGCTGTAGAAATAACACACCGTTTTCCTGGATAAAGGTGTCCGACGAAGCAGAACCTACAGGCCACCTTGAAAACTTGGTCTTTTAAAAACTCCTGTAGGAAACAGGGCAGACGGCCACGGAAGCCCCACGTGTAAAGAGTACAGAGGATACCAGTTCTCCAGCAGATATCATAGGCCTTCTCCTAATGGAAAAACACTGCTACAGTCTGGGGTTTCCGCAGAAAACCATTCGTGACATGGGTGGACAAAGTAACGAGATCGTCAACTGCAGAACACAAACGCAGCTGGTAAGAGAGATGGGGTGGTAGCTAGAAGAAAGGTTTTTGTCCTTACCGGGCTTAGGTATGGGTATGATGGTGGCTTCACGCCAACGTCCAGGAAATGTGCCCTCTGCCCAGATGCGGTTGTATGTGTTGAGTGCTTGCCCACAAGAGAGAGGTGCTGCAACATCTGAATGTGGACGGCATCTGGCTTTGGGGCGGAGGATCGGAATGAACTGAGAGCATGATCTAGCTCCCTCATAGTACAGGCGGCACTGTAGCACTCACGATTTGGAGAAGAGAAGGGTATCGCCCAAGCCTCCTCCGCTCGTTTCCGATAGTGGGAAGAGCTCGAAAAGTCCGCAAAATAGCGGCCCAAGGTGTTGGAGATAGCAATAGGGTCCACGATGACATCGTCTTCTACTGTCAGGCCGGAAATTAGGAAATGGATGTGGGTCCCAGAGAGCCGTCAGAGGTTGGCCTACATGATAGAGGAGGGGGTGGAACTGTTAAAAGAACTAGTGAATGAAATCCAGCTACCTTTTTTGCTATCCCGAAGAACGCGACGACACTTTGCACACATCTGTTTATAATGAATGCAGTTTGCCATCGTAGAACGACGGTTAAAAATTCGGAGAGCACGTCTACGTGCGCGAATTGCGTCGCGGCATGCCTCAGTCCACCAAGGGACCGGGACACGGCGTGGTAAAGAGGAAGTGCGGGGAATGGAACGTTCTGCAGCAGTAAGGATAACGTTTGTGAGATATTTACCTGGTCGTCACAACTGGGGAACTCTTGTTCTTCGAAGGTCGCCAAGGAGGAGTAAAGCTGCCAGTTGTGTACGCCTTAGGAAGGTGCCATTTGGGCATGCACACGGATGGGGTAGGAGTCAGCAAATGGATAGCACACGGGAAATGGTCGCTCGAGTAGGTGTTAGAAACAACGGACCACTCAAACTATGGACAAGCTGGGCAGTGCGGAAGGATAGGTCCAAATGGGAATAGGTGTGCGAGGAGTCGGAAGGGAAAGTGGGTGCGCCAGTGTTAAGGCAGAAGAGGTTAAGTCAGTTAAGTAGGTCAGTGAAGAGGGCACCTCTCTGACAGATCGTGAGAGAGCCCCAAAGGGGATGATGCGCATTAAAGCCACCAAGTAGCAAAAAGGGGGAGTCAGCAGCCCAATAAGCTGAAGGAAGTCTGCCGTGGTGACATCGAATGATGGAGGGACATAAATGGTACAGGGGAAAAATCAGGTGGGCAAGGAAAAGGTGAACTGCAATGGGTTGAAGATGGGTGGTCAGGGAGATGGATTGACTATGAATGTCATCCCTTATGAGCAGCATGACGCCACCATGAGATGGAATGCCAACCTTATGGGGAAGGTCAAAACGAACCAGTAAGAAGTGTGAAAGCTCGAAGCAGTCGTGAGGGCGCAATTTCGTTTCCTGAAGGCAAAGAGGACACTGTGATGATAAAGCAGCTGTAAATCCTCTTTGTGGTACCGAAGGCCGCAAACGTTCTATTGGAGGAGAGTCATGACGAGGAAGAGATGAAGGGGTGTCACCTCAGTAGCTTCTGAGTGACAACCTTGAAGAGTCGCTACTAAAGGGCACAGAAGCAGGAGGATCCTGCTCCATGGGGTCCACAGATGCATCAGATTGCTTGTACGGTCAGTCTGTGGAGTCCAACACCGAGAAGCAGTTGGTGGTGCACACCAGCGACATGGAGGCCGGCAGAGCTAAGGTAGCATGTGGCAACACCGTTGAAGAGGATCTTCGAGTTGGCGAAGGGAAAGACCATTTGCCTTTGGTGGACTTCTTTGAGCCTTTCCGGTTAGAGGAAGGCACGGATGTTGTTTGGCTGGAGGGATGGAGGAAGTCTTCACGGGGTTACTCTTTGTCCTTTCTGGCTTACCAGTTGTGTAGCTGGTGGCTTTGCCTCTTGAGGCGAGAATTTGATGGCTTGTTGCACAGCTGGACAGGGGGATGGCGATGCTGCCTTGACACTGGGCGATTTCACAACCTCAGAGCGGAACTGGAGGTCACATGTCTGCGTGGCCATGTCCTTCACGGAGAAAGGGGTAACAAGAACAGATCTATAGGTGCCAGATGGGAGAACACAGGGTTTGCGACTAGCGAATAACTTGCGAGCGACTGGGTAAGGCACTTTTTCCTTTAACCAGATCTCTTGGACAGCCTACTCATCAAGATACATGCGACAATCCCGAGAGGAGGTGACATGGCTGCCATTGCAGTTGATATGGTGGAGAGAAGGAGGCGGACAATTGTCCTTGTGCACATCTCTACCACAGGTTACACATTTGGCTGGGTGTCGACAAGACATTATAGTGTAGTTGAAACGATGACACAACAATGCATCGAGATTGGAATGTACGGCCAGACTGTGATAATTTCATAGCCTATTTTGATCTTGGATGGAAGCACCACTCTGTCAAAGGTGAGGAAAAGAGTGGAGGTGGGCACTAAGGAGGAATCTACCTTTTTCATTACATGATGGATGGCAATGACATAATGATCAAAGAGGTAAGACTAGATTTCGGCCACGATTAGTCCGCCGAGGAGCCTAGTGTAAATTACCACGGGAAAAATTAAAGTTCTATGGACCTCGACATGAGCAGGGTAGCCATGGAGAAGCGAGGCGGCAAGCAGTTGTTGTGCTCGAGAATCAGAAGTAGTCTCCAAAAGCAAAGTGTCATTCCATAAATGAGAGCAGGATTTCACAGGGCTGGCAACTGCATCAACACCTTTATGACTAATGAACAGATTTATCGTGGCGAAGGACTGACCGTCTTCAGTACTTGAGACCACAAGGAACCGCGGTGCAGCGGGAAGGATCTTTGAATCAATACGTTTCATAGACGTTGATTGTGAAGATGATTGACTCATTGCGAGAAAATCCCCCATGATTTGCCATCGTCTCCGAAGGCGCGTCTTCCAACTGGGGACCCCCTTCACAAGGGGGCGCACCCGCCGTAGGTGATTGTTCACACCTCAGGTCACACCTCCCGAACACCTGACAGAGGGACCAATCGGCAATATGGGAAGGTTGCAGTTCAGGCAGTCATCCCTCCCTGGGCCTTTCCTGTACCAGGGGGTACGTGCAAACCCTACCTGTCGGCCCAGGGCTGGGAATTACGTGTTACCCAGTCACCTTTTACGCGTCAGACTCGTGGGCCGGTCTTCAGGAGCGCACGGGGAGGAAGAAGAAAAAGAGGAACCTCAAACGCCGAAGCGGAGGAACGAGAGGAGTAGGGAAACAAAGAAGGGAAAATGGAGGAAAGAACTGTGGTGAGACTGTTCTTACGTCAGCGACAGACAACACAGAACATTCCCAATGACACCCCAGCTCTTTCTTCTTATCTCGTGTTTTCTACTGAAAATATCGTGCTTGTACTCTTGTTAACTTTACTATTACAGAGATCACCTAAACTTTTTTTTTTAAATTGGTCCTGCGCGCAAGAAATAACTTACTTGGTCTTTCTGCTGCCACTGCTTGATCTGCTGCATTCCATTATTTAACAAAAACAAAAAAACCTATTATTCATGCTGAGTGCAATGCATGTTCTGTATGGCGGCTCCTGCTGTTGCTGCTGCTTACTACAACTACATATAATTCAAGAGAAAGGGTTTGGTCAGATCTAAACTCGATAAATGATAACCAAAACAAGTAATCCCTTTTTTTAAAAACTATATTCTGAAAGCGATTCTTTCTCATTCAGTTAACAAAACGCTAGAAGCTCTTTGAACAATCGCTTCGTATGTAAATCTGCCTCCAGTGGCATTAAAGCAATATTACAAATTAATCAACCTCTTGAGACAGACTGAAATACTTCTCAATTAAATACATAGTGAAACAATTCCCTGACAATTACAAAAGAAATCAATGACAAAAAATCAATTCTTAATCTATTCGTCTGACAACAGTTTCCCTTAAGAATTCAATTCCAATCATTATCAAAATTAGCGTCTGCTGCTACGAACATACACAAACCCTTTTCTTTAAATTAATAAGCGCGCTGCAAATTATAAAAAATATCAACTAAATACCAAATCCTGTGTCGCTGCTGGCGGACACGGCAGTACGGCAGCTCGGCGACGACCCCTCGCCCAAAACACATGCGCACCACAGCAGGCGGGCTCCTACACTGGCTTCCAAACTGTCACTTATTAATCCGTGCACTGCGAAGTGCGACAACAATATCTTAGATTCCAGAGCTTGTGTGCATGCGCGCTGTAGCCAACCTTTGGATCCTAAGAGAGTATTGCCAACTCTCACCAGGTCTACAGTGTTGGTGATGGATATCGAATTACACCGAGATGCCAAAAGTCATAGGACAGCAATACGCACATATACAGGTAGTGGTAGTATTGCCTTTGGCCCCTCTCACCAGAGGTTCTAGTCCTCCCTTGGGCATGGGTATGTGTGTTGTTCTTAGTATAAGTTAGTTTAAGTAGTGCGTAAGTCTAGGGACCGATGACCTCAGCAGTTTGGTCCCTTAGGAATTGTTCGCGATTGGTTTGAAGAACATTCTGGACAATTGGAGCAAGTGATTTGATCATTCACATCGTCCGATATGAATCCCATCGAACTTTCATGGGCTATAATCGAGAGGTCAGTTCGTGCACAAAATCTTGCGCTAGCAACACTTTCACACGGCTATAGAGGCAGCAGTAGGGACAGGTAAGGACTTGGATGTTGGTAATGGGTTTAAACTAGGATTTCTGGGTGGATGAATAAGAATATGACGTTCATCGGGTGGATGCTTTGCACGGCAGTGTGTACACTTTTTTTGGGAAATTTGTGGTAAGTTCCTATGGAACCAAACTGCTGAGGTCATCGGTACCTAGGCTTAGATACTACTAAATCTAACTTTAACTTACCCGAAGGGTAACACACACACTCATTCCCGAGGGGGGACTCGAACCTCCGAAGGGGGCAGTGGTGGCAGAACTTCTACTTTTATGTGCTGTCGGGGTTAGGTGTAAGGAGGGGTTTTATTTGAAGTTTGTAACAAATTTATGAACAGTTATTCTCGTTTTCTCAGATAACTACTAGATACATGGATCAATGGTAGATGGCCGGGGTGGCCGAGCGGTTCTAGGTGCTACAGTCTGGACCCTACGGTCGCAGATTCGAATCCTGCCTGGGGCATGGATGTGTGTGATGTCCTTAGGTTAGTGAGGTTTAAGTAGTTCTAAGTTCTAGGGGACTGATGACCTCAGATGTTAAGTCCCATAGTGCTCAGAGCCATTTGAACCATTTGAACCAACCTTTCGATGGGATTCGTATCTGACGATGTGCATGGCCAAATCATTCGCTCGAATTGTCCACAATGTTCTTCAAACCAATCTCGAGCAACTGTGGCCCGGTTACATGACATCGTTTTTTGGGAACATGAAGTCCAAAAATGGCTCAAATGGTCTCCAAGAAGCCGAACATAACCATTTACAGTCAATGATCGTTTCAGTTGGACCAGAGGATGCACTCCATTGCATGTAAACACAACCAGCACCATTATGGAGTCTCCGCCAACTTGCACAGTGCCTTGTTGACAACTTCGGTCCATGGCTTCGTGGGGTCTACGCTACACTCGAATCCTACCATCAGCTCTTACCAACTGAAATCCGGACGCAATTGACTAGGCCACCGTTTTCCAGTCGTCTAGGGTCCAACACATTTTACAGCACTGTGTACTCTGTATAGTGGAGGAACAGTTCGGGGACGATAATTGTATCATCATGACAATGCACCCTGTCATAAAGCAGCATCTGCGAGGCAATATTTTGTGAACAATGACATTCCTGAAACAGATTGACGTGCTCTAGATCCAGACCTAGACCTATAGGCCACAGAACACCTTTGAGATGAGTTAGAAAGTCGACTTCCCCCAGACCCCAGCATCCAACATCAATACCTTCTCTGATGTTGGGTCTTGAGAAATAATGGGCTGCCATTCCTCCACAGACATTCTGACAAGCAACCCATTGAAAGTGTCTCCAGAGGAATTCAAACAGTCCATTTGTAACATTGTGGAAAGGCTAAAATATTCCAGAATGTGATTTTCACTCTGCAGCGGAGTGTGCGCTGATATGAAACTTCCTGGCAGATTAAAAATGTGTGCCGCATCGAGCCTCGAGCTCGGGACCCTTGCCTTTCGCGGGCAAGCGCTCTACCAACTGAGCTACCCAAGCACGACCCACACCCTGTCCTCACAGCTTTACTTCTGGCAGTATCTCCTCTCCTACCGTCCAAACGTTACAGGAGCTCTCCTGTGAACCTGCAGGACTAGCACTCCTGAAAGAAAGGATATTGCGGAGACATGGCTTAGCCACAGCCTGGGGGATGTTTCCAGAATGAGATTTTCACTCTCCAGCGGAGTGTGCACTGCACTTGCCCACGAAAGGCAAAGATCCCGAGTTCGAGTCTTGGTCCGGCACACAGTTTTAATTTTCCAGGGAGTTTCAAGTTTCAAGTTAAAATATTATTGTACAGGCAGGTTTTATGCGCTGTTTTGTTGTCTAAGGACACGAATGAGCCATGGGAAGAGACCTAGGGAAGAATGTCATGGAGTGTTAGTGTAAAACAAAGGTGTATCAAGATACGAGGGCAGTTCAATAAGTAATGCAACACATTTTTTTTCTGAAACAGGGGTTGTTTTATTCAGCATTGAAATACACCAGGTTATTCCCCAATCTTTTAGCTACACAACACTATTTTTCAACGTAATCTCCATTCAATGCTACGGCCTTACGCCACCTTGAAATGAGGGCCTGTATGCCTGCATGGTACCATTCCACTGGTCGATGTCGGAGCCAACGTCGTACTGCATCAATAACTTCTTCATCATCCGCATAGTGCCTCCCACGGATTGCGTCCTTCATTGGGCCAAACATATGGAAATCCGACGGTGCGAGATCGGGGCTGTAGGGTGCATGAGGAAGAACAGTCCACTGAAGTTTTGTGAGCTCCTCTCGGGTGCGAAGACTTATGTGAGGTCTTGCGTTGTCATGAAGAAGGAGAAGTTCGTTCAGATTTTTGTGCCTACGAACACGCTGAAGTCGTTTCTTCAATTTCTGAAGAGTAGCACAATACACTTCAGAGTTGATCGTTTGACCATGGGGAAGGACATCGAACAGAATAACCCCTTCAGCGTCCCAGAAGACTGTAACCATGACTTTACCGGCTGAGGGTATGGCTTTAAACTTTTTCTTGGTAGGGGAGTTGGTGTGGCGCCACTCCATTGATTGCCGTTTTGTTTCAGGTTCGAAGTGATGAACCCATGTTTCATCGCCTGTAACAATCTTTGACAAGAAATTGTCACCCTCAGCCACATGACGAGCAAGCAATTCCGCACAGATGGTTCTCCTTTTCTCTTTATGGTGTTCGGTTAGACAACGAGGGACCCAGCGGGAACAAACCTTTGAATATCCCAACTGGTGAACAATTGTGACAGCACTACCAACAGAGATGTCAAGTTGAGAACGGAGTTGTTTGATGGTGATCCGCCGATCATCTCGAACGAGTGTGTTCGCACGCTCCGCCATTGCAGGAGTCACAGCTGTGCAAGGCCGGCCCACACGCGGGAGATCAGACAGTCTTGCTTCACCTTGCGGCGATGATGACACACGCTTTGCCCAACGACTCACCGTGCTTTTGTCCACTGCCAGATCACCGTAGACATTCTGCAAGCGCCTATGAATATCTGAGATGCCCTGGTTTTCCGCCAAAAGAAACTCGATCACTGCCCGTTGTTTGCAACGCACATCCGTTACAGACGCTATTTTAACAGCTCCGTACAGCGCTGCCACCTGTCGGAAGTCAATGAAACTATAAGAGACGAAGCGGGAATGTTTGAAAATATTCCACAACAAATTTCCGGTTTTTTCAACCAAAATTGGACGAGAAAAAAAAAGTGTTGCATTACTTATTGAACTGCCCTCGTATTAACGCACAAAATATGAAACCTTGTCGCACAGATGTCACATGGTTCACGATTGGGTCTAGAGAGTCTACATAGACAGAATGGCCAATGATACCGTCCCTGCCGCCTGAGAGTTCAGGACATCATGTTTTTACCTTTCTTGCGTTTCTCTTGGTTAGTCCAGCGGTTCCCAACCTGTGGGTAACTACCCCCTGGGGAGCAAAATGACATTTTCTGAGGTTTAAAAACTAAACGATTCGATTCTGTTTCAGTCACGAAACTAAATTATTTTCAAAAGATCGTTTCTGTTATTACAATTTCGTAGGACTCTAATACTGATTATACAAGTTATCAATAATTACTGTTTCTCAATTAGTACCATTAATGCGGTGGCGGTACAGGTTTCTCACATAGTCCACCCACTACACACACCTGCTGTGCTTTGTCCCGTACATCACTGATGATAAAGGAGAGACATATACGTAAAAAATTGCTAAATATCTCATCAAAATGTGTTCTGCAAGTTGTAGATAGTACCTGCAGTAGTCCAGAAATTGCTTCATTACTTGCTTCGAAACACAGAAATGAAGTAATTGACAGCACGACACAGCAAGTAAGTATATTAGGACTGGTACACATTTTTATTATTATTACTATACTATTTATTAGTGGCTGTGGTCAGACATGCAGCATTAACGGGCTGAAGTCTTTCAATCTGCGCCAGTTCAGAAGTTAGGGGTGCCACAATCAAA
This sequence comes from Schistocerca nitens, assembly GCF_023898315.1. Taxonomy (NCBI): domain Eukaryota; kingdom Metazoa; phylum Arthropoda; class Insecta; order Orthoptera; family Acrididae; genus Schistocerca; species Schistocerca nitens. The sequence continues at coordinate 1,082,428,911 of NC_064615.1, read as the reverse complement.
TGATTTACGGACATTAAATAAAGTGTACATTTTTCAACTTCGTTGATTTCAAATGGGATTGCAGTGCGCAGATCAAGCAAGTGCCCCAATAGAGAGGAGTAATGCAGGGGAAGTAAGATTTATAACAAGCGTCTGCCCTCACTGTGTATAATTGACTTTCTTGTCTGAGAAGGACCTGTGGGTAGCACTTTCGGTATACCATAAATTCCCTCATCATTCAAAAACCTGCGCTCCAGGTCCTACACACACACACACACACACACACACACACACACAAAATGCCATGCACCTTTCGCCATTTTAAAAATAAAAGAGTTCCAAGAAAAATCTTGCAGTCTATAATGTGGGTGACGAAGAGGGTGGGGGGGGGGGGGGGGGGGGGGAGAAGGCTGGGTACTAGCTAATGTCAGACTGCATTCGGGGTAATGGTCTAAGAAAGGTTGGGAACCATTGGGCCAGTGTAAGGCGTGTGATACTACGAGTATTATAGAGTGTGTAAACTCTCCAAATGGCGTTATGTGGTATATCTTTTGTATATGGAAAAATGGTGCGTCTCGTCGAATCATTACATGTCTTCTGTCATTCCGTAACATCTAGAAAGATAAGTCCTGTACATCGGTTCTGTGACAATAGTCTGCGAATTATGTTTTTACAGCAGTTTTTGTAGGCTAAATTTTGACCGACAGTGAATTACTGGTTGTGGCTCACTTTCATAATTATGAACGACAATCTAGAAGCATACTTCCACTGCTGGCTGTAAACGCATAAGTGACAATAGCTTCATGTGCTTGTTTCACGAGCTCTACTGGCTGTAAAAACATAAGTGACAACAGCATCACATGCTTATTTCACGAACACATAAAAACGGAAATAGCGTACCGGTAATTTATGGGGAAGATAGCAATCGTAAATCTGCGTATCGGATAGTTCCTTTCTGTTTGAAGTGAACATTTCTTAATATTTCGTACCATCTATTGCTAAAATAACTTACTGGTGTCGCAGACTACAGATTGGCGTTGCAGCGTACATTTTCTTGTTGCTAACAGAAGAACAAAAGTTCTGTATTTCCGTTGGCATAAGTCTATATACTGTAATCTTCTCATTTACTGCATAATGAATTGTGAACGGTGGATAATTAATGTTACACTGCACAATATTGACTTATCAAAGTACATACGTTTCGACTTTATTTTAGTCTCTCCATTAACATAATGACATAATTTGTTGGATTTGTTACACATATGTGTGAACTGCTCTTCGTCATCTTTGACGATACATTCATGTAACATTAAAGTACATAAAGATCTTCATCGATAGTAGGCAATGAAAACCTCGTAATTTCATCTGTCTTTGGAAATCAGGTAATTCCAGTACTAACTAGTATTTCCATTATCGAAGAGGGATTTGAAAGTGCACGGATTTCTCTAATCTGTCAGCAGCTAGGCTCCTGCTACATTGTTATACATATAGCAACTTTAGCTGTATCACTTTTTTTTTTTTTTTGAGAAACCGTTTTTACTTCTCCTGTACAATTTAAGAAAATACAGTTACGAGATTTACTTTGCCTACCATCGTTATGTGTTAGTGATACTTCGAACATACTTCATGAAGAGACAGGAAATTTTCAACGCTTAGTGGATACTAACTTCAGTGATGAATATATAAGCAGCAAAAACTGAAATCGCTTCTGCCTCTGTGAAATGTGTGACTGCATTTCAAGCGACGCTACCTATTGTACATACCCTACCCATTCTATCAAAAACCGGGCCCCGGACGATTTGCCACTCCCGGTTCATCGTGATGTAGTTGAAAGCGCTGCGTACAGATAGCGCGCACGGTACTCTTCGCAGCGCTCTCTGACGGACACGTCGCTGCACGGCGCTACGTTTTGAGAAGGTGAATCTGATATTATACCAGCTGCTTTTCTGTACGTCGCTGCATAATCTACTCCTGAATTTTATGCACCCCGTCTTTTTTTTAACGATGGTTAGAAGCAACTTGGCAGAAGAGTGGATGGAATTAACTATCCAACATATTGAAAATTTCCGCATTAAGAAACTCTAAACAAATTTTGATGCAAACATATTAATAGGAGTCAGAGTAGTAGACCTGAACCATAGTAGGATGCATTTGATTATTAGGGTCTGGTTATAGGCTTTGAACCAGAGGAACTGTTTACAGATCGATAATGAGTATAAAAAAGCAGCAACAGATCAACGTCATGCGGCAAACATGTTTTTCTGATCAAACAATAACGTTTCCATTAAAACATTTCATGTTTCTATTGCCTTGCTTTCGTCGTCATCAATTCTTCCGATTTTAGAAGAGATTCATACAGTGCTGCAGCTTCTTCTTTGAAGGACTGTGGAAAAAAGTTATTCCTCATTGATTGGAAAAAAATTCCAGATTTAATGTACAGAGAAAGATTCAACGATTTATGCACTCAGTGTAAGTACTGTGGGTGGCATACAATAAGTCGAAAATTAAAAACTTTGAATGATTGATACTCCACAGCCTTAAGAAATTTAATAGAGGACATCTTCAAAACACAATGGGCTGCACTTGAAACGCTTACTCTGTATTTGCCAGTAGTCGGTCGGATATATAACCTATCGTCAGTAGCGTGTTGTAGAAATCGATATACACTCCTGGAAATGGAAAAAAGAACACATTGACACCGGTGTGTCAGACCCACCATACTTGCTCCGGACACTGCGAGAGGGCTGTACAAGCAATGATCACACGCACGGCACAGCGGACACACCAGGAACCGCGGTGTTGGCCGTCGAATGGCGCTAGCTGCGCAGCATTTGTGCACCGCCGCCGTCAGTGTCAGCCAGTTTGCCGTGGCATACGGAGCTCCATCGCAGTCTTTAACACTGGTAGCATGCCGCGACAGCGTGGACGTGAACCGTATGTGCAGTTGACGGACTTTGAGCGAGGGCGTATAGTGGGCATGCGGGAGGCCGGGTGGACGTACCGCCGAATTGCTCAACACGTGGGGCGTGAGGTCTCCACAGTACATCGATGTTGTCGCCAGTGGTCGGCGGAAGGTGCACGTGCCCGTCGACCTGGGACCGGACCGCAGCGACGCACGGATGCACGCCAAGACCGTAGGATCCTACGCAGTGCCGTAGGGGACCGCACCGCCACTTCCCAGCAAATTAGGGACACTGTTGCTCCTGGGGTATCGGCGAGGACCATTCGCAACCGTCTCCATGAAGCTGGGCTACGGTCCCGCACACCGTTAGGCCGTCTTCCGCTCACGCCCCAACATCGTGCAGCCCGCCTCCAGTGGTGTCGCGACAGGCGTGAATGGAGGGACGAATGGAGACGTGTCGTCTTCAGCGATGAGAGTCGCTTCTGCCTTGGTGCCAATGATGGTCGTATGCGTGTTTGGCGCCGTGCAGGTGAGCGCCACAATCAGGACTGCATACGACCGAGGCACACAGGGCCAACACCCGGCATCATGGTGTGGGGAGCGATCTCCTACACTGGCCGTACACCACTGGTGATCGTCGAGGGGACACTGAATAGTGCACGGTACATCCAAACCGTCATCGAACCCATCGTTCTACCATTCCTAGACCGGCAAGGGAACTTGCTGTTCCAACAGGACAATGCACGTCCGCATGTATCCCATGCCACCCAACGTGCTCTAGAAGGTGTAAGTCAACTACCCTGGCCAGCAAGATCTGCGGATCTGTCCCCCATTGAGCATGTTTGGGACTGGATGAAGCGTCGTCTCACGCGGTCTGCACGTCCAGCACGAACGCTGGTCCAACTGAGGCGCCAGGTGGAAATGGCATGGCAAGCCGTTCCACAGGACTACATCCAGCATCTCTACGATCGTCTCCATGGGAGAATAGCAGCCTGCATTGCTGCGAAAGGTGAATATACACTGTACTAGTGCCGACATTGTGCATGCTCTGTTGCCTGTGTCTATGTGCCTGTGGTTCTGTCAGTGTGATCATGTGATGTATCTGACCCCAGGAATGTGTCAATAAAGTTTCTCCTTCCTGGGACAATGAATTCACGGTGTTATTATTCCAATTTCCAGGAGTGTACATACAGTTGTTTGTTCCTCTGTATCAGAGGTCACTGACGATGAGTTACACACACTAACACCGCTTTGGCAAGTAAACACTTCATGCGCGAGCTCATGGTATTTTGAAGACGTCCTCTAATAAATTAGGTAGTTACATTATTACCAGATCATCTGGTCTCAAGCCATTAAGTTCACAGCCTCGACAATCCGAAGTCGCAGATTTCAAGGACCGACTGGCATCAGTGGGAGAACCGCACTTTCACGCACCTCCACGCATTAAATAAATTACAAATTGTATACAACAATATTGTGAAAATGCTAGCTGCTACTTACAAAATAGCGGACATGCTGAATCACAGATATGCACAAAAAAAGACTGTCACATAATGAACTCTCGGCCAACAACGCCTCTGTCGAAAATAGACAACAGACACACATACACACACATACACACACACACTCACGCAAACGCAAACGCAAGTCACACACACATGACCACAGTCTCTAGAAGCTGAAGCCAGACCAGCGTCAGCTGCCAGGGACTGAGGTCATGTGTGTGTGACTTGCGTTTGCGTTTGCGTGAGTGTGTGTGTGTGTATGTGTGTATATGTGTGTCTGTTGTCTATTTTCGACACAGTATATGACAAAGTTAAGAGCTTTAGTGGGTATCTTTTGAGTGACATATTGAATTCCTGTGGGCCCTGCACGGAGCCGAGCTTTTGCTATTGCTGATAAGGCGCCTAGTGTGACGTCACAAGTTCGTTGTGGGGCCTGCATTTCTTGTGTGCCCCGGAGTGTGCGCGATGACATCAAAATGACGACGAGTCTATGGCCAAAGAGTATGTGGAGGTCAACAGCATTTAATGAACCCCCTTTTCTCAAATCAAGTTCCTGGACTTCAACATTGACTTTAGGTTATACACTCCTGGAAATGGAAAAAAGAACACATTGACACCGGTGTGTCAGACCCACCATACTTGCTCCGGACACTGCGAGAGGGCTGTACAAGCAATGATCACACGCACGGCACAGCGGACACACCAGGACCCGCGGTGTTGGCCGTCGAATGGCGCTAGCTGCGCAGCATTTGTGCACCGCCGCCGTCAGTGTCAGCCAGTTGCGTGGCATACGGAGCTCCATCGCAGTCTTTAACACTGGTGGCATGCCGCGACAGCGTGGACGTGAACCGTATGTGCAGTTGACGGACATTGAGCGAGGGCGTATAGTGGGCATGCGGGAGGCCGGGTGGACGTACTGCCGAATTGCTCAACACGTGGGGCGTGAGGTCTCCACAGTACATCGATGTTGCCGCCAGTGGTCGGCGGAAGGTGCACGTGCCCGTCGACCTGGGACCGGACCGCAGCGACACACGGATGCACGCCAAGACCGTAGGATCCTACGCAGTGCCGTAGGGGACCGCACCGCCACTTCCCAGCAAATTAGGGACACTGTTGCTCCTGGGGTATCGGCGAGGACCATTCGCAACCGTCTCCATGAAGCTGGGCTACGGTCCCGCACACCGTTAGGCCGTCTTCCGCTCACGCCCCAACATCGTGCAGCCCGCCTCCAGTGGTGTCGCGACAGGCGTGAATGGAGGGACGAATGGAGACGTGTCGTCTTCAGCGATGAGAGTCGCTTCTGCCTTGGTGCCAATGATGGTCGTATGCGTGTTTGGCGCCGTGCAGGTGAGCGCCACAATCAGGACTGCATACGACCGAGGCACACAGGGCCAACACCCGGCATCATGGTGTGGGGAGCGATCTCCTACACTGGCCGTACACCACTGGTGATCGTCGAGGGGACACTGAATAGTGCACGGCACATCCAAACCGTCATCGAACCCATCGTTCTACCATTCCTAGACCGGCAAGGGAACTTGCTGTGGCCGGCCGAAGTGGCCGTGCGGTTAAAGGCGCTGCAGTCTGGAACCGCAAGACCGTTACGGTCGCAGGTTCGAATCCTGCCTCGGGCATCGATGTTTGTGATGTCCTTAGGTTAGTTAGGTTTAACTAGTTCTACGTTCTAGGGGACTAATGACCTCAGCAGTTGAGTCCCATAGTGCTCAGAGCCATTTTTGAACTTGCTGTTCCAACAGGACAATGCACGTCCGCATGTATCCCGTGCCACCCAACGTGCTCTAGAAGGTGTAAGTCAACTACCCTGGCCAGCAAGATCTCCGGATCTGTCCCCCATTGAGCATGTTTGGGACTGGATGAAGCGTCGTCTCACGCGGTCTGCACGTCCAGCACGAACGCTGGTCCAACTGAGGCGCCAGGTGGAAATGGCATGGCAAGCCGTTCCACAGGACTACATCCAGCATCTCTACGATCGTCTCCATGGGAGAATAGCAGCCTGCATTGCTGCGAAAGGTGGATATACACTGTACTAGTGCCGACATTGTGCATGCTCTGTTGCCTGTGTCTATGTGCCTGTGGTTCTGTCAGTGTGATCATGTGATGTATCTGACCCCAGGAATGTGTCAATAAAGTTTCCCCTTCCTGGGACAATGAATTCACGGTGTTCTTATTTCAATTTCCAGGAGTGTAAATAGAGGATGACTCTGGACGCACGGTCAATATTCAGGGGCATGACAGGAACGATAATTCGAAGCACAAATGTCAAGTAAACGTGGACTCTAAAATGAATACCTTAAGAGCCATGAGTACTTGTTTGGAGAAGCCATGTGTTTCACAGTAGCGAAGGTCAACAATTGCTCTTAGCTATTAAGATATTTACTTTAGAGCCCATGTTTATTGGACATTTTTGTTCTGTTTTGATCCATAATACCTCCTTCCTAAATATGTAGGAGCTTGCAGTAGAAGAGACGTGGTTCACAGTATGAAACACGAAGAACTCATAGTTAATATGGTATGCATTGTAGAGCCCATGTTTACTAGACTTTTTGCTTCGTATGATCGTCCCTGTCATGTCCCTGAATATTCACCATTCCTCCTGGAACACACTGTATATCCCGAAAGCCACTGTACAGTGCGTGACAGATGGCACATCGTACCAGTACACTGATTTTCTTATTCCACTCGCACACTGAGCAAAGGAGTTGTCTATATGCCTCTGTAGGTGGCTTAATCTTTCTTACCTTAATCTCATGGTCCTTATGGGAGATATACGGTGGTGGCAGCGTAATGGCCGCACAGTCGTCTTCTAAATTTACCCAACAGTGTTTCTTGAAAAATACGTCCTCTTTTTCTAAGGATACCCACTTAAGTTCGCCAAGGATTTCTGTTACCCTTTTGTATGGGCTCGCACTGACCTGCTACGATCCTGAAATCGTTCGGTGTCTGTTATCATGCCTTCTTGATAAGCACTCTGAGCACTGAAACAACACTGTGAACTTGCTTGCACTATCATCTCATACACGATATTCCTTACAGATTGTGCATCGCAGCTCGTGCTCACACTATAGCTGGAATGGTAGGTCACCATGTTCCGTCAGGGGATGGGCCGCCCTCCATAGTGAGAAAACTGGCTGAAGTTTTCATGTATGGAATTTGACGAGTGTCATGCGACATCTGCACAGACTGCTGACGGGAAATGACAAAGAAACAGGCAGAGCAAAGAAAAAGTGTTAGTGTCGTTGCCTCTAGATTGCTAATGCGAAAATGGTGCGATCCACTTGACATAAAAAATGGCATGATCATAAGCTTTTGGCCCAAGCATGGCAAAGTGGCGCTATCCAAAAGCAGTGCTGAGGCAACTGTGATGCGCGAGGGGCTGTAGATAACAGGGATGGATGACAACTGTAGAGGAGTGTGTGGGCGAATAGAAGTGCAACTGTTGAACAACTTACCACCCAGATGAACCAAGGGGTTACAACAGCGTCCCTTCAACGAACATTCAGCTGTAGTGGCACCACCGTTTAGGATAGGAAAAGCTAGTTTCATGCAATATTCTGAGCACAAGTTACAGCCAGGTGCAGGCCGGATTGAAGTGAGTTACACATACCAACAGTTGTGAAGTAGAATAGACGCCACAGGGCCAGCAAATTGCTGAAAGAGTGTATGTAGCAATTTTGCATGTGGCAAATCACAGGCAAAAGGGGCCCACTGGCCAACCTAGTGTGTTATGAGTATGTGATGCGAAGTGGCATGTATGGCAAAACAGAGGTGCACAGCCATGTATAAATAGGTGCGGGTTTTTAAAGAGATTCATTCAAGTGTGGCAGTTCTCCTGGATGGCGAGGCGTGTCACACCACCAGCTACACGCAGCAGCAGATGGGGCAGCAGCGTTCCAGTCCACGGTGGGTCGCTGGTTCGACCCTCTGAGGCTGACACGGGCTCCACGATTCACTACTGCAGGCAATCGTCCAGGTTTCCAACACACGCCGGAGGAATCCCAAGGTGAGGGCCACAGATTCGGACTCTGGATTGCGGGCGCTTGTTGTTGCCGCAATCTCAGCCACACTGGCGAGAAGCACGCAGCTGGCCGCTTGTGGCTCACACCGAGCGGCGCTGAGTTGACAGGGATGCAGACTGCTGAGTCAACTGCCGGCATCCTGACGATGCCGCAACTCTGCTGGCTTATAAGGTCGACAAACAGTGCGTGTACGGGTCGCTGAGGCAGCCATTCTGCACCAAGCCATTTCGCAGACACCGAAGTGGTGCCCTCAGCATTGTGGGACCTAGTGACACAGACCGAGGGGAACACGGCACTGTAGTTGGAATCAATAAATCACTTGGAAAGTTTGGATGAGTCTTAATACGGTGCTTTCTATCTCTGCCTGCTGGTCATCCTGATACATTCCGTGGCAGAAGTCCCCACTATACAGCAAATGTGGAAGTGTACAGGCCTCCGCAATTGGCACCTGGCTCACGTACCCATGCTGACCGCTGTTCATCGGCGACGAAGGCTGGAATTTGCACGCCAATACCGCAACAGGACGTACACTGAGTGGCCTCAGGTGGCCTTTTCAGATGAATCACGTTTTATGTTCCGTCGGGCAAATAGCCATAAGCATGTGTGCCATGAAGTGTCTGAAAGTAAACACCCTGCAACAACATTATGGTCTGGGGAATATTTCCCTGGCACTCCCTGGGTTATCTAGTCATTCTTGAAGGCACAATCGATCAACACAAGTATGGGGACTATGTCCATTCCTACATGCAGTTTGGTTTTCCTCAACACGATGGCATCTATGAGCAGGACAAAACAATATGTTACACAGCTCTCAAGCTTACGTGCATGGTTCAAAGAGCATCAGGGTGAGTTTACCCTACACCTGGGAACCAGAATCCCTGGATTTAACCCCAGTCGAGAATCCGATAACCGCCTGGATCAGACTGTTCGCGCCATGGATCTTCAACCGAGGGACCTAGTGCAGCTGGTTTCGGTACCAAAATCAATATGGTCCCACATCCCTGTCGGTACCTTCCAGACTCTCGTTGACTCGTCTGCATGTCTCGCAGCATGAGGCGTGCTTTTTATGTAAGGTCCATTTGAACATAAGTACACAATGAAAGGTTACTTCAGAAAAGTAAATTTATTTTCAGAAAGTACACACTTCACTCTATTTTTCGACATAGTTGCCAAGTTTGTTCAAACACGTACCATACCTCTCAACCAATTTTAAAATACCCTCTTCATAAAAACTTGCCGCCTGCTCCGATAACCAAGAGTTCACTGCCGTTTTCACGTCGTCGTCATCACTGTAACGGTTGCCACTGAGGTGTTGTTTGAGGTGGAGGAACAGATGGTAATCGCTCGGTGCAAGCTCAGGACTGTGGGGTGGGTGGTCTAAACCTTCCCAGCCAAAACTTTCCAATAAATCGCGCGTCTGACCTGCAGTATGAGGTCTTGCGTTGTCATGGAGAACGACAATTCCCTTTGTCAGCATGCCGCATCCTTTGGTTTGAATCGGTCTGTGTAGCTTTCTCAGGGTTTGGCAGTATGCTTCTATATTGATAGTGGTTCCTCGTTGCATGAAGTCGATGAACAAAACACCATGCCTATCCCAAACACCGACTGCATGATTTTGAACTGGGACAGAGTCTGTTTGGCCTTCACCTTTACAGGCGAGAGTGTGTGTCTCTATTGGAAGCTCTGTTGCTTCAATTCGGGCGTGATATGCGAAACCCATGTTTCGTCTCCGGTTACGATCTGACTCAAGAAGCCGTCACCTTCTTCATAATATCTGGTCAAGAACTTCATCGCACACTCAAATCTTTGGTTTTTGTGGTCCTCTGTTAGGAGTTTCGGGACCCAACGGGAACACAGTTTCCTAAACTTTAGGTGTTCAGAAACAATGTTGAAAAGCACTGATCTCGACACGTCAGGAAATTCGTTTGAGAGACCCGTTATTGTGAAGCGCCAGTTCTCACGAAATCTCGCTTCAACTGAAGCCACCAAATCGTCTGTAATCAAAGAAGGGCGACCAGAGCGGTTCTCATCATGGACGTTGTCACGGCCATCTTTGAATTCTCGTACCCACTTACTCACTTTGCTTTCACTCATAACGGTATCACTGTACACTTTGCAAATCTGTCGATGAATTTCTACAGCAGACAGGTTCCTTGCTGACAAAAACCGTATTATTGAGCGAACCTCACACGCGGCGGGCGAGTGATACTCTTAAACAATTTTAAAGCATAGAACAGAACCGTAAAGGTTAGCTACAGAGATGAAACTGAGCACACTTGTTCCCGAGGCCTTCCGGTATACGACGCAAGCGCTCGTTCCGGTATGCGCGCGAACTACCAGTGTCTACAACAAAATGGACCTTACTTAAAAAAAAAAGCTTCGTATTTGGGCTTTTGATAGGTGACCATATTAATATGACTGGACAGTACAGCTTCATCTCATTTTCATTGACACGCAAGTCGCCGAAGTGGCATCAAATAGGAAGACTTGCACCATACGGCTGAATAACTCCCAGTGGATCTCCTGTCCAATAATCCCAGATGACCGTTTCATCTTTTCCCCTTTTAGACACCGCTTAGTGCAACCAGTGGTTGTTCAAGGTCAATCCCTCAAAAACCCAGGCGATCATTGTAGGGAAGACCACCCCTTCCTTCCGCCTCCTTGATTTCTATCTCACCATCTATGGCCGTCCTATCGCCCTCACCCCCACCCTTAAGTACCTTGGCGTCACCCTCGACCGTCGCCTCTACTGGACCCAACATCTCTGGACAACCCAAGCCAAGGCACGCTCCTTTCCGGCCGTATGTGGGGTCTGGACCCCTCCACCACCCTTCATACCTATAAATCCCTCATCCGCCCTATCCTCTGTTACGCCCATCCTGCCAGGATCTCCACCCCTCCCTACCTTTTACAAATCCCTTCAGATTCTTGAACGCCATGCTCTCCGCCTTGCCTATCGCATCCGTCTCCCCTCCCCCACGCGGATCCTGTATGACCTCATTCCGTTTCCCCACCTCCTCCTTTTTCTTGAACGGATACAGATCCTGTACACTTCCCATAAACTCGATACTCCTCACCCGCTTGTGTCCCCCATCCTCTCCCACCCCCACCTGCTGCCACACCTGTATTCCCATGTCCCACCCGGTCTCCATCTCTCCACCCTCCTTACCCTCTCCCAAGGTGGCTTCCGCCAGCTCCATCTCCCTGATGATGCCCTCCTCCCCTCCATCTACCCCTCCTACCAACTTTGATCGTCCCTCCCTCTTCCTGTGTTTGCTCCTTTGGGCACCCTCCCTCCCTTCTCTCCCTCTTCCCTCCCTCCTCCATTTCTCCCCACTCCTCCCCTGGGCTTCCCTTCCCCTGTCCCTCTACTCCTCCCCCCATCTCCTCAGCCATTGGCATCTTTGTTCTCCCCTCTCCCCCCCCCCCCCCATCACCATTCTTCCCCTCTTGGCAGGTCCCCGGACTCGCACACGCTAAGTGGACATTCGCGCGCTGGAGATCATCGACATCAGTGTCTCGTATGTGCCGTCGTGTTCAGTGTTCACCGTCGCGCTCCATCGTTCACCTGTGACATCGCCATCTTCAGTGTTTGTGCGTCGTGTCAACAGTCTGTAGTGTGGATTATCGTCGAGTGTGAACGGCTCCGTGTTTGTATTTATGTGTCTACTGTTTATTACCCACCGTTATGTCACTTATGTGTATTCTTTCTGTTGTTTATTTATCTATTCTATGGCTGAAGAGCGGCGTAACATGCTGCTGACAGCCTGCCTGTTTGTACGGGTTTGAAAATAACAACAAAGAAAAAAAAATCCCCTTTTAGACGCACAACATGACCTGAGAAGTTAAAGTCCCATAGTGCTCAGAGCCATTTTTTTACGCTTCGTTGGTGAACACCCGATGTTACTTTCGTTTTTATAAAACATTCACCATCCCGTATAATGTTTTTTTTTTGTTTAATGACTAGTTTTATATGGCCTGCCACGAATTCCTGTGCTGCGCCAACCTCTTCATCTCAGAGTAACAATTGCACCCTACGTCCTCAATTATTTGTATGATATATTCCAATCACTTCCTCTACAATTTTTAACCTCTACAGGTCCCTCCAGTACCATCGAAGTTATCCCTCGATGTCTTAACACATGTCATATCATCCTTTTCCTTCTTTTTTTTCAGTGTTTTCCATATGTTCCTTTCTTCATCGGTTTTGAGAATGTACTCGTTACTTGCCTTTTCAGGAGTGGGGCTACGCTCTTTCGAGACCAATCAAGGGTTAAGAACTAAGATCAAGGTCAATGTTCAGTGTCCTGATACAGTTGTACCCAATTACAATGGTGTTTTTACCTGGAAAATAAGGATTTTCCCCCACCATTCTAAAAGAACTCTATCACTCCCCTGGTATTACTCACCATCATACTGATTTCTGACATGTGTTCAATACACTATGATCTTCGCCTGAAGATAATGGAGACGCATTCCATCGAAACGTTGCTACGAAACGACGACGCTACTCGGCTGACAACCCGTGAAGACTTCATATATGTAGTAGCCGAGTCTTCGTTTTGGTTTAGTCATTGATGCAACTGACCGTATCGGAAATTATCCGAATTTTGTCTGTGTTGTCCAGCTAATTGTCTGAAAGCACTCCCAGAGATAACAGGGTTGTTGCTCTTATTTTGTAGAGAACTGGTTGGTTTTGTTGTGCCTCGAGTGAGATATTGACTCGAGTGCGTATTTTTGGATGTGTAGGCACTAGCAATTACGACTGCATTTACTTGACTCGTTAACATCGACTTTGCCCACAAACATGTGAGTTGCTCGATCGTGTCTTTGACCGTTGATTAAAGTAAAACCTTGTAAAGTGGAACCATCGAGCAAACAGCGCGTAGCAAAACTGAGACAAGAGGCCAAATTTCATTTAAGAAAGCTGCAGTGGGTCGCGAATCGCCAACGTTTGATGTCACCCTTATTCTGCCAACGGCCTTGTCAGAGAGGGCGGAGGAACGGACAGAGGTTCAGGGCACTCTCTTGTCCTTGGGGTGGGAAATTGCCCCTAAAGGCGGAAGAATCAGCAGTGATCAACGGCAGGAGGATGCAGAAGGCAACGGAAACCACTGCATTAAAGACACATAACGTGTATCCACAGGACATGTGGCCTTTAATTGAAAAAGTTCATGTTGGTCTCTCCATTGGCAAAAGATTCCGGAGTAGTCTCCCATTCGGATCTCCTGGAGGGGACTGCCAAGGGGGTGGTGACCATGAGAAAAAGATTGAATACCCAACGATAGCATAACGTTCTACGAGCCGGGGCGTGGAACGTCAGAAATTTGAAGATGGTAGGGAAGTTAGAAAATCTGAAAAGGAAAATACCGAGGCTATGTCTAGATACAGTAGGGATCAGTGAAGTGAAATGAAAGAAGACAAGGATTTCTGGTCAGATGATTACAGGATAATATCAGCAGCAGCAGAAAATGGTATAACAGGTGTAGGATTCGTTATGAATAGGAAGGTAGGGCAGAGGGTGTGTTACTGTGGACAGTTCAGTGACAGGGTTGTTCTTATCAGAGTCGACAGCAAACCAACACCTACAACGATAGTTCAGGTATACATGCCGACGTCGCAAGCTGAAGATGAACATATAGAGAAAGTATATGAGGCTACTAAAAAGCTAATACAGCACGTAAAGGGTGATGAAAATCTAATAGTCATGGGCGACTGGGATGCTGTTATGGGGGAAAGCTTTGAAGAAAATCCTACAGGAGAAAATGGGCGTGGGACAAGGAATGAGAGAGGAGAAAGACTAATTGAGCTCTGTAAAAAAATTTCAGCTAGTAATAGCGTTTACTCTGTTCAAGAACCACAAGAGGAGGAGGTATACTCGAAAAAGACCGGGTGATATGGGAAGATTTCTGTTAGATTACATCACGGTCAGGTAGAGATTCCAAAATCAGATACTGGGCTGTAAGGCGTATCCAGGAGCAAACATAGACGCAGATCATAATACAGTAGTGATGAAGAGTAGGCTAAAGTTTAAGACATGAATCAGGAAGAATCAATAAGCAAAGATGTGGGATACGGAAGTACTAAGGAATGACGAGATACGCTTGAAGTTCTCTAAGGCTACACATACAGTAATAAAGCAGTAATGTTGAAGAGGAATAGAAATATCTAAAAAGGGCAATCAAAGAAGTGGGAAAGAAAGACGTTGGTACGAAGAAGGTAATTGCGAAGAAATCATGGATAACAGAAGAAATACTTCAATTGGTCGGTGAAAGAAGGAAATAAAAAATGTTCCTGGAAATTCAGGAATACAGTAATACAAGTCGCTGAGGAATGAAATAAATAGGAAGTACAGGGAAGCTAATGCGAAATGGCTGCATGAAAAATGTGAAGAAATCGAAAAAGAAATAACCGTCGCAAGGAGTGACTCAGCTTACAGAAAAGTCAAAACGACCTTCGGTGAAATTAAAAGCAAGGGTGGTGGCATTAAGAGTGCAATGGGAATTCCGCTGTTAAATGCAGAGGAGAGATCGGATAGGTGGAAAGAGTACATTGAAGGCCTGTATGAGGGGGAAGATTTGTCTGATATGATAGATGAAACAGGAGTAGATTTAGAAGAGATTTGGGGGGGGGGGGGCGGGGTCCAGTATTAGAATCAGAATTTAAGAGAGCTTTGGAGGACTTACGGTTAAATAAGGCAGAAGGGATCGATAACATTCCATCAGAATTTCTAAAATCATTGAGGAAGTAGCAACAAAACGACTGATCACGTTGGTGTGTAGAATTTATGAGTCTGGCGACATACCATCTGACTTTCGGAGCCGGCCGTAGTGACCGTGCGGTTCTAGGCGCTACAGTCTGGAACTGCGAGACCACTACGGTCGCAGGTTCGAATCCTGCCTAGGGCATGGATGTGTGTGATGTCCTTAGGTTAGTTAGGTTTAAGTAGTTCTAAGTTCTAGGGGAATGATGACCTCAGAAGTTGAGTCCCATGGTGATCAGAGCCATTTGAACCATTTTTTTGACTTTCGGAAATACATAATCCACACAATTCCGAAGACTGCACGAGCTGACAAGTGCGAGAATTATGGCACAGCTCATGCATCCAAGCTTCTGAAGAGAATAATATACAGAAGAATGAAGCAGAAAATTGAGGATATGCTAGATGACGATTAGTTTGGTCTTAGAAAAGGTAAAGGCGCGTGGGAGGCAATTCTGACGTTGCGATTGATAATGGTAGCAAGACTAAAGAAAAATCAAGAAACGTTCACAGGATTTGTCGTTCTGGATAAACCGTTCGACAAAGTAAAATGGTGCAGGGCGCTCGAAATTCTGAGAAAAATAGGTGTAAGCTACAGGGAGAGACAGGTAATATACAATATGTAAAGGGCCAAGATGGAATAATAAGAGTGTACGATCAAGAGCGGATTAAAAGGGGTGGAAGACAGGGATGTAATCTTTCGTCCCTACTGTTCAATCTGTACATCGAAAAAGCAATGACGAAATAAAAGAAAGTTATGGAATTAAAGGAGTGGATTTAAAGTTCAAGGTGAAAGGATATAAATGATAAGTTTCGCTGATGACATTACTGTTCTGATTGCAAGTGAAGAAGATTTACTTGATCTGCTGAATGGAATGAACTGTCTAATGAGTAAAGAATATGGACTGGGAGTAACTCGAAGAAAGACGAAAGTAGTGAGAAGAGCAACAATGAAAACAGCGAGAAACTTACCATGGGCACGAAGAAGATGATGTTAAGGAACTCTGCTACCTAGGCAGCATGATAGAAAATGACGGACGGAGTAAAGAGGACATCAAAAGCAGATTAGCACTGGCAAAAAGGGCACCCCTGGCCAAGAGAGGTCTACTACTATCAAACATTGGCCTCAATTTGAGGGAAGAAGTTTCTGAGAATGTAAGTCTGGAGCACAGCATTGTATGCTAGTGAAACATGGACAGTGGGAAAACCGGAACAGAAGACAATGGAAACATTTGAGATGTAGTGCTACAGACGAATGTTGAAAATTATGTGGACTAATAAGGTAAGAAATGAGGAGGTTCTGCGCAGAATCGGAGAGGAAAGGAGTGTGTGGAGGACTCTCACAAGGAGAAGAGACAAAATGATAGAACATGTGTTAAGGGATCAGGGAATGACTTCCATGGTACTAGAGGGAGCTGTAGAGAGCAAAAACTGTAGAGGAAGAAAGAGATTGGAATACATCCATCAAATAATTGAGGACGTACATTGCAATTGCTACTCTGAGATGATGGGGTTGGCACAGGAGAGGAATTCATGGCGGCCGCATCAAACCAGTCACAAGACTGAAGACTAAAAAAAAAAAAAAAATAACAAAAAAAAAAACAAATAAATAATTTGTATTAATTTTTCATTCCAGTATGTAGTAATGTTTCTGGTCTCTGATTGAAATATTTTGATACTACGTCCTAGAAAAACGATAGTTTACTGAGAGAAAAAGACGTTTACAAACTTTACTTTTGCCTAGGAAAGCTAAAGTTACCATTATTTGTTACTCCATTTCCATGTTATTATTTACGAAACCATACATTCAGTCCTCAAACCGAGTCACATTGACAGTCTTACTACATGTAAAAAAAAGCATGTCATGAGTGTATAGTTGATGAAATAAATTATACTGACTGATGCTCTCACTAAGGTGTATTGAGCTCTAGTGAGGAGTCAATCTGATGATTGGAATAGTTGGGGGAAATGCTATTTTTGGTTAATAAAGCATCAGCCTTTAAATGGATTAGAAATTATGACAGGTCGAATTACCAAAAATCCTTAACTTGTTTATAATACCAGAACACTATTAGCACCATGCTCTGCTATCACTGAAATGACAGGGAACATAGGTCTGGGAGTGGTAAGGTGCTGAGCATTACGAAGATAATCATTTTCAACACAGTTATTTGCCACAGAGGCTAAATTTAACATAAACTATGACGAACAGTTAAGCTCAAGGGAACATCATAATAAGTGAGCAGAAATTTAAGTTACTGTAAACGAAACTTCCTGGCAGATTAAAACTGTGTGCCCGACCGAGACTCGAACTCGGGACCTTTGCCTTTCGCGGGCAAGTGCTCTACCAACTGAGCTACCGAAGCACGACTCACGCCCGGCACTCACAGCTTCACTTCTGCCAGTACCTCGTCTCCTACTGTGCTTTGAACATTTGAGATAATTCCTATTTTCACTTTACAACAAAGCAAAATCTCTGAATTTTATTAACGTTACAAAGTCGCCCATAGAGGTACTCAATGGATATAACAATTATTTTGACTACTTGAAAATCGATATTACAATAACTACAATATGAATAATACTTAAACATTTAAAAAAATCTTTGAAGACAGCAGAGCGTACGACTTCCACATCGTTTTCAAAGTGAGAAAGGGAGCATTGGAAAATCAACAAGCATAAGCAGTTATTGACAACAGCACCCCCGGAAAAATTCAGAGAAAATAAAGGGACTGAAAGACGTGGAATAGCCAACGCTTTAATAACCGACTCGAGCTGAGCCCATGTCCCAAATGATTTAGTACATACGCGTTTATCCCTGTGCAGGGCCTGTAGGAACTAAGAATGATGTATGTCGCTACATCACCCAACCAAGGTAGAAAGAAACAGGCCTAGTCCAACTCCAAAGTACAACTCGTTACAGTAAAGGTGAGTAGGTGGGCTGTGGACAATCAGGA
Organism: Schistocerca nitens; assembly: GCF_023898315.1. Taxonomy (NCBI): domain Eukaryota; kingdom Metazoa; phylum Arthropoda; class Insecta; order Orthoptera; family Acrididae; genus Schistocerca; species Schistocerca nitens. The sequence continues at coordinate 1,082,410,771 of NC_064615.1, read as the reverse complement.
ATGCCTTTTGAGGACAAAAATTCGGTGATGGAAGTGGCCGTGTGACATGGGGCGATGTAGCATCCACTTGTTCGCAATGTGCAAAACTTCACTGAAAATTTGATGTAACACAAAAAGCGTTTAACAGATCACCCATGATCTTTATTGTTAAACATCGGTCTCATCTCACAAGAGCAAGCATACATTCGACCTTTTTGTCGGTTTTTGAATTTGAAGGTTTCCGTGAGCGAGGCGCAAGTTCAATGTGTTCTCGGACTTCCAAAAACGATTTGTGCCAACGAAAAACTTCTGCTTTTGATAAATAATTTTCGCAACAGGCCTGTTTTAACTTTTCAAGGGTCAGTTTCACGGATTCCCCAAGTTTAACATAAAACTTGATGTCATAACGTTGCTCTAAATTCCGCTGTTCCATTTTCGTAACACAAAACGAAAACACAACTTCCTTGGTGGCGCTCTCAAAAATCACGTGATGGCTATACGGAGCTTAAACTCGGACTGAGCATCTGGAAGTGATGAACACACACGTAGAACAACACAGCGTTGCCAGATCGCCTTCAGTGTTGTTAGTCTCAATTTTCTCACACAAGTGTGTGGAGATAAGTTTAATCATAACCCTTATTGTATTTTGTGTTGTTCCAGATATAATTGTTGTAAATATTTGTATAAGAAATTGTTTGATGAGCATGGAGGAGGGAACTGCTGCTATTTCGTTCGTGTTAAGACAACAGTAGTAAACGCAGCAGAGACGCCTAGATTGCATCTGTGGGCAGGAAAGAGTAATGAGGAAATAGGAACATGTGAAAACATATGGATTATTTGACAGTCATATAGACGATAGTGTGTAGTATGTATACATTTATTTCAGGGTAGTACAAGCAAAACATGTCTTCACGTACATGACGTCACGTCACGTCTTTACACATGACTTTAACGTACTAACAGAAATTTTTGTAGTGCGCATTAATGCACTTTTGGGGGAAGATGTGGTCACCAAAGAAAATTTTAACTATCAGTCATACTGTTATGGGAAAATATTCAGCCAAAAACCTCTGGGCGTGCGCGTCCACATGGTCTACTTAGTGACATGCAGACGTCCGGAATATATAGATGAATAACAGCCACACTGAGGGTAAACACTGTGTGACCACGGATGGGCCATCACTTGCTCATCGTAGCAAAGTTTCGACAAGGAAGTCTGTCTGCTAGAAAGAAGTCAATACTGACATGCAGAGGCAGACTACGATGTATTCCAGAAGCCCCATAAAATAATTTAGATACATAGGGAAGAGGAAACAAGGCAATGCAGACGAGCGAGAAATGTTTTCGTAAGGCACATAAAAGGGCTGTGCGAACAGTGACACGTAGTCACTATCAAGTAGTGACCATGAAGAAGTCAGTACCAAGCAGTAGAAACCGAAGCCGAAGGCGAAGTCTTGGCCAGTGACATTGCCGGGAAACAGTTACAGTCCTAAGTGCAGCAACAACTGACGGTGTGGAAGAATTCCATCCAAGAGAAGACAGTAAGAACCCGGCAACGAGACACTACTAGTACACAAGTAGCAAGTGTTTTGTTTTATAAGTGTTGTTGTATTTTCATGCTTATTGTTGAACAAGGCTAGTAGGCCTTTGTCGCAAGTACTTAGTGATCAGTATTCAACTGTTGGTGAGAACACGTACCTACACTGTACTTGTCTTCTGTGAATTAGGCCAATGACCCAAATGTTTTAGTAGACAACAGAACGAGTGGCAGTGGTTGCACTCGTCTGTGAGTTGGGCACACACGTTAATACAACTAATACTGGTTAAATAAGACGCTAGGTGGCTCTTGTCTCTTGGTAGGATGTTAAAGGACTTAATAAGAATGAAAGCGGTTCCGGCTGATATATAAGGGTGATACACGAAGATATGCAAATATTTTAATATCATATTCTACAAGTAAAACTAAAGAAAAATGTTCATATAAACATAGGTCCTCAATTGTTCAGTTACAGAGTTACGGCTAATAACAGATTTTGCTTGAAATTTACCAACTTCGCTAATATGAAGCCATCGCAAAACTGTACGAGGTTAAAGTAAAGCACGATTTCCTTTTGTTTTGTTGTTTTTGTGACGGCCTTCGTAGCGAAAACACTTCGCTGTTGAAACGGCCTACGAAGTCACCGCCACACTTTTAATAGCGGGCCGACCGGTCCGCTGGAACAGTGAACAGAAAGATGAAAACACAAACACTCGGATTAAATGAAAGTCGGTACTTATCTTTATTAACGACGATACAGAACACAGTGGTGAACATGGTCTACAGAAAACTGTCTAGTTCGAGTCGGTGCAGCTAGGTCAGCGTCGGCTGACGACAAACAACAACTCTGCTGCGATGAACACACAACTGACTAGCAAGTACACAATTCGGTGGCGAGTCTACAACTGAGCGGCGAATCCAGAACTGTCCTAGCGCTCGCGACTCCAGCGCTTAAGAAGCCAGAAGCCAGCGGTGGCGCGCGCAGACATGCGGCGATTTCCTGTATCGCTGGCGCTGCTTATGCGGACGGCGTCCGGACTTTGATGCTGCCAACCTTTTTGGCAGCGGGCTCGGTTGGCATTACTGGCTAGGATATAACACTCCTCCCCCCCAAATCGCCGCACCGTCGTTGAATAATGACGTGGCGAGCGTCGACGGCGGGGGAGGGGTCTGGCCGCAGACGTAGCAGAAGAGACCGGGGCGGAGACTGTTGTCGGTGGCAGTCCCCGGTCCGCACCCCAGCATTGGCTGCGCGGGGCCTCGGGAAACACCGACTGAAAACCGAGGTCAGGGTGCACGCCTGTGACCACGGGCGCAGCTTCTGGTACTGGACGCGACGGGGCGTTGGGACCCACGAAGAGAGGCAGCGTCTCCTGACGCTGCGTCGACGGCTGCTGAGTGGGCGCCGGACAAGGCGCTGCGGTGTCAGACTCCTTGGGGGTGCCCAAGGAAAGCGGCTGCAGTACAGGCTGCACAGCCACCGCTTGGGAAGGCGGCCCGGCTGAGGGGTCGACGTCCATCAGCTCCGAAGGCGGCGGCGACTGAAGAGGGACCGCAGGCGCCGGAGCGACCACCCGGGGCGCTCCCGTATGAAGCTGCGCGGGAGGCATCAACGGGACGGGCTGTCGGCGTGGTAGCGGCGACGGCTGCTGCTGCTGCTGCTGCCCTGGGGGCGGCAGCGAAGTCGGAAGGCGCGGCTGGAACCCGCCGCGGACCAAATCTGTGGACAAAGAACGAGCGGCAGAATCCGGGCGGCCAGCGCGGCGCAACTGGTTCTGATGCCTCCTGTGCACCCCAGTAGCACCTTGAACAGTATAAAAACCGCGACCCTGGACACTTATCACGGTACCACGTTCCCAACGACGGCGACCGTGATAAACTCTGAAAAAAATGGCGTCGTTGCGCTGAAAACGCGTGCGATGCTCAGAAGCGGCGGGTCGATCCGGGGGGTGCAACAACCGTAGTAGGGTGCGATGACGACGGCCGTGGAGAAGCTCCGCAGGCGAAGGGCCGTCGCGTGGCGTGGTCCGGTACGACGACAGGAACATGATGAGGGCCTGCTGACGAGAGTGCGTAGCACGAAGGCGGTCCATATGATCCTTGAATGTGCGTACAAAACATTCCGCTGCACCATTCGATTGAGGGTGGAACGGCGGAGTAAGAACATGGCGAATGTCATTGGCAGAACAAAAACTTTCAAATTCAGCAGAGGTAAATTGTGGACCATTGTCAGACACTAAAACTTCTGGAAGACCCTCAATACAAAAAATTGAAGTCAACGCCTGTATAGTTTGTGCAGACGTTGTAGACTGCATGGGCACAACAAACGGAAAATTACTAAATGCATCTATCACGATGAGCCAACGAGAATTCCAATATGGACCAGCGAAATCAATATGTACTCGCTGCCAGGGACCGGCAGGGCGTGCCCACTCAAAATAGCGTTGAGGCGGAGCAGCTTGGTGTTCGGCACACGTCGAACAATCTGTAGACATCTGCGTAATCTGCTTATCAATGCCGATCCATGTACAATGACGGCGGGCAAGCTGCTTGGTGCGGACCACTCCCCAATGACCTTGATGCAACAAGTCGAGGACCTTGGATTGGAGCACTTGGGGAACCACGACACGAAGCTGGTCATGCTCGGTGCGTAACAGCAAAACTCCGTGCGAAACAGACAACAGATGACGTTGTGGATAATAGCGACGAACCACGGGATCCGATATGTCCTTTGCCTTGGACGGCCAACCACGTTGAACAAAACGTAATATTAAACTCAGATGAGGATCCGTAGCTGTCTCACGTGCCACCTGACGATAATCAATCGGAAAATCCAGGAGGGATTGATGCTCAGCGGCGTCAATCTGATGGCAAGAGTCGTCAGAGGAATCGAAGACATCATCCGCAGCAATCGGCAATCTAGAAAGCGCGTCAGCGTTTGCATGCTGAGCTGTAGGGCGATACAGTATCTCATACTGGTATTGTGATAACAAAAGAGCCCAACGTTGTAGTCTCTGAGCTGTCCGCTGAGGAACTGGTTTAGACGGATGAAACAGTGACGTCAGGGGCTTGTGATCTGTTACTAAAGAGAATGGTCTACCATAGAGGTAGTGATGGAATTTTGTGATACCGAGCACAATAGCCAACGCTTCCTTGTCCAATTGGCTATAATTACACTGAGCTTTGTTTAACAATTTAGATGCGAACACAATAGGACGTTCGGTGTTACCGACTCGGTGAGACAACACAGCACCGAGACCGAAAGAAGAAGCATCACAAGCTAACACCAGAGGCTTGTTAGGGTCGTAATGGACCAGACAACGATCATTCAATAAAGCCTCTTTAAGCTGCTGAAAGGCTGATTGGCAATCAGCTGACCACACAAACGGAACATTCTTACGGCGGAGACGATGCAACGGTGCAGCAATCTGTGATGCATTAGGTATAAACCTAATATAATATGTCAATTTGCCAAGAACTGCTTGCAATTCATGCAGATTGCGAGGGGCGGGCAAATCACGAATAGCTGCTAAATGTGACTGGGAGGGATGAATGCCTTGAGCATTAATAACATGTCCCAGATACTCCATCTCCGTAAGGAAAAATGAACATTTATCGATGTTGCAACGTAGGCCTGCCTGAGACAACACTGTAAACAAACACTCCAAATTACGGAAATGTTCAGCAGGCGTCCGACCGGACACAACAATATCGTCTAAATAGTTGCAACACGATGGCACATTAGCCAAAAGTTGGGACAAAAAATGCTGCAAAACAGCTGGAGCTGACGCACAACCAAAAGGCAAACGCAGAAAACGGAACAACCCCAACGACGTGTTTATGACAAAATACTGTTGTGATTGCTCGTCGAGGGGCAATTCAAATATGCTTCACGGAGATCAATTTTGGAAAAGAAACGAGCTTCCCCTAACTTATCCATCAGCTCGTCCGGTCTAGGTAAAGGAAAAGAATCAATGACAGTCTGAGGATTAACTGTCGACGTAAAATCAGCACACAAACGTAACTTGCCAGACGGTTTCTTTATAATAACTAAGGGAGAAGCCCACTGGCTCGCTGAAACGGGTTGAATAACACCGTCGTTTTGCCAACGACGAAGTTCATCTTCTACAGGTGCCCGGAGGGCGTGAGGCACTGGACGAGCACGAAAAAATCGAGGCTGAGCATTATCTTTTAACGTAATATGAGCGGCAAAGTTCGCAGCACAACCGAGTTCGTCTTTAAATATGTCACTGTATCGTTTACACAAATCGGTTATGCTGTCGTGAGGAACAACAACAGAATTAAGTTGCAACACATTGTCTTGGATAGACAGGCCAAACAAGTCAAAACAGTCCAATCCGAAAATGTTTACACTGTCTGTAGCGCGGAGCACTGTGAATGAAACTGTTTTTGTGTTGCCCCGGAATGTGGCTGGCACGCTACATACACCTAACACAGGAATGCGTTCGCCACTATAAGTAGCCAAAGAATGTTTTGCCGCTGAAAGTTTAGGGCGGCCGATAGCCGCATACGTAGCACTATTTATGAGAGTCACAGATGCACCAGTGTCTAATTGAAAATTGAAGGTCTTATCCTGGATGCGTAGCTTCACAAATAGTTTATTACACTGTCTCTGGATCGGTGCAGCGGAGGCGGAAGACACAAAATCAGCGCGTTTAGCGCGTGTTCGCTGCTTACGACAACTCGTGGGTTGGGCGGGTGGAACAACAACTCCCGCTTCACTTGCAGTCTGTACATTACTTTTTACAGCGTTTGAATTACGCTTGGGTCGCATAGCAGAGGGCTGGGTGGGTGGCTTATTGCGAACAAGTTTATTACCCACACGAACCATGGAAGAGTCTTTAAACGCGACCTTCTGGGCGGGCTGGCTTTGAAGAACATGAATATCCATGGGCTGGGCAGCACTAGAATTGTTCTTGCGTTTACGCAAACAAACAGTCTGGATGTGTCCTTTCCTTTGACAAAAGTGACAAATCGCGTTTCGTAACGGGCAACGTTCACGAGGATGAGCAAGAACACACTTAGGGCAAGACTTAAGTCTATCATTTTGCACACGCGGCTGACGAATGTGTTTAACAGACGCGGCCGGCTAGTGTTTACAGTCTGACTCTGCCGGTGGGGCCGCGGGAGTGACATACGAGGGCTATTCCGAAAGTAAGGTCCGATCGGTCACGAAATGGAAACGACTATGAAAATCCGATAAAGCTTTGCACAGATGTGTTGGGTAGTGTCTCTAGTATAACCCCAGTTAGCATCACGTCGCTCTTCTCATTTCTGAGCTCGCAGTGAGTGCGTAAAGATGTCTAGAAAATAGTGTCTGCCGCCAAGTACGGGGGCCTGGTGAGAAATTTCCCCTGAAGCTATGCAGCTAACATTACATAACTGTCGTGCTGTTTCGTCTTCAAGACAATTCTCAGCCGCATTCTGCAGGGGCAATGAAGATGCTCCTGCATCGTTTTCAAATGGAAATGTGAGAGTACCCACAATACAGCCCGTAATTGTCTCCCTCTGAGTTTCAGCTCTGGTCACATGAACCGCTGGTTATGAAGACAACATTTCGGCACAAGACAACGAGCCGTAGGCCAGCGTAGAGAATTGGCGGAGAGCACTGGCGGCTGCCTTCTATAGCGAGGGTATGGGAAAGTTGGTACAACGCTACGATACACGTCTAAGTCGGGTCGGCGACTATGGAGATAAGGAGCTGCAAGGTGTATCTAACTGTTGCAAATAAAACATTTTTGATTTTTACCGTGGTTTCCATTTCGCGACCTATCGGACCTTACTTTCGGAATAGCCCTCGTAACTTGCTTAGCACAGGCAATTTGAGAAATACATGGCTGATCTAACTCACACTCAGCATAGTCAAAAGTATCTTGGGCTTCAATAATGTTCATCACAGTCTCTAATGACGGGTCAGGCAACTTTAAGATAGCAGCACGAATACGAGAATCTGCAATGTTTTGAGTAATAGCGTCTCGTAACATGACATCACTGTAGGAAGCTCCACACACACAATTAAATCGGCACTGACGGGTGAGGCCCCGTAAATCTGTTAACCACTGTTTATTAGATTGATGTGGCAGTTTCTTTAATCTGAAGAACTTGAATCTGGCTGCTGTCACATGAACTCGCGACTCGAAATACTCAGCAAGCTTGTTAACAACAACGTCATAGTCTAAAGCTTCTGGCTTGGATTCCGGGAACAACTTACAAAGTAGTCTATAGACTTCCACGCCTGCAGTGGAAATTAAATAAAGCTGCCGCTCATTACCTGTGATTTTGTACACTGACATGTGCGCCTGCAACTGGCGAAATATTCTTGCCATTCTTCTCGTGATGCCTCAAAAGCACGAAAAGGCGGTGCTGCCTGTGCTTGTTCCTTGTGTGGTGGTGGATTAGCCGCTTGTTTGGCGATTGCTTCCACCAGACTTTGTATTTGCTGACTCTGTAACAAGATCAACTGTTGTAATTCGGCAGACATAGTGAACACAAATTAAACCAGCCCCCAAAATTCTATCTCAAGAAACAAGTTGAACCAGCCCTGCACACGAGTTCGGAAGTCCTCGTCGCCAGTTTTGTGACGGCCTTCGTAGCGAAAACACTTCGCTGTTGAAACGGCCTACGAAGTCACCGCCACACTTTTAATAGCGGGCCGACCGGTCCGCTGGAACAGTGAACAGAAAGATGAAAACACAAACACTCGGATTAAATGAAAGTCGGTACTTATCTTTATTAACGACGATACAGAACACAGTGGTGAACATGGTCTACAGAAAACTGTCTAGTTCGAGTCGGTGCAGCTAGGTCAGCGTCGGCTGACGACAAACAACAACTCTGCTGCGATGAACACACAACTGACTAGCAAGTACACAATTCGGTGGCGAGTCTACAACTGAGCGGCGAATCCAGAACTGTCCTAGCGCTCGCGACTCCAGCGCTTAAGAAGCCAGAAGCCAGCGGTGGCGCGCGCAGACATGCGGCGATTTCCTGTATCGCTGGCGCTGCTTATGCGGACGGCGTCCGGACTTTGATGCTGCCAACCTTTTTGGCAGCGGGCTCGGTTGGCATTACTGGCTAGGATATAACAGTTGTTATTGGTCTGGTGACTCTAAGACAACTGTCCCAGACGTGTATCTGCAGTAGTTCTGCAGAACACCCAGAAAAGCAAAGATTAGTATACAAGTGAATTTGTTTACTTTCCATTAAGAATGTAGAAACGTTTATGTCATTGTTGACAACCGTTAGTGAGTTGTTTCAGTCATTTCCTAACCTTGAAACGCGTTATTTTTCTGTATTGTTCAGTGAAAGAACATAATGACAACAGTGTATTTAAGTGAACATGAATTCACATGTGCTATGGTATTAATAAAAGCAGATTACCTGACACATTCATCAGTTTCAGTTAACCTTATTACCATCATTTTCCAAAGTTAAATTCTCTACAACTTCTGTTGAAAACTTTGTGCAATTGTCTGGAATTTATAAAACAAATTGGGCCAAGTAGCTAATAAATTAAAAAATTTATGAAATTACTTCTTTGCTTTCCTGGATGTTCTGGAAAGCTACTGCACATATGCGTCTGGGACATGTTTTATTAGATTTGTAACACCATAGCTTACCCACTACATATCTTTTGTTGATTCATTTAGCTTTCTGTTTTGTTCAACATCCCATTGTTGAACTTCTGTATTTAGTATATGATTAATTCGATACTGTAATGAAGTGTAATCTCTGTAATATGCATAATATGAGCAAATGATATGTTTTGTCTTTCTCACATAATCTCTTTGGTTATCTTTGAGGTTGAATAATTTTGTATAAATAATTTTGTGTAGAACTACCAATATGTGCAAATGTTCTGTTTTATTGAATATGTTTGGTTGCTGTTATGTAAACTGCTGACCTTCACTTAGGGTTCTTGGTTATTTTGTAAGTAAAAGATGGTGTGGTTCCCCTCAGAAACAGAACTGTGCGCAAAATGTGGTGGGCATAGGTAGGCCATTTTCCAATGTGCCAAAGCCTCGGATGGATGCAGTAACTAGCTGGAATTATGTTGGAATTGATATCTATCATCGCCACCAAGAAATGACAGAGTCCAGCAATTCTACCTGCAAACCCACCTACCAACATGCACTCGCCACCACATTGCGCAATTACTGTAATGGAATAGAAGAACTATAGTAATGTACAGTGAAGGATCAGCTCATTGGATGTTTTAGTGTGCTCAAATATAAGGTAACTTATAACTGAATTTATGTTCCTCCCTTGAGTTTTTCCTTATCACAACACCTCTCAGGTTTCTCTCCGTTTGAACATGACTACCGAGTGTCCTTGTTGTGGAAAATATGAAAGCCTCAAAGCCAAACAGCCAATAAAATAATGTTGTTTGATATTTGGTATGAAGGGAGTATTCAGATTTACTGTGGATTTGATAAAATTGTGGGAGGTAGTGAATGTAGCTTTGTGGAAGCCTCCCAGTGATTGAAATAGTCCAATTTAAAGTTTTGTGGACTTTCAAAGTTACCTATTTAATCATTGACTTGAAACTAAAACACTGTGGTAACAAAAACAAGCAATAAACCATCTTGAGGTTAGTTCCAAAAGTAAATGTTACTAAAGTTTGGCTTGAAATGTGGTTCTTAGTAAACAATTTGCTGTTACTTTTAAAAATTAAAAGTTCTTAAAACTGAGGCTTATAAAGTTTTACTTAATTAAAGATCATAGTGTTGCCTGTTGTAAATTGTAAAACGTGAGTCAGTTTCTTACAAATATGTCAATATAGTGTCTCACTGCAGTAAAAGTCGTGAACTGCATTTGTGGAAAGTTATATACTCATGTTTGCTAAACGCTTGTCTCTCTTGTGTAGTGAAAGTGCATATTAATGGTGTAACAGAATCCACAGTTTGTCTATTGTGCTCATGCTAGATAACGATTAATAGAAAGACCACTATATATGAAAACAGTAACTTCTTTATTCAAAAGACAGTGAGAAGTAATTTGTTAGAGAACTCTATTTAATTTCCATTCTAATTAGAAAAGTGTTTAGTAGTGAGAGACTTAATCTATGCACAATAACTAATTTTGCTGTGAACCATATCCATATTTCATGTGATAGGAATATGTTTGAAAAGTAATTGGTAAAAGAAATACTGAACCTATGTCCATTTTACGATTCTACAGTGAATATTGATAGCAATATTATTGAGACATTCAGTTTGACTAAGCCCTGAAGAAAGTAGTGTGTATCGTTATCTGTTATGCAAATAGTTTGTTCTGCTGTAACTGTCAGCTCCAACCTTAATGTAAACATATGCAGGTCCCAGAGTTCATTGCACTCTCGTGTGGCAAAGTATAGGTTGTGTTTGTCCGTTAAAGTTACTTATACCCATTTTTTTGAACAAGAATGTTACTCATTCTCTTGCCTAATTAGGCTGGCGACCGTTTTCTTTATGCTTTGAACAGTGTGGATAGGTAAAATATTGTTTGTTACTGTTTAAAAATGTACGTAATTCTGACTTTCACTTACGATAAGCCACCTCCGTTAAATACATCGCGGTCAACACAATAAAATTCCTTTCAGAGGGTAACACTGCTCTGTTGCTTTATATCATAATTGCTTTGACTAATAATTACGTGATACAATTTGCCTCCAGCTTTGAGGTTATGGTATAACAGTAGCAGAGGGTAGTGTTATAGATTCACCAGATCAATAACAACAAAATAAATGGAAATCGTGCTTTACCTCATATAATGTTGCGATGGCTTCATAGTAGTGAAGGTGCTAAACTTCAAGCAAAATCTTTTATTAGCCGTAGCTCCGTAACTAAACATTTGCGGACCTATGTTTATACGAACTTTTTTCTTTTGTTTTATTTATAGAATAACGTATTAAAATATTAGCATATCTTCGTGAATCACACTGTATGTGTTAAGAGTGATTCTGTCAGACACCTGACATATAAATCTGTTTAGTGGCTAATCAATGTGTTTAGCTGGAATTAATTTATGTCACCTTGCTACCTCGACAGATTACCACCACTGTCACATATCCTTCTTGTTCCTTAGAACCAACCTTAAGCAATCAATGGTGCTTTACACCTTCTCGACTCCCCTATAAAGGTAACCAGTGGACATATCCCTCACAACAAAACAGTATTGTGTTCAAAGTCCTGGTTGAATCAAGCATGTCACATCAAATCTATGTAGGTAGATTGGAGCCGTGCTGGGATGCGACAACATTAACATGGGTTGTGTCTAACCCTTCACCTTCATGGCAGTTAGAACTCTCCTGGGGACACTTTCAGTGGGTTTTCAAATGTCTGTAGAGGAATAAGAGCCGAAACCAGAGAAGGGAGCGTTGTTGGAGGCTAGGCTTTGGAGGGAAGCCGGCGTTCTAACTTATCCAATGAATGTTCCATTGGGTCTATCCTGGTCGGAAGACTGTGAAGGTCCAGTCCATTTTGGGAATGTTGTTATCCAAACACCCTTGCCTCATAGAGAGGATGCATTGTCATGCTGATACAAATAATCGTCGTTTCCGAACTGTTCCTATTCTGTACGCAGTACAGAATGTTGTGAAAAGTGTTAATACACAGGGTGACCCAGAAGTCCGTTAACAATTGAAAATTCAGTACTCCACGGAATGATGTAGATAGAGAGGTAGAAACTGACGCACATGCTTGAAATGTAATGGGGTTTTATTGAATCCAAAAAGAGTGCACAAAATGCCCAACAGAGAGCGCATCATGTGATACAGAAACAGTGATTAGCATAACAATTGGGTTTTTGCAAAAACGGGTTCTTTATAACAAAGGCTCATCGTAGGGTTGCCATCTTTCTACAGAGAAAATAAGGGATCGAGAGAGAGCCTACAAAATAAACATTCCAAATAGTGCTTTCGGCAAAGAACACCAGGAATATATTTAAAATGTGCATGCATGTTTTATTTCACCTTATTGCTTGTGTTTATTTAGGACTTTACTTCTTTTTGCAAAGATTCATTCGATTTTACATTTATAAAGAATTCTGTAAGTTAAAATTGAAATTCACTGCTACTTGTAGTTCTGCTTTTATAAACTCGCTGATATATTCGTTGCAGCCTCTTCCCATTTATGATTCGTTAGGGAAAAAATTATTTTGCATTTGAACTCAACTACTTGCAGCAAATTGGGATCTAAACATTTTTGGCTCTAAAGAACGGAAAACATTAAGCCACCTTCTGCTTGCATTGCCTTCCATGGGTATGCCTTGCTTCAAAACTCCCTTCGCGTTACAAAAACCATCATACAATCTTCATCTATATCGCTCTATCTGAACTCAGTCAATTGTCTGTCGAGGATGGTTAAATTTTAACTGAGAACTTAGGCATAGTGGCATCCGAGACTCTACTGGTACGGGCAACTGGTCTTCAGATTTGAAATTCTCGACTAAATAGATTTTCAATGACACATATATTTCCATGATATTTCACTATTTCTTCAGCTTTCGTAGCCTGCAACGTATTTTTTTCGTATCGCCAAAATCACTGAATAAATTCTTCGCCACTTTAATAATGCAGGCAAAGGTGTTGTAGTTGAGATTATGTTTCATTGTGTGATACACAAATATCAGTTCTGCTGCAACAGGTCTGCTTAATCCACTTGTGGCTGGGCTATATCTAGCAGAAAAGGAGCTAGAAATCTTGGAAGATTTCTTTGTGTTTTCTCCTTGTTTGTATGACCTAATGATATTGAAAACAGTTATTACTAAATTAAATTCATGTTTACGGAGTTGTAAATTGCACCGATCACAAAAATCATTCTATAAAATTAACTTACCTGTAGTTTTCGCACCGTGAGAGAGGAAAGTACTGCTGCTGTGTTCCACACTAATTTCCTCCACACTAATTTCCCGTTTGTGGACAGAACAGAGGGCTTTGAAACAATTAGCTATAACAGGATGAATCGAGAAATATGTTTCTTCCCAACATGAACGGTAGGCCGGCCGCTGTGGCCGAGCGGTTCTAGGCGTACAGTCTGGAACCGCGCGACCGCTACGGTCGCAGGTTCGATCCTGCCTCGCGCATGGGTGTGTGTGAAGTCCTTAGGTTAGTTAAGTTTAAGTAGTTCTATGTTCTAGGGGAATGGTGACCTCAGAAGTTAAGTCCCATACATTAGATACATAACCTTCTGTTGTGTAAAGGAACAATCTGTCAAAATCTGAAGTCAATAACTGTCATAATTTGGAAGTTACAAAAAAAAAATCAGTAAAAAACGTAATTATCCGACACTTAAACTAGATCAATATATGTTAATAGTTCACCAACTTATTTATTTTTGTAATTCTCTATAGGAACTTGCAAGTGTTCCAGCTTTGTATCGTGGGAACGAATCCACCATTGGTTCCCCTACTAGTGGATGAAGGATGTTCAAGCATGTCTGAATATATAAGAGACTGCCAGAACGTTCGCGACTATATAGTTAAATTCCAAACGTAAAGTACAGCTTAAAGTTTATTTCATTTTATTTGTTTAACAAGAGAGTGTTGAGTTGCTTATTTTAATGACGTCACTGAGCTGAGAGCAGTGGTTGGTTCTTGCTAGATTTTGGCGCGAGCCGCGCCCTGAAAGTCAGTCCTGATTGGCCGTAATGGCCGGCCGGAGTGGCCGTGCGGTTCTAGGCGCTACAGTCTGGAGCCGAGCGACCGCTATGGTCGCAGGTTCGAATCCTGCCTCGGGCATGGATGTGTGTGATATCCTTAGGTTAGTTAGGTTTAATTAGTTCTAAGTTCTAGGCGACTGATGACCTCAGAAGTTAAGTCGCATAGTGCTCAGAGCCATTTGAACCATTTGGCCGTAATTCTGTACAGACAATAAGTGATAAGATAACTCATAAAGTTCTTTTTCACCTTCCAGGTGACACAATTTTGACACTCTGAAATCCTGATAACATGTGGACGCCACAGGAGAAAGCTCAGTGTGTGATCTGGTTCATACAGACGACATCAGATTACCAAGCGCAACGAAACTTTCGAGAACGGTGTAGAATGCAACGACCATCCTGACCAACTATTCGTGTTTGGCATGCGTCATTTATGGTAACAGATAGTGTTTTCCATAAAAAGGGGGCGGGCGCCACTCGGTTTCAGATGCCAACGTGAACGAGGTAAGGCAGGCGTTTGCAAGCAGTCCGACAAAATCAGAGTGCGTACGTGGCCAGAGAGTTGGACATGACGCGATCAGCAGTGCACAGTGTCTTTCATAAGAGGTGACAGCTCTATACGAGCAAGGTGCAGCTGCTTCAAGGTATTGAAACCTACAGCCAAACCTCAGCGCGAACAGTTTGCAGTGGTTATACTGGGCAATGCCGGCCGAAGTGGCCGTGCGGTTAAAGGCGCTGCAGTCTGGAACCGCGAGACCGCTACGGTCGCAGGTTCGAATCCTGCCTCGGGCATGGATGTTTGTGATGTCCTTAGGTTAGTTAGGTTTAACTAGTTCTAAGTTCTAGGGGACTGATGACCTCAGCAGTTGAGTCCCATAGTGCTCAGAGCCATATACTGGGTAAGATTGACATAAACAACGACCTATTGGAAAAGATTTGTTAATTAGTCCTCATTCGAAATACTTCCACAAGACCACAAGTAGATGTCATTAAAC
Source organism: Schistocerca nitens (assembly GCF_023898315.1). Taxonomy (NCBI): domain Eukaryota; kingdom Metazoa; phylum Arthropoda; class Insecta; order Orthoptera; family Acrididae; genus Schistocerca; species Schistocerca nitens. Next base: position 1,082,395,601 of record NC_064615.1, on the reverse strand, counting down.
TTTGCTTATTCGAACAAGGAAACTTGTGACACATACAGTCTGCTGTTTCTGATGCAGTGCAACAAAAGTAAATAAACGTTCTCGAGTAATTCTTCTCAGTAATGTGAAGGGAAAGTTCATTGCAAACAATTGTTCTTCAACGAAAAGAAAATAGTTTCTTGAGAGCGTAGATTACGTTCTCTTGGCCAATGAAAAGTTTGTCTTCAAAACTAACAAAGTACGTATTCAAAGTAGAGATGGGCAAAGCCGTTCATCCTTGGGAATTAGTTAACTGGTGATCGCTCTTTCTTGGGAACAGTTCATTTTTACTCGTTCACCGTTCATTGTGCTTGGTATGAAAAATTGAAAATTAGTAGCATATGTGACTGATGATTGAAAGCGCCAAGAGGGTGCACTTGCCTTCCCCCTGGAGTACATAGTTTTTATTCATTACAGAATTCTCACACACTTGTAATTTGCGTGATTCTGCAAAACATTTCGTTTATCTAACTGTAGCGTTTTGTGGCTGATCACAGTGAAATAAGATAAGGTGTAAGAGGTCCATGATTAAGGAATTTGTTGTTAGCGCACTCGAGCAGATGTAATTTCGATGGATTGCTCACACGCTGCCAGCGATATGTAAGCTATAAGAGAATCTCAGACCAAAGAGCAGTGTTTTATGCAGTAGGAACTGTGTGGTAGTAGCAGTAAGTAGTTGCTAGCGAGCAGTCTGGAGTGTGAAGTTGGCTGGGCCGGTCGTGGGGAGCGATGGCGGAGCCTGAGCGTTGCAGTATAAGGTAAAAGCAGCCTCGCGCATCTGTAGTATTGTTATATCAAGTCCCATGTAAATGTTTTTAAAAAGAAATCTCTTGATAATACTCTTTCTTATAAAAATTAACTTTTGACAATAATTCATTTCAATTTAAAGAATTTGCTAATTTCTCCAATCCATGGTCATCCCGATTATTGTAAAGAAAAATCAGTTGTTTCTTTTTATACATGACAAATCTATCGGCCAGCATTGCACTGGGCTGTGCCAAAAAAGTTTGGTTTCATATAGGAGCAGATATATATGCGTTATCCAGCGACTAGACTGAGGTAAGAATTTTCAATTTATTCAGTATTATCTTTCAGGACCATGACGCAGCACTGCTGACGTCCAAAATTTACCAGTTTAAATTCACAGTCAGTTATTGAAAGGTTATAAGTGAGTCACATTTTTTATTATTGAGAGATTAGTCACATTGTATTATTGCTAGGTTACGGAAATTATTTGGTCGCCAAGTGTAACCTCCCAACAAAATAATTTCCGTAACTTAGCAATAATACAATGTGACTAATCTCTCAATAATAAAAAATGTGACTCACTTATAACCTTTCAATAATTGACTGTGAATTTAAACTGGTAAATTTTGGACGTCAGCAGTGCTGCGTCATGGTCCTGAAAGATAATACTGAATAAATTGAAAATTCTTACCTCAGTCTAGTCGCCGGATAACGCATATATATCTGCTCCTATATGAAACTAAACTTTTCTGGCACAGCCCAGTGCAATGCTGGCCGATAGATTTGTCATGTATAAAAAGAAACAACTGATTTTTCTTTACAATAATCGGGATGACCATGGATTGGAGAAATTAGTAAATTCTTTAAATTGAAATGAATTATTGTCAAAAATTACTTTTTATGAGAAAGATTATTATTAAGAGATTTTTGAAAACATTTACATGGGACTTGATATAACAATACTGTATATGCGCGAGGCTGCTTTTACCTTATATTATATCGCTCAGGCTCCGCCATCGCTCCCCACGACCGGCCCAGCCAACTTCACGCTCCAGACTAGTGGTGGGCAGGAAATCGCGTGTTAGAAATCACAGTGATTGAGAAGTCACAGATATCACAATAACAACTTTACAAAATCTGACTGCGATTTCAGTCACAGTTAGCAGTCGCAAGTAGCATTTCACATTCAACGCCGTGAGCCATCTGTTGGCCGAATTCCATACTCCTTTTTGCGATTTCAGTGAGAAGTCGCGGATAGAAGTCGCAAGTAGCAACTAAAAAGCGCAGTTAACAGTGCCATCTGTTGGCCAAAGTTCGTACTACGCTCATCTCTGCGACACGCTATCGAGTCCAACTGCGATTTCTGTGACAAGTCGCAACTAAGAGTCGCAAGTAGCAACTAAAAAGCGCAGTTAACAGTGCCATCTGTTGGCGAAAGTTCGTACTACGCTCATCTCTGCGACACGCTATCGAGTCAAACTGCGATTTCCGTGACAAGTCGCAACTAAGAGTCGCAAGTAGCAACTAAAAAGCGCAGTTAGCACTGCCATCTGTTGAGCAAAGTTCATACTACGCTATTCGCTACCGAGTCGAACTGCGATTTCTGTGACAAATCGCAACTAAGAGTCGCAAGTAGCAACTAAAAAGCGCAGTTAACATACTTTTCCTAGTGCCATCTGTTGACCGACGTACGTACTTCGTTATGAGAGCCTTGTGCCTCACGAGATCGATGTGCTGTGTGTGCATATGAAGGGCTTATTTCAATAGTGGTACAAGTCCATTTTTGTTAATTTTGAGATACAGAGTCGTAAAGTTAAATGAGCGCTGAAAAATCTGCAGTTGAGATACCAGAAATATTCAAGCATATGGCTTCTTGCTAGAGATGAACCTTTATTTATGTTTGTTTGGATCATTAATTTCAGAAGCATTATAGACAGAAAAGTGGAGGTAATGGACTTGTACCACTATTGAAATAAGCCCTTCAAATTATATGACGACATACACATTCAGCATCAGTTATGGTTGGTCAAATACTGCTGTGACTCTGAATGTATTATATTAATAAGAAGCAACATTGCCATTTTCTCTTGAAAATATCAAGTAACGTAACAAATGTGTTTGATTCTGCTTCCAATATGACAGTTTTGGTTAATACTCCACATGCCTAAGGACTTTGCAATGTTAACACAGCAGAACTCAGACATCTGTATAAGTGTAGTGAAATGAAAACAGTATTATTGAGTCATATGAATGCCTCACTTTCGTTCCGACACAGTTTAAGACTCGGGAGAAAAGTTTTACACCTGGTGTTCTACATGGCAACTTCACACACAAGAACTTTTTGCCGACACTACTACCACCTACATAAGTAAGCTTTTCCTGTGTTACTTTCAAGTAATGCACTTAAACTATTCCTGATTTAACTGGAAGATCTGTACTTCCCACTTTCATATCAACAGCCTCAAAATGCATATTGTAGACTTCGGGATATGTTACAGGTCAGTGTCACACAAGACTGTGGAGAAAGGGGGGGGGGGGGCAGCACGTCTCGCTATCCAACAAGTGTTTACCAATATGTAAGTGGCGGAAAATTACGGGTATTGGACGGCTTAACATGTGGAAAATGAGATTTTTATTATTCACTCACTGTATTTAACATTTATTATTCCTTTAAAATCGCACAGTTTAATCACTCACACACTTATTTCACTTTTAAACTGCAAATTCTCTAAGAGCTGTCTTGAATCTTCATGAGTCTCTCTCAACAGCCTTGATGTGGATAGATACGTACAGCAACCAGTAACCAGAGTCAGAACTGCGTCTGCAAAAACACAAGGATTATTAAACAATTTGTGCTGTCACTAATTACTAGCAATATAATTGACAGAGTAGATTGCTAATATTTGCTATAATGAATATCACATTTGCAAGAACGATCTCACTGAAGTAATTAAGTCCATCGAAACGCTTAGAAACCGTTTCGTCTGACGAAAACGGTCTAAAGACGCAGTGGCAATTTCTTCAGATCTGTTGACAATGATATTTTGAGTTATCACTTTACTGAGTGACTGAAATGTAGTTCAGGTACCTGTGAACATAACAATATGTTAGAATTCATTTTCTAAACACGAACTATTACGGTACTGTACGGCTACTTACATATTAATTACGCTATTAATATTTTCAGTTGTTTCTTTAATACAAAATTAAAGCCAACGGAAGAAAAAACGTTAAAATACTTACCAATGACAGGTTTGTTGAGATGCAATTTTCTGTGTGGACAGATGTAAGTTTTTCTTACGGTAGTAAGTCGCAGGAGTCACAGAAATCGCAGAAGTAGCAGAAGTCACAGAAATCGCAGAAGTAGCAGGAGTAGCAGAAATCGCAGAAGTAGCAGAAGTCGCAGAAGTAGCAGAAATCGCAGAAATAGCAGTGGCGGAGGGATACACGATCTATGTTCCTTAACTGCGACTCTTAACTGCGACAAATCACAGTTAAGAATAACAGATACTGAAAAGTAGCATTCACATAAATCACTGATATCGGAAAATCGCAGTTTAGCCCATCACTACTCCAGACTGCTCGCTAGCAACTACTTACTGCTACTACCACACAGTTCCTACTGCATACAACACTGCTCTTTGGTCTGAGATTCTCTTATAGCTTACATATCGCAGGCAGCGCGTGAGCAATCCATCGAAATTACATCTGCTCGAGTGCGCTAACAACAAATTCCTTAATCATGGACCTTTGTAAGGTGACGCACGAAAAACGGGCCCCGAGTACAGACTGCTCGCCAATTACGCACGATTTGTTGATCGCTACGAGCAGAATAGATAAACATGTAATAATTAATTAGTGAAGAAATAACAAATAAATTAATGCAAACAACTTCCAAACAATAGCTGACCATTGATAAGCGACAATGAGCAGTCTAGTACTCGGGGCCGCTTTTTCGTGCGCCACCCTGTACCACTGAAATAATATTGTAGGAGTTATCACATTCTCTTTACAGAATGTGACACCATACACTAGACTACGAAGCGCGGGCTTCATTCGGTTATAAGTCGGTCCCTTGGATAAAAAAAAGACGGAAAATGGCCACTCGTGTGTGCCTTGCCGACGTCCTTTGCATGTGTAATAACCAAATATTCTTGGCTTTTTACAAGTATTTCATCTGCTGTTTATCGAAATAGTGAAGTAAGCTGATACGCCATTTTGTTACCTGAAAAGATGTATGTATTACATACTACATAATTTGTATGTTATTTACGTAATTATAACTTATATTTTAATTACCGGTCGTGGACGCTGAATAGAATACGAAAAGAATCAGAAGAGAGTTCAAAACTGGTTTCAAACAGATCTAGAATGGGCGTGCGAAGCGAACGAAACGAACAGCAACAACTCGATACTGAACTATGAGCAGTCGGCAATGGAACTGCGAAGAGCGGCCACGCGAAGAATGACGAGTCCGGCCGAGCGAGACCGAGACCGACAGACGGGAACGGGACCGAGGCTGGAACGAGACCGGCCGACGTGCCGTTGCGGGAACGAGACTGACCGTTTCCCGTTCCCAGGAACTATATGTAGAAAGCCGCGACCGAAGTGAACTGTGAAAGACCGTTCCTTAGAATTCGTTTCTCGCTAGTTCCGTTCATCTTGGTGAACCGTTCCTTTGGACCCGTTAGTTCGCGAACGACCCATCTCTAATTCAAAGTTCTGTCTCACCAGCACCACGACTTGTCCACGGCGCAGAGCACCAAGACTCGGAGCACAGGCTGCGGGAGGGCGGCCTCTGGGAGGCGAAGGCGACAGCCGATCGATATGGTATCCATGGGGTGATGACACGTCAGTCGCTGGCTGGCAAAGACCGAACTGGCTGTAGCCGGCACCACGCGGGCAGTGATACTCATGCGGCGGAAGGTTACAAGTTTTATCGAACTTGCGGCGGATGCAGCGAGATGTGCTTTCCTGGAGCGACCCCTGTTGCTGTTTTCTGCACCCTCTGGCTGGTTACGGGGAGGCCCTCTCGAGGTTGAGCCGGATACCGCGGAAACCAGCCTACATGCACGTGTCGAGCTGACGATAACCCACTAACGGGGCAAACTCCCCATTGCATCCCCCTCAGATTTAGTGATAAACTGACCCAGTGGACAGCCCAACAACAACTGAACAGAGATCAAGCATGAAATCGTGAAGAAGGTGCACTGGATAGAAAACAAAAGCAAAACAAAAACAGTGAACGGTCCAAGCTCAAGATGTGAATTGCAAGATCAAGGTGTCGTGATTGTGTGCTCATGGTGTTAAACTGCAACGCGCGAGATCCGTTTTCAACTCTCCCTCGGGGCCCTATTCCTTTCTCACAAAATTTTGAAGCCTCCGTTTGGTCATTGACTTGTCTGTTCTCCTTCTGTAGTCTTTGCAGTTGTCATACTACAAACTGGTTATAGTATGTGAGTCATGTGGTAAGAATATACAGGGTGTTACAAAAAGGTACGGCCAAACTTTCAGGAAACATTTCTCGCACACAAAGAAAGAAAATGTGTGGGGATGTGTCCGGAAACGCTTACTTTCCATGTTACAGCTCATTTTATTACTTCTCTTCAAATCACATTAATCATGGAATGGAAACACACAGCAACAGAACGTACCAGCGTGACTTCAAACACTTTGTTACAGGAAATGTTCAAAATGTCCTCCGTTAGCGAGGATACATGCATCCACCCTCTGTCGCATGGAATTCCTGATGCGCTGATGCAGCCATGGAGAATGGCGTATTGTATCACAGCCGTCCACAATACGAGCACGAAGAGTCTCTACATTTGGTACCGGGGTTGCGTAGACAAGAGCTTTCAAATGCCCCCATAAATTAAAGTCGAGAGGGTTGAGGTCAGGAGAGCGTGGAGGCCATGGAATTGGTCCGCCTCTACCAATCCATCGGTCACCGAATCTGTTGTTGAGAAGCGTACGAACACTTCGACTGAAATGTGCAGGAGCTCCATCGTGTATGAACCACATGTTATGTCGTACTGGTAAAGGCACATGTTCTAGCAGCACAGGTAGAGTATCCCGTATGAAATCATGGCTGTGAATCGAGAAGTACAGTACATACTGACGAAACTAAAATGAGCTCAAACATGGAAATTAAGCGTTTCCGGACACATGTCCACATAACATCTTTTCTTTGTGTGTGGGGAATGTTTCCTGAAAGTTTGGCCGTACCTTTTTGTAACACCCTGTATAGGGTGAGCACCAAGTCTTGCCCTGATTATAACAATGTATTACAGAATAACCATTTTACATAGTAATTTACATTTGATGCCATTACATAGGTTAGTGTTATTAGTTTTTTTGAAGACCACTTACGTTAGTAAACCTCAACGTGTGCTCCCTTGGTAGCTCGGAGAATGTCGAGACGGTATTCCAGTTCTCGCCATGTGTTTCGTAACATGTTTTCTGTCACAGTACCCACAGCAGCTTCAATCCTAGCCTTCAGTTCGTCGAAGTCAGCAACTGGTGTGACGAAGGCTCTGTCCTTGATATTGCCCCAGAAAAAAAGTCAAGAGATGCAATGTGTGGAGAGGGGGGTGGCCAGGGTGTTGGACCGTTCCTTCCAGTCCACCGATCCGGAAATGTTTCATCCAGGAAATCACGCATTATCAAAGCCAAGTGGGGGATGGAGTGGGGGTGGGGTGGGTGCTTCGTCTTGCTGGAAAATTATCCATGGTTGATATTCTTCTAACTGTTGCAAAACGCCTAAGTAAATGTTAGCGGTAATGGATTTTTGGGCGAAGAAAAACGGTCCAAATACCTTGTTATGCACGAGGCCGCACCAAACATTCACTTTTTCGCTGTCTCGCTGTAACTGTGCAGTAGCATGTGGAGACTCTGAACCACATATACGGACATTATGCCTATTTACCATTCCACTGACATGAAAGATGGATTCATCGGTAAAGCATATGCGATTTAAGTAATCGTTAGCGCCATCAATCCTGTTGAGAATCTCAGTTGCAAATTCAGCACGTGTCAGCAAATCATTTGGTTGCAAGGCCTGCACGATTTGCACTTTGTAAGCATGCAACCTAAGCATTTCATGAAGAATGTTCACCACACTTGCTTGTGGTATTTGAAGTTCACGTGATTCTTGACGAATTGATTTTGACGGACTCCATTGGAAACGATTTGATTTTTTTTTTGGTTTATTGAGTTTCGATTTCCCCCCCCCCCCCCCCCCCCCCGAAGGGGGCGGGCTGGCAGCAGCTTAGTACGCCGCTTTTCAGCCTACAGAATTTGTTTTAAAAAGGGGAAGATAATAAATAATAAAAACAGGCGATAAAATCGGAGACTTAAATGGTAACATGGCGGAAAAAATCGTGGAACTTAAAGCATAGAAACAATGAGATGATGATACTAATAAAATACACGTGAAGCAGACAGGTAAAATAATAGACAGACAATTAAAAAAACACGGCGACAGTCTGGTTTCTGTTCGCAAGAGACATAAAATTCACACCCAGCGACAGCATGATTTCTGTTCGCAACACTTTGGAAAGACGAACAACACTGAACACTACTTGAACACTGCACTAAAAAGTTGGCAAATATGACATACCACAGCCGAGGGCATGTGGGGGGAACCTGGACAGATGATGGGAAAATAAAGAAGGGGGGAAGGAGAGGAAAAACAAAGGGGGGGAAGGGGAGGAAAGGAGCCGAGGACCCATAAGAGGGGGGGGGGGTTGCTGGGCAGACGCGACAGGGAGTGGGGAAGGCAGAGGAGGGGAATACGAAATGACTCAGGGAGGGAGAAGGGAGGTAGGGAGAGGGTAGGTGGGGAAAAAACAGGATGGAAGGGGCGGAAGAGGGAGCCCAGGGAAAAGTCGGAGGAAAGGAGGGGGGTGAGGATCAGAGTTGATAGGAGGGATAAATGGAGGGAGAGAGGGCATCATCCGGGAGGGGGAGTTGATGGAAGCCACCTTGGGAAAGGGGATGAAGGGTGTAGAGATGGAGGGTAGGGGGGACACAACAGTGAAGACGTGGCAGGGGGCGGGGATGGGAGAGGAGAGGAGTAACCATGGGGTGAGGGGGATCAAGCTGGCCGGAGGTGTAGAGTATTCGGATATGTTCGACGAATAGGAGCAGATGGGGGAAAGGAATGAGGTCATAGAGGATTTGCGTGGGGGACAGGAGGCGTACACGGAAGGCGAGGCGGAACAATTGCTGAACACAATCAACAGTTGTATCACTCACATGAGGCCTGCCACTTCGAGGACGATCTTCAACGCTGCCTGTTTCCTTAAATTTTGCATACCATCGCTATATTGATTTAACATCAGGAGGGCTGCGTCCATAAGAAGCCCGAAATTTACGCTGAACACTGATGGGCGACTTCGTTTCGTGAAACCAAAGCACTCATTACGCTTTCTCCTGCTTCGACGCCATTTCGCCAACAACTAACGTGACCTAACAGACCACGTTGGTGTTGTGGAGCACTAGCGCCATCTATTGGTGGCAACAACTAGTAGCACTAACCTATGTAATGGCATCAAATGTACCTTATTATGTCAAACAGTTATTCTGTTATACATTTTTATAATCAGGGCAAGACTTTGTGCTCACCCTGTATTACCATTGCAAGTAAATGAGATGAATAATGAGAGCAGGCGGGATGCTGAAATGACCTCTCACAGAAATGAAAATAACAAATAAAATGTGAACTATGTTATAACAAAGGAATTCAAGAGTCAAAACTTCCAAAACGGAACGCAAGAGGCGTAACATGTGTTACTTGTGTAGAACAAATAGGATGTACATAGACTGAAGGCCCCTTCCCTACACCTCGATGTGGGAAACGGAAGTTACAGCACGGCACAGTCACAAATTTGAATATAACGAACAGACACGTCAATGATTGGGTGGACAGTTCATAATTCTGTGAAACGATATGGGGTAAGACTGAGATAAAAAAATGGGTCTCCGTCTTTGGAGGCCAACACCGTGACCACGTAACAACGATGCCACGGCTATTGAAGTTAAAACGATGTTGCCCATGTTAAGCTTGGACCGTTCATTGTTTTAATTTTACATTTTTGTACATCTTCTTCCTGTTTTCATCCTTGGCCTGTGTTCAGTTTTTGACGGGCAATCAATTGGGCCATCCATACCACTAAATTTGAGGGAATGGTAATTGAATCAAGGTCCTTCGCTGCCGACAGGCGTTGATATACATCAACAGGGACAGTTGAAAAATGTGTGCCCCGATCTGGACTCGAACCTGGGATCTCCTGCTTACATGACAGACGCTCTATCCACCTGAGGCACCGAGGGCACAGAGGATAGTGCGACTGCAGGGACTTATCCCTTGCACGCTCCCCGTGAGACCCACATTAACAACTTAATGTCCACACACTACATTTGTAGTGCCCCTGCCCATTAAATTCATTACTCGCGGCAGACATGTAGTCTGCGGCCGCGGGCCTGAGCTGGCGAGGCGAGCGCATCGCTGCCGTTGCGCGCTTCGCTTACTCGGCCGTTGAGAGCTCGTGAAGAGGTTTTCTGTGCTGTGGGCGCCGCGGAGAGCAAGTTGTGCGTTGTTGTCACAACGCGTGCAAATTGTCGTGTTCCGCGCCTCGCAGCATGGGAAAGAAGGGTGCGCAGAGGAAACCTGCCGCTACGAAGGGTCCTTCGGTTGTGCAACTCACTGAGTCTGCCGACCGTGCAAGGAACTCCAGAGAAGACGAGTCGCGGCCTGTTCCCCCTTTGTACGTCAAGTGCAAAGGCGGGTGGACAGCGCTGTTCGACACCATGACGAATTGCGCTCGGAACGAGGTGGTCTACGAGTCTGTCGATACAGACTCGCTGATCTGCGTTCGAGCTGCAAACGTGGCCGACCACAGGGCGATCAAGGTCGCAGTGGCCGACCACATCGTCGACGCGCCGCCGGCGCGTGAGAAGGCACCTTCCGTAGGAAGGATGAAGACGAGTAAGGCACTCCTCAGGGGGTTACCTTGGTGCTGTGATGAGGCAGCGGTCCGGGAAGGGCTGCTGCGAGCCGGGTTTGGTAATGCAGCCGCAAGGTTGCACAACCGAACCAACAGGAAGAGGGCGCCGCTCTATGCCGTGACCGTGCAAACGGTCGACGGCGGGAGCGACATCTTCGACTTGCGGAAGTTGCTGGGCTTCCCGGTTACGACGGAGGCTCTCCCGACCGCCATGGATCCTCAGCCCCAGTGCTTCAGGTGCCAGGGCGAGGGCCATGTTGCGAAGTATTGCCGCAACGCGGCGCGGTGCGTCAAGTGCTCAGGTGAGCACGACAGCCGCGCCTGCGACCGCGGCAGCAACGCTCTGCCGACTTGTGTCCGGTGTGGCGGCCCGCACGTCGCCAGTTGGCGCGGTTGTGCAGCTTTCTCAAGCCGCAACCGTGCCGTGGGCGGCGAAGCGGCCGCGGCCGCACCGACGCAGCAGCAGAAGAGAAGACGACGTCGGAAACGGCGTAGGGCGCAGAACAGCCCGGCGCAGCTGAGGGACGGCGCAGCAGCAGATCCACCTGCCAGGGGCGGGGACGGCCGCTCGGAAACGGGCAGCCAGGACGCAGCTCGCCCTCCCGTGAAGAGATGTGACCTCGAACTCGGCACCGCCGTGAAGGAGGCCACAGCAACCCTCAAAGCCGTCATGGCGGCGGAGAGGGCTGCCTTCGCAGCCGCCGTGGCTGCAGAGAAGGAAGAGGCGTCAAGGCAACTGCGTGCAGTCTTCGCCCGAGGCCTCAGCGCAGTCGTACCTGCGAACACTCCTGCGACCTCGCAGAGGGACGTTCGCGCGCCTATCCCAGCGGTTGTCCCAGCAGCACCGCAGGTGAGAGGCGCAAAGAAGACAACCGCCGCCCCAGCGGAACCGATGGCGACGCCGACCGCTGCGGGAGCGACCATCATCGCGACAGCGAGAGCAAACGGCATACATTTCTCCGACGCTGAAGCGGCGCAGCTCACTGAACAAGCGGAGCTGCTCGAAGCTGCAGTGCAGAAGTCCTGCGCCGTGCAGTAGAGGAGGACGCTGAACGGTAGCCGATCGCCGCCGTTCTGCACCAGCCTGATGAAGCTGCACCAAGTCACTGACGACAAGGCGCAGCAGAGGGCCTAACAGCAACGCATGCGTTGCCGCGCCGGACTCTTATGTTACAGGGAAGAAGCCACTGCGGCCGACCCAGGAGACTACAAGCGAGCCCAGCCGCAGCACCCGGACTGACGACCACGCAGCACTTAGGTAACGATGCACGATACCTCACGCTAACCTTCCCTCACCTTGCATGCTCTGTCGCAGCTAGCAAGCCGCTACTGCCCTTACTACCCGTCCTACTGTCGCAGAGGTTTTTTTCCCTTGGCGCTGGCCTTGGCACTTTTTTTCCTCTGCCCTTACAACCGCTACCCTTCAATCGTTTTCGACCACTCCTATCTCCTGATGGAACATGTTACTGAGTAATCTTACCCAGACGCATGGATAACATCACAGCCTGCATCCTGTGACGCCTGATTCAAAAACTAACATGTTTACGGAGGTGACAGTAGAACTTTTGGTTTGGTCACCACGTTGGTGCCGGCGTGGAGGGGCCCCATCCTATGTGGCAGACAATCTTACCGAGTCCCGTCAGAGTTCGGGCAATACGTGTGTATCCGCACAGAAGAAGAAGGTTAATGGCCGGTTAGCCTTAACTATATGAAGATGGTATCTGTTCTGTAGGACATGTCCGAAAGAACAGACACCATCTTCATATAAATCTGAGGGAGTTTCTCTTCTAAGTACAGAGCTTAGCGTCGAAGGCGAAGCCAAGAGACACCAATTTGTTTCTCTGATGAGGCAACGTTTCATATGTCCGGCGAAACTGAATCGTCATAACGTTTATATATGGGATTCACTGCATCCTCATGTTACTCGTGTAACGGAAAGAGACAGTCAAAGTTTGGTGTGCACTGATGCACTATTGCATCCGTAGTGCATTCTTTTTCATCGAGTCGGTCGTCAGTGATGGTGGTTACCCAGACATGTTACTAGAGTCTGCTGTGCCACAATTGGAACACTTGCAGCCTGATGTCATATTCCAGCTGAATGGGGCGCCACTCCATTGGTTCCTAAATGTCCGTCAATTTCTAGATGAAACGTTTCCGGGTAGGTGGGCTGGACGACATGGTCCAATTCGATGGCCGCAACGATCCCCTGATCTCACATCGCTAGACTTCTTCCTGAGGGGTTTTGTAAGAGATGTGGTATACCGAACTAAGGGTAGCGATCTATAGGATTTGAACGCACGCGTTCGCAATGCGTTTGAACATGTCAGCATGGAGATCCCGAAAAGTACGTCGAGAGAAATGTAAAACCGACTAGATATTATCCGTGTCACTAAAGATGCACACGTTGATGTGTACTAGTGGAAGTCAAATGAAAATCTTAAATATGTAATCTTCCCCCATGAACCATGGACCTTGCCGTTGGTGGGGAGGCTTGCGTGCCTCAGCGATACAGGTGGCCGTACCGTAGGTGCAACCACAACGGAGGGGTATCTGTTGAGAGGCCAGACAAACATGTGGTTCCTGAAGAGGGGCAGCAGCCTTTTCAGTAGTTGCAGGGGCAACAGTCTGGATGATTGACTGATCTGGCCTTGTAACATTAACCAAAACGGCCTTGCTGTGCTGGTACTGCGAACGGCTGAAAGCAAGGGGAAACTACAGCCGTAATTTTTCCCGAGGACATGCAGCTTTACTGTATGATTAAATGATGATGGTGTCTTCTTGGGTAAAATATTCCGGAGGTAAAATAGTCCCCCATTCGGATCTCCGGGCGGGGACTACTCAAGAGGACGTCGTTGTCAGGAGAAAGAAAACTGGCATTCTACGGATCGGAGCGTGGAATGTCAGATCCCTTAATCGGGCAGGTAGGTTAGAAAATTTAAAAAGGGAAATGGATAGGTTAAAGTTAGATATAGTGGGAAGTAGTGAAGTTCGGTGGCAGGAGGAACAAGACTTTTGGTCAGGTGATTACAGGGTTATAAATACAAAATCAAATAGGGGTAATGCAGGAGTAGGTTTAATAATGAATAAAAAAATAGGAGTGCGGGTTAGCTACTACAAACAACATAGTGAACGCATTATTGTGGCCAAGATAGACACAAAGCCCATGCCTACCACAGTAGTACAAGTTTATATGCCAACTAGCTCTGCAGATGATGAAGAAATTGATGAAATGTATGAAGAGATAAAAGAAATTATTCAGGTAGTGAAGGGAGACGAAAATTTAATAGTCATGGGTGACTGGAATTCGTCAGTAGGAAAAGGGAGAGAAGGAAACATAGTAGGTGAATATGGGTTGGGGGGAAGAAATGAAAGAGGAAGCCGCCTTGTAGAATTTTGCACAGAGCATAACTTAATCATAGCTAACACTTGGTTCAAGAATCATAAAAGAAGGTTGTATACCTGGAAGAATCCTGGAGATACTAAAAGGTATCAGATAGATTATATAATGGTAAGACAGAGATTTAGGAACCAGGTTTTAAATTGTAAGACATTTCCAGGGGCAGATGTGGATTCTGACCACAGTCTATTGGTTATGAACTGCAGATTGAAACTGAAGAAACTGCAAAAAGGTGGGAATTTAAGGAGATGGGACCTGGATAAACTGAAAGAACCAGAGGTTTTAGAGAGTTTCAGGGAGAGCATAAGGGAACAATTTACAGGAATGGGGGAAAGAAATACAGTAGAAGAAGAATGGGTAGCTCTGAGGGATGAAGTAGTGAAGGCAGCAGAGTATCAAGTAGGTAAAAAGACGAGGGCTAATAGAAATCCTTGGGTAACAGAAGAAATATTGAATTTAATTGATGAAAGGAGAAAATATAAGAATGCAGTAAATGAAGCAGGCAAAAAGGAATACAAACGTCTCAAAAATGAGATCGACAGGAAGTGCAAAATGGCTAAGCAAGGATGACTACAGGACAAATGTAAGGATGTAGAGGCTTGTCTCACTAGGGGTAAGATAGATACTGCCTATAGGAAAATTAAAGAGACCTTTGGAGAGAAGAGAACCACTTGTATGAATATCAAGAGCTCAGATGGCAACCCAGTTCTAAGCAAAGAAGGGAAGGCAGAAAGGTGGAAGGAGTATATAGAGGGTTTATACAAGGGCGATGTACTTGAGGACAATATTATGGAAATTGAAGAGGATGTAGATGAAGATGAAGTGGGAGATAAGATACTGCGTGAAGAGTTTGACAGAGCACTGAAAGACCTGAGTCGAAACAAGGCCCCGGGAGTAAACATTCCATTAGAACTACTGATGGCCTTGGGAGAGCCAGTCATGACAAAACTCTACCATCTGGTGAGCAAGATGTATGAGACAGGCGAAATACCCACAGACTTCAAGAAGAATATAATAATTCCAATCCCAAAGAAAGCAGGTGTTGACAGATGTGAAAATTACCGAACTATCAGTTTAATAAGTCACAGCTGCAAAATACTAACGCGAATTCTTTACAGACGAATGGAAAAACTGGTAGAAGCTGACCTCGGTGAAGATCAGTTTGGATTCCGTAGAAATGTTGGAACACGTGAGGCAATACTAACCTTACGACTTATCTTAGAAGAAAGATTAAGAAAAGGCAAATCTACGTTTCTAGCATCTGTAGACTTAGACAAAGCTTTTGACAACGTTAACTGGAATACTCTCTTTCAAATTCTGAAGGTGGCAGGGGTAAAATACAAGGAGCGAAAGGCTATTTACAATTTGTACAGAAACCAGATGGCAGTTATAAGAGTCGAGAGGCATGAAAGGGAAGCAGTGGTTCGGTAAGGAGTGAGACAGGGTTGTAGCCTCTCCCCGATGTTATTCAATCTGTATATTGAGCAAGCAGTAAAGGAAACAAAAGAAAAATTCGGAGTAGGTATTAAAATTCATGGAGAAGAAGTAAAAACTTTGAGGTTCGCCGATGACATTGTAATTCTGTCAGAGACAGCAAAGGACTTGGAAGAGCAGTTGAATGGAATGGACAGCGTCTTGAAAGGAGGATATAAGATGAACATCAACAAAAGCAAAACGAGGATAATGGAATGTAGTCGAATTAAATCGGGTGATGCTGAGGGGATTAGTTTAGGAAATGAGACACTTAAAGTAGTAAAGGAGTTTTGCTATTTAGGGAGTAAAATAACTGATGATGGTCGAAGTAGAGAGGATATAAAATGTAGACTGGCAATGGCAAGGAAATCGTTTCTGAAGAAGAGAAATTTGTTAACATCGAGTACAGATTTAAGTGTCAGGAAGTCATTTCTGAAAGTATTTGTATGGAGTGTAGCCATGTATGAAAGTGAAACATGGACGATAACTAGTTTGGACAAGAAGAGAATAGAAGCTTTCGAATTGTGGTGCTACAGAAGAATGCTGAAGATAGGGTGGGTAGATCACGTAACTAATGAGGAGGTATTGAATAGGATTGGGGAGAAGAGAAGTTTGTGGCACAACTTGACTAGAAGAAGGGATCGGTTGGTAGGACATGTTTTGAGGCATCAAGGGATCACAAATTTAGCATTGGAGGGCAGCGTGGAGGGTAAAAATCGTAGAGGGAGACCAAGAGATGAATACACTAAACAGATTCAGAAGGATGTAGGTTGCAGTAGGTACTGGGAGATGAAGAAGCTTGCACAGGATAGAGTAGCATGGAGAGCTGCATCAAACCAGTCTCAGGACTGAAGACCACAACAACAACAACAAATATGTAATAACAAATCCAAATTTCACGCCGTTATCCTGTAAGTTGGTAAGCGTGCTACAAACAGCGTGCAGAATGGCCTATAGGTGGCAGCATAGTGCAAATGCACACATAACGTCGGAGTATCAGTATAAGGATGGAACCAGGGAAGAACATCTTTCTGTTATTCGGTTTTTGCGTAGTGAAGGTGTGAAACCTATTGAAATTCAACGGCGAATGAAGGTTCAGTACGGTGATGCATGTTTGTTACAGCAGCAAGTCTACGAATGGAGTAGGAAGTTCGCAAATGGTGTGACTTCAGAGGAAGATGCTCCTCGTCCAGGTCAGGCACAACGAGTTGTGAGTCAACAGAACATTGCAGCAGTTGGAGCCATAGTGAAGGAAAACCTCCGAGTGACGCTGAATGACATTGAAGCATGTTTACAGATTAGTCATGGATCAGCACTCCACATTGTGCATGATGTGCTCCAGTTTCGCAAAGTGTCTGCAAGATAGGTGCCACGGCAGCTGACTCCTGAAATGAGAGGCGTTGATGCTTGTGAAGAGCTTCTTCGGCGCTTTGAACGAGAAGGTGATGGCCTCCTTGCAAGAATCGTTACTGGGGACTAAACCTGGTTTCACTTCCACAAACCGGAAACGAAGAGAGCGAGCAAGGAATGGCGCCATTCATCACCAAAACCAAATAAGTTGAGAACAGAACCATCAGCTGGGAAGGTTATGCTGGTTCTCCTTTGGGACGAAAAAGGCGTAATTTTGGAGCATTACATGCCTAGAGGGACCACTGTCACCACTGCATCATACACAGATCTCCTAAAAAATCGTCTGCGCTCTGCAATCAAATCAAAGAGACGTGGATTGCTGTCAGCAGGTGTCCTTTTGCAACATGACAATGCAAGGCCCCACATTGCCCGTACAACAGTTGCAACAATCACAGGCATGCATTTTGAGTGTCTTCCTCATCCACCATACTCACCAGACCTTGCCCCAAGTGATTTCCATATGTCTGGACCACTCAAAGACGCAGTGGGAGGAAATAAGTTCCGTTCTGATGAAGGGGTACGCCACGCGGTGCATGAGTGGTTGCGCGGACTAACAAAATGATTTTTTTCTGAAGGAATTATGCACTTTGTAAGCGCTGGAGGACTTGCATTGAGCGTGGGGGAGATTATGTCGAAAAGTGATACATCGTTGTACCACTTCTGCGTAATAAATAATATTTAAAAATATTTAAGGTTTTCATTTGATTCACCCTCGTATGAATGAGTACACAAAACTTTGAGTAATTTTGTCACAAGTTGAAAACCATTCGTTAATATCTAGTATAGTTTTAAGGGTATTTAAGTCTTAAGTTGTAAAGATAATTTATGGATACCCTGTACATCTACAACTATTTGTGTACTATTTTTAGGTAACTGCTCTGACGTTGTTCCATGTGAGGCAATTGTTAATCATGCAGTGGTAGTCATTTTCCCAGTGAAATACGCACGCAGCCGTCGAACTTTGCGTTTAATACGTCGACGCTTTAATGTTGCTTTCTACAAGAGAACAACTGAGCATCCTTAGCGAGAAATTATTTTTGAAGAGTGGGTTGATTTTTGTATTTCACGAATCTACACAGTGAATACGACGTGGACAGCTTACCAAAAAAAATTAGGAAAACCTGGAAAGGCAGACTGAACTCGAACGGGAATGTTCCAGTGGGGAAGGCCTTGGTAGCGGGAACTGTTTCTCGAAGCGGTAACCTTCAACTAAGAATGAATTCAGCCTGCTCTGTTCATCTATCTACGACTCTACGAGTCCTGTCTTCAGCGAGTATTTCCTTTAGAGAGCGCCGTCACGCATAAATCAAGTTTTTCACGTTTTTCTCCCATTTCCGTTCCGTGCTCGATATTACCAGGCAGAGGTTCCTGTTTCCGCGAACATAAGAAAAAGGCAAGACAGATGATACTTCTGAGTTCGCAAATGGAGACGGCCTTTGCGATAAAATCTTGCCGGAGACTATGCTTCCACTCGCAGGCAATCTGCCAACGTGCTCGTTTCTTACACTGCTTCACCGGCGAAAGTGAGAAATATTGGCTAGTCTGCTTGCTGCAGGGCGAGCACTGCAGAACAGAAAGAACTGGAGGGAATTCGCTCACCGTAATGTCTCCCAAAGAACTGGAGCGTAGTTTCGAGGCACGTGTGCGCTCCATGTCAATAGCTATACAGCCTCTATATGAAATTGCAGTAGAAAATAGTGAGCCCATGACGCGGCTGATCATTAGTTCAGATCAGAAATTTGTGAGATATTTTCACTGACACACAGTACACAACCTACATAAGCACACCACTACATCTCCTGATCGCAACAAAGAAAGAACTTATGATGATAACTGCACCTACAGACTGGATCGATCACCAGTTGTGGATAAGTTTGTGCTTGCATCCAAAGATGCTCCCTCTACTTCACCTAATTGCACTGGTCAACCCTCTACTAGGGTTCATACAACACCACGAGAATGCGACCGATGAAAATTATACTTTTGTAAAGGGTTAGATCTTTTGAGGGGCAAAATCTTTAGCCAGCAACCATCGCGAACGACGCGGTCGTGGAGCCGCAGCATGTGCCTTACTTTAAATGAGTGAATCGATGCGTCAGTACAGTGACTTCGATTTGCTGCGGATAACGATGCCTGTGTTAGGCAGACCTTGAAAATAAATATCTTCAACATTTGGCGGCCCTGTCAGCAACTGTGTAAATGTTAATTTTAGTAATTAATAGCCTCACTTGCACTGTTTGCCTAGAATTTACCTGGGTTTCAGTCGGGATAACCCAACCTTCTTCAGTTAACAGTAACAAACGTCTTTTCATACTGGACATCGTCAAGCTAAAACTACAAATCCATAAATTATCGTCAGACTGTAAAAACTTATCTGGAACTGCCTCGGCCCCACTTCGCGACCGCGATGCGGGAGCCACGAGTGCTGTACTGGAACTGACCGTAGCGTCATGAGGCCCGCCAAGGCGGACACAACAACTTGCGCCTGCGCATAAACTGTATGATAGTTATTTGTTGGGACAAAACGTGAACGTAACTCCCGACCTTGAATTTACTAGTAAAGTGTGAAAGGTGGCTACACTGAGCCACAGCGCCAGAGATCGCGCTAGAGAGTATTGTTCCGCCGCCTCCACTGGCAGTGATTATTGAGATGTCGTAGTGGGCAGTGCTTGGGGAGAGCTCGTGGTAGTCAGTGCTTGTTAAGAACTCGTAGCAGAGAGTGTTTGTTGAGATGTGCTAGTAGGGAGTGCTTGCTGAGATGTGATACTGAAAAGTTCTTGTTGAGATGTGGTAATAGCGAGTCGGTGTGGAGATATATTGTAATGATTAGAGTGATTTTGGTCAATATATGAAGGTAACGAAACTTGATTTATTTTTCATTATTTAATGTCGTAAATAACGCTTCATTACAGGTTCAGTCAACAAAGCATCTGGCTTGTGTTCTGGGATTAGAGTGTAATTCTGGTTTTCTTGAGTAATTATGGTATTTCTATTTCCTTTAATTAATTCAGTATAAATGATATTTAAAATTTCTTGTGTTGTTGAAGAAGAACCGTGCCAGATGCGTACGTTGAGTCATACTTCCACACACAGAACAGTTATACTTGTGCTTTGGTTTCGTAGGTTTTATAGTTGCTGGGGACTTAATTAATTAATTGTGTTAATGAAAATTTCCATTTCATTCTTTGTTATTGTTCTATGCAGTCAGATAGCGTAATAATACTAGTCAGGGCCAACCGTTTACGAGACTTCGTAATCGGACAGACAGCTACTAGAACAAAAAATTAAAATTATTTGCATTTTATTATAATTAAGCCCCCATGCAAGTGAAATAAAAGGTATAGCTGGGGAAAAGGGCGTATATATTAACCTGCGCAGAACGTAATTAGATCGACTGTGTTAACATTTATGAAGTATTCATTGATCATGATATGAGGAAGACATATGCTTAAAACGTATGGCCTATCTAGGAAAATTTTTGTGCTTAAGCACGAAGTTTAATCACCTAAGAAGAACTTAGGAGTCGGAATAATAATATAAGGCCAACATCATCATTATTACGACTAGGTCTAGAAGTTTTTAAGACGTAATTGTTAAGCACTTGCTTAGTTATGGTTACAACGGATGAACATATTATTCACTTAGCACACAAATGGTCATGATTGAACTTAGGAACAAGTCTACATCTAATCTGTAACATCCGGCAATACGAGCCATATAAAATAGATTATTCAAGATTAGTATATTTGACCTGAAATGGTCTAGAATCAAGTCAAAAACTAATACACGTGCCTGATTGAGCTTCTTGGCGAATTTATGGTTATGAGTTGCTAAAGTTGGGGAAATGTGGCGGCAATGGGGTACTCAGTTTGCCTCCATGGAGGTGATCCACACACATACTGTAAGAACTGTGTGTGGACCACTGCCACCATAATTCGGGCCTGGTGACTACTGTCATTGAACTTAGGGAATGACAGCGGAAATATGCTTAAAGCTAAAGTGTGACTTGGTGAACATCGCTCCGGTCAACACACCTAAAATAATTGACCGACATAGGTCAATATGCACTTAAAGAACTAGTCTAATCACATAATTTAACCATTTCCCCTCATCCTCCCATAATTCTAGGTAAACAGTGCAAGTGAGGCTGTTAATTATTAAAATTAAAATTAAGACCTCGAAAATGTTTCGGCGTAAAATCAAGCGCCGGCACGTCGGCCTGAACGAAACACCAGAGAAGGCTGTGAGACGACGTCAGCCAATAGTAATGCTGACTAGGACCGCACCACCACAGGAGGAGCACCTAAACGAAGAAAATATAAGCGCCGCTCGTGCTAGCTTCGGCCGCACTAGAAGAGCCGCCCTAGAAGACGAGCCGTCATCCTAACTCTTTAGTCATTACTTGTGATCTATACTAATTGCTTGCATGCAAATTGTATGTACCGAAGGACATTGGTTATTTGCGTGTCGCCAATTGCTTGCGACACCTGTTTATGAAAAGGCAAAATTAAGGATTGTCAATTCAGTTGACTGTAATAAACTTCATTAGTAAGATTTACTTTAATGTTGTCTAGCTATCCGAGGGAACAGCTTCCTAGGCACACTATACTAAACGAATGGGCAGGATCCCACAAAAAGTCAGCAGTTGCCCATACTCGCTATCGAACCCAGTTTCGCCCTCGCCAGAATTGTGTCCAGAGGTTTCACTTCCTATACCCAAAATGACATACGAGTGGCCGAGGACGAATAGCCAGCCACTGAAATACTGCGGAATTCAGAAAAGGAAGCCATTCACCCTAATGGCGACGAAACCGTGGGGTTGGCGGAGCAGAACTCTCTGACACTGAAGGGTACAATCCACTCGGATCAGAGACGTTTGAGGTACGTGGTGGATTGGTGGGTGGAAAGAAATTAAACAAAAGCACCCTTCAGGTTACTGGGGCATTCATGATCCAGGGCCGTTCTTTCGAGAATCAAATGACACTCTTATTCGAGGCCACCCTTCAAGATGCAAGCACTGTAAGCAGCGTCCACAATGTGGCACCTGTGACCAATCTGGCCAGAACAGCAGGCCTCCTCCAGGCCACTCTGTTGCAGGTGAAGCCGATGGCTTCCACAGATCCAACAAGAATCCACAACAGAGCCAGAGGTCCAGGGATTGTTGATAAGCACCAGATAGAGAGCACGAGCCATACAGCAATTATTGACATCAGAACAGTCCTCAGGCTTCACATTGGCTGCTTTCCTAAAAACAGAACTATGTAAGAAACTTTTCCACTCCGTCCAGACAGATTGCCTGTGCGCTCCCAAGCAAGAGCAGCAGATAGCTGTAGACTGTGAGGAGTATGACAATTTAAGAACAGCGTGCACCACAAGACTTCTGTTGGGAATCACAAACAAGATCCGCAGCAGTGAGCAAAAGCGCTACACCTATAAAAATAATATTAGTGTTGCTGAAAGAGTAAAATGTAGTTTCAGGCGTTGTACCGAGTTAGTAAACATTATTAGCTTGCCAAAACGGCGCCATCGTTTCCAAACTGTGCACCTATTGCTTTCAGGCCTCTAGGAGGATGGGCTCTCCTTCCAGAGTACTGCATGTGAGATGTGAGCTGTATAATAATGCTAGTGTTCAGAATGAGATTTTCACTCTGCAGCGGAGTGTGCGCTGATATGAAACTTCCTGGCAGATTAAAACTGTGTGCCCGACCGAGACTCGAACTCGGGACCTTTGCCTTTCGCGGGCAAGTGCTCTACCATCTGAGCTACCGAAGCACGACTCACGCCCGGCCCTCACAGCTTTACTTCTGCCAGTATCTCGTCTCCTACCTTCCAAACTTTCGCAGGAGAGCTTCTGTAAAGTTTGGAGGGTAGGAGACGAGATACTGGCAGAAGTAAAGCTGTGAGGGCCGGGCGTGAGTCGTGCTTCGGTGGCTCAGATGGTAGAGCACTTGTCCGCGAAAGGCAAAGGTCCCGAGTTCGAGTCTCTGTCGGGCACACAGTTTTAATCTGCCATGAAGTTTCAGTGCTAGTGTTGATGGTCCGAAGAAACGTTGTCCTGCTTCAGTTCGGTAGCTGTATACAACTCACATTTGGATAGCCACAACGTACGAACAGAAAACCCATGGCGACTCCACCACAAATTAATACCAATGTTGCACGCATAGTATGAGCTACGGACTGTTTTCTGGAGACGGATGGATTAGCAGCGGTGCTGCTTTGCCATTATTTATTACTACGTGCCTCTACTCTAGCAGTGTGCCGAAAAAAGTAACTGGAGAGATGAATGGCCGGAAGCTGAGTCAAGTGAAGAGAGCAAATGGTTCAGGTGTCAGTGCAGGCCGTCATCGAAGGCAACATCAACTGGAAGCGTGGAAGATTGTAATGGTTAGTGATTTACAAGATCGCTTCTGAGAATCGTAGTGTGGGGACACGTAGCCTACAATGATGGCTCACGTGTGGTTTATTTTGTGGTAATTAAGAGTCTATTCTGAATGAGTCTAACATGATTAAACTTATGGCAGTAATTCGTCAGTTGAGGAAGTAAAAATTATTCTACAGCAGATCACTTAACAAGATAGCACCAATGATGGCTCTGCGCTATCTTTGGAGGACCTCAACTGCCGAGCAAACAGGCTGGGAAATCCCTGCCGCGGTTCGATAGCCGCATTATAAAGCTTCTCCAAAAACAAAGACAGCTGCACCGCAGATTTAATAGTAGCCAGTATCTCGTAGACAGTATTAGCCAAAATTAGACTAAAGACAGCCACAAGCGGCGCATCGAACGACTTGTTCTTCTTTCTTCTTTTCTTTCTGCTAGTTTTCTACGCCCTGCGGCGTCTCTTGCATCTACGTTTCCGTCTTCTTCTCGCATCGGCCTGTCCTGCATCGCGCGCCTCACTCCACCGTTCCAACGCAGCTGGGCTCTTTTTCTGTATCGCGGAGGTCTCAAGTGTCATATTTTAGAGGGCCATCATTCCTCTGGCATTCTTCTATGATATCCGTACCATGTTGGCCGCTTATTTTCAGCTGTGTCTACAATATCTTTTCTGACTCCCATCTATTCTCGTAGCATGTCATTTCTTATTTTGTCTCTTCTTCTTACTTCACATCCTCGTCTCCAAAACTCCATTTCCATTACCTTTAATTTCTGTTCACGAATCTTGAAGACTTTCAGCACCACACAGAGCATTGCTCTCAACTATATTTTCGTATATCCTACCGAATACAAAACAAAAACAAAAGAAAAATTCGGAGTAGGTATTAAAATTCATGGAGAAGAAGTAAAAACTTTGAGGTTCGCCGATGACATTGTAATTCTGTCAGAGACAGCAAAGGACTTGGAAGAGCAGTTGAACGGAATGGACAGTGTCTTGAAAGGAGGATATAAGATGAACATCAACAAAAGCAAAACGAGGATAATGGAATGTAGTCAAATTAAATCGGGTGATGCTGAGGGGATTAGATTAGGTAATGAGACACTTAAAGTAGTAAAGGAGTTTTGCTATTTGGGGAGCAAAATAACTGATGATGGTCGAAGTAGAGAGGATATAAAATGTAGACTGGCAATGGCAAGGAAATCGTTTCTGAAGAAGAGAAATTTGTTAACATCGAGTATAGATTTAAGTGTCAGGAAGTCGTTTCTGAAAGTATTTGTATGGAGTGTAGCCATGTATGGAAGTGAAACATGGACGATAAATAGTTTGGACAAGAAGAGAATAGAAGCTTTTGAAATGTGGTGCTACAGAAGAATGCTGAAGATAAGGTGGGTAGATCACGTAACTAATGAGGAGGTATTGAGTAGGATTGGGGAGAAGAGAAGTTTGTGGCACAACTTGACTAGAAGAAGGGATCGGTTGGTAGGACATGTTTTGAGGCATCAAGGGATCACAAATTTAGCATTGGAGGGCAGCGTGGAGGGTAAAAATCGTAGAGGGAGACCAAGAGATGAATACACTAAGCAGATTCAGAAGGATGTAGGTTGCAGTAGGTACTGGGAGATGAAGAAGCTTGCACAGGATAGAGTAGCATGGAGAGCTGCATCAAACCAGTCTCAGGACTGAAGACCACAACAACAACAAACTGAGTACAAATGACGGCTCCGTCAACATACTCCATTTTTATATCTTGTGTACGCGATACTGCCGTCATCGGAGTATGTGCATATCGCTATCCCATGACTTCTGGCATCTCAGTGAAAAACAGTTATGTACAATTGCTGGAATTTGCACATTTTCAAAAATGAGTGTGCAACACTCGTATTTTACGAAATATTTATAAGAATGTTGAAAAACAAGTAAATCAACTGTTTTGAATATTTTCTTCATTAATTTTAAACTTACTGAATGTAATACGAGGGCCGTTCAGAAAGTAACCTCCGGTTGATTTAAAAAAAATACACCAAGTTAAATAAAAATATTTTAATATATACATCTTACAACTACATCTTTGCACTATTTTTCTACATAGTCTCCATAGCGATTGAGGCACTTATCGTATCTCTTCACAAGCTTTGAAATTCCTTCTGCATAAAAATCACCCGCTTGTGCCTGGAGCCAGCCTGTGACCGCATCTTTGAGCTCTTCGTCGTCATCAAACCGCTGTGACCCGAGCCATTTCTTCAAATGCATGAAGAGGTGATAATCACTTGGCGCCAGGTCTGGGCTGTAAGGTGGATGGTTGATAACGTCCCACTTGAAGGACTCAAGAAGGGCCGTTGTACTGCGAGCAGAGTGAGGACGGGCGTTATCGTGCAAAAAAACGATACCGGAAGTCAGCATACCACGGCGTTTGTTCTGTATAGCCCGTTGTAACTTTTTTATTGTTTCACAGTACACATCTTGATTAATGGTCGTACCACGTTCCATGAATTCAACCAACAACACCCCTTTGGCATCCCAAAACACCGTTGCCATCAGTTTTCTGGCAGAAAAATCTTGCGAGGCTTTTCTTGGTTTGGTAGGCGAATTTGAATGTGCCCACATCTTTGATTGTTCTTTTGTCTCAGGGTTCACGTACTTAATCCAGGTTTCGTCACCGGTCACGATTCTGTTTAACAATGGTTCTCCTTCGTCCTCATAACGTGACAGAAAGTCTAATGCAGAGGCCATTCTTTGAGTTTTGTGGTGGTCGGTAAGAATTTTGGGCACCCATCGTGCACAGAACTTACGGTAACCCAATCTTGCTGTCACTATCTCGTACAAGAGAGTCTTAGAAATCTGTGGAAAACCAGTAGACAACTCCGACATTGAGAAACGTCGATTTTCACGAACTTTTGCATCAACTGTCTGAACGAGTTCGTCAGTCACCAATGATGGTCTACCACTCCTCTCTTCATCATGAACGTTTTCTTGTCCACTTTTAAATAAACGTACCCATTCACGGACAACTCCTTCACTCATAACTCTTGGTCCGTACACGGCACAGAGCTCACGATGAATAGCTGCTGCAGAATATCCTTTGGCTGTAAAAAACTTTATGACAGCACGCACTTCACATTTGGCGGTGTTTTCTATTGCAGCACACATTTCAAACTGCCACAAAAACTAAACTAGCGCAGGTACGACGTTCACTCGACCACGGCTTGATGCCGACTGACCTGTTGAGTGCGTGAACGCACAGATGGCGTCGCTACTCCCCCCACAACCCGCACTGTGACCAATCGGAGGTTACTTTCTGAACCGCCCTCGTATTTCATTATAAGTATTAATAGTGTACCACATTTCGCTCATGTTTAGTTCTTTTGGTATCAGTGTCGGTGCCAGAGCAATTAGTAGTAGTAACGTGAAAGTTATAAACTGATTTGTCAGACTCTGAAACAAAAATCTATTTTTCAACCAGTTGATGCCAAATTTTAACGCTGCATTGGAAGTTGAGACAGTACAAGATTACGTGAGCTAAAATTCATTGTTTCATTCTATAGGTTGGAATATGATCTGGACTTCTCGCCAACTGTGAACATCGACCCAGCCGCGAAGAGTAGCCGCGTGGTTTGAGGCGGCGTGTCACGGACTGCGTGGCCTCTCCCGCTGGAGATTCGAGTCCTCCCTCGAGCATGGGTGTGTGTGTTGTTCTTAGCATAAGTTAGTTTAGGTAGTGTGTAAGGCATCGATGATCTCAGCAGTTCGGTCCCTTAGAAATTCACACACATTTGAACATTTGAACATCGATCCAATTTTATCAGTTAAGTATTTTTCAATTTCTGTATGTTCTTCTTGTCCTAACATGAAGTGCAAAATGTGATTATTTTCTTTATTCAGCTGCGCCGTTGCGCTTAATGCAATTGACCGTAGATAAAATAAGGTAAGATAAAGTACGGCATTCCGCCCTAGATGAGCCAGTCACGTCCGACAGACCGCCATGTCATCCTCTGGCAATGGTGTCATCGATTGTGGCATGGAGGGCCATGTGATCAGCACACCACTCCCCCGGTCGTAGTCGGGATTCTTGACCTCAGAACCGTTTCTAATCGGTCGAGCAACTCCTCAGTTGGCCTCATGAAGCTGAGTGCAACCCATACCATTCCTCTCACCAAACAAAAGGCGTCGCAGTACTAGGAATCGAACGCGGGTCCCAAGCATGGCAGTCAGCAGCGCCGACCACTCACGAGGGAAACTCTCCATGGCATAGCCCTCACATTTAATGGTAAGATGGCCCAATGGATAGCCCATCAAAAAATTAACACAGATCAGGGGTGAAAACAGGAAGAAGGTGTACTGAACTGTGGAAAAAGAAGCAAAGTAGAAACAGTGAAGTCTCCCAGTTCAAGATGCCCAACACTGGGCGCAGTAGCACATCTACGACGTCCTGGTGGGTGCGCTGTGGAAACATGCCGCCTCAGGCTCCTCCGATAATTGTATTCATTTCCAAAAATTTCACACTTAAAACTACTCATTTTAAATACTTTTAATTACACAAACTGCTAAGAAGTACTAACAGCACAACACAGCTAGTATGAACAACCACGGTAAAACAAAAAACCACGAACAAAAACAAGCGGACTGCAAAAAGCGGGGAACAAGCAAATTCCCGCACTCTTGGTTGGTGTGGCGGGGGGGTAAGTATGGAGGGGGGTAAATGGGCGGGGCTTGTGCAAATGTCCGGGGCTGTCGCTAACGTTTCCTCAGTTAGGCGGTATTACACTATAATATTTCTTTGAAAAAGAGATATGATCAAATATTCGTCAAATTTCTTTGACAAAGGTCTTTGATGTGGCGCCTAGAAGGGATATTACACTGTCGTCATATTTTTCTTCAAATTTCAAGATGGCGGACAACTTATTATGCACTGAAGTTGCTAGTAGCGCAATTGCATTGTGTGTGTCTTTGGAAGAAAAGCGGCGGAAAAAAGGAAACATACTTGGATGAAGCCATGCCTATTACGTCGAGATAGTAAAAGTATCAGCAAAATTTTTTAAGAAAATTGCAAGTGGAGGACGTCAAGTCTTATATATAAATTACTTACGTATGTATGAGAGTGTATTTCAGTATTTGTTCAGTAAAGCCTTCTCATATTACAAAACAGAATACTCTCTTGAGAAATGATATATGTGCAAAAGACAAAAAATGGTTCAAATGGCTCTGAGCACTATGGGACTTAACATCTGAGGTCATCAGTCCCCTAGAACTTAGAACTACTGAAACCTAACTAACCTAAGGACATCACACACATCCATGCCCGAGGCAGGATTCGAACCTGCGACTGTAGCGGTCGCGAGGTTCCAAACTAAAGCGCCTAGAACCGCACGGCCACTCTGGCCGGCTGCAAAAGACAGGAAAACTGTGACACTGTGATTTCTGGATGCAGAAGAGAGCTACTCTAGTTTACAGCACAGCACTCGAATATCACATTGCACATTAACCAAAATAATTTCAGAAACGTGTGAAGCGACTTATAAAGCACTGAAGAGGGAATATGTGAACGTAAATAAATGTTTCGCACACTATATGGGCAATACGAACTATTTTCATTTTTGAATAATTTAATTAATGGAATTAGTGTTCCAATGACTACAAAATTAATAAACTGTAAGAAACAGATGAAGTGCTTTCCAACTTGTCGCATCCAGAGTTCAAAAATAGACAAAGTAGAATGGAAAGCTAAGAAAGAATTTTTTATTGTAGAGTGAGACCACTTTGTCTATTCTTGCTTGCTGAAAAGCTGCCTGGATGTTTCCAGATGTAGAAGCGGACGGCTGTAGCGGTGATTGTGGACATGAAGTCGCCTGCACCATATTCCACCTTCCCGTCAACACACAATTAATAGCATGCAATGTGCCCCTTGCTCACCCCTACACTCTAGTCGAAGCAAGTTAAAAAAAAAAAAAAAAAAAAAAAAAAAGGGGAGCCGAAGAGACACACCGACTTTGAAGCCATGTTTAAAAACACACTATTTGACTACAGAGACGTCAAATAGCAGTAGCGACGCCAGCACTCCAGGTGGTAACATTTCATATTGCAGTGAACAGCAGGCGAACGACTTTCATGATCAAATTTACAGCGAGGCTCTAGATTTGATCATACTTATTTGACGACAGGCGACATTTGATAAAGTTCCTTATTACACCATCAAATTTGTTTGGCATAAATATTTGACGCATCAACTTTGACAAATAAAAGGGATAGTGTAATACCGGCCTTTATGTGGTAACGGTATTGGCCTGCAGAGGGGGAGATCCATGCTCAAAATTCAGTCATGCCCCTTTCTTTTACAAAAGTATGAACTGTCGGTCCGTTCACTGGCGTGTCTGTTCGTTGTGCTCAAATCTGGGTCTGTGTCGTGGTGTAACGTCCGTTTGCAACAGCGAGGTGTAAGGAGGGGATGTATAATGAAAGTTGATTCCGAGATCCTGTGTGTTTTCACCGGTACTCGACACTGGGATCCCGTGATTACAGGAAGAAGAGCGTCCATACGTACGTAAGTCCTGTTTGTTCTACACAAGTGCTACATGTAATGACTCTTGCTTTCCGTTTTTGAAGTTTAGACTCTTGAATTCCTTTGTTGTGACGTAGTTCACACCAGTTTGCTTATTGTCTTCAGTTCTATGAAAGGCTTATGCGGCATCTCGCCTGCTCTCACTATTCATCACATTTACTTGCGGCGGTAATACACTACGTGATCAAAAGTATCCGGACACCCCAAAAACATACCTTTTCCATATCAGGTGCATTGTGCTGCCACCTGCTACCAGGTATCTACATACCAGCGACCTCAGTAGTCATCAGACATTGTGAGAGAGTAGAATGGGGCGCTCAGCAGAACTCACGGACTTCAAACGTGGCAAGTGACTTGTGTTATACGTCTGTACGCGAGATTTCCACACTCCTAAACATCCCTAGGTCCACTGTTTCCGGTGTGATAGTGAAGTGTAAACGTGAAGGGACACGTACAGGACAAAAGCCACAGGCTGACCTCATCTGTTGACTGACAGAGACCGCCGACATTTGAACAAGTTCGTAATGTGTAATAGGGAGACATTTATCCAGACAATCACAAAGGAATTCCAAACTGCATCAGGATCCACTGCAAGTGCTATGACAGTTAGGCGGGAGGTAAGAAAACTTTGGAGTTCATGGTCGAGCCGCTGCTCATGAGCCACACATCACGCCGGTAAATGCCAAACGACGTCTCGCTTGGTGTAAGGAGCGCAAACATTTGACGATTGAACATTGGAAAAACGGTGTGTGGAGTGACGAATCACGGTACACAATGTGGGGATCCGATGGTAGGGAGTGGGTATGGCGAATGCCCAGTGAACGTGTGTAGTGCCAACAGTAAAATTTGGAGGCGGTGGTGTAATGGAGTGGTCGTGTTTTTCATGGAGGGGGGCTTGCACCCCTTGTTGTTCTGCGCGGCACTGTCACAGCACAGGCCTGCTTTGGTGTTTTAAGCACGTTCTTGCTTCCCACTGTTGAAGAGCACTTCGGGGCTGGCGATTGCATCTTTCAACACGATCGAGCACCTGTTCATAATGCACGGCTTGTGGCGGAGTGGTTACACGACAATAACATGCCTGTAATGGACTAGCCTGCACAGAGCCCTGGCCTGAATCCTATAGAACACCTTCGGGATATTTTGGGCGCCGACTTCGTGCCAGGTCTCTCCGACCGACATCGATATCTCTTCTCAGTGCAGCACTCCATGAAGAATGGGCTGCCATTCCTCAAGAAACGTCCAGCACCTGACTGAACGTATGCCTGCGAGAGTGGAAGCTGTTATCAAGGCTAAAGGTGGGCCAAACGATGTTGAATTCCAGCATTACCGATGGAGGGCGCCACGAACTTGTAAGTCATTTTCAAACACGTATCCGGATACTTCTGGTCACATAGTGTATATTCTTACGACATGACTCATACTATATAACCCCTGTATAGTATGAGAATTGCCAAGGCCACAGAAAGAGAACAGACACGTCAATGACCATACGAAAAGTTCATAATATTCTGAAAAAAAATTTAGTGAACAAGATAGACTTGAACACGGACCTGCCGCTTTGTAGTCCAACTCCGGGACCTTATTAACGTTGCCGTGGCGCAATCTTCACCTTGGACCGTTCACTATTTTTATTTTGCTTTGTTTTTCATAGTTCACTATACATTCTCGTTTTCATGCTTGATGTGTGTTCAGTTTTTGACGGGCTATCCACTAGGTCTATCCTACTATTAACTCTGAGGGGAGCACGATGGGAAGTTTCCTTTGTTAGAAAGAAAAGGCCTCAGATACTGCCAATTGATTAGGCTTGCATGTGGCAGGTCGCTTGTGTACAGCCTAAAATCAAAGACTCTAAGATAGTTTGGCTCAGCACCCTCCTCCCCCCGCCCCTCCCGAGCATCTTTCAGCATCGTATATGGGGTCCACAAACGCACAATTTTCTAGAAACGGGGGAAAGAAACTTTATTGATTGACGCTTATGTACCCATATGGTAAACGCGTGGTGTAACGAATAAGGCATCTGGCTGGTGCGCATAAAATCTGTATTCGCATCCCGAGTGCATTCACTCAGTTTCTTTTGTGTCATTTTCCGTCCGAATCTGACAGGTATATTATGGTTATTAATGCAAGTAAATAATACGGAACACCTGCAACGTAGGCAAATAAATTTCCCAAACGACTTGGCTTAGTAAGGAACTAGATTCTAGTCGCTTTACAATGGCTCTTTCACTCATCCTGTTACGTGTTGTCCATTTCTTTCGAACAAATGGATGGATGGTGCTTGTCATATAAACATTCGAGGGAAATATACTCGTAGCACCAAAGGCATCTAATAAATGCAATCATAGCTCCATTGCATCATTACTTTCAAAGAATCGACAAAAAACAGACCAGTTTTACATTTAAAAATATTTATTTTTCAGTTATTAATTTTGATGGACACCACGCATACGATAACACCGCATGAAAAATCGGTACTGGAGTTGATTATGAATTATACTGTAGATCGCTATTGTATACCCGTTGTTATGAAATTTCCGATGGGTTTCCAGAAGCAGACTGCTATTTTAAAGACTCGATATAGAGTTTTTAATTTGTCGATAAAAAGAAACATCACATGGTTGCCATTTAAGTGTGCAGCTTGGTGGCATTACTTCTATCGTAAAAGTCGTTTGACCCTCGTCATCTATCAACATGCTGTCACATGGTGTTACTTTGCTCACCATAGGAATCCTTTATCAGACAAAGCTTGTTATCAGCAGCTTATGCTTTTAGACTGTTCTCACGATATGTTTTATAAATTTACCGCATTTGCTGCTACTGACGTAAACATTTTTTGCTAATCGGTTAAACGACTGATCTTTTAGTTAGTTTCGTATAAGCACAGGAAAATTTTAGGCTACAGTTTCGAGAGGCTGTGATGGAATATTGCGCCATGGACGAATGCGTTGTTTTATGCAGTACCAACTGCGACAAGGGTTTATTTTTCCCCCTTATGCGATAAGGTGCGCTCGAATGGTCGTTTTCGTAGCACTTTTACTCGGAACTGCTTTCACACAACGAGGCTTGAAACTTCCATTCTTTACTAATCTAAGTCGTCTGAGAAATTTACATGCCTACCTTCTTATTTTTTCTTACTGATCTGTTTACTTCGTTAACCCTCCTGTTCGTAACAGTTTCGAATCAGAAGAAAATGCAAATGAAAAAAGAAGGAGGAGGAGGAGGAGATTAGTGTTTAACGTCCCGTCGACAACGAGGTCATTAGAGACGGAGCGCAAGCTCGGGGGAGGGAAGGATAGGGAAGGAAATCGGCCGTGCCCTTTCAAAGGAACCATCCCGGCATTTGCCTGAAGCGATTTAGGGAAATCACGGAAAACCTAAATCAGGATGGCCGGAGACGGGATTGAACCGTCGTCCTCCCGAATGCGAGTCCAGTGTGCTAACCACTGCGCCACCTCGCTCGGTGTGAAAAAAGAAAAGAATGTATTTGGGTTTCGAACACAGGTACTCTGCTCTCCAGCCAGATGCCTTGGTCGCTATGTCAGAGGCGCTTTCGTTGCAAAATGCTTACTTTACGGATAATAAGCGTTAATAAAAAATTCTGTCCTTGATTTCTAGGAAAATATGCGTTACTTGCACCCATACATGATGATGAAAGAGGAACAGTTTTCAGTTATCTATCGATCTCGTTAGGAGTGGTTTTGTCAATTACCTTAGTCGCTCATTTACACTCCTGGAAATTGAAATAAGAACACCGTGAATTCATTGTCCCAGGAAGGGGAAACTTTATTGACACATTCCTGGGGTCAGATACATCACATGATCACACTGACAGAACCACAGGCACATAGACACAGGCAACAGCATGCACAATGTCGGCACTAGTACAGTGTATATCCACCTTTCGCAGCAATGCAGGCTGCTATTCTCCCATGGAGACGATCGTAGAGATGCTGGATGTAGTCCTGTGGAACGGCTTGCCATGCCATTTCCACCTGGCGCCTCAGTTGGACCAGCGTTCGTGCTGGACGTGCAGACCGCGTGAGACGACGCTTCATCCAGTCCCAAACATGCTCAATGGGGGACAGATCCGGAGATCTTGCTGGCCACGGTAGTTGACTTACACTTTCTAGAGCACGTTGGGTGGCACGGGATACATGCGGACGTGCATTGTCCTGTTGGAACAGCAAGTTCCCTTGCCGGTCTAGGAATGGTAGAACGATGGGTTCGATGACGGTTTGGATGTACCGTGCACTATTCAGTGTCCCCTCGACGATCACCAGTGGTGTACGGCCAGTGTAGGAGATCGCTCCCCACACCATGATGCCGGGTGTTGGCCCTGTGTGCCTCGGTCGTATGCAGTCCTGATTGTGGCGCTCACCTGCACGGCGCCAAACACGCATACGACCATCATTGGCACCAAGGCAGAAGCGACTCTCATCGCTGAAGACGACACGTCTCCATTCGTCCCTCCATTCACGCCTGTCGCGACACCACTGGAGGCGGGCTGAATGATGTTGGGGCGTGAGCGGAAGACGGCCTAACGGTGTGCGGGACCGTAGCCCAGCTTCATGGAGACGGTTGCGAATGGTCCTCGCCGATAGCCCAGGAGCAACAGTGTCCCTAATTTGCTGGGAAGTGGCGGTGCGGTCCCCTACGGCACTGCGTAGGATCCTACGGTCTTGGCGTGCATCCGTGCGTCGCTGAGGTCCGGTCCCAGGTCGACGGGCACGTGCACCTTCCGCCGACCACTGGCGACAACATCGATGTACTGTGGAGACCTCACGCCCCACGTGTTGAGCAATTCGGCGGTACGTCCACCCGGCCTCCCGCATGCCCACTATACGCCCTCGCTCAAAGTCCGTCAACTGCACATACGGTTCACGTCCACGCTGTCGCGGCATGCTACCAGTGTTAAAGACTGCGATGGAGCTCCGTATGCCACGGCAAACTGGCTGACACTGACGGCGGCGGTGCACAAATGCTGCGCAGCTAGCGCCATTCGACGGCCAACACCGCGGTTCCTGGTGTGTCCGCTGTGCCGTGCGTGTGATCATTGCTTGTACAGCCCTCTCGCAGTGTCCGGAGCAAGTATGGTGGGTCTGACACACCGGTGTCAATGTGTTCTTTTTTTCCATTTCCAGGAGTGTATACTGTACACAACCAAAATGCCCAACGTGAGCCGGATAGGTTGGCGATGCCTAGACTTTCCCCTTGTCAGCTACAGAGCTGACTGTACATAGGAGCAGATATAACAGGATATGTCGTTTCACGGTCATATCGTGATTTTTGAAGTGGTAATGGACTTGACGCTTGTAATTACGATTGTAGTGACAAAGCTAAATACCTTTCTTTTCTCATCGTCTCTTAACGCTTCGAGGTGAGTGTTTCGACCTCAGTTTAGAAGTGCTGGCTAGTTAGATAGCGAGTAATGTGCACCAGAGTGGCTCCCAGGAGCTGTGTAGCCTTAATGCCAGATCCGTGTTCGCTGCAGTGGCAGAGGGAAAAACCGGGTCGCGCCTCCCATTGTCTTGCAAGTACTGGGAACTGGTGGAGCGGTAACCAAGGAAAAACCACAGAATGCTCAGCTCCTTGCAAGTCTAAGAATGGGCGCCGAGTGTGCTGCGAACTTTAGTGCAGTGCGTCAAGACCTGCAGGCAGAGGTCAGACTTGGTCAGAAAGATGCTACACCTATACAAATTACATCCATATGTATGCGACCGGCCAGCTTTCCATCCCATATCAGCGGATATTGAAATCACTTTAATGTAATTTGGTTTAATCTAGCTTAGTTTAATTTTTCAGACCATGCTGATGCAATAGCTCCATTCTTAACAATCATACACTGAAGAGCCAAAGAAACTTGTATATCTGCCTAATATCGTGAAGGAGCCCCGCGAGCACGCAGAAGTGGCGCAACACGACGTGGTATGGACTCGACTAACGTCTGAAGTAATGCTGGAGGGAACTGACACCATGAATCCTGCAGGGCTGTCCGTAAATCCATAAGAGTATGAGGGGGTGGAGATCTCTTCCTAACAGCACGTTGCAAGGGATCCCATATACGCTCAATAATCTTCATGTTTGGGGAGTTTGGTGGCCAGCGGAAGTGTTTATACTCAGAACAGTGCTCCTGGAGCCACTCTGTAGCGATTCTGGACGTTTGGGCTGTCGTATTCTCCTGTTGGAATAGTCCAAGTCCGTCGGAATGCACAACTGACATGAATGGATGCAGATGACCAGACAGGATGCTCGTGTACGCGTCACCTCTTAGAGTCGTATCTAGACGTATCATTGGTCCCGTATCACTCCAACTGCACACGCACCACACCATTACAGATCCTCCACCGGTTTGAACAACCCCCTGCTGACATGCAGGGTCTATGGATTCATGACGTAGTCTCCATACCTGTACACGTCCATCCACTCGATAGAATTTGAGACGAGATACGACCGACCAGGCAACATGTTTGCAGTCATCAACAGTCCAATGTCGGTGCTGACGGACCCAGGCGAGGCGTAAAGCTTTGTGTCGTGCAGTCATCAAAAGTACATGAGTGGGCCTTCGGCTCCGAAAGCCGATATCGATGATGCTTCGTTGAATGATTAGTACACTGACACTTGTTGATGGCCCAGCACTGAAATCTGCAGCAATTTGCGGAAGAGTTGAACTTCTGTCACACTGAACGATTCTCTTCAGTCGTCGTTGGTCCCGTTCTTGCAGGACCATTTCCGGAGCAGCGGTGTCAGAGTTTTGATGTTTTACCTGATTCCTGATATCCATGGTACACTCGTGAAGTAATCGTGCGAGAAAATTCCCATTTCATTCCTACCTCGGAGATGCTGTGTCTCATCGCTCGTGCGCCGACTATAAACCACGTTCAAACTCACTTAATTGTTGATAACCTGCCACTGTAGCAGCAGTAACCAATCTAACAACTGCGCCAGACGCGTGATGTCTTCTATATAGGCGTCGCCGACCGCAGCGCCGTATTCTGCCCGTTTACATATGTCTGTATTTGAATACACATGTCTAGACCTGTTCCTTTGGCGCTTCAGTTTATACAACCGCTCGCTCTACGAAAGATCCGTACCCAAAGAATGGAAAGTTGTACAAGTCACACTAGTATTCAAGAAAGGCAGTAGGGGTAATCCGCTAAACTACAGGTCCGTTTCATTAACGTCGATATGCATCAGGATTTTGGGACGTATATTGTGCTCGAACATTATGAATTACCTCGAACGAAAAGGTCTATTGACACACAGTCAACACGGATTTAGAAAACATCGTTCTTGTGAAACACAACTAGCTCTTTACTGACACGAAGTCTTGACAAGGGATTTCAGATCGATTTCATATGTCTAGACTTCCAGAAGGCTTTTGACACTGTACCTCACAAGCAGCTTATACTCAAATCGCATACTTGTGGAATATCGTCTCAGTTGTGTGACAGGATTCGTGATTTCCTGTCGGACATGTCACACTTCGTAGTAATTGACGCAAAGTCATTACAGAAGTGATTTCTGGTGTTCCCCAAGGTAGTGTTACAGGCCCTCTGCTGTTCCTTATCTATATAAACGATTTAGGAGACAATGTGAGTAACCGTCTCAGTTTGTTTGTAAATGATGCTGCCGTTTATCGCCTACTAAAGTCATCAGAAGATCAAAACAAACTACAACATGATTTAGAAAAGCCAATCTACCGTTGCTGTGACCGAGCGGTTTTGGGGCCTTCAGTCCGGAACCGCGCTGCTGCTACGGTTGCAGGTTCGATTCCTGCCTCGGGCATGAATGTGTGTGATGTCCTTAGGTTAGTTAGGTTTAATTAGTTCTAAGTCTAGGGGAATGATGACCTCAGATGTTAAGTCTCATAATGCTCAGAGCCATTTGAAGAAAAGCTATCTGTATAGCGCGAAAATTGGAAATTGACCCTATATAATGAAAAGTGTGAGGTATCCGCATGAGCGCTAAAAGGAATCCGTTAAACTTCGGCTACACGATAAGTCAAACCTAAATGCCGTAAATTCAACTAAATACCTAGGAATTACAATTAAATACAACTTAAACTGGAGAGAACACGTAGAAAATGCTGTTGGATTGGCGAGCCAGACTGCCTTTTATTGGTAGAATACTTGGAAGATGCAATAGAGGTACTAAAGAGACTGCCTACACTACGCTTGTCCGTCCTTTTTTGAAGTGGGTGTGGGATCCTTACCAGATATGATTAACGGGACACATAGAGAAAGTTCAAAGAACAGCAGTACGTTTTGTATTATCACGAAATAGGGGAGAGAGTGTCACTGATATGATATAGATTTCGTCAGGACGTCATTAAAACAAACACGTTTTTCGTTTCGGCGGAATCTTCTCAAGAAATTTCCGTTTCTAACTTTCTCCTCCGGATGGGAAAATATTTTTTTGACGCCGTCCAACGTAGGGAGAAACGATCCTCATAATAAAATAGAGAAAATCAGAGCTCGTACGGAAAGAATATAGGTGTTCGTTCTTTCCGTACCTTGTTGGGTATTAAAATAATTGAGTATTATTGTGAAGGTGGTTCGATGAACCCTCTGCCATGCACTTAATTGTGATTTGCGTAGTATCCATGTAGATGCAGATGTAGATGTAGATGGACAAGACCCACAGACATGATAAACTTATTGAATGACAGAAGCTACCTGCATCGGCTTTTATTTATTTCTATTTTCTTAGCGACGTTCAGTAAGTAATGCAACATATTTTTATCTGCTAATTTCAGTTGAAAAAAAAAATGCGGAATTGGTTGTGGGACGCTGTGCAATATTCCCGCTCCAGCCCCTATAGTTTCATGAAGTCCCGACAGGTGGCGTCTGTAACAGAACTACGTTCCAAGAAGACAGATATCATCGAGTTTCCTTTGGCGGAAAACGAGAGGTCGCAGATATTCAAAGGCGCCTGTAGAATTCCTATGGAGGCCTGGAAGTGTACAAAAGCACGACGAGTCGTTGGGCGAAGCCTCTGTCATCATCTCAACATGATCGCGAAAACATGTCCGATTTCTCGCGTACCGGCCAGCCGGACACAGCTGTGACGTGACTTCTGCAATCTTGGAACGTGCGGACACTCTCATTCGAGGTGATCGACGGATCACAGTCAAACACCTCGCTGCTCAGCTGGACGTCTCTGTTTGGGTACCGACACACTCTCCAGCAGTTGAGGTACTCAAAGGTGTGTGCCCGACGGGTTCTGCGAGGCCTATCAGGAGACCATAATGAGCAACGAAGGACCGTCAGTGCGGAACTGCTTGTGGGTTGAGGCTGATCGTGACAATTTTTTGTCGAACATCGTCAAAGGCGATGAAACTTGGATTCATCACATCGAACTGGAAACAAGGCCGCGCCCGTAGCGGGTAAGTCATGGCGACGGTCTTCTGGAAGGGTTATTGTGTTTGATGTGTTCCCTCACGGCACAACGGTCAGCTCTGAAGTGTATTGTGCTACTCTTAGGAAATTGACGAAACGTCTTCAGCGGGTTCTTTGCCACAAAAACACAAGCGAACTTCTCCTTCTCCATGACAACGCAAGGCCTCACACAAGTCTGCGCACCCGAGATGAGCTCACAAAACTTCGTTGGACGGTCCTTTGTTATCCACCCTACAGCTCGGATCTCGCACCTTCTAACTTCCGTCTGCTTTGCCCATTCAAGGATGTACTCCTCTGGAAGCAGTACATGGACGATGGGAAGGTTATTGATGCAGCAAACGTTGGCTCCGACGTCAACCAGTAAAGTGGCATCATGAGGGAAGACAGGTCCTTCGAGTAAGGTGGCGTAGGGCCGTCGCACTGAACGAAGATTATGTTGACAAATAGGTTCAAATGTTTCAAATGGCTCTGAGCACTATGGGGCTCCACTGCTGTGGTCATAAGTCCCCTAGAACTTAGAACTACTTAAACCTAACTAACCTAAGGACATCACACACATCCATGGCCAAGGCAGGATTCGAACCTGCGACCGTAGCGGTCGTGCGGTTCCAGACTGTAGCGCCTTTAACCGCTCGGCCACTGACAAATAGGGTTTTGTAGCCAAAAGATTGGGTTGGGTTGTTTGGTGGGGGAAGACCAGACAGCGAGGTCATCGGTCTCATCGGATTAGGGAAGGACGGGGAACGAAGTCGGCCGTGCCCTTTCAAAGGAACCATCCCGGCATTTGCCTGGAGCGATTTGGGAAAATCACGGAAAACATAAATCAATTTGGCAGGACACGAAATTGAACCGTCGTCCTCCCGAATGCGAGTCAAGTGTGCTAGCCACTGTGCTGCCTCGATCGGTCAAAAGATTGGGGAATAATATGGTGTATTGGAATACTGAATAAAACCAACCTTCTTTAACAAAAAAAAATGTGTTGCATACCAAGTGGCGTAGTAGTGTGCTACTGTTTGCACTGTAGGTACCGAATTCCAAGGTTACAGTTTTCAAGCCGGCCAACCACAGGCTGTCCATTAAAATACCTGTAACCCAAAACATAACGAAATAAACGTAAGTAAAATGTAAGTAAATAACGGCAAACGCAGGAAACTTGTTTCCTTCGATGTGTTTTATTTGCCAGCTGCTTGCGCCTGGCCTGAATTTTCGTCTGCTAGATTCTTGCGTGTCATTCTAGCGCAGGGTCCTTGATAATCTTTCTTTATCGTTCCAATTTTAGTCTTGTAACGCCGGAGCGAGTTCGGAAACCGTATCGTACATTCCGTAGACTAAGAACATAGAGACCGAGCTTGATCTCACTTAAGTTCAACACAGCCTGTCGTATTCTTGACATGTTGAGAAAGTTACGCTGTGTTGCGGTAATCATTAAAACAGTTTTTATGTAATTTTCTGCGCATCATGTGATCAACATTGGGAAGCCAAACGTAGTCGTCATAGTGATATCTTGCTGATTGTCACATATTAGTCATATTGCTCGTTTAGCAAACATTTGTTGATTGTTTGTGGTGTTAAATCATGTTACAGTTCTCAAGGATTAACTGTTGTATCCCATACTTGTAAACATACTTAGAACAAACGTTGATAGAGTAACTGATTTTATGCATAACGTGTTGTATATGGCGCACAAACAGGAGTCAGAGCCACGCGGTGTTAATCGCCTTACCACGGTTCGCGCGGCTCGTCCCGTCGGAGGTTCGAGTCCTCCCTCGGGCATGGGTGCGTGTAAAATAGTTTGTTAGATTAAGCAGTGTGTAAGCCTAGGACCCGATGACCTCAGCAGTTTGGTCCCATTGAACTTACCACAAATTTTCCAGGAGTCAGATCATGAAGCGAAGATTCCAAAGGATACCGCCATAAAGTGTTCGAGAATAGCCTTCGCGTCGTTTTGTTGTAGCTTTCGGTAATTGCATAAGTGATTTCTGTTGATGCAAACGCACTAGGAATGACTCAGAAATAAGGCAGTTGCCGGTAAGATGGAAACAGGATGCAGGTGCAGAAGTTGGGGAAAACTACACAGAAGGATTTTGTGCTCGCTAGGCTGGTTGCATATAGTCAGTAAGTATTCGCAAATACAGCGCAGCAATTAATAGGCCGTGTGGCAGACCGTAGTCCAGTGCAGTAGAAAGCAATAGCGTCACGAGCATGTCAACAGTATTCCCTCGCCCATGTGACTGTGAAGTTCCCGGCCACTGCTTATAAAGGCACACTGGCCCCTGTGATATAGTATTTAGATTATGTGTATATAAATGTAATAGCTAAAAGAACGTAAATTAAAAGTAGTGTTTTGGAATTTTTTTCAATCTTACAGAACGGTCAACAATAAATAGTATTGGCATAACTTCATATTCTAGCATAATTCAACAAGTCCTTTTGATTTAGTTCTGCAGCAGTGCGCGGATAGTTGTACACGTTGGTTACAAATGATTCCTCGGGCTTTGGATAAATGTACACACACCAAGAAAAGTTTTGCATCACCCCAGATCCCAGAACTCCTGAAGATAGACGTTGACTGTGGATACTGTATCACAGACGCAGTTCCTCTGACTGTTCAGAGATGTCACTAAACCCACCCAAAGATGTAAACAACCATGCGTGAGGAGCGCATATTAGACGGAGGGGTTCGATAGCCGATCAGTTCCAGTCATTCCACTCGGAAGAAGGCACACGGCTCGTGTTGTCTGTAGTTCAGCTACGCGTAGGCGGACAATTCCGCGGTTCGATCGTGTCCGCATTGTTACTTTGTGCCAGGAAGCGCTCTTAACAAGGGAAGTGTCCAGGCGTCTCGGAGTGAACCAAAGTGATGTTGTTCGGACATGGAGGAGGTACAGAGAAACAGGAACTGTCTGTCGTTGACTCGCTTCGCTCATGCCGCTACGGGGCTACTACTGCACTGGATGACGTACACTCCTGGAAATTGAAATAAGAACACCGTGAATTCATTGTCCCAGGAAGGGGAAACTTTATTGACACATTCCTGGGGTCAGATACATCACATGATCACACTGACAGAACCACAGGCACATAGACACAGGCAACAGAGCATGCACAATGTCGGCACTAGTACAGTGTATATCCACCTTTCGCAGCAATGCAGGCTGCTATTCTCCCATGGAGACGATCGTAGAGATGCTGGCTGTAGTCCTGTGGAACGGCTTGCCATGCCATTTCCACCTGGCGCCTCAGTTGGACCAGCGTTCGTGCTGGACGTGCAGACCGCGTGAGACGACGCTTCATCCAGTCCCAAACATGCTCAATGGGGGACAGATCCGGAGATCTTGCTGGCCAGGGTAGTTGACTTACACCTTCTAGAGCACGTTGGGTGGCACGGGATACATGCGGACGTGCATTGTCCTGTTGGAACAGCAAGTTCCCTTGCCGGTCTAGGAATGGTAGAACGATGGGTTCGATGACGGTTTGGATGTACCGTGCACTATTCAGTGTCCCCTCGACGATCACCAGTGGTGTACGGCCAGTGTAGCAGATCGCTCCCCACACCATGATGCCGGGTGTTGGCCCTGTGTGCCTCGGTCGTATGCAGTCCTGATTGTGGCGCTCACCTGCACGGCGCCAAACACGCATACGACCATCATTGGCACCAAGGCAGAAGCGACTCTCATCGCTGAAGATGACACGTCTCCATTCGTCCCTCCATTGACGCCTGTCGCGACACCACTGGAGGCGGGCTGCACGATGTTGGGGCGTGAGCGGAAGACGGCCTAACGGTGTGTGGGACCGTAGCCCAGCTTCATGGAGACGGTTGCGAATGGTCCTCGCCGATACCCCAGGAGCAACAGTGTCCCTAATTTGCTGGGAAGTGGCGGTGCGGTCCCCTACGGCACTGCGTAGGATCCTACGGTCTTGGCGTGCATCCGTGCGTCGCTGCGGTCCGGTCCGGTCCCAGGTCGACGGGCACGTGCACCTTCCGCCGGCCACTGGCGACAAGATCGATGTACTGTGGAGACCTCACGCCCCACGTGTTGAGCAATTCGGCGGTACGTCCACCCGGCCTCCCGCATGCCCACTATACGCCCTCGCTCAAAGTCCGTCAACTGCACATACGGTTCACGTCCACGCTGTCGCGGCATGCTACCAGTGTTAAAGACTGCGATGGAGCTCCGTATGCCACGGCAAACTGGCTGACACTGACGGCGGCGGTGCACAAATGCTGCGCAGCTAGCGCCATTCGACGGCCAACACCGCGGTTCCTGGTGTGTCCGCTGTGCCGTGCGTGTGATCATTGCTTGTACAGCCCTCTCGCAGTGTCCGGAGCAAGTATGGTGGGTCTGACACACCGGTGTCAATGTGTTCTATTTTCCATTTCCAGAAGTGTACATTGTTTGCTCTGCAACAAAATCTTTCCTCTGCTAGCCATATGCCTATTAGTAGTTAGAGCCTACACTAGTTAGAATGTTTTATTTAGCTGGCTGTATTGGTTCTTGCTGTATCGCTGTAGCTCGTGTACTGAAGAATTTCTGCGAGGTAAGTGACTTATGAAATGTATGGGTTATTGTTACGACTTCTTCTAATTCAGGGCCATTCTTTTGTGTTAATTATTTGAGCAGATTGCGTTTGAGTTGTATCTGTCAGGAATAATTATGTAGGTCAGAAATGAAACGATAAAGACAGGCAGAGAGACAGTACATTCATTTTCACTCAGCAGTTTCAAAATTAAATTAAGAAGTTTCACCATCTCACAAAGAATCCTGTTGGAAGAACATCCGCAACTGAGCATTATAGCAGAGGTTGAAAATACCGTTTCAGTTGCAAATTTCGTTATTTTCACACGACCGGTTTCGGACTGTTATAAACCCATCTTCAGGTGTTGTGGCTGTGCTGTCGTCCCCGAGAGCCGCTTGTACCAGGCGCGGTGTGCTGCCTATGAG
Source organism: Schistocerca nitens (assembly GCF_023898315.1). NCBI lineage: Eukaryota > Metazoa > Arthropoda > Insecta > Orthoptera > Acrididae > Schistocerca > Schistocerca nitens. The sequence continues at coordinate 1,082,351,278 of NC_064615.1, read as the reverse complement.
CGCAGAAATAACGAAAGTTACAACTGAAGCGGTATTTTCAATCTCTGCTCCACCATCTGAGTTATTTAAGTCCAAGTAAGTAAGAACATAATAAAGGAGTTTCATGTGGGTAGGCATAATGTTGCATGGGCGTACTGAACGCCAAATCCTTGAACACACTGCACTCAGCGGTCAACGTTGTTGTGAAACTATACTCCTTAGGCATGTGTGTGTTTTCAGGAGTGCGTTGAGTCATGACTTCGTTTTTGTGGATGGCAACACACACCTGCACCGAATAGTGCAGATGGAAGAGATTTTGGAGTGAGAGGATATTCCGCGAATGGACTGACTGGCTGTTGCTCTGAATTAAATCTAGTCGATCACACGTGGGATGGATTGGAGAGGTGTATTGTAGCACGTCTCCATACCCTAAGGACCATCTAGCAGTTTCAGTGGATTGTAAATAACAGCCAACCAGTTGCAAAATACAGGTTTATTGAATCTTGGCCATGATTCCGATAATACTAACACTGTTTTCTTCAGACAGTACTGTACGAAGTATCACGTAACATCTCTACCCGATGTGGGAGTCATTGACTTTGTGTAGTACATGTACATGTCATGCACTTACTCACCATTTAAAATACATAATTTAAAAATAGCAGTTCTCTGTGTCTTAAAAGCTCTACAGTAGAAAGATAAAATTTTAAATCATGTATTTTAAATGGTGATTAAGTGGATGACACGCACATGTACTAGACGCAGTTAATGACTCCCACATTCCATATACATAATATGTGATACTACGTGCAATACGTCCGCAGCTCGTGGTCTTGCGGTAGCGTTCTCGCTTCCTGCGCAAGGGGTCCTGGGTTCGATTCCCTGCGTGGAAAGGGATCTTTCCTGCTTCGAGGTGACTGGGTGTTGTGTCATCTTCGTCAGTCCTCCCCATTACGGTCAGAGGAAGGCAATGGCAAACCACCTCCACTAGAACCTCTCATAGTACAGCAGTGTGGGTCTCACGCATCGTCCCCTACGCTCCTCGGAGTATGGGACCTCATCATCATCATCACGTGCAATACCTCCTGAAGGCGGCAGTTTTAAAACTGTTGGAACCATAGACAAATTTTAAAAAACCTGAATTTTGCAGCTGGTTGGGTATTATTTCCAGTCCACTGAATCTCTTGCATGCATAGTTGCTGAAGTTCAGCTATGTTCAAAATCATCTGGCTGTTGTCAACTGCACTACTGGTGGGATGGAACGTCCTGCCACAAAAAGTCCTTACCAATCTTTTGACCAGCAGGGGAGCAAGTTGCAGAGTACACAGTGCCATTCGTAGAGACCACACACCCTGTTGCCGGCCGGAGTGGCCGAGCGGTTCTAGGCGCTTCAGTCTGGAACCGCGCGACCGCTACAGTCGCAGGTTCGAATCCTGCCTCGGGCATAGATGTTTGTGATGTCCTTAGGTTAGTTAGGTTTAAGTAGTTCTAAGTTCTAGGGGACTGATGACCTCAGAAGTTAAGTTCCATAGTGCTCAGAGCCATTTGAACCATTTTTGAACACACCCTGTTAAGAACCATGTCCTGCCGTTTCTAATGTGCAGGGGACCAACATGAATCATAAACTTCAGTGTAATTATTGTCTTTGAGCAAAAGTGTCATTTCTGTTCGTCTCATTGCGTATTTCTTTCGATCACCTTCTGTGCTGTACACTGAGGAGACAAAAGTCATGAGATTATTAGGAGGACCTCATTTTGTCTGGCGTATTGCAGCAACTAGACGTGGCATGGACTCAACAAGTCACTGAAAGTGTCCCACAAAAATAATGAGCCATGCTGCTTCATAGACATCAAGAGGTGCGAACCATTTCCAGTCAATGATCGGTTCAGCTGGATCAGAGAAACCAGTCCATCCGACGTAAACACAGCCCACATCATTATGGAGCCACAGGGTGCATGCTCAGTATCTTTTTGATAACTTGGATCCACGGCTTCATGGCGTCTGCGCCACCCTCGAACCATATCATAGCTCATGGTATCAACTACACTCCTGGAAATTGAAATAAGAACACCGTGAATTCATTGTCCCAGGAAGGGGAAACTTTATTGACACATTCCTGGGGTCAGATACATCACATGATCACACTGACAGAACCACAGGCACATAGACACAGGCAACAGAGCATGCACAATGTCGGCACTAGTACAGTGTATATCCACCTTTCGCAGCAATGCAGGCTGCTATTCTCCCATGGAGACGATCGTAGAGATGCTGGATGTAGTCCTGTGGAACGGCTTGCCATGCCATTTCCACCTGGCGCCTCAGTTGGACCAGCGTTCGTGCTGGACGTGCAGACCGCGTGAGACGACGCTTCATCCAGTCCCAAACATGCTCAATGGGGGACAGATCCGGAGATCTTGCTGGCCAGGGTAGTTGACTTACACCTTCTAGAGCACGTTGGGTGGCACGGGACACATGCGGACGTGCATTGTCCTGTTGGAACAGCAAGTTCCCTTGCCGGTCTAGGAATGGTAGAACGATGGGTTCGATGACGGTTTGGATGTACCGTGCACTATTCAGTGTCCCCTCGACGATCACCAGTGGTGTACGGCCAGTGTAGGAGATCGCTCCCCACACCATGATGCCGGGTGTTGGCCCTGTGTGCCTCGGTCGTATGCAGTCCTGATTGTGGCGCTCACCTGCACGGCGCCAAACACGCATACGACCATCATTGGCACCAAGGCAGAAGCGACTCTCATCGCTGAAGACGACACGTCTCCATTCGTCCCTCCATTCACGCCTGTCGCGACACCACTGGAGGCGGGCTGCACGATGTTGGGACGTGAGCGGAAGACGGCCTAACGGTGTGCGGGACCGTAGCCCAGCTTCATGGAGACGGTTGCGAATGGTCCTCGCCGATACCCCAGGAGCCACAGTGTCCCTAATTTGCTGGGAAGTGGCGGTGCGGTCCCCTACGGCACTGCGTAGGATCCTACGGTCTTGGCGTGCATCCGTGCGTCGCTGCGGTCCGGTCCCAGGTCGACGGGCACGTGCACCTTCCGCCGACCACTGGCGACAACATCGATGTACTGTGGAGACCTCACGCCCCACGTGTTGAGCAATTCGGCGGTACGTCCACCCGGCCTCCCGCATGCCCACTATACGCCCTCGCTCAAAGTCCGTCAACTGCACATACGGTTCACGTCCACGCTGTCGCGGCATGCTACCAGTGTTAAAGACTGCGATGGAGCTCCGTATGCCACGGCAAACTGGCTGACACTGACGGCGGCGGTGCACAAATGCTGCGCAGCTAGCGCCATTCGACGGCCAACACCGCGGTTCCTGGTGTGTCCGCTGTGCCGTGCGTGTGATCATTGCTTGTACAGCCCTCTCGCAGTGTCCGGAGCAAGTATGGTGGGTCTGACACACCGGTGTCAATGTGTTCTTTTTTCCATTTCCAGGAGTGTAAAATCGAGACACATCTAATGAGGCCATAGTTTTTCAGTCGTCTGGGGTCCAACCGATATAGTCACCGGCTCAGGAGAGGCACTGCTTGCAGACGATGTGATGCTGCCAGCAAAGGCACTCAGGTCGCCCATCTGCTGCCATAGCCCATTATCGCCAAATTTCGCTGCATTGTCCTAACAGATACGTTCGTCGCATGTCCCAAATTGAATCCTCTGGTTATTTCATGCAGTGTTGCTTGTGTGTTAGCGCTGACAACTCGACGCAAACGCCGCTGCTCTCGGTTGATAAGTGAAGGCCGTCAACCGCTGCGCATTGTCTGTGGTGAGTAACGCTTGAACTTTGGTATTCTGACAAGGAAACCTCCCCATCGCACCCCCCTCAGATTTAGTTATAAATTGACGCAGTGGATAGGCCTTGAAAAACTGAACACAGATCAATCGAGAAAACAGGAAGAAGTTGTGTGAAACTATGAAAAAATAAGCAAAATATACAAACTGAGTAGTCCATGTGTAAGATAGGCAACATCAAGGACTATCTCAGCTGAGGAGCGCCGTGGTCTCGTGGTTAGGGTAAGCAGCTGCGCAGTGAGACGTCCTTGGATCGAATCCTCCCTCGGGTGAAAATTTTACTTTCTTTATTTTCGCAAAGTTACGATCTGTCCGTTCATTCATTGATGTCTCTGTTCACTGTAATAAGTTTAGTGTCTGTGTTTTGCGACCGCACCGCAAAACCGTGCGATTAGTAGACGAAAGGACGTGCCTCTCCAATAGGAACCGAAAACATTTGATCGCACGGTCATAGGTCAACCGATTCCTCCACAGGAAAACACGTCTCATATATTCTATACGACACTGGTGACGGCATGTGCGTCGCATGACAGGAATATGTTGTCGACCCACCTAACTTGCACACTTGTCGAATGGGTAAAAAGATTCTTCTACCTTGCCCGATTTAGGTTTTCTTGTGGATGTGATAATCACTCCCAAAACAGTGATGAAAACATAAGAGTTTGTCACATAAACTGCAACAAATGAATGCAACAGTTTCACAGTCGCACAGTTTTCCCTGTGCTCTGTCAAAACATATGTTTTTTATGTTTTCAAATGTTTCCGTGTGTAGACCGTCAAATCCTGCATATGCCCATGCAAATCTAAACATGTCCTGGAATTTTGGAGAGCGAAGTTGATTATGTGTGAGTGCCTGAACTTTAATAATTGTCTGAAAATAAAAAATTAAACTTTTCACTCGTGGGCAGATTTGAACCTAAGACCTCTCGTTCCGCAGTTGCTCACGCTAACCACAGAACCATGGCGCTCGCAAGCTGATACTCTCCTAGATGTTGCATACCTTGCGCAAGGCCTACCCAGTTTGTATATTTTGCTTATTTTTTTCATAGTTCCACACAACTTCTTCCTGTTCTCTCGATTGATCTGTGTTCAGTTTTCCAAGGCCTATCCCTGTGCCAACTTATAACTAAATCTGAGGGGGGTGCGATGGGGAGGTTCACTTGTGAGCACACTCTTGACACTGTGGATCTGGGAAGACTGAATTCGAGAACGATTGGCGAAATGGAATGCCCCATGCTTCTGGCACCAACTAGCATTCCGCGTTCAAATTCTGTTGACACCTGTCATGCTGTGATGATCACATTGGAAACTTTTTCACGTGAATCACCTGTCTACAGTTGACAGGTCCGCCAATGCACTGCTCTTTTATATCTTGTGTACGCGATACTACCGCCGTCTGTATGAAACGCCTGCTAAATCACGCAGGGCTAAAAGGTAATTAGGATTAAGGAAAGGGCCAAGGGAGTTGCTGTCGGATTCATTTCACAATTGTAATTTATTATCATTTAGTTCAGAAATACACTTTTGCACAAATCAAATTTGTTTCGCAGCTGAAGGCCTCCGAACAGATCCTTTAGAATAAGTTGAATTTTGAAAAGACATGACACACACTTAAATTTACGAATAAGATAAATCGTATTCGTATATGAGATCAGCACGCGGAGCGGCTGAAGGCCACCGGGTTAAATCTTCAAAATTCCAAACATACTATGATGATTACTGAAGGCAGAAGTCCACAATGTTTTAAGATGCTAAAAGGGCTGTTGGCCCACAAGGTGCGCAGAAAGAGATAAACAAACGCAATAAGATGGCTTAAGGCCGCAAAGTGAAATTCTGCAAATTAAGGAAATATATATTGCAACAATCGGTAAAACAATACATTAACTTTAAAAATTTCCTTTTTGCAACACGAACGGCGGAAGGCCCACAATAACTTGTAAAATCTTTCAGAAGAAATTACAATAACCTTTCAAGAGCAGAAGGCAATAATGTTTGGCGTTGAAGGAATCTCTGAGAAAATGTTTCCAGGGCTGAAGGTCCTCAATTAACTTTGCCCAATTGAAAATATACACTCCTAGAAATTGAAATAAGAACACCGTGAATTCATTGTCCCAGGAAGGGGAAACTTTATTGACACATTCCTGGGGTCAGATACATCAAATGATCACACTGACAGAACCACAGGCACATAGACACAGGCAACAGAGCATGCACAATGTCGGCACTAGTACAGTGTATATCCACCTTTCGCAGCAATGCAGGCTGCTATTCTCCCATGGAGACGATCGTAGAGATGCTGGATGTAGTCCTGTGGAACGGCTTGCCATGCCATTTCCACCTGGCGCCTCAGTTGGACCAGCGTTCGTGCTGGACGTGCAGACCGCGTGAGACGACGCTTCATCCAGTCCCAAACATGCTCAATGGGGGACAGATCCGGAGATCTTGCTGGCCAGGGTAGTTGACTGACACCTTCTAGAGCACGTTGGGTGGCACGGGACACATGCGGACGTGCATTGTCCTGTTGGAACAGCAAGTTCTCTTGCCGGTCTAGGAATGGTAGAACGATGGGTTCGATGACGGTTTGGATGTACCGTGCACTATTCAGTGTCCCCTCGACGATCACCAGTGGTGTACGGCCAGTGTAGGACATCGCTCCCCACACCATGATGCCGGGTGTTGGCCCTGTGTGCCTCGGTCGTATGCAGTCCTGATTGTGGCGCTCACCTGCACGGCGCCAAACACGCATACGACCATCATTGGCACCAAGGCAGAAGCGACTCTCATCGCTGAAGACGACACGTCTCCATTCGTCCCTCCATTCACGCCTGTCGCAACACCACTGGAGGCGGGCTGCACGATGTTGGGGCGTGAGCGGAAGACGGCCTAACGGTGTGCGGGACCGTAGCCCAGCTTCATGGAGACGGTTGCGAATGGTCCTCGCCGATACCCCAGGAGCAACAGTGTCCCTAATTTGCTGGGAAGTGGCGGTGCGGTCCCCTACGGCACTGCGTAGGATCCTACGGTCTTGGCGTGCATCCGTGCGTCGCTGCGGTCCAGTCCGAGGTCGACGGGCACGTGCAGCTTCCGCCGACCACTGGCGACAACAGCGATGTACTGTGGAGACCTCACGCCCCACGTGTTGAGCAATTCGGCGGTACGTCCACCCGGCCTCCCGCATGCCCACTATACGCCCTCGCTCAAAGTCCGTCAACTGCACATACGGTTCACGTCCACGCTGTCGCGGCATGCTACCAGTGTTAAAGACTGCGATGGAGCTCCGTATGCCACGGCAAACTGGCTGACACTGACGGCGGCGGTGCACAAATGCTGCGCGGCTAGCGCCATTCGACGGCCAACACCGCGGTTCCTGGTGTGTCCGCTGTGCCGTGCGTGTGATCATTGCTTGTACAGCCCTCTCGCAGTGTCCGGAGCAAGTATGGTGGGTCTGACACACCGGTGTCAATGTGTTCTTTTTTCCATTTCCAGGAGTGTATAATACAAAAAATCCCACAAAAAACCTTTTGAAATAAATTACAACAACATTAACACTGCCAAAGAATAATTAAGGGAACAGCTCTCAGGAGCCTCCAGGGGATCGGTCTGCCCGCCTTCACTTAGGCGAGACAGGCGGTGAGCCCAACTACAGTCGATTCGTCCGAACCCAATCAAGGGACAGTTACGGACCGACCCACCGACCAACCGCTTGCTTGCCGCAACGAAGTACACGAGAATTCAAGGCCCAAAAAATTACACGTATCACTACCCCCAAACAAACGCGTATGTGAACTGAGCTGCCAAAACTAAACACCATGTTGGGCAGCAACAACCGGTGAGGAAAAGACACTGCCTAAAAATTACATTAGCGGCCAGAGGGGGTAACCACAACACTAACAGCCACAAGGCAGAAAATTCCGCTAGTGCACTTAACTATTAATTTAGTCAATTCCACCTGACGGCGGCTATCTCGAACACTTCACTCGTTCTTGCTGACAGGAAACCCTCCATAACAGCAACTCCGGAACCAACAACGTAATGCTCAAAACCACTTAACCTTCACGTCCTGGGTCGGCGAGCGACGATGCTCGTACCGATCGGACAGCTGCAGACAGACTCCGACACTGCGCAGAGACCGCCAGCGGCCCAGTCGACTTCGCCGCACGGAGATGTCCTCGGACGAACTGACCGACCAACAATAGTCGTGTGAAGTTAGCACCCCTTTTTCCAGAAATATACATTTTTTTCACAGTTCTTGTTAGATGTGCCATAGTTCTAGAGTTCTTTGCAAAAAATTTCAATAGTTCTGCAAAATGTAACGAAGAAAACTGTTATATCCTAGCCAGTAATGCCAACCGAGCCCGCTGCCAAAAAGGTTGGCAGCATCAAAGTCCGGACGCCGTCCGCATAAGCAGCGCCAGCGATACAGGAAATCGCCGCAAGTCTGCGCGCGCCACCGCTGGCTTCTGGTTTCTTAAGCGCTGGAGTCGCGAGCGCTAGGACAGTTCTGGATTCGCCGCTCAGTTGTATACTCGCCACCGAATTGTGTACCTGCTAGTCAGTTGTGTGTTAATCGCAGCAGAGTTGTTGTTTGTCGTCAGCCGACGCTGACCAAGCCGCTCCGACTCGAACTAGACAGATTTCTGTAGACCATGTTCACCACTGTGTTCTGTATCGTCGATAATAAAGATAAGTACCGACTTTCATTTAATCCGAGTGTTTAGGTTTTCATCTTTCTGTTCACTGTTCCAGCGGACCGGTCGGCCCGCTATTAAAAGTGTGGCGGTGACTTCGTAGGCCGTTTCTACAGCGAAGTGTTGTCGCTACGAAGGCCGTCACAAAAAAAACAACAATACTCGAAAAAATTTTCGTATCGAAAACATTCTCTGACAATTTCCGCAAAATGTAAATAAGTACAAGAGTTCTGAGCACAGTTCTGAACAGAGCTCCAAGAGTTCTTTCGAAAATCCAAGTAACATTTTTTTGTGCAGCTAATAGTTTACGAGATAATTGCAATTTAAGGAGAAAATCTTTTCACGTACTGTGAAGTTGGCACCCTTTTTTTCAGAAATGTATATTATTTTCAGATTTCTTGATAGATATGCCATAGTTCTAGAGTTCTTTGTACAAAATTTCAATACTTCTGCAGAATTTAGCGACGAAAACAATATTCGAAAAAATTTTCGTATCGAAAACATTCTTCGTCAACTTTCGCAAATTGTAAATAAGTACAACAGTTCTGAGCACAGTTTCGAACAGAACTCCAAGAGTTCTATCGAAAACCCAAGTAACATTTTCTTGTGCAGCTAATAGCTTACGAGATAATTGCAATTTAATGAGAAAATCTTTTCACTTACTGTGAAGTTGGCACCCTTTTTTTCATAAATGTATATTATTTTCAGAGTTCGTGATAGAAATGTCATAGTTATAGAGTTCTCTGTACAAAATTTCAATAGTTATGCAGAATTTAGCGAAGAAAATAACATTGTATAACGTAGCTGATTCAGGAACCCTTTCCTTCTGATACAATTCTTAGTGTTGCCACAATAAATCACTTGTGCATAGATTCCAACTGTACTGATCATTACAAAAATACAACCATTGACCAGCGGCGCACATTTCTTGCAGCCTTGTACAAAGCATTCGGCTTATCCGCTGTGAAAATACCACACTTAACGCTATTTTAAAATTTACGGTGGATGGCTTACGTTTATCTACAATGTCAGCATCTATCGAATTATCTTCATCCAAACGTGATGCCTGGATCACTCACGTCCCCTTTTTAGGTACGGAGGAAACTAGAGTTCAGTCTTGTGGAAGCCAAAAAAGGAAATGTGGGCAGCCCTTCTTTTACTAATAGCAAACTCTAGAGAAATCTTCACGCTTGTTTTTCTTCATCATGCCAACAAAAGAAAAATTCTCCCTTTATAGCTCTGTTATCATTCCAGTACTAGTAAACCAGTTGTTCGCTTTCACATTTCGACCTGACTGATACATAGGTTTACACAGTCACAGAACAACATCAAAATGTTTATTGCTCAGTTGGTAAATCCTTCTGGTTGCAACACAGCGTATATTTCCAAATTGTACAGGTAAAATACTTAACAATCCACACTTAAGAATAAATACTCGTTTCCAGAATGAGATTTTCACTCTGCAGCGGAGTGTGCGCTGATATGAAACTTCCTGGCAGATTAAAACTGTGTGCCCGACCGAGACTCGAACTCGTGACCTTTGCCTTTCGCGGGCAAGTGCTCTACCAACTGAGCTACCGAAGCACGATACACCCCCGGTACTCACAGCTTTACTTCTGCCAGTACCTCGTCTCCTACCTTCCAAACTTTAAGAAGGCAAAGGTCCCGAGTTCGAGTCTCGGTCGGGCACACAGTTTTAATCTGCCAGGAAGTTTCATATCAGCGCACACTCCGCTGCAGAGTGAAAATCTCATTCTGGAAACATCCCCCAGGCTGTGGCTAAGCCATGTCTCCGCAATATCCTTTCTTTCAGGAGTGCTAGTTCTGCAAGGTTCGCAGGAGAGCTTCTGTAAAGTTTGGAAGGTAGGAGACGAGGTACTGGCAGAAGTAAAGCTGTGAGTACCGGGCGTGAGTCGTGCTTCGGTAGCTCAGTTGGAAAGACCAAGCATCTTTGGGAGGAGATAATAATATTCGCACGGCTTTATGCCGCTACGGGGATATGATCGCCGTTACCCAGGCACAACGCCTCTCTGGGGCACTTGCGTCTTTGGACTTTAGTCAAGCTTTTGATAGGGTTGACCATTCGTTCCTTACGGTCGTTCTCCACCATATGGGTTTCCCAGTCGCCGTTATCACAGTAGTGATGCGCCTTCTGCGGGGTGCCTCATCCAGGAATATGTACAATGGCAGACTCACTCCACCGATAATAATAGGTCGATCCGTACGTCAAGGTTGCCCTCTATCAGCAATTTTGTACGCCTTTTCCTTGGAATCCTTGCTATGTGGACTAAGACAACGTTTGGTAGGGTTGTCCATAGATCGCTACCGATTCTGTTGCACGGCCTATGCTGACGATGTAGTCATCTGTTTACGTAATGCCGACGAGGTTCGAGCTGTTTTGACGTGGGTAGCGACTTACGGTGAGGCGTCGGGTAGCTCCTTAAACGTACGTAAGTCACAAGTTATGTTCATTGGAACGGGACTTCCCGTGGAGTGCGTTACACCTCTCACCACCGTTGATACCATTCGTTGTTTGGGAATAGATTTTTCATCTGATCTCCGGCGTTCAGCCACCATCAACTGCCGACGCCTCCTTTTAATGATCAGAGCAGGTCTTATGGACCATCGCCTTCGATCCCTAGATATTCTCCAACGAGCTCGATATGTCAATATATATATATATATATATATATATATATATATATATATATATATATATATATATATATATATCGCATCCCGAGTTCCCCATGTAACACAAGTTCTACCTTTCCCGCTTACTGTGGCACGTCGCATGTTGGCAGCGATGGCATCTTTCGTCAGCTCTGGGATGTTGTTCAAAGTTAACTATGCAACCCTTACTCTTCCCCGTGAACGAGGTGGGATAGGTCTGTTTCACGTGCCGGATAGAGCTCGCGCCCTGTTTGTCAGCTCCCAGATGACGGTATGGACACGTTGCCCAACGAGCCTCACTGGTCTCCTCCTGTCGGCATACTCGCCGGTCTCACTGTCGGCCCCAGTGATGATCTCGGATGTTCCGGCCCAGTTCCATTATATACGGTACTTCTTTCTGGAACTCAGTTATCTACGCCTCACCTTACCAAGACAGCTTTTACTCAAGACAAAGGCAGTATACAATGTCCTCCAATTAGGTCGTCCACCTAACCCGATTGAACAAAAGTTCCCCCAGGTTAACTGGCGTCATGTATGGCGCGCGGTGTTCGCCTGTTACCTTGACACGAATGTTCAATCTGTCTGGTACCTAACTGTCAATGGTAAGCAAATCAACCAATTTCGCCTTCATCGTATCCACCTCGCCCAATCACCTCTATGCTCCACGTGTGGAGTGCCAGACAATGATGAACATCGGTTTCAAAAAAAAAAAAAAAAAATGGTTCAAATGGCTCTGAGCACTATGGGACTCAACTGCGGAGGTCATTAGTCCCCTAGAACTTAGAACTAGTTAAACCTAACTAACCTAAGGACATCACAAACATCCATGCCCGAGGCAGGATTCGAACCTGCGACCGTAGCGGTCTCGCGGTTCCAGACTGCAGCGCCTTTAACCGCACGGCCACTTCGGCCGGCAACATCGGTTTGTTTGCGGATCGGCGGCGGAGGTTTGGCACTTGGTTCGACGTATTGTGGCTTTTCTAACGCGGGACATTCCGGATCGGATTACTCCCCTTTCATTATTATTTCCGGAACGTGACTATTTTCCTCGGACAAAGACCAATGCTGTGAATTGGATTCGCGGACATGCCATTCACTACTTATTTGGACTAACTGTGGACTCTGTACTCGATTTTTGGACATACCTCAATGACCGTCATTATGTCGTTGTCCGTCACCCAAAATACAGACAATTTTTCTCGAACTTCCTTGGGAGTGCTTTCCACGAGCCGCCTCGCAGCTGGAATGTGTTAAGCCAAGAGAGAAGAAGGTTTCCTGTTTGAACCAATGAACATTTCTGAACAATTGAACGGAACACATCAATTTCGATAAGACGTGACTCAACATATTACCAGCGGGGCGCAGAAGGCCTCTGATCAATTACATACACAAAAAAAAAAAAAAAAAAAAAAAAAAAAAAAAAAAAAAAAAAAAAAAACAGACAAAGGAAGATTTTGTTTTGTTTGTAAGGATAGCCCTAACCTTGATTTCCCATATTTCCCCTGGTATATAGGCAGCTCTCTGGGGGAAGGTTTAGTGAGGAGCCAACGCCTGAAGTGGCCTAGATTTTTTTGTTATAGGATGAAAAGTGGCGGTGGCACTTGTTTTTTTTTTTGTAGTTCCATTTTATTAAAGGGTAAAAAAAGAAAATACAAAAAAAAAACAAAAAAAAGATCAAAAATAAAAATAAAAAAAAGGTTGGTAGAGCACTTGCCCGCGAAAGGCAAAGGTCCCGAGTTCGAGTCTCGGTCGGGCACACAGTTTTAATCTGCCAGGAAGTTCCATACTCGTTTGTTTTGATTGATACATATTGGCGAAAACTGTACCTTCCACAGAATCCTTCCAGCTTCTTGTCTACTGTAACATTTTCTCCAAGGGTGTAAGATTTGTGGTAGTTGCGCACAAACACAGTAAATATTTCCCGAATAGCTGTTAGCTTGTCTAATTGTCTCCTTTCATCACGAATAGCGCGACTGTAAAATCTAAAGCTCTCCAGAATAAATTTGAAACGTTTTATGTTCATTGCGAGGTGAAATTTTTCAATGCCATCACCATCAGTTCCACACAGATCTTCCAGGCTTTACCTGTTACTTTTGTTAACAACAATTAAAAACAAGAGACTGATGAAGGCTTTCAATTCAATATCATCTATTGATTTTACCCCTCTCTCACGCTGAAATGAGGCTCTGATGCTCTCAAAATTCTGATTGGAATACAAAACTACAATAGACAAATATCGTTATCTATGAGGTAATTACAGCATCACAAATGCTGCTTTAGCTGCACCTATTGGTACAGGTAAATTTCGAATAATATTATGCTCTTCGAACAATATGCTTTGGATTTCTTCAACATTATCTAGTACTTCCCACTTACAATAATAAAATTCCTATAAAATAACGCAACCAGGCGCAGTGTATTAATCTGAAATTTGACGTTCAGACAGCGGACACTGACTATTAACCAGTTCAAACAGAATTTAAGTGCAGTTTACATTCTGGATTAGCTTTGTACTACTTACTACGTTGATAAACAAATAAATTAATCGCTGAAATGAAATACGAAAGGGCACAGTGGATAAAAACGAGCAAGCGGCTCATATCTCATCAAGAGAGCATTAGCGTCGATACTGAATCATACAAAAATGAAAGGCACACATGAAGTGTATATTTTTAGAATCAGGAAGAACCAGATGAATTTTATTACGTAAAACAGTAATTGTTTTGAGCTCTCATGACATCCAGGACCCACTAACAGCTAAAAATATGCCCAGGACCCTCATGGACGAAAGTTATGTGGCAACATCACCAACCGCTAGGATACATAAAAACATATGCTGTGTGTAACGAATAAATTTGAAATTGCTGTCGTTAATATTGTTGCAAACATTTGTTCTAGTTAGAAAGGAAGTGTGGAAGTTTGATGAGTTACACTACAGCGAGGGTTAAAAGTCTTTACAATGTATAGAAATGTAAGTATATTTACTGAATATATCGTACAAACGAACTAAGTAGTATGTTTAAATCCTAATTCAATACATGACTGATAGAGGTGTTATAATGTTGAGGGGATACAGTATTAAAGTTAATAAGAAGTTCGAAATTTGTAAATAAGAACCTCGTTTATTTGGTCCACAGTAATCCGGATTTCCGGTTTATCCGGATTCATATTTTGTGTCCCTTGGTATTTTTCTCTTTTTTTCTTATAACACGAAGATGTGTAGTCGGTGAGGTACATAGGCTGCTTATCACTAGGCCGGTAATTTAGTCTAGTACTGAGTGATAAGGAACTCGGAGTGTGTGAATGGCATTGTTTCTCAAGTATTGTACATTAATATAACGGTGTATTGATGCCCATCAAGTAAGTTGCATAGTAACCACGCCAACAGCAGTCCACCACAGCTCATTGTACCTCTGGTGCGATTCTCGACAGGTGTGACACCATCTGGTTAGTGGCGCGTGTGAATGTATCTGCTCTCTCAGCCATCTGTTTGTTTTGCACTGACGAGCCTTCTCTCCTTGAATCATCTAAGCGTGCACATCCCACGCTTCCACCTCAAGTTAATACAGTCAGTCTTAAGAAGGTGTACTGGCATTTGTATAGTGCTGAACATTTAGACTTTTTGTATTTAGTAGAATATACATCCGGGTTTTCGATTTTCGGTTTTCCAAAATAAAAGTCAGAATTTACGATCGTACTCATAGCTGTACTTCCAGCAGTACTTTATCTCCTGCGTTCCCAATTTCGTAGAAGTTGTCCTACGAAAATTGCAGAAGAAGCACTCCTGGACGAAAGGATATTGTGACGATATTCTTTCGTCACAGCCTGGGGTTAGAGACCCGGTCCGGCACACAGTTTTTATCTGCCAGTAAGTTTCACATCGGCGCACACCCACTGCAGAGTGAACACACAATCTGTTTCATAATCTACTGGCACCATAAAAATGTTATGATGGTTTTTAAAAGAACTCTTTCTGTGCTATCCAGAACTGTCAGCAAAAGGGTTGTGCCAATTTATTATAATGTAGACCAAGTGGGTCTCTCGAAAATGCTATTATCTCATTAACTGTTATCCCCACAAAACATGTTATTACAGTTGTCGGTAGAACTCTTAGGGTCGTATTAAGAAATGCCATCAGATCTTTTGTATGAATTTATTACTTTTACATGACAAAAGTGAGTCCCACATTAATTATCTCATATAATGTCATCGTCACAAATAATGTTATTATAGTTTTTGGTAGAACTCTGTGGGTGATATTCAGAACTGTCATCAGAACTATTCTACGAATTTTGCTATATTAGATAAAGTGAGTATCAGATTAAAACAATTATTGTATAAACTATTATCGCCACAAAAATGTTCTTATCATTTTCAATGCAACTCTTCCGGTGCTATCCAGAACTGCCAACAGAACTGTTATACAAATTTATTTTTTCCAAACTGACAAATAATTTTTTACCATACCAAAATTTTGCCGAGTTATTGTTTTCTTCCCGAAATTCTGTAGAACTATTCGTGTTTTGAGCAGGGAAATCTAGAACTATTGCATATATATCAAGAACTGTGAAAAAAATTTATATTTATCGTAAAAGAGGTTCAAACTTCACGGGAAATGCTCATAAGCATTCCTTAATAAAGGCAGTTACTACGTAAACAATTACCTGCACAGAATATGTTACTAGTATTTTCGATAGAACTCTTACAATGCTATCCAGAGCTGGCATCAGAGCATACGAACAGACATTTTTTTTTTTTTTAGTAAGAGTGCCCCACAATTAATCAATTACCATACAAACTATTATAACCACAAAAAATGTTATTATGATTATCGATAGAAGTCTTGAGGTGTTAACCAGAACTGTTCATCAAAACTGTTGAACGAATTTACTTTTCTGTGGAGAAAGTGGGTCTAACATCAAAGCAGTTACCGTATAAACTATAATCGCCACAAAAAGATATTATTAGGATTTTCGATAGAGCTCTTGGTGTTCTGTTCAGAACTGTTGTACGAATTTACTTTTTGCGAAAATTGACAAAGAATGTATTCGATACGAAAAATTTTTCGAGTATTGTTGTTTTTTCGCTAAATTCTGCAGGACTATTCAAATTTTGTACAAATAACTCTAGAACTATGACATTTCTATCAAGAACTCTGAAAAAATATATATTTCTGAAGAAAAGGATTCCAACTTCACAGTAAGTGCAGAGGTTCCCTCCTTAAATTGCAATTATCTCGTAACGTGTTAGCTGCACAAAAAATTGTAATCAGGATATTCGATAGAACCATTGGGGTTCTGTTCAGAACTGCCCTCAGAACTGTTGTCCGAATTTACTTTTTGCGAAAATTAATAACGAATGTTTGCTGTACGAAATGTTTTTCGAGTATTGTTGTTTTCTTCGTTAAATTCTGCAGAACTATTCAAATTTTGTACAAAGAACTCTAGAACTATGCCATATCTATCAAGAACTCTGAAAAAAATATACATTTCTGAAAAAAATGGTGCCAACTTCACAGTAAGTGAAAAGATTTTCTCATTAAAATGCAATTATCTCGTAAAATATTAGCTGCAGTAAAAAATGTTACTTGGATTTTCGAAAGAACTCTTGAAGCTCTGTTCAGAACTGTGCTCAGAACTCTTGTACTTATTTACATTTTGCGGAAATTGCCAAAGAATGTTTTCGATACGAAAATTTTTCGAGTATTGTTGTTTTCTTCGCTAAATTCTGCAGAACTATTGAAATTTTGTACAGAGAACTCTATAACTATGACTTATCTATCAAGAGCTCTGAAAAAAATATATTTCTGAAAAAAAGGGTGCCAGCTTCACAGTAGGAGCTCTTATGGAATTCTTAATTAAGTTGCAATTACCTCTTAAACTATTACCTGCACAAAAAAATTTCACTAGGATTTTCGATAGAACTCTTCACATGGTGTCCAGAACTGTCATCAGAACTGTTGTACGAATATATTTATATTTTCCGTAAAGAAAGTGTGTCCCATATTAAATCAATTTATCTCAAACCATTATCGCCATAGAAAAATGTTGTTGGGATTTTCGATAGAGCTCTTGGGGTTCTGTTCAGAACTGTCCTCAGAACTGTTGTATAAGTTTAATTTTTGCGAAAATTGACAAAAAATGTTTTCGATACGAAAATTTTTTCGAATATTGTTGTTTTCTTCGCTAAATTCTGCAGAACTATTCAAATTTTGTACAAAGAACTCTAGAACTATGCCATATCTATCAAGAACTCTGAAAAAAATATATATTTCTGAAAAAAAGGGTGCCAACTTCACAGTAAGTGAAAAGATTTTCTCATTAAAATGCAATTATCTCGTAAACTATTAGCTGCACAAAAAAATGTTACTTGGATTTTCGAAAGAACTCTTGGAGCTCTGTTCAGAACTGTGCTCAGAACTCTTGTACTTACTTACATTTTGCGGAAATTGCCAAAGAACGTTTTCGATACGAAGATTTTTTCGAATATTGTTGTTTTCGTCGCTAAATTCTGCAGAACTATTGAAATTTTGTACAAAGAACTCTAGAACTATGCTTCATCTATCAAGAACTGTGAAAAAAATGTATATTTCTCGAAAAAGGGGTGCTAACTTCACACGACTACCAACAATCCACCAAACGTCAGGCCCAGCTTAAGTGATGCGTGGCGGCAACGGTCGGGAGGGCGATGTCCACGCAGGACTCAGTGCTGCTGCAAGCCGGCGACTGGCTAGCAACGGGCTGCGCTCCAGACGCGTTGCAACTGACTGCCAGGGCCCAACCCGAACTGCCGCCGTGAACTCTCCTCCTCGCACGTTCCGACTGACTCCACGACAGATGACAACCGGAGGTAATAGCAGCCGAGCAAACATCCTATCAGAGGAGATACATCGATACGCGCTACTAGCGCCGATGCTGGTCAGGCAAAACAGCAACTCAGTAACGCCAGTAATTTAAATCAACGTGATAAGATGGAAATACGTTAAAACAGGTGGGACGGCGAGCCATGCACTGCTCACTGTATAAGTCTGTATCACTATATATGCCCTGCCATCTGTATAAGATCATGCCACTATCCATGTCTTCTGTCGCCTCAGTGTATTGTAGCAGTTCCTTCTATGTTTGGTCTGAGTTTCATAATGTTATTTGGCAGTGACACACTATTTGAAAGTTAGTTCCGTGCCTAAGGTTTGCAATTTCGGAACTGCCACAGGTTCTACGTCAATAATCGATATGATGAGAGATTTAGATCCTTTTGGAGCTATTACTTAACAGAGCTACGGTAGTTACACTGAGTAATGCGATATCACGTAGGCACCCGGCGCGGCGACGTTAATTTCGCTCAGAGCTATCGCATTCCCTCCGGCCTGCTGACACATAAAGGGAAGGAGAGGCACTCCGATTCCAGGAGGCGGTCGTCGCCCGAATAGACGTCGGCGGCGTTCCCAGCGCACAATGGCTGCGATAGGGCAGCCGAGCGGGCTTTAATCTCCGCGGGAGTCATAAAGCCCGGCGCGCTCACTCGCAGAGCAAACTGCATCGACCTGCGACTGGCAGCTAGGCGCGCCAGATTGCGGCCCGGCGACGTCCCACAGTGCGCAGAGGCGTAAAGCTACCGTAGGCTACCGTACACTATCGGAAGCAAGCGTAGACGACGGTACTTTTATTAGTAACTTGGCCAGTTAAGATCGCAACCGCATTACCTGCATGTCAGGTGTGTTGCATACCCATCGGGCGTTACCTCATTTCTAACGCTTTGTATGCTATCAGTGTCTTACTAGACTCCCCTAGAAAACGGAAACAGTGGTGTTTAGACACCAAATTTAGATGTATAAAGGGGCGCTAACCAATGGAGTACTTTTGTTCTACATAGTTATGTCCATTACTTAAAAAATCAACAGTACTTAATGCAAAATTGAAATTGTCGTCGTTTAATCATGTTTTATTCGAAACTTACTGATTTTTAGTGTAGAACAGAGGGATGTTGTGGCATAATTTAAAGAAGTACAGATTTATCATATAGTGCCAGAAAACACAATTTCTTGAAACACATTAAAAAATGCGAAACAAAAACATATCAAACATCGCTTCAGCACTTATTTGAGCTTACATAAAACAGGTTTTTGTTATTACTAAACAATTGTAATTGAAGTGTCATGATGATCTCTCCATTGGCAAAAGATTCCGGAATAGTCCCCCATTCGGATCTCCGGGAGGGGACTGCCAAGGGGGAGGTTACCATGAGAAAAAGACTGAATAATCAACGAGAGGTTAACGTTCTACGAGTCGGGGCGTGGAATGTCAGAAGCTTCAACGTGGTAGGGAAACTAGAAAATCTGAAAAGGGGAATGCAAAGGCTCAATCTAGATATAGTAGGGGTCAGTGAAGTGAAGTGCAAGGAAGACAAGCATTTCTGGTCAGATGAGTATTGGGTAATATCAACAGCAGCAGAAAATGGTATAACAGGTGTAGGATTCGTTATGAATAGGAAGGTAGGGCAGAGGGTGTGTTACTGTGAACAGTTCAGTGACCGGGTTGTTCTAATCAGAATCGACAGCAGACCAACACCGACAACGATAGTTCAGGTATACATGCCGACGTCGCAAGCTGAAGATGAACAGATAGAGAAAGTGTATGAGGATATTGAAAGGGTAATGCAGTATGTAAAGGGGGACGAAAATCTAATAGTCAAGGGCGACTGGAATGCAGTTGTAGGGGAAGGAGTAGAAGAAAAGGCTACAGGAGAATATGGGCTTGGGACAAGAAATGAAAGAGGAGAAAGACTAATTGAGTTCTGTAACAAGTTTCAGCTAGTAATAGCGAATACCCTGTTCAAGAATCACAAGAGGAGGAGGTATACTTGGAAAAGGCCGGGAGATACGGGAAGATTTCAATTAGATTACATCATGGTCAGACAGAGATTCCGAAATCAGATACTGGATTGTAAGGCATACCCAGGAGCAGATATAGACTCAGATCACAATATAGTAGTGATGAAGAGTAGGCTGAAGTTCAAGACATTAGTCAGGAAGAATCAATACGCAAAGAAGTGGGATACGGAAGTACTAAGGAATGACGAGATACGTTTGAAGTTCTCTAACGCTATAGATACAGCAATAAGGAATAGCGCAGTAGGCAGTACAGTTGAAGAGGAATGGACATCTCTAAAAAGGGCCATCACAGAAGTTGGGAGGGAAAACATAGGTACAAAGAAGGTAGCTGCGAAGAAACCATGGGTAACAGAAGAAATACCTCAGTTGATTGACGAAAGGAGGAAGTACAAACATGTTCCGGGAAAATCAGGAATACAGAAATACAAGTCGCTGAGGAATGAAATAAATAGGAAGTGCAGGGAAGCTAAGACGAAATGGCTGCAGGAAAAATGACAAGACATCGAAAAAGATATGATTGCCGGAAGGACAGACTCAGCATACAGGAAAGTCAAAACAACCTTTGGTGACATTAAAAGCAACGGTGGTAACATTAAGAGTGCAACGGGAATTCCACTGTTAAATGCAGAGGAGAGAGCAGATAGGTGGAAAGAATACATTGAAAGCCTCTATGAGGGTGAAGATTTGTCTGATGTGATAGAAGAAGAAACAGGAGTCGATTTAGAAGAGATAGGGGATCCAGTATTAGAATCGGAATTTAAAAGAGCTTTAGAGGACTTACGGCAAATTAGGCAGAAGGGATGGATAACATTCCATCAGAATTTCTAAAATCGTTGGGGGAAGTGGCAACAAAACGACTATTCACGTTGGTGTGTAGAATATATGAGTCTGGCGATATACCATCTGACTTTCGGAAAAGCATCATCCACACAATTCCGAAGACGGCAAGAGCTGACAAGTGCGAGAATTATCGCACAATCAGCTTAACAGCTCATGCATCGAAGCTGCTTACAAGAATAATATACAGAAGAATGGAAAAGAAAATTGAGAATGCGCTAGGTGAAGATCAGTTTGGCTTTAGGAAAAGCAAAGGGACGAGAGAGGCAATTCTGACGTTACGGCTAATAATGGAAGCAAGGCTAAAGAAAAATCAAGACACTTTCATAGGATTTGTCGACCTGGAAAAAGCGTTCGAAATATAAAATGGTGCAACCTGTTCGAGATTCTGAAAAAAGTAGGGGTAAGCTATAGGGAGAGACGGGTCATATACAATATGTACAACAACCAAGAGGGAATAATAAGAGTGGACGATCAAGAACGAAGTGCTCGTATTAAGAAGGGTGTAAGACAAGGCTGTAGCCTTTCGCCCCTACTCTTCAATCTGTACATCGAGGAAGCAATGATGGAAATAAAAGAAAGGTTCAGGAGTGGAATTAAAATACAAGGTGAAAGGATATCAATGACACGATTCGCTGATGACATTGCTATCCTGAGTGGAAGTGAAGAAGAATTAAATGATCTGCTGAACGGAATGAACAGTCTAATGAGTACACAGTATGGTTTGACAGTAAATCGGAGAAAGACGAAGGTAATGAGAAGTAGTAGAAATGAGAACAGCGAGAAACTTAACATCGGGATTGATGGTCACGAAGTCAATGAAGTTAAGGAATTCTGCTGCCTAGGCAGTAAAATAACTAATGACGGACGGAGCAAGGAGGACATCAAAAGCAGACTAGCTATGGCAAAAAAGGCATTTCTGGCCAAGAGAAGTCTACTAATATCAAATACCGGCCTTAATTTGAGGAAGAAATTTCTGAGGATGTACGTCTGGAGTACAGCATTGTATGGTAGTGAAACATGGACTGTGGGAAAAGCGGAACAGAAGAGAATCGAAGCATTTGAGATGTGGTGCTATAGACGAATGATGAAAATTGGGTGGACTGATAAGGTAAGGAATGAGGAGGTTCTCCGCACAATCGGAGAGGAAAGGAATATGTGGAAAACACTGATAAGGAGAAGGGACAGGATGATAGGACATCTGCTAAGACATGAGGGAATGACTTCCATGGTACTAGAGGGAGCTGTAGAGGGCAAAAACTGTAGAGGAAGACAGTGATTGGAATACGTCAAGCAAATAATTGAGGACGTAGGTTGCAAGTGCTACTCTGAGATGAAGAGGTTAGCACAGGAAAGGAATTCGTGGCGGGCCGCATCAAACCAGTCAGTAGACTGATGACCAAAAAATAAATAAAATAAATAAAGTTCTAAGGGACTGATGACCTGAGATGTTAAGTCCGATAGTGCTCAGAGCCATTTGAACCATTTTTTCTTGCGCCTCGGGGTACATTCTTGAGGCTGTAATTTTGATTTCACGTTGTGGGTTCCTGATGACTAAATAACTGATGAAGAACTATCTGTTGTTACGATTTTCTTTTATGTTATCCCATTCTTTTATACCACACTGACTTCATAATCTCCATTTTCGTACAACCATCAGTTACATTGTTGCACACAAAATTAAAAAACGGTTGTGCTTCCATCAGAGGCGTGCCCACTAATACTTACACTCTGCCGTATTCACAACATTCCAAAGAGTTTACAAAGCAAAAGAGTTTACAAACTTTCTTGACAAAAGAAGAATCATCACCTAGATGTAACATTATTTTATAAATGAATCCAGAAATAAATTTAATAATTCGCGTTAGATTCTGCAATGAATAATAGGAATTTTAAGTATGCCAGAAATTTCATAATTTCAAATATTTCTAAAAGAAGAGCGATTTTAATTGTACATACAGAGTACTAAGAAATTGATTTCTTCTTATATAATTTAACCCGAAACATAACACGTCGTATATAAAATCATATGAAGTTTATTCAGTTAAACAGCTGATGTAATGTTCACCTACATAACAATCGATAGTATACATGGTATCGGTTATTTCTATAAAAAAACGTAATGTTAGAGGAGGGTGTCCCTGTTACACAGCTCATCGAAGATCAGTTTCACAGCACTGAATAAAACCAATTTTATATTGAAATACTCCTTTCGCTCGTTGTTTGAAAGGCATCATCCGTGCGCTACGGGTGTGCTTGTTGTGCTGGTTTTAAAGGCGTTCCGCTTCCAGTCTATCGAATTTCACTAGCACAACACTGGTATCCATACTATACGGAGCTATTGAAAAGTTTCCTTTCGAAGGTCGTACAGTCTAGAATCGGTGTGCCAATCAGGGAAAAACCCTGTAAGCACTCACTGACGCACCAAATTGAAGTTACCCGTTTGGTAAACAACACCGTGTCCTGCTGTGTGAAGAAGTCCATAACTCCGTGCTGCTCAACCTCGTCCGATAGGAATCGTCGATCCTTCGGGGCTTTTTTGTGACGGACTAAAGGCTTGGTAATAGCACGAGGAGAGATCCGTGCTACAGGGCGGGTGCTGCAATGCCTCCCACTCGAGCTGGCGTACCTTCTGCGTTACGACATTTACCATAACTGGAGGTGCGTTATCGTGAAGAAGCAGCATGTCGGAAAGACGAATACATTTTGAAATGGCAGCTACTGGAAACCAAAAAAAAATCTCCATTTTTAATACAGCTAAAATTGTCAAGATATTAAAGAAATTCAGTTCATTTGCAAGATTGGATTGGATTGTTTTGGGGGAAGAGACCAGACAGCGAGGTCATCGGTCTCATCGGATTAGGGAAGGATGGGGAAGAAAGTCGGCCGTGCCCTTTCAGAGGAACCATCCCAGCATTTGCCTGGAGTGATTTAGGGAAATCACGGAAAAGCTAAATCAGGATGGCCGGACGCGGGATTTCATTTGCAATAATCACATGTTCCATGGTAAGTTACCTTCTTCTGTTTCAAGGTACAAGAGGGTGCCCGATCGACGATGAAATAACGTTTCGCTACTCTCCGTTTCGCATTTTTGAGTCAGTTGCAGTTTTTCATTTTCCAGGATAAATGTGCGAGACCCTTAACACATGTATTAGTTAACAAATTAGTTTCCGGCAGAAAATCAGACATTCTTACGCTGCACCCCACAACAACTTACGCTTATTATACACTTTCGTGAAATGTTCGCTTGTAGTCACGCTTATTTGATTTACCCACTTCGTCAGTCAACGGATATGAACTGGGAGGCCCTAATTCCTCTGCGGCTAACTTTTACTGGTAATTTTCTTTTCTGTTAGCACATAAAACAGTGTAAAGTTTATCCCACTTCTGGTCACGAAATGTAGAGTATACGGGCACTTCTGACACCAATTGTAAATGTATACAGGGTTTGGGAAAGGGGGGAGGCGGTTGTTACATATGGCTCGTGACGAGAGGGTGCAGCAGGTCGAGCTGTCAGGATTAGAGAGTGGGCATCCAGGGCTGCCGTTAAAAGACAAAACAGGAAATTAGGTACAATAAAGAGGGTGCATTACAATATACGGAGTACAAAAGGCGCGCCTAGGGTCCGAAGTTAGCAGGTTTAGGCCAGTCTAGGAGGTCGAACAATTAAATGAAATGGGCAACTGAAGGGGGGAGCCGTTAATGTTGACTTACGTTGGTGGCTGGTTGCGAAGAGCAGACCCTGAGGCTGTGCCTTCCAAGAAGACGTCTGTTCTGCTCGAGGTCTGGATTCCAAGAGAGAGAAGCAACTGTGTTCGGCACTCCAGCGCCCACACACGTGATCGGTATCCCGTGCACGCTATTGGCTAAAACCAATGGAGTTTCACCAGAGGACTCGAGGCGTCTCTTGTCAGCAGCTTTAACTGGACAGAACTGCCTCGATTTTGAAAGACAAGCGACTTGCGTCACGTAGGCACGGCGTAAGTTACTCGGGGAGAAAACTTGTAAAGATTCCACTGGGCCTTTTGAGAGGCACCCACATGCCTTGCTCATACTGTGGCATCAAGCAGTCAGGCCTGCAAGTGAGTGGTCTGCCAAGCGAGTGGATTCATTCTTATTTATCGAGTAACATGAACTCTCGTACTCACAATTAAGTTACAAGTTATCCTCCTATATGATTAATACGCAACGGAAACACGCATCTGACTATCAGTAATTTACAGAACTCTGACTGTACACTACGCACTGGCAATACCACATTTTCTTTCTATTTTTATTTAACGGCTTTTGTCAACACGTGGCCACCGCACTGAATATGAATGGCGCACACATTATAAATTCGGGACATCATGACAACATACAATTCGAAGGAAAAGTCTACCAATCTTTTTCTTTTCACTATCTTATTTATTCCGATAAATTCTCTAACCTAAACACACAAATTCTATAACCTACAACAATAACACATGAGAAATTCCGCCCAGTGGGCATGGCTTTACATTGGTGAATCTCTATATTATGGTCTCGTAATTATTTAACGCTACAGTGCACTTTCTGGATAGGATGGTGGATCTTTTATTATTTCTCACACTTCGACTCTCACAATCATCATCACCAAACTATCCTCCAAACCGAGTAGTACAGAAGGAACAAGCATAACTCACTAATCTTTTGAAACTACCTTGCTACTCTCCCATGCAAACCACACATACCCAAATTACATGACATACACCACACTACGACTTGAAATACAAAACACTAAATAGTCACAACATTATCACTTTCAGCTTTTCCACTTAAATTAGTATTTATCCCAGTCTCACACGACACTGCCCCACTTTGTAATTCTACTTTCCTACTATGTACTCTGGAGATATTTGCACGTCTTTCTGTGCAATGCAAGCCAAGTGGCGTTGCTGGATAGACGGCCGACTCACCTTGCTTCTCTCTCAGAGTTTGAATCTAGCGTCACACGGAATCATATCACGCAAAGTAATATTAAGAACGTATTCATCACACACGCGAGTCCTCAACTGATACCATGGACGAGTACTTCTCTTTATCTTTTGTCTCATACACAGTTTGAGACTCACACAGTACTCACCACGTGGAAGTACTCGTCTCTAATTTCAAGTCCTGCACACGCCATTTCTTAAATATTTCAAATTATGGTACACACGCTATTTCTTAAATATTTCAACTTATTGTACACACGCTAGTAATTCAGCTTAACTTAAGCACACGGAAGTATTTCAACTTATTGCTACATGTGGTTTCAATGTGACCGTTGGTCACTTCCGAAGATTACTACAATCCCATTAATATTACCTGCCTGACATTTAATTCTCCCCACAAAAGTTCCTGAAATAGAGAAATTATTATTTCAAACTACTCTTAAATATTCCACATGCATACCATGTCTCCACTCTTTTGTCATTACAGAACACAACTAAAACAGGTCTTAACAGCACAAGATCCAGCGGCAGAGTGCTGAAACATGGCCGTTCTTCAGGTTCTCTCGCACCTCTGTCGAGGTGGGGGAAGACCATGCTACCGTATTGGTCAGCCACATTTCAGGCGCTCAAAGCTCAGGTAAATTCCATCTCTTTGGTCCCATCAAAGGTGGCCAAAGGATCGTCTCAAAGATGATCATATATTCACATTCACTATCTGCGTTTAACAGACGACCATACATTCATTCATTTCACAGATCTCACCAAACTGGATGTAGGGATTTACTTTGTGGGAGTGCACATGTGATCAATTAAATAAATAAATTGTCATTCTTTCCCATACTGGTATCCGGCTTCGCTGTACTAATTGAAATTGAGTTATTATTAGAAAAAAATGTGTTGTTCTGACAAAAATAATGAAGTATGTTGTACCTATTTTCAATGTCGGGCGGTACTGTACCCTTTCACCACCGGCTACCCATGCAGAAAAAAATGGCACGGTACTATCCTTGCAATGCGAGGGTAGTTCCGTACATTTTTTTAAGAAAACTGTATTAGAACAAACGTAGCAAGTCATCAAAATAACCAGGAGGAGACCTTAGCCCCTGGTGACCTCAAATAGACGACCAAATGCTGTTACTTTACCAAATTATTGACACAGTTGTTGCATTATTGTACTCTCCACAATCCGGAGTAACGTACACATACAAATTTACATCAATCCAAATGACAAATAAAACATTACATCATACAAATAAAAAATAATGGTGAGATAAAAATTTGCTTAGTTACCGGGATCTCCGTTATTTTTAGGAGTAATCCAAACTTCACTAATTCTATGACAACTAAGAAAAATACTAATTGTACTCATGAAATTTTAAATAGCTCACCGTCCAAACACAGAGCAAGTAATCTGACATTCATAAATTGCGTTGTAATAATCTTTACACGGCAATGTCTAAATACAAAACAAAATCAACAAAAGAAAAAAATTGCGTACACTAGTTACACGTAGAAGTCAGGCTCCATATCAATACACGCAATAAATAGTTAGCAATAAGTGCTTGAATCCACCAGTAACTCTCGTATCTTACTCTACTGCTCATTTCTCTGTTGTCACACATTTAGACGACAAGAACTTGCATTTCGACTAGCCTTCGTTACACTTTAATGTGAAATATCACCACTGTGATAATGGAAATAAGTGGCTCCAGTCAACACACCAACAAGATTATTACTGTCCACGACATCAAAATGCATCAATTAATTCCGATATTTGTTGTGCAATGCAAACTCTTCTCCCCTGTGACAACCTTACTGATCAATGCTACAAGAGCCGCTACGTTAGTATTACGCCACTGGCTAATAATTAAAGCATCATTGTACCAAATATTCTAATAAACATGCTACGTGAACTTGATAACCCAGAACAAACAAAAAAAACCACACTAACTATTCTAAACACAAATGTTAATGAAATACAATTACACTTGCTGTCCCTTCAGGAATGAAACTTATAAAAAAATTTACACAATTACAAGTACAAATACATTATTCCCTATCTTGCGAGTCACACGGAATCATTTCATTCTGTGATTTTCTTGGGGTCTAAAAAGTTGCTGACAGGTTCCCTAGAAACACTGTCTCGGTGTCAAAGCTCTCCCATGGTTACCCGGATGAAAGTCTTTAAGTCACTCAAATCGGCATTTTGAACACGCACTGAACAGCAAACTGTATCTCACATTAAACACAAATGTCATAGTCACTCTCAGCGTACCATCCACACGAATCTGGTCGTCCAGAAATGGCCCTACAACTACTATTACCCACGGTTCTGTCCTTTCATTTCATGGTGTAATTAAAAGTCGTAAGTTCCAACAAACAGCACTTATTCCTGCACCAATTAAAGAAATGTCTCCCACTACAAACGCAAATGTCAATGTCCCACTCAAGTTTCTTGCGTTCATACAATAATTAGTCACCAAACGACAACTGTCCTCTTCAAGAATACCAAGCGTCCCACATGCAATTCACAAAGCACACTTAACAAGTCACTGCCAAAAGTTTATGGATCCCACCGTTCAGTGGTCAAGACAAATCAAAACGATCGTCCTGTCTGCTAAAGACAAAATCTTTTCCACCACTCACAACGTGGAAACACCAGTCGTTCACTTTCCACCTTATGGAGACACACGAGCAGTCATCTTGTTTCATGGCTCCACAGTCCAATACTAGTTAATAGTAGCTGGTAAAAAATGCCCGCCGGGCTCTGCCGCGTGTCGTTCATTCTGCCGTCGCTCTGCCGTTGAGCAGAAGAAACCACCCGCTGTTGCCTCTGCGGGATACTTTCCCCAGTCGTAAGGGTGGCGGAACTTATGAATGGCCAGTGGTACGTGCGTGTCGCCCCAGGCCGTTGACCTGCTGTAGCGGGCGCGTGGAGTGTACCCCGACCGGCAGTGGAGTGGGGAGTGCCGCGGCTCTGTCGCCTGTCGCCATGGCGACGTCAGCTCGGCCCCGCTAGCGGTATGGGCGTGTTCTGCGTAGCATCTCAGCGCTACGACACCCAATCAGTCAGACCCTTCCGTGCATCTCGCAACATTACAGACAAAAAGATATTCTTACAGTACTTAAATACTCATTGATTACATGTATGATCTATTAGATACATTGGTAATAAAAGAATCTTTGTTCTAAAAAACATAAAATTATACACCCTAGTTTTCTACACATACCACATCAACATTTATCCCTTTTCTATATACAGCCCACACTTGTGCTATTGATTGTACCTGTCGTCCCTCATACAAAACATGAAAGTGTAAAAAAGAAACAAAAGGAATAATAAGCAATCTATACTGCTCATAATTAGAATCTCAAATAGTAGGCTACTCTAACATCCTATCACAGTGAAAATATTAGAAACTGTTTATTCTAAAACTAGAATATACAGTGAACCTTTGTGCTTGTGACAGACTGAAATTAATACCCCTTGAAAGTGTTCTAACAAAAAAATAAGAAATAATCTACACAGCTCACAATTACCTACCACATGTTATTAACTAGTAAACTACTTTAACATCCTAACACAATAAACATTTTAGAAACTGGTGACTCTAAATCTACAACATACAATGCACCTTTGTGCTTGTGACAGACTGAAATTAGTATCACTTTATATATTTTACACTTTATTATATATAACAACATTTCTAGGACACGTATGTACCATCCACATGTCAGATCCTGACCTGCCATCGAGGTTCATCCCAATCAAACAATAAAATAATAGTGTTTTAGTTATGGATCGGTAGCATCCCCTTTACAGGAGTGTGCGCATTGATCACACTACTCTACGACTCTCACTCACCAGACATCAAATTTTACTTCTCATTCAATCCATTAATACACTAACAGAATAGGTCTAGAAGTCAGCTAACCTTAACACCACCACACTCACGACAACATACCATACCTTTGCTCCCTTATACTCAACCACATAACACATGAAGCTGTTTCGGAGATAGCATTCCAGTCTCCGAATTCGTCCTTTCACTCTGGCACCTCTCTCCATCGGCTTACCTCTGCATTCACTTTACCGATTATTCATCCTGCTAAATATGAACTTAGAATTGTGACATTTCATCTAAGAACCAAAAATACACAAATTATACATCCTGCAAAATAACTGTTCACATTCTTGGTACCGTTTTGATTAGTTATACTGGTACCCGGCTTCAACAACAACAAAAACAAAAGATTATTTTTTTAATATATCAAATGTTATGGTAAGAATTAGATTCACACTTATATTACATCTTACGTCAGTATTCCACAACGTTCACCATTTGGGTCTCATACTCCCTTTATGTTCTTTCACGTTGTGCATTTGTCCTCATCTCTTCATTCGTATTTTGGCTCTCCGTCCGTCCATTACTCCATCATTTCCTGGTCTTCCTTCGCCATTGGCATCAATCTCTATTGCAGCATACACAGGCCTCTCTGTAACATACATCTAAGACATCTCCACATTATTCGTTCTACTCACCTTTATTTACCACTGTTTCATCACGTCGAATCTCTCTTTATTAATCACATTGCTTCACGTCGCTTCTCTCCTTAAATATCACTTTTGTTGTTGTTGTTGTGGTCTTCAGTCCTGAGACTGGTTTGATGCAGCTCTCCATGCTACTCTATCCTGTGCAAGCTTCTTCATCTCCCAGTACCTACTGCAACCTACATCCTTCTGAATCTGCTTAGTGTATTCATCTCTTGGTCTCCCCCTACGATTTTTACCCTCCACGCAGCCCTCCAATACTAAATTGGTGATCCCTTGATGCCTCAGAACATGTCCTACCAACCGATCCCTTCTTCTGGTCAAGTTGTGCCACAAACTCCTCTTCTCCACAATCCTATTCAGTACCTCCTCATTAGTTATGTGATCTACCCATCTAATCTTCAGCATTCTTCTGTAGCACCACATTTCGAAAGCTTCTATTCTCTTCTTGTCCAAACTATTTACCGTCCATGTTTCACTTCCATACATGGCTACACTCCCTACAAATACTTTCAGAAATGACTTTCTGACACTTAAATCTATACTCGATGTTAACAAATTTCTCTTCATCAGAAACGATTTCCTTGCCATTGCCAGTCTACATTTTATATCCTCTCTACTTCGACCATCATCAGTTATTTTGCTCCCCAAATAGCAAAACTCCTTTACTACTTTAAGTGTCTCATTTCCTAATTTAATACCCTCAACATCACCCGACTTAATTCGACTACATTCCATTATCCTCGTTTTTCTTTTGTTGATGTTCATCTTATATCCTCCCTTCAAGACACCATCCATTCCGTTCAACTGCTCTTCCAAGTCCTTTGCTGTCTCTGACAGAATTACAATGTCATCGGCGAACCTCAAAGTTTTTATTTCTTCTCCATGGATTTTAATACCTACTCCGAATTTTTGTTTTGTTTCCTTTACTGCTTGCTCAATATACAGATTGAATAACATCGGGGAGAGGCTACAACCCTGTCTTACTCCCTTCCCAACCACTGCTTCCCTTTCATGTCCCTCGACTCTTATAACTGCCATCTGGTTTCTGTACAAATTGTAAATAGCCTTTCGCTCCCTGTATTTTACCCCTGCCACGTTTAGAATTTGAAAAAGAGTATTCCAGTCAACATTGTGAAAAGCTTTCTCTAAGTCTACAAATGCTAGAAACGTAGGTTTGCCTTTCCTTAATCTTTGTTCTAAGATAAGCCGTAAGGTCAGTATTGCCTCACGTGTTCCAGTATTTCTACGGAATCCAAACTGATCTTCCCCGAGGTCGGCTTCTACTAGTTTTTCCATTCGTCTGTAAAGAATTCGTGTTAATATTTTGCAACTGTGGCTTATTAAACTGATTGTTCGGTAATTCTCACATCTGTCAACACCTGCTTTCTTTGGGATTGGAATTATTATATTCTTCTTGAAGTCTGAGGGTATTTCGCTTGTTTCATACATCTTGCTCACCAGATGGTAGAGTTTTGTCAGGACTGGCTCTCCCAAGGCCGTCAGTAGTTCCAATGGAATGTTGTCTACTCCGGGGGCCTTGTTTCGACTCAGGTCTTTCAGTGCTCTGTCAAACTCTTCACGCAGTATCGTATCTCCCATTTCATCTTCATCTACATCCTCTTCCATATCCATAATATTGTCCTCAAGTACATCGCCCTTGTATAGACCCTCTATATACTCCTTCCACCTTTCTGCCTTCCCTTCTTTGCTTAGAAATGGGTTGCCATCTGAGCTCTTGATATTCATACAAGTGGTTCTCTTCTCTCCAAAGGTCTCTTTAATTTTCCTGTAGGCAGTATCTATCTTACCCCTAGTGAGACAAGCCTCTACATCCTCACATTTGTCCTCTAGCCATCCCTGCTTAGCCATTTTGCACTTCCTGTCGATCTCATTTTTGAGACGTTTGTATTCCCTTTTGCCTGCTTCATTTACTGCATTTTTATATTTTCTCCTTTCATCAATTAAATTCAATATTTCTTCTGTTACCCAAGGATTTCTATTAGCCCTCGTCTTTTTACCTACTTGATCCTCTGCTGCCTTCACTACTTCATCCCTCAAAGCTACCCATTCTTCTTCTACTGTATTTCTTTCCCCCATTCCTGTCAATTGTTCCCTTATGCTCTCCTGAAACTCTGTACAACCTTTGGTTCTTTCAGTTTATCCAGGTCCCATCTCCTTAAATTCCCACCTTTTTGCAGTTTCTTCAGTTTTAATCTACAGGTCATAACCAATAGGTTGTGGTCATAGTCCACATCTGCCCCTGGAAATATCTTACAATTTAAAACCTGGTTCCTAAATCTCTGTCTTACCATTATATAATCTATCTGATACCTTTTAGTATCTCCAGGGTTCTTCCATGTATACAACCTTCTATCATGATTCTTAAACCAAGTGTTAGCTATGATTAAGTTGTGCTCTGTGCAAAATTCTACCAGGCGGCTTCCTCTTTCATTTCTTAGCCCCAATCCATATTCATCTACTACGCTTCCTTCTCTCCCTGTTCCTACACTCGAATTCCAATCACCCATGACTATTAAATTTTCGTCTCCCTTCACTATCTGAATAATTTCTTTTATTTCATCATACATTTCTTCAGTTTCTTCGTCATCTGCAGAGCTAGTTGGCATATAAACTTGTACTACTGTAGTAGGTGTGGGCTTCGTATCTATCTTGGCCACAATAATGCGTTCACTAAGCTGTTTGTAGTAGCTTACCCTCGTTCCTATTTTCCTATTCATTATTAAACCTACTCCTGCATTACCCCTATTTGACTTTGTGTTTATAACCCTGTGGTCACCTGACCAGAAGTCTTGTTCCTCCTGCCACCGAACTTCACTAATTCCCACTATATCTAACTTTAACCTATCCATTTCCCTTTTCAAATTTTCTAACCTACCTGCCCGATTAAGGGATCTGACATTCCACGCTCCGATCCGTAGAACGCCAGTTTTCTTTCTCCTGATAACGACATCCTCTTGAGTAGTCCCCGCCCGGAGATCCGAATGGGGGACTATTTTACCTCCGGAATATTTTACCCAAGAGGACGCCATCATCATTTAATCATACAGTAAAGCTGCATGCCCTCGGGAAAAATATCACCTTTATCCACTACTATTTATCACGTCGCTTCTCTATCTACCATCTTTATCCACTCATTAATCATCACATCGTTTCTGCTTGATCCTTATTCATATGACAAAAAATACGTACATACACCACTCTGTCGACTCCTGTTCATGACTCATTCGACCAGTCTATTCCGTCATACTTCCTGACGTCCCACCTGAAAATTCTTATGTTCGATTTGACCCTACACAACGTTACACACCACAAATAAATACACTAACTATCTACCATAAATTGCCTACTTTCGATCTATCCTTAACTTTTCCATAATTTGATGTTAGAAATGTGATGAAGCCCACACGATTGTTTTCCCTTGATCGTCTCAATCAGTACAGCATTTTCATGGACAATCCGCCTCACTCTGAATGGTCCACTATACACAGCAAAGAATTTGCTAGTTAGGAATCTAAGCTTACATGAAAATTAAATGTGTGCAGAGAATATACAAGCTGGGAGAGATGGGACAGCCCAAGTGTTAGAAACTTTGGTGCTAGTGGTCTCTTTCACTAACACCAGATTCCGAACAACCATACACAGCACCTCATTATAACTGTCACCACGACTATGACATACTATAGATCAGATGGCATCTAATTTAAAAACTTCGATCACCTTACTGATGTTACCTGTAACAGCAGTATAAACGTACCCTATTCCATACAGTTCACAATGTTTACTTTTTACATTACGTGTTAAGTACCTGCAATAGTCAAATCACACTAATTAAACTGGACTCATTGGCATTATTACATAACATTTTTTTTAGCAACTGGTTTGTTTTGAGGAAACAGTCCTTTTAATTTAGTGTTCGAAATAAAAATTTGCAAATTTTGCTCTGAGAGACCAGCCTAACAGATGCCATTACTGGTGTTTTATTCTCTGATCAGAAGTATGGTATTTGCATTCCTACATATCAGTAGAGTATGTCTGTTACATAGACAATTTTCAGTGTCAGCGGCATGTGTTTTAAGGCAAGATGCTAAGGGCTGATATGTTGGATTAGTTTCTCCTATCCTTCAATCCATTATGACAAGAATGAAATGCCAGGATTCCATGCTCTCCTGTCATTCTGATAGCTTCTGCCGAACCTATCCTCGACACTATCTGACCTATGAGTCGTGTCTCCGTTCACGATATTGCTCTCATTACTCAATCCTTGTAACAAGTGCTGAAATGACGCAGAATCGTCTACGCCTCTGCCTGCTACCGCTATATCTCTGCGCAATTTCACTGGCAACTTCGCTATACAGATCCTAATGAGCTCCCCAGGTTCGTATGGCACATCCAAATACCTATTTCGTCTCAGCATTTCCTGATAGCACGCCACTGGATCTCTTATACCACCTTCGTTACAATTTGGCATCATCAATATGCTTTGCGTAACCTGGTCCTGCTTACTTTTCGACCAGAATTCATTTAAATAGCTACTACAGTCTTTAATAACTTCCTGCATTTTCGCTCTAGCCTCGTCCCTCAAATGGTTACACACAAACTTCATTTTGAGGGGCAGTCCCCACGATGAAGGTAATGAATCTTGAAATTGAGACAACCTTGGACTATACCCAGTTGGGTCTGCCACCTGTTTTATCCGACACAACCGTTCTTCTGACTCTGTGAATTCGTCTTCCTCTTTCTGCCTATTTTCCTTTTTTGAATTTATCTCACTCTCCCTCTGCAGTCTACCTGGTGGTGTTTCACCTTCGCTTCTGCACGCTAATTGCAACTGTGCTAGTTCTTCCCTATGTTTCCTATTGGTTTCTAATTGTGCCTCTTTAAACTGTAATAGTGATTGTATCTCCTCCTGGTCGGCATAAACATCTCGCTGCGTACTGTCAGAACCTGTCTCGCCTCTTATACTGAGCTTTTCTACATCTGCACTAATCGTATTCATTCCGACCACTACCTCTTTGATTCGCTCGTCCGGCAACACGTCCCTGCGTTCCGTAGTATCACTCTCTATTGCAAATATTCGTACCTCCAAATTATTAGCTTTTTCTTTCACGGCGTCACATACTTGCTTCAACGCACCCAGACTCTTCTCCCCCTCATCTAACCGATTATTAACTGTGGGCAGACGCTCATCGATAACTGTGTGTAGCTTCCTCAGTGCCTCTTTATTTCCCTTATCCATTGCCTCCAATCTTTCCTTATTTGCTTCCAATCTTTCCTTAGTCTCCCTATCTCTCTCCTTATTATCTCTATTCATCGCTTCTAATCTTTCCTTATTATCTTTATTCATCGCTTCTAACCTTTCCTTATTATCTTTATTCATCGCTTCCAATCTTTCCTTATCTGCTTCAAATCTTTCCTTATTCTCCCTATCTCTCTCCTTATTATCTCTATCCATCCTCTGTAAAAACTGCAGTAGCACATTGTCATTTGCTACTTTCGGTGCGATCACCTCGTTCGCCTGAGAAACTGTAGCTTCGCTAAGGGTAGCTGCACTTTCACTGCATACCTGACCTAGTCCCGGCTCGCCCGCGTCGTCGGAAAAAGCCCCCGATTGTGAACAAAGCTGGCGCTCAAAGGATCACCTAGCAGCGGTCCACTGAACAATTCAGCCCCATCCGAGTATTTGCCGTTCCTGCTCATTAGCCCATGGTCGACACCTACTTCCTGCTGCACTGCTACGTTCACCCCAGAATCGCTATTCTCCATGGTGACTACACTTTTCGACTGCGACCTAGTTACTACGGACATTACGCAAAAAAAATTATGCAACGATCTTCCAGCCTTGGACGATATAGCAATTAATTACATAAAAAAAAATATCCTCACCAATCCAGAAAGAAATTGCAAACAAAATAAAATTTTACTTC
Organism: Schistocerca nitens; assembly: GCF_023898315.1. Taxonomy (NCBI): domain Eukaryota; kingdom Metazoa; phylum Arthropoda; class Insecta; order Orthoptera; family Acrididae; genus Schistocerca; species Schistocerca nitens. Next base: position 1,082,314,941 of record NC_064615.1, on the reverse strand, counting down.
TTAGCGCTATCACAATATATTCCATCAAAGAAAAAAAAAATAAAATCTTAACAGCAAACCCTAACAGAAAAATATCCTCGAAAAATATATCCTGGCAAAAAATATCCTGGCAGGGTCGAAATTATGAGAGGCACCCACATGCCTTGCTCATACTGTGGCATCAAGCAGTCAGGCCTGCAAGTGGTCTGCCAAGCGAGTGGATTCATTCTTATTTATCGAGTAACATGAACTCTCGTACTCACAATTAAGTTACAAGTTATCCTCCTATATGATTAATACGCAACAGAAACACGCATCTGACTATCAGTAATTTACAGAACTCTGACTGTACACTACGCACTGGCAATACCACATTTTCTTTCCTTTTTTTTATTTAACGGCTTTTGTCAACACGTGGCCACCGCACTGAAAATGAATGGCGCACACATTATAAATTCGGGACATCATGACAACATACAATTCGAAGGAAAAGTCTACCAATCTTTTTCTTTTCACTATCTTATTTATTCCGATAAATTCTCTAACTTAAACACACAAATTCTATAACCTACAACAATAACACATGAGAAATTCCGCCCAGTGGGCATGGCTTTACATTGGTGAATCTCTATATTATGGTCTCGTAATTATTTAACGCTACAGTGCACTTTCTGGATAGGATGGTGGATCTTTTATTATTTCTCACACTTCGACTTTCACAATCATCATCACAAAACTATCCTCCAAACCGAGCAGTACAGAAGGAACAAGCATAACCCACTAATCTTTTGAAACTACCTTGCTACTCTCCCATGCAAACCACACATACCCAAATTACATGACATACACCACACTACAACATGAAATACAAAACACTAAATAGTCACAACATTATCACTTTCAGCTTTTCCACTTAAATTAGTATTTATCCCAGTTTCACACGACACTGCCCCACTTTGTAATTCTACTTTCCTACTATGTACTCTGGAGATATTTGCACGTCTTTCTGTGCAATGCAAGCCAAGTGGCGTTGCTGGATAGACGGCCGACTCACCTTGCTTCTCTCTCAGAGTTTGAATCTAGCGTCACACGGAATCATATCACGCAAAGTAATATTAAGAACGTATTCATCACACACGCGAGTCCTCAACTGATACCATGGACGAGTACTTCTCTTTATCTTTTGTCTCATACACAGTTTGAGACTCACACAGTACTCACCACGTGGAAGTACTCGTCTCTAATTTCAAGTCCTGCACACGCCATTTCTTAAATATTTCAACTTATGGTACACACGGTATTTCTTAAATATTTCAACTTATTGTACACACACTAGTAATTCAGCTTAACTTAAGCACACGGAAGTATTTCAACTTATTGCTACACGTGGTTTCATTGTGACCGTTGGTCACTTCCGAAGATTACTACCATCCCATTAATATTACCTGCCTGACATTTAATTCTCCCCACAAAAGTTCCTGAAATAGAGAAATTATTATTTCAAACTACTCTTTAAATATTCCACATGCATACCATGTCTCCACTCTTTTGTCATTACGGAGCACAACTAAAACAGGTCTTAACAGCACAAGATCCAGCGGCAGAGTGCCGAAACATGGCCGTTCTCCAGGTCCTCTCGCACCTCTGTCGAGGTCATCTCTTTGGTCCCACCAAAGGTGGCGAAAGGATCGTCTCAAAGATGATCATATATTCACATTCACTATCTGGGGTTAGCAGACGACCATACATTCATTCATTTCACAGATCTCACCAAACTGGGTGTAGGGATTTACTTTGTGGGAGTGCACATGTGATCAATTAAATAAATAAATTGTGATTCTTTCCCACACTGGTATCCGGCTTCGCTGTATTAATTGAAATTGAGTTATTATTAGAAAAAAAATGTGTTGTTCTGACAAAAATAATGAAGTATGTTGTACCTATTTTCAATGTCGGGCGGTACTGTACCCTTTCACTTTGAAATAAATTTCTTAAACCAATTCCCTAAAATATTCCTTGACTGGCTGCCATCCTGTACAACAGATTCAACAGAGTCCATATTGACACTGCACACAAAAGGTGGTACCTGTACGGTAACCAACCAACTCCAAACACAAATGATTAATTTCAAGTAATACTGTATACCAGCATGGTCACTTGACTAGAATACAAATGAGGTACTGAAAACCATAAGGGCCAAAAGCACATCGTCGTTGATCCCGCTTTTGAGTGAATATCATAGAAACCAGTGAGACAGCTTTTCGTGATTCATTATCGTAGCTTTTCGTGAATGTTCCGTACACACAATGTGGGCCTACAGCATAGATAAATCTGACTTTCTATAAGATCAACAGATTTCAGAAGCATGAATAAATGCTACGGTCTCACCATCGACGATGTTGTGCTTCATGGTTCTCAGTGCCTCAAATGGATTACTGTATGTTTCGAACTTAAATAGTGGCAACTATTTATTCACAACCGATACAAAAGGGTTACATGTTTGCACCACTTACTGTCCTTCAGAGTAAAAATGGCTATGAGCACTATGGGACTTAACATCTATGGACATCAGTCCCCTAGAACTTAGAACTACTTAAACCTAACTAACCTAAGGACATCACACAACACCCAGTCATCACGAGGTAGAGAAAATCCCTGACCCCGCCGGGAATCGAACCCGGGAACCCGGGCGTAGGAAGCGAGAACGCTACCGCACGACCACGAGCTGCGGACACCTTCAGTGTAGTCACCAGCGGTGTGTGGAACCCGTTGCCAGCGATGTAGAAGGCTTAGTATACCCTTAGCAGAGCCTGTTCTGTTCATGGTGCGAATGGAGCTGTCTACTGCCTGTCGAATCTCTGGAACAGTTCTGAAGCGAATGCCACGAAGTGGTTTCTTCATCTTCGGAATCAAAACAAAGTCACAAGGGCTTAAGCCCGGGGTGTATGGTGGATGGCAAAGTAGTTCCCAGTCCCATCGACCGAACAGAGCAGCCAGAGCTTGCGCTGTATGCGACCGCGCATAGTCGTGCAAAGTGATGGGTGGGTTGCGCAGGGAGTGTCGCCGCTTCTTTCGCAAAGCTGGTCGCAGGTGATGCTCCAAAAACGAACAGTAATACTGTCCACTGACGGTCGCGGTGGAGGAACATAATGCATTAGGAAAACGCCATCACAGTCGTACACGAGAATCGCCATAACTTTCACCATACTGGGGCTCTGACGCACTTTCGACTTTCGCGCCGACCCATAATGACGCCATTCCTTGGATTGACGTTTCAGTTTTGGCTCTTACGATATGGCCCATCTCTCATCCAGTGTTACAATACGGCGTAAGAAAGCCTCTCCTTCGCGCTCATAGCGCTCCAAGTGTGTCTGAGCAGCGTCGTAACGCATCCATTTCTACATACCCGTCAAGTCATGCGAAACCGATCGTGACGCAATTTTTCCATGCCCAGGCGTTCCTTCAGGGTGCGAAGCACAATCGTATGCGCTAATCCTGATTCGTTGGCGAGCTCACGAATCGTATGGCGTCGATCACTGTCCACTAACGCGGCAACAGCATGCACTTCTTCCTCAGAGACGCTAGGACGACCTGCCCGGTGCATGTCTGCCACAGTTTGCCGACCTCCGTTGAAGGCTTTTACCCAACGTGCCACTGTTCTGTACGGCAATGCCGATTCACCCCACGCCTCTTGACGACCTTGATGACGCTGTCGTGCTGTACGACCTCTGGCACATTCAATCTTGATCCAACTCCGTTGTTCCTGTTTCGAAAACGTAGTGACACCGTACGTTAGACCGCTCGCTCACAAGTGACTCTTCACCTCGATTGTCCGCACGCCGGTGACGTGGGACGGGCGAGTCCGTTTTCTCGGAGGTAAGGTAGGTATGTCAACAACGTGTGCTATCAGCGACAATAGCAGATTCCATTGCATAGTGTCTCCGCAGCAGCGTTGCCAATATTTAAGTTCCAAGCTACATATATTACACCTCAAGCAGAATCCCACAAAACAGATTTTTCTATCAGCATAACTATAACACTTACAGACATCAGATCTAATTTTACTACACTGCTGGCCGCCGTAAATGCAACACCGAGAAAGACAAGAGGTAGCACAACAAAATTTATGTAGTAGATAACATGTTGACCAAGTATCAAATGATTACGTTTACAGACGTCTGTGACATGTGGTTCCTGCCAGAATCAGTAGCCAGAGTAGCCGCCATTGTTGGAGATCACCGCTGCCACACGTCTCGGCATTGAGTCAAAGAGACGTTGGATGTGTTCCTGGGGTACAGCAGCCCAAGCAGCTTCCACACGTTGCCAAAGATCATCTGGTGTGGCAGCTGGGGATGTAATCTGGGTCACTCGTTGAGCAACCATGGACCACATGTTTTCTATCGGCGAAAGATCCGGAGAGCGAGCCGGCCAGGGAAGCAATTCAATCTGGTTATTGACGAAGAACTTTTGGACAATGCGTGCCACTTGTTGTCGCGCATTATCCTGTTGAAATATGGCTGTGGCCGAGCCCTGAAGGTAAGGAAGGACAACTGGCTCCAGCACCTCGGATATGTAGCGCCGGCTATTTAAAGTACCGGCAATGCGTACTAGAGGCGTGCGAGAGTAATATCCAATACCGCCCCATACCATAATACCCGGTGCAAGACCAGTGTGGCGGTGCATAATGCAGCTGTCCAGTATCCTCTCTCCACGGTGTCTCCACACTCGAATCCGACCATCGTGGTGCTGCAGACAGAAGCGTGCCTCGTCAGTAAAGACAACGTCATTCCATTCTGCCGTCCACATCCGTCTGTCATCACACCATTGGCGACGGAGACGTCTGTGGTTCTGCGTCAATGGTAGATGAAGCAATGGACGTCTTGCGGACAGACCACTCTGCTGTAAACGGCGTCGAATGGTACGCGCAGACACTGGATGATGCGTTACAGACGCAATGTGCTGTGCTATGGTTCGGGATGTCACTGAGCGATCCGTCACTGCCATGCGCACAATTTACCTATCAGCACGTGCAGTGGTGCACCGAGGTGAATGCGATCGACCACGTCGGTCCGTCGTACCCTCCTGCATCCAACGGTCACATATCCACATTACAGTTGTTTGGTTTCGTCCAACACGACTAGCGATTTCTCTGTATGATAATCCACAATCTCGGTAAGCCACTATCCTTCCTCTGTCGAACTCGGATACTTGATCAAACGATGTTCGCTGTTGTCTACGAGGCATAACTGATCGTCTTGTGAAACAACTACAAGGTAAACACACGTGCCGAACGTACACTCGTCGAAATCGCCAAGTCTTAAATGGCGCTATGATGTGGCGCCACAGGCGCGCGTGATGTGCGTCTGCGCTGAAATTCTAATCAGTTGCATATCTCATCGCTGCAAACCCATGGTGTAAATTTCACTTGATTCGGATGCTTCCTTCAGGGTGTTGCATTTACGGTGGCCAGCAGTGTATATAGCGAGTGAATTGGCGTATCTGAGGAGTTTGCTACCGTCTAGCGGAATTTATGCCAAGCAGACAGGGATAGAGGTCTACTGCACCTTGCTACCACCTGGTGGCATTGGCATAAGCTTGTAGTTAGTGGTAAGGGCTAGCAAGCTGAACACGCCGTAAACACGTCACGTTGTTTTCAAATCCATATGTATTTGGCCGGCAAGGCAATTACGTCCCGCCAGTTGCACGTGTGCGAAAGCTCCTTAAAAGGTGCACAACTGAGGGTGTGTTCGCGAATGTTCAAATGTGTGTGCAATCTTACGGGACTTAACTGCTAAGGTCATTAGTCCCTAAGCTTACACACTACTTAACCTAAATTATCCTAAGGACAAACACACACACCCATGCCCGAGGGAGGACTCGAACCTCCGCCGGGACCAGCCGCACAGTTGTGTTCGCGACCCTGATGTTCACGGGAGTAGCAATGTAGCATAGCGCAGTAGTTTTGGTGGCGTATATTTCAAATTATCGCGTCTACGATGCGTTTAACAGCATTCAAGGAAAAAAGGTGTCGAAATCTAAGATGTTCACGTGCTCTTGTGATCTTTCACAACAGCTGCCACTGCTCTGGGCGAGCACCTGTCACGGAGGAAACCGTAAGGAGCGTCCGAGATGTGTTCCTTCGTAACACAAAGAAACCAGCACGTCATGCATTTGTGAACTAGGCATTCCTCAGCCAACTGTGTGTAAGATTCTGCGGAAGCGATTACGTCAGTAACCGTATCGCGTATCGTAAGGCCAAACGACCACACCATCAGACACGAGTTTTGTGAACGTTTCCACGAAGCATTGGAAGATGAAGTTCGCCGCCGACTCGTGTTCACTGATGAGACTAATTTCCATTCAAGCGGTAAAGTGAATCGTCACAATGTTCGCATAGGGGGCACGGATAATCCCGATGTTACAGTGGATATTGAAAGAGATTGTCCAGATGTGAATGTCTTCTGTGCTGCCTCAGGTAGCAATATTTTCGAGCCCTATTTTTTTCCTGCGAAAACTGTGACAGGTATGACGTACCTACACACGTTAAAAGACTGGTTGTTTCCGAGACTGACAGCTGAACCCACATTTCATATTCCAACAAGATGGAGCTCCGCCTCATTGGCAAAGAGAAGTGGTCGCCATCTGAATTTCCAAACAGGTGGGTTGGGCGACATGCCCAGGACAACTTGGCACTCTTCAGGTGCCCCCAAGCTCTCCCGCCCTTACAGTTTGTGATCTTTTTCTTTGGGGATACCTGAAAAACAATGTGTCCGTACCACCTTTTCCAATAAGACTGACTTTCAGGATCACATGAATGCTACGCTGGCGAACATTGAGACGGCCATGCTCTTACTTGTATGAACTGAGCATGGCTACTGCAGAGACGTATCTAGTGTAACACGATGAAAGCACACAGAACATTTGTAATGATGTGTAAGAAACTTGAAAATGTGCTTTTTCATACAGTGTATCAATCACTATTTTGTATGCAATGCTTGGTGAAATACACACATCAAAAAAAGGTTTGCATCACCTATGTTCCGAGAGTTTCGGAACGTGTACAGAAAATTGCAATAGAGATCAACATAAACATCATTTCCGCCCTTTTTATTGCTCATGAAAACCACACACTGTATGTTGTATCACCATACAGCGAGACCTTCAGAGGTGGTGGTCTAGATTGCTGTACACACCGGTACCTCATACCCAGTAGCACGTCCTCGTGCATTGATGCATGCCTGTACTCGTCGTGGTATACTATCCACATGTTCATGAAGGCACCTTTGATCCAGGTTGTCCAACTTCTCAACGCCGATTCGGCATAGATGACTCAGAGTGGTTGGTGGATCACGTCGTCCATAAACAGCCCTTTTCAATCCATCCCACGCATGTTCGATAGGGTTCATGTCTGGAGAACATGCTGCTCATTCTAGTCGAGCGATTTCATTATCGCCGGCCGCAGTGGCCGAACGGTTCTAGGTGCATCAGTCTGGAACCGTGTGACCGCTTATGTCGCAGGTTGGAATCCTGCCTCGGGCATGGATGTGTGTTAGCTTTAAGTATTTCTAAGTTCTGGGGGACTGATGACCTCAGATGTTAAGTGCCGTAGTGCTCAGAGCCATTTGATGTCATTATCCTGAAGGAAGTCATTCACAAGATGTGCACGACGGGGTCGCGAATTGTCGTCCACGAAGACGAATGCCTCGCCAATATGCTGCCGACATGGTTGCACTATCGGTCGGAGGATGGCATTCGAGTATCGTACAGATGTTACGGCGCCTTCCATGACCACATAATGCAAATCCAAAACAGCAGGGCTCCACCTTGCTGCACTCGATGGACAGTGTGTCTAACGCGTTCAGCCTGACAGGGTTGCCTCCAAACACGTCTCCGACGATTGTCTGTTTCAAGGCATATGCGACACTCGTCGGTGACGAGATCGTGATGCCAATCCTGAGCGGTCCATTCGGCATTTTGTTTGTCTGCATGGTGTCGAGGTTGCAAAGATGGATCTCGCCATGGACGTCGGGAGTGAAGTTGCGCATCATGCAGCCTATTGCTCACAGTTTGAGTCGTAAGACGATGTCCTGTGGCTGGACGAAAAGCGTTATTCAACATGGTGGCGTTGCTATCAAGGTTCCACCGAGCATAATACGTAGGTAGCGGTCATCCAGTGCAGTAGTAGCCCCGTAGCGGTATGAGCGAAGCGTGTCAACGACAGACCCTGTTTCTCTGTATCTCCTCCATGTCCGAACAACATCACTTTGGTTCACTCCGAGACGCCTGGACACTTCCCTTGTTAAGAGCGCTTCCTGGCTCAAAGTAACAATGCGGACACGATCGAACCGCGGAATTGTCCGCCTACGCGTAGCTGAACTACAGACAACACGAGCCGTGTGCCTTCTTCCGAGTGGAATGACTGGAACTGATCGGCTATCGAACCCCTCCGTCTAATATGCGCTCCTCACGCATGGTTGTTTCCATCTTTGGGTGGGTTTAGTGACATCTCTGAACAGTCAGAGGAACTGCGTCTGTGATACAGTATCCACAGTCAACGTCTATCTTCAGGAGTTCTGGGATCTGGGGTGATGCAAAACTTTTCTTGGTGTGTGTACATTTATCCAAAGCCCGAGGAATCATTTGTAACCAACGTGTACAACTATCCGCGCACTGCTGCAGAACTAAATCAAAAGGACTTGTTGAATTATGCTAGAATATGAAGTTATGCCAATACTATTTATTGTTGATCGTTCTGTAAGATTGAAAAAAATTCCAAAACATTACTTTTAATTTATGTTCTTTTAGCTATTACATTTATATACACATAATCTAAATACTATATCACAGGGGCCAGTGTGCCTTTATAAGCAGTGGCCGGGAACTTCACAGTCACATGGGCGAGGGAATACTGTTGACATGCTCGTGACGCTATTGCTTTCTACTGCACTGGACTACGGTCTGCCACACGGCCTATTAATTGCTGCGCTGTATTTGCGAATACTTACTGACTATATGCAACCAGCCTAGCGAGCACAAAATCCTTCTGTGTAGTTTTCCCCAACTTCTGCACCTGCATCCTGTTTCCATCTTACCGGCAACTGCCTTATTTCTGAGTCATTCCTAGTGCGTTTGCATCAACAGAAATCACTTGTGCAATTACCGAAAGCTACAACAAAACGACGCGAAGGCTATTCTCGAACACTTTATGGCGCTATCCTTTGGAATCTTCGCTTCATGATCTGACTCCTGGAAAATTTGGGCTAAGTCCCTATGGGACCAAACTGCTGAGGTCATCGGGCCCTAAACTTACACACTGCTTAATCTAACAAACTATTTTACACACACCCATGCCCGAGGGAGGACTCGAACCTCCGACGGGGCGAGCCGCGCGAACCGTGGCAAGGCGCCTAACACCGCGTGGCTCTGACTCCTGTTTGTGCGCCATATACAACACGTTATGCATAAAATCAGTTACTCTATCAACGTTTGTTCTAAGTATGTTTACAAGTATGGAATACAACAGTTAATCCATGAGAACTGTAACATGATTTAACACTACAAGCAATCAACAAATGTTTGCTAAACGAGCAATATGACTAATATGTGACAATCAGCAAGATATCACTATGACGACTACGTTTGGCTTCCCAATGTTGATCACATGATGCGCAGAAAATTACATAAAAACTGTTTTAATGATTACCGCAACACAGCGTAACTTTCTGAACATGTCAAGAATACGACAGGCTATGTTGTACTTAAGTGAGATCAAGCTCGGTCTCTATGTTCTTAGTCTACGGAATGTACGATACGGTTTCCGAACTCGCTCCGGCGTTACAAGACTAAAATTGGAACGATAAAGAAAGATTATCAAGGACCCTGCGCTAGAATGACACGCAAGAATCTAGCAGACGAAAATTCAGGCCAGGCGCAAGCCTCTGGGAAATAAAACACATCGAAGGAAACAAGCTTCCTGCGCTTGCCGTTATTTACTTACATTTTACTTACGTTTATTTCGTTATGTTTTGGGTTACAGGTATTTTAATGGACAGCCTATGGTTGGCCGGCTTGAAAACTGTAACCTTGGCATTCGGTACCTACAGTGCAAACAGTAGCACACTACTACGCCACTTAGTATTGTCAGGTTGCACTAAAATGGACCACGGCTTGACCACGAAAATGACTGTAAGCCAGAACATACGAAGTTGACGGGTTAAATATTTTGCGCAATAGTGACTACACAGCCGCAAGGACGTAGTAGCAGAAAAAAAATAAAAAAAAGTGTTCACTGAGCAATGCAACACATTTTTTTGTTAAAGGTGGTTGGTTTTATTCAGTATTCCAATACACCATATTATTTCCCAATCTTTTGACCGATCGAGGTAGCACAGTGGCTAGCACACTTGACTCGCATTCGGGAGGACGACGGTTCAATTTCGTGTCCTGCCAAATTGATTTATGTTTTCCGTGATTTTCCTAAATCACTCCAGGCAAATGCCTGGATGGTTCCTTTGAAATGGCACGGCCGACTTCGTTCCCCGTCCTTCCCTAATCCGATGAGACCGATGACCTCGCTGTCTGGTCTCCTCCCACCAAACAACCCAACCCAATCTTTTGGCTACAAAACCCTATTTGTCAGTGGCCGAGCGGTTAAAGGCGCTACAGTCTGGAACCGCACGACCGCTACGGTCGCAGGTTCGAATCCTGCCTTGGGCATGGATGTGTGTGATGTCCTTAGATTAGTTAGGTTTAAGTAGTTCTAAGTTCTAGGGGACTTATGACCACAGCAGTTGAGTCCCATAGTGCTCAGAGCCATTTGAACCATTTGAACCTATTTGTCAACATAATCTTCGTTCAGTGCGACGGCCCTACGCCACCTTACTCGAAGGACCTGTCTGCCCTCATGATGCCACTTTACTGGTTGACGTCGGAGCCAACGTCTGCTGCATCAATAACCTTCCCATCGTCCATGTACTGCTTCCAGAGGAGTACATCCTTGAATGGACAAAGCAGACGGAAGTTAGAAGGTGCGAGATCCGAGCTGTAGGGTGGATGACAAAGGACCGTCCAATGAAGTTTTGTGAGCTCATCTCGGGTGCGCACACTTGTGTGAGGCCTTGCGTTGTCATGGAGAAGGAGAAGTTCGCTTGTGTTTTTGTGGCAAAGAACCCGCTGAAGACGTTTCGTCAATTTCCTAAGAGTAGCACAATACACTTCAGAGCTGACCGTTGTGCCGTGAGGGAACACATCAAACACAATAACCCTTCCAGAAGACCGTCGCCATGACTTACCCGCTACGGGCGCGGCCTTGTTTCCAGTTCGAAGTGATGAATCCAAGTTTCATCGCCTTTGACGATGTTCGACAAAAAATTGTCACGATCAGCCTCAACCCACAAGCAGTTCCGCACTGACGGTCCTTCGTTGCTCATTATGGTCTCCTGATAGGCCTCGCAGAACCCATCGGGCACACACCTTTGAGTACCTCAACTGCTGGAGAGTGTGTCGGTACCCAAACAGAGACGTCCAGCTGAGCAGCGAGGTGTTTGACTGTGATCCGTCGATCACCTCGAATGAGAGTGTCCGCACGTTCCAAGATTGCAGAAGTCACGTCACAGCTGTGTCCGGCTGGCCGGTACGCGAGAAATCGGACATGTTTTCGCGATCATGTTGAGATGATGACAGAGGCTTCCCCCAACGACTCGTCGTGCTTTTGTACACTTCCAGGTCTCCATAGGAATTCTACAGGCACCTTTGAATATCTGCGACCTCTGGTTTTCCGCCAAAGGAAACTCGATGATATCTGTCTTCTTGGAACGTAGTTCTGTTACAGACGCCACCCGTCGGAACTTCATGAAACTATAGGGGCTGGAGCGGGAATATTGCACAGCGTCCCACAACCAATTCCGCATTTTTTTTTTCAACTGAAATTAGCAGATAAAAATATGTTGCATTACTTACTGAACGTCGCTAAGAAAATAGAAATAAATAAAGGCCGATGCAGGTAGCTTCTGTCATTCAATAAGTTTATCATGTCTGTGGGTCTTGTCCATCTACATCTACGTCTGCATCTACATGGATACTACGCAAATCACAATTAAGTGCATGGCAGAGGGTTCATCGAACCACCTTCACAATAATACTCAATTATTTTAATACCCAACAAGGTACGGAAAGAACGAACACCTATATTCTTTCTGTACGAGCTCTGATTTTCTTAATTTTATTATGATGATCGTTTCTCCCTACGTTGGACGGCGTCAAAAAAATATTTTCCCATCCGGAGGAGAAAGTTAGAAACGGAAATTTCTTGAGAAGATTCCGCCGCAACGAAAAACGTGTTTGTTTTAATGACGTCCTGCCGAAATCTATATCATATCAGTGACACTCTCTCCCCTATTTCGTGATAATACAAAACGTACTGCTGTTCTTTGAACTTTCTCTACGTGTCCCGTTAATCCTATCTGGTAAGGATCCCACACCCACTTCAAAAAAGGACGGACAAGCGTAGTGTAGGCAGTCTCTTTAGTACCCCTATTGCATCTTCCAAGTATTCTACCAATAAAAGGCAGTCTGGCTCGCCAATCCAACAGCATTTTCTACGTGTTCTCTCCAGTTTAAGTTGTATTTAATTGTAATTCCTAGGTATTTAGTTGAATTTACGGCATTTAGATTTGACTGATTTATCGTGTAGCCGAAGTTTAACGGATTCCTTTTAGTGCTCATGCGGATACCTCACACTTTTCATTATATAGGGTCAATTTCCAATTTTCGCGCTATACTGATAGCTTTTCTTCAAATGGCTCTGAGCACTATGGGACTTAACATCTGAGGTCATCAGTCCCCTAGACTTAGAACTACTTAAACCTAACTAACCTAAGGACATCACACACATTCATGCCCGAGGCAGGAATCGAACCTGCAACCGTAGCAGCAGCGCGGTTCCGGACTGAAGCCCCCAAAACCGCTCGGTCACAGCAACGGTAGATTGGCTTTTCTAAATCATGTTGCAGTTTGTTTTGATCTTCTGACGACTTTAGTAGGCAATAAACGACAGCATCATTTGCAAACAAACTGAGACGGTTACTCACATTGTCTCCTAAATCGTTTATATAGATAAGGAACAGCAGAGGGCCTGTAACACTACCTTGGGGAACACCAGAAATCACTTCTGTAATGACTTTGCGTCAATTACTACGAAGTGTGACATGTCCGACAGGAAATCACGAATCCTGTCACACAACTGAGACGATATTCCACAAGTATGCGAGTTGAGTATAAGCTGCTTGTGAGGCACAGTGTCAAAAGCCTTCTGGAAGTCTAGACATATGAAATGATCTGAAATCCCTTGTCAAGTCTTCGTGTCAGTAAAGAGCTAGTTGTGTTTCACAAGAACGATGTTTTCTAAATCCGTGTTGACTGTGTGTCAATAGACCCTTTCCTTCGAGGTAATTCATAATGTTCGAACACAATACGAGGTGCGGCTAGAAAAAAAACCGGACTGATGCTGGAAAAAACATTTATTTACAATTATTTACAATGTCATGTTATCTCCTTCAATGTACTCTCCTCCTCGGTCTCTACACCGCTCCATACGAATTTTCCACTGTTCATAGCAATGCTGCAGATCATTTTCGGTAAGTCCATACATTACTTCCGTCGCTTTTTCTTTTACTGCTTCAACAGTCTCAAATCTAGTTCCTTTCAAAGCTGACTTGACTTTAGGGAAAAGAAAAAAGTCACAGGGGGCCAAATCAGGTGAGTAGGGTGGATGATCTAAGATGGGAATGTTGTGTTTTGCCAAAAACGTATTCACTGACAACGCACTGTGAGCTGGGGCATTGTCTTAGTGAAGGATCCATGACTTTTTTCTCCACAAATCGTTCCGTTTTCTCCGTACTCGCTCACGTAGGGTAGCCAGGACGCTAATGTACTAATGCTGATTCACTGTTTGTCCCTCTGGTACCCAATCAATGTGCACAATCCCTTTGATGTCAAAAAAAACAATCATCATTGCCTTGAATTTCGATTTTGACATTCGTGCTTTTTTTTGTCGTGGAGAACCAGGAGTTTTCCAATGCATCGATTGGCGTTTAGTTTCGGGATCGTAAATAAAAAACCACGATTCATCGCAAGTAATAACGTTTTGTAAGAAGGTGGGATCACTTTCAATGTTTTCCAGGATGTCAGAACAAATCATTCTTCGGCGTTCCTTCTGTTCAATTGTGAGACACTTTGGAACCATTTTTGAACACACTTTGTTCGTGTTGAAACTTTCATGAAGAATCTGCCTAACACTTTCCTTGTCAACTCCTGTTAACTCAGACACTGCTCTGATTGTTAAACGGCGAGCTTGTCGAACAAGTTTACCGATTTTTTCAATGTTTGCATCAGTTTTTACTGACAATGGTCTGCCAGTGCGAGTGTCATCACTGGTGTCTTCGCGGCCATCTTTAAATCGTTTAAACCACTCAAACACTTGTGTTTGCGATAAACAATCATCGCCGTACACTTGTTGTAACATTACAAACGTTTCACTTGCAGATTTTCGTAGTTTGAAACAAAATTTGATGTTAACACGCTGTTCTTTCTGTACACTCAACATTTTCCGACGCACAGACAAAACGTCAACTACTTAAAACAGACGCCACGGGCAGACTGAGTGCAGGAGGCAGATGAAACTCGAGCAGTAGGCGGAGCGAGAGTCACGTGACAGGCCACGCGACTTTCAGCCTTATTGCATTCGTTTTATTGTTTCACCAGTACTAGTCCGGTTTTTTTCTAGGCACACCTCGTATATGTCCCAAAATCATGATGCATATCGCCGTTCATGAAACGGACCTGTAATTTAGCGGATTACTCCTACTGCCTGTCTTGAACACTAGTGTGACTTGTACAACTTTCCATTCTTTGGGTACGGATCCTTCGTAGAACGAGCGGTTGTGTAAACTGAAGCGCCAATGGAACAGGTCTAGACATGTGTATTCAAATACAGACATATGTAAACGGGCAGAATACGGCGCTGCGGTCGGCGACGCCTATATAGAAGACACCACGTGTCTGGCGCAGTTGTTAGATTGGTTACTGCTGCTACAATGGCAGGTTATCAACAATTAAGTGAGTTTGAACGTGGTTTATAGTCGGCGCACAAGCGATGAGACACAGCATCTCCGAGGTAGGAATGAAATGGGAAATTTCCCGCACGATTACTTCACGAGTGTAACATGAGTATCAGGAATCAGGTAAAACATCAAAACTCTGACACCGCTGCTCCGGAAATGGTCCTGCAAGAACGGGACCAACGACGACTGAAGAGAATCGTTCAGTGTGACAGAAGTTCAACTCTTCCGCAAATTGCTGCAGATTTCAGTGCTGGGCCATCAACAAGTGTCAGTGTACTAATCATTCAACGAAGCATCATCGATATGGGCTTTCGGAGCCGAAGGCCCACTCATGTACTTTTGATGACTGCACGACACAAAGCTTTACGCCTCGCCTGGGTCCGTCAACACCGACATTGGACTGTTGATGACTGGAAACATGTTGCCTGGACGGTCGTATCTCGTCTCAAATTCTATCGAGCGGATGGACGTGTACAGGTATGGAGACTACGTCATGAATCCATAGACCCTGCATGTCAGCAGGGGGTTGTTCAAGCCGGTGGAGGATCTGTAATGGTGTGGTGCGTGTGCAGTTGGAGTGATACGGGACCCCTGATACGTCTAGATACGACTCTAAGAGGTGACGCGTACACGAGCATCCTGTCTGGTCATCTGCAACCATTCATGTCAGTTGTGCATTCCGACGGACTTGGACTATTCCAACAGGAGAATACGACAGCCCAAACGTCCAGAATCGCTACAGAGTGGCTCCAGGAGCACTGTTCTGAGTATAAACACTTCCGCTGGCCACCAAACTCCCCAAACACGAAGATTATTGAGCGTATATGGGATGCCTTGCAACGTGCTGTTAGGAAGAGATCTCCACCCCCTCATACTCTTATGGATTTACGGACAGCCCTGCAGGATTCATGGTGTCAGTTCCCTCCAGCATTACTTCAGACGTTAGTCGAGTCCATGCCACGTCGTGTTGCGCCACTTCTGCGTGCTCGCGGGGCTCCTTCACGATATTAGGCAGATATACAAGTTTCTTTGGCTCTTCAGTGTATTATTGTTAAGAATGGAGCTATTGCATCAGCATGGTCTGAAAAATTAAACTAAGCTACACTCCTGGAAATGGAAAAAAGAACACATTGACACCGGTGTGTCAGACCCACCATACTTGCTCCGGACACTGCGAGAGGGCTGTACAAGCAATGATCACACGCACGGCACAGCGGACACACCAGGAACCGCGGTGTTGGCCGTCGAATGGCGCTAGCTGCGCAGCATTTGTGCACCGCCGCCGTCAGTGTCAGCCAGTTTGCCGTGGCATACGGAGCTCCATCGCAGTCTTTAACACTGGTAGCATGCCGCGACAGCGTGGACGTGAACCGTATGTGCAGTTGACGGACTTTGAGCGAGGGCGTATAATGGGCATGCGGGAGGCCGGGTGGACGTACCGCCGAATTGCTCAACACGTGGGGCGTGAGGTCTCCACAGTACATCGATCTTGTCGCCAGTGGTCGGCGGAAGGTGCACGTGCCCGTCGACCTGGGACCGGACCGGACCGCAGCGACGCACGGATGCACGCCAAGACCGTAGGATCCTACGCAGTGCCATAGGGGACCGCACCGCCACTTCCCAGCAAATTAGGGACACTGTTGCTCCTGGGGTATCGGCGAGGACCATTCGCAACCGTCTCCATGAAGCTGGGCTACGGTCCCGCACACCGTTAGGCCGTCTTCCGCTCACGCCCCAACATCGTGCAGCCCGCCTCCAGTGGTGTCGCGACAGGCGTCAATGGAGGGACGAATGGAGACGTGTCATCTTCAGCGATGAGAGTCGCTTCTGCCTTGGTGCCAATGATGGTCGTATGCGTGTTTGGCGCCGTGCAGGTGAGCGCCACAATCAGGACTGCATACGACCGAGGCACACAGGGCCAACACCCGGCATCATGGTGTGGGGAGCGATGTCCTACACTGGCCGTACACCACTGGTGATCGTCGAGGGGACACTGAATAGTGCACGGTACATCCAAACCGTCATCGAACCCATCGTTCTACCATTCCTAGACCGGCAAGGGAACTTGCTGTTCCAACAGGACAATGCACGTCCGCATGTATCCCGTGCCACCCAACGTGCTCTAGAAGGTGTAAGTCAACTACCCTGGCCAGCAAGATCTCCGGATCTGTCCCCCATTGAGCATGTTTGGGACTGGATGAAGCGTCGTCTCACGCGGTCTGCACGTCCAGCACGAACGCTGGTCCAACTGAGGCGCCAGGTGGAAATGGCATGGCAAGCCGTTCCACAGGACTACATCCAGCATCTCTACGATCGTCTCCATGGGAGAATAGCAGCCTGCATTGCTGCGAAAGGTGGATATACACTGTACTAGTGCCGACATTGTGCATGCTCTGTTGCCTGTGTCTATGTGCCTGTGGTTCTGTCAGTGTGATCATGTGATGTATCTGACCCCAGGAATGTGTCAATAAAGTTTCCCCTTCCTGGGACAATGAATTCACGGTGTTCTTATTTCAATTTCCAGGAGTGTATTTAGCAAATTTTACCTTAATAATGTGACATTCAGTTCAAAAAGGTATACAGTCGTCTGTGACATCCAGTTCCAAAAAAATTATATAACCGTCAACAATCTTATATTTCCATGACGGACTCGCGTCCAGACCGTCTGCTCGCGCTAACACTTCAAACCTCTAACCTTCATCACTGCTAACTATTAACATCCAACCTCCATCACTACTGGCTATTCACCTCCAACTGCGAGTCCGACCAGCCACAGAGAGTCTCTTACAGAGGTCGCACAGTGCTGTCAGAGTTATTCATGCAGTCTATCGCGCTGCCAACACAAAAACGGATTACTTACACACACTATAGCACCTGGGCCACCAAATAAATCATGTTGGACAATTTACTTGCTTTCAGGGCTGCATTCAACCCTGACTTCATTTTTACAGATGAGAGTGAGCGACCACATCGAACAGTGCAGTTGGGGGAGCTCTTGGAACTGGAGGATATTTAGCGAATGGACTGGGCTGCACGTTCCCCCGACTTGAAACCCACCGAGCACGTGTGGGATGCGTTCGGGAGGCATACTACAGCACGTCCACATGCACCAACGACCATCCACCAGCTGTCGACCTCACTGGTGGAGGAACGGACCGCCCTACCGAAGAATTCCTTACTAGCCTTGGCCTGCAAGGGAGAATGTTACAGAGTACGCATTGCTGTGCATGGTGATCGCACACCTTATTAAGAACATTTCGTGGACTTAATCAGGAATTGCAGTTACTTCAGTGCAGTTATTGTCTACAAACAAAAGTGTTATTTCTGTTCGTCTCAATGTGTATTTCTTTCAGTTACCTTCTGTAGTCTACTTTAACAATCTTTCTATGCATGGTCCACGTTTCATCGACCTCTATTCCTTGGCATCACGAAAAAGTTACTTTCGTCCTTAAATTTTTATACCATTGTATTTACAGGTATTTTATAAAGACTGTTCCAAAAACAGAGGAAGTAATTTCATCTTTATATTCCTCATACGATGATGACATAGACCGATACTCCTTTACAGAGCGTAGGGGAACGATGCGGGAGACCTGCACCGCCATATTAGGCAAGGTTTGTAAGCGTACAATAAAAAACGTTCACTACAACAAGTCTCTGGCAATGCTTGGCTCCAAAATACGGTTCTCACAACTGTTATATTCACCAGAACGTTTATCTATGTAAAATACAAAGTATGTCTGGAAATGTTTAGTGACTGGTCTCAGAAAAGGAAAGCAACAAGATTTACAAGCAAAATACTTTTGTTGACCGTCAAAGTAATCACCGTCAGCTACAACACACTTCTGACATTGGTTGTAAAAGAGACAGTCCATAGTCGATTGCAGAAAGTGTTGCTATGTGCAAGCAATGCATCGCTCGCCGTGATGTGGAGAGCGTGCAGCGCCGAAGCTTAAAGGACGAAAACGCGGACTGATGAAGGCAGCAACTGGGTGTTAGATGGTTTACCAGTGAGCAGACTGCAGTGCTTCGTCCAGGCTGAGTTTACGGGCAGGCTGCGGAAGTGTAAGTTACTTTAAAACTTGTAGCACACAGCAGTGGAACTCGAGCAATGTTGTGGTGTTGTGGAGCGGTGGGTGGAATAATTGTTAATGTTCCTATTATTTATTTAATGCTGTTGTTTGCCGTTCTCAACATTGGCTCTCTAACTACAATATTGGCAACCAGAAAGTGATTAGCAAAACGTGAAGCCTATAATTAGAATTCCTAGTGCCCACTTCACCTGAGAAATACATTTATAGCTACAGGTTATAGCTCTGAGGAATTAGGAGATTGTCTGGGATTCGTAATCAAAAACCATTCTCTCTAAAATGTTCACTATATTCTGAAAGTCACAGACTAAAAAGAATCCACACAATCCAACTACCAGAGCAGTTCAGAGTCTAATGCGCTGATGCAACTATAACTGTTCAAATTAAATGTTTAAGTGAATGCTCGCCATAATTTGATGATAATGTTCGTCAAACGCCACGCTAATAATGGTAGAATGTCTGTCCTTCGGCGGCATGTGAAAATACGACATACGCAAACTAAAGATAGATCATTAACGTCATCCCAAAATTAACACTTCACTCGAAAACGATTTCATGGTTACACGTATCCCGAGTAACTTATTACTGCATCCGAGGCTGAGGCTGTTTATATCAACGATACCGACGCGACGCGACGCGACTCCCGGCACAGGTGGTGCGCTAATCAGCGTCTGGAGAGAACTGGGGCCTTCCTCTAAAAATGGTTCAAATGGCTCTGAGCACTATGGGACTCAACTGCTGTGGTCATAAGTCCCCTAGAACTTAGAACTACTTAAACCTAACTAACCTAAGGACAGCACACAACACCCAGCCATCACGAGGCAGAGAAAATCCCTGACCCCGCCGGGAATCGAACCCGGGAACCGGGGCGTGGGAAGCGAGAACGCTACCGCACGACCACGAGGGGGCCTTCCTCTTTTCTCGCGCAGCGTTCTTACATATAAAGCCGCAGTGCGGAGAGCTAAGGGAACGCCTGATCAAATCTGCTCTCCCGACTAGCCACTGGGCTAGTAATGCACCACTTTAAGTTATCGAATAAATCGTTGCTTCCTTTGCTGATGGCCGATGAAGCTCTCAAGGTAAATGTGCAATCAGCACACAGGTAAGTAATCATAATAAAAGTCTGACGTGGCTAAGTCAAATATTTTGGGCGAGATAATTAATTTAATTACACTACATGCAGTAGACGAGCTCTGAACGTGCCCTTTGGAGATACGCTATCGCCATAGTTTTATAGTTATTCAGTTGAAACTTCTCACATCTTTATGATTATAGCGGATCTCCCTTCTACTTAAATTTAAACGTCCTAGCTTTATTTATTCGCCTACTTAATCTATCTTGCTTCCTTAATTTTTGAGATAAAAACCAGAAAATCATGAATTTCAACTAAAATTTTAATTTGTGAGATCAAGAATACTCTTTCTACTAAATTATTATGCAAAAGGAATCTAAATATAAACTTTTAAGTTTCTAGCTCTTTTCTGTTGCGCCAATGATTTTTACAGAAAAACATCCAAATTTCGAAAATGGTTAAAGTTATTGAACTGAAATCCAACACATATTGATGTTGTATTACTCCTGACATGCTAGAAACGTTTCAGGTTATTTACTTGATTTTTAAAGTATTGCGCAACATTATGATGTCAGAGCTAGTCACAGCGGACTGGCTGGCACACAATAGAAAGACTGATATGAATTTTATAAGGCGTGAGTATGCTGCTTCGCTACATCACCCTCTACTTAATTTTTTTTGAATGTAAATAAAAAAATTAATTACAAAAAGGGAAGCAAGAGTACAGCTTAACTCCCTATGAAAATTAAAACTGAAATGTATACATATAGAAATATTAAAAGAAAACTTATTACCTACTTCAATTATTTATGTTGCTGGCATGTTCACTGCCTCTTAAGCAACATTATCACTCAAAATATAAGCAAAATCAATGAAACACTTTGGCATACACATTGCCTTAGACAGACAAACACATAAAAATATGTAAAATTATGAAAATCTTCAATCCATTAAATTGTCTGTAAATATTTTTACATACACAAATTTAAAGAAAATAACACAGTTATTCATGATACATAAACAGATAATTATATCTTAGCAGTCTTTTCTAAACGTGAAAGAAAATTTCACAAATCATGACAATTTCATTTTTACGCACGTGGTTGTAGCCGCATTGGCTGGCGTTCTACACTTCCATTCACAAGGGTAGAGGAGGGGAAGTTGCTATGGTGTGCGTCCTTCAAGTTCACTCTAAATTACATGGGGAAAGGGGAGGGGTCACTGTGAGTTGTGTCCAAGTCACTCCACGCTTTCACGCAGCTACCAGGCTGCCATTATGTGGTTTGTCCTGTAGAACAAAGAAAAAGAGTGCCTCAGACTCTGTTCACTTAATATCTAAGGGTGGGTCACAATGAAATTGGGATATATACATTTTATCTTTCAATATGTTACTGGAACAAAGTTAACAGAACTTTTTCAATTTTACTTTCGCGGTTACTTAACTGTCATAAAATCGGTAATCAAATGGCTCAAAGCGCCGTTAGTCATGTACTAGAGAAAATTTATGCTCAAGGCATACAATCATAAATCCTATTTAATCTCAATTTATTATTTCTGGGCCGGAACACTGAACCAATGCTCGGTACCTTCCTGACAAATCTGTATTTTATTTACTTAACTGACTCATCTTCGATTACCTTATTCTTAGAGATAGTATGAGTATATTTGATAAGCAGTTGTCTTCTCAGCCTCTTTGTACATGTGAGTAACTTGTGGTAATAGTACAGTTCTGAGTGTTCAAAACACACTACGTTTAGTTGACTACTAAATCCACTTATTGGTCCTCTGCTGCTGTGTCAGTTCCACATCTGCACTTATGTACTTACTTCATCGAAGTGTAATTATGCTGAGCTATAAATAATGTTTCATGTCCGCCCTTATGTTACTCAATTATGTTGCTAGTGTATGTACTTATTTAACACTCACTCTATTAACATTTAACGCATAGGATAGCACATTTACTTCATGTCTATAGTGTATTGCAGCTGATCAGTTTGCTCACGTTGCAATCCATTTCCGCTTGATTGGATGCTGAAACCACAGGTGGTCTCTCTCGACCTACCACTAAAGTGCATTAAGTAATTATTGCCGAGCATAATGCTAAATTCCTTAAACCTATAGGTCACCATGAGCTGCTCTGTCTCATCTAACATAAGGATACCTATGGTCGCATTCACGCCTCCAACTCGTAACCTCAATACGTGTAGGTGTGTCCTGTCACACACTACACCAAATAACGGCCAGCTCCAACCTTATAAATATTTCAAGAACGTGTCCTTCACGTCTCAACCACAAACACTGTTCAATTCTATTACACTGCCATTCCTTGCAACACAAGGTGAGTTCATTTTTACAACTTATCTGCATATTTTTCATAACACTAAGCAATCTCTTTTACTATTAATTAGTTAGCTCTACAGCATGCAATAGGTTTCACTGCCACTTCAGATCCTGCTTGTGCACGAATTTGTATATCTTTTTAAATTACTGTTGGTGGACCATTTCCAATAAAACAACAACTTTGTACTTATAATATTACCAGGGTTCTATACATACTTGTTACTCAAATACCTTTGTATCTTGATTACATCATACTTCTCTGTTGTTTATGTCACTGTTAGGTTTGTCACATTAGGTATTTTCTTCACTAATCGGTGGATAGAATGGTTACAGAACTCATGGCTTGATAGCCATGACGGAAAATGTAGTGGACTGTTAAGGCAGCCAGTCCACAGTGAAGTAGCCGAAAGGGCACGCGTCAACTCACGCCGTCTGGCGTTAAGTCTGGAACAGGATTCGTAATGAATGTGATAAAGAAAAGAACGTAGCTACTAGAACACTTAACTTTTATATTGTCCTTTGGTATACAGCATTCTGGATGATACAAGTGAGACTCTATCTTGAGGTACATGCAATGGTACAAATGGCGCCTTGCTAGGTCGTAGCCATTAACTTAGCTGAAGGCTATTCTAACTGTCTCTCGGCAAATGAGAGAAAGGCTTCGTCAGTGTAGTCGCTAGCAAAGTCGTCGTACAACTGGGGCGAGTGCTAGTAAGTCTCTCGAGACCTGCCTTGTGGTGGCGCTCGGTCTGCGATCCTGACAGTGGCGACACGCGGGTCCGACATGTACTAATGGACCGCGGCCGATTTAAGCTACCACCTAGCAAGTGTGGTGTCTGGCGGTGACACCACAGAAAATTTTAGTATTGCAAAGAAAGAGTCGAAACTTTGGTAGATAGGAAAGATGAAGAATGAGTGAGACCTGAAAAGGAAAGAAGATCTCACACAGCTGGGACTGCACAGCTGCCACACTGTGTAGAGGTTACAGAACAACTTCCTCCCTACAGAATTCATTCACTACCTATGAACTTCTTTAGGTCGATCACGTTCCTGAGACCAAATAGCTTTTTACTCTTAGGGTACTCTAGCCTATATGCATTGGCATGTGGTTTTCCTATGATCCTGAAAGGTCCTTGGTATACGAACATGAATTTCTTTGTTTCTGCATTTATTTTCTTTGATTTTTTCCTTGGTTTTGACAAGGACTAACTGACCTATTTCAAAACTGGTGGGTACAGATTTTGCGTCATTACGCTTCTTTCTTTCCAATGCTCTTTTTCTTATATTTGCCCTAGCCTTTAACTTCTTCTCGTCTGTGGATATTTGCGTTAAAATAGGGAATTCTACCATATCTGCAATCACATTGTGCGGTTCTTGGCCAAACATCAATTCGCAAGGCGCAAAACCAGTTGCATCATGCCTTAAGCTGTTAATTACATTCTCAAAATACTTCATGTGCTCTGCCCAACTTGAGTGTTTCCGAGCACAATAAGTCCTGCAAAGCCTATTCAATTCTCTCATAATACGTTCACTCATATTTCCTTGGGGGAAATACGCAGATATTTTCAGATGTTTCACTCCAGCCTTATCCAGACATTCTTTAAATCTATCAGAAGTAAATTGAGGCCCATTGTCTGACAGCAAACTCTTCGGAACGCCAACGTTCACGAAGAAATCTTTTTCCAACTTTTCTACCAACGTTTTTGCATTTGCTCTTTTAATTGGGTATAGCTTAACATATTTACTAAACCCATCCAAAACAACAAAAACATTGGTGCACCCACCTCTCGAAGCAGGAAGAGGGCCAAACAAACCACAAGCCAGTAATTCTGGGGTTTCAGTTGGCTCTACTGAATGCATATCCCCTTGTATTCTGGAGTTAGCAGCACGGACTTTCTGGCACACTACACAAGATGCTAGACGCTTGGCAACACGGCGGTACATGTTGTCAAACACAACTTTCTCTTTTAATTTTGCAATGCACTTCTTTGCACCATAGTGGCCATACCTCAGGTGTACATAGTCGATTAGTAAGTCTACATGTTGTGAGGGAAAGCACAGCTTCCACTCAGAAAAACCTACCTTTTTCCTCCTAAACAGAATACCTTTATGCAGACAGTAGTATTGCGAAACCTTATGATAGTTCGCATCTCCCAAATAGCTCTTTACTAATTTCAGCTGGTCATCTGCATTCTGCTCACGTCTCAAGTTCTTAATCACCCTCTTTAATGCACTTTCTTCCCTTACTTCGTGCAACGCAAACATTCGTACTTCACTTAGGTCTGTTGTTGTAATTCCCGCGTCAACACAGAGCTCCGTACTTCTTGATAACCCATCAGCTACCAAATTATCTTTCCCTTGAATATAACTAACTTCAAGGTCAAACTGCTGGAGGTACAATGACCATCTTACCAAACGAGCATTCCTCAACTTACAGGTCTTTAAAAAGGTCAACGCCTTATGGTCACTGTAAACAATTATCTTGTGACCTAATAGATACTGCTCAAACTTTTGTACCCCAAATACAATTGCCAATGCTTCCAGTTCTGAGATGCCATAATTTCTCTCTGCTGCCTGTAAAGACCGACTTGCGAAAGCTATAGTCTTGTGCACTTCTTGTTCGTTCTCTACTTGGAATATCTCCACAGCTATACCATAGCCACTAGCATCAACAGACATACAGAATGGTTTTCCAAAATCAGGATGATGTAAAATAGGACTATTAATTAAATATTGTTTAAGCACCTCGAACGCCTGTTGGCATTCTGCTGTCCAAACCCAAGGGGTATTCTTTTTCAGCAGGAGGTGAAGACAGGGTGCATTAAAAGCCTGATCACAAACAAAACGCCTATAGAAGCCGAAAAGACCGAACATCGATCTCAACTGCTTCTTGTTTCTGGGAGCCTCAAATTTTTCAATGACTGCTAGCTTGCCTGTTTCAGGCAGAATACCTTTTTCCACTTATCATATATCCCAAGAAATCTATTTCCTCTTTAACGCACTCTTTAGTTTCATGCCACCTCTCTCAATAGCCTCTAACAGTTCCTCTAATAAAACTATGTATTCTTCCCAGGTAGGAGTTGCTATTAACAGATCATCTACGTAGACTGTTATTTTATTACTTAAGGCTGGTCCTAAAACATGGCACATCACACGTACGAAGGCACAAACAGAGATATTAAGTCCGAAAGGTACCACACGGTATTGGTAACAAACTCCTTCGTACAAGAAAGCTGTGTACTTCCTCGAACTTTCCACCAGTGGCAAATTCCAATATCCACACGTGATGTCCACAGAGGTTAAGAATTTTATTCCCCGGAATTTTTGCAATAACTCGTACATGTTCTGCAGTCTATCACTTTCCCTAACCGCTATTTCATTCAACCAACGAGCGTCCAAGACCAATCTGACACTCCCGTCCCTTTTTGGCACAACAACAAGAGGATTATTGTACTCACTGACCGCTTTTTCAATCACACCCCACTCTAGCATTCTCTGTATCTCCTTTCGAACCGCCTCCTTCCTAGCTACATGTATTTGGTATGGCTTCCTGAAAACACTTGGCCAGGTTTCACCTTTAATTGACATTCATAACCTTTGACCACGCCAGGTCGATTTGAAAATACCTTATGATGCCTTTTTAAAACCTGTCTCAGTTCTTCCTTCTGATTAGCTGAAATTTTATCGATTTTCTGCAATTTAGCTTCTATCTTGTCCAAAATAATTGCTTCTTCTTCTTCTTCTGTGTTTAGCTTACTTTTACTAAGATTAACACCTTCGTCCCGTTATCTCCTATTTTTCAGAACTCGTATAGGCAGCTCCCAAGTTTCATCATTAGTTACTACATGTTTATCAATAAAAGGTACCGTAATTACTCCGGTTATCGGCAAGACCATTTTTAACTGGCTTCTTTCAAAGTCAACAACACTCTGATATTTTGACAAGAAATCTATGCCAATTAAAACCTCAGTACTGAGATTATTTACAATTAAGCATGGATGATCAATTAAATTTCCATTAATGTTAAAAGGCAGCAAAGCTTCTTGCTTTACTGTTTTTGACACCTTGCCAGTAGCACCAATTATTCTTAGTCCTGATACCCTCATTACGGTAAGCTTGTCTTTACCAGGTAATGCATCACTCACCTCACTTCCACTGTCTAAGAGAAAACGTACATTGATACCCAACATATTCATTATTATTATAGGGTGGCTTATTCTAGGTTGTACAGGTGGTTCCTCAAACTCATCCAATAGTTCCTTTTGGATTTGTCTCCAACTAAAGTGATCGACATCTGTCTTCATTACATTTAGGTCAAAGTGTGTAGGGGTTTCCTGAATTACATTTTCAGCTGCCTTTTCCAGTCGGTCTATTAATTTTAAATCGAAACACCGCACGACTTCATAACATTTAGTTTGCTGAACAGGACCCAAATTACTGTAGTCTGAGCGATTCTGCGCCTCCAGACCGGGCATAACACTAGTTACAGCTAAACCACTTTCACTATTATCGTCGGGTTCCTTCTCAAGAGACAACTGGTCGCAGCTACTGGGTTCATCGACCCAAAACAGGCTATCCTATACATTCTCACTTACCTCCTGTTCTAAATCTATTAGTACAGTATCAACATCCTGCACAGGCACTTTAGATAAAAGCACATCATCCTTATCGTAAATATAAGCATGAATTTCTTCTGCTTCTTCACCTGACAATTCAGTATTTTTTAGCTCTTCCCTACCGTTACACTGCTGCGCCTTCTCTTTCTCTTCCCACTTAGAAAGCGTCTCTAACATGGTATCTATTAAATACTGTGAGTGATCTAATATGTCTGCTGTGTCCTTAGATGCTACCGACCCCTCATCCACATGTTCAGTCTGAGTATTTTGATCTGTCTTACCAATTACTGTAATTGCTTATGCGGTTAAAGGCGCTGCAGTCTGGAACCGCAAGACCGCTACGGTCGCAGGTTCGAATCCTGCCTCGGGCATGGATGTTTGTGATGTCCTTAGGTTAGTTAGGTTTAACTGGTTCTAAGTTCTAGGGGACTAATGACCTCAGCAGTTGAGTCCCATAGTGCTCAGAGCCATTTGAACCATTTTAATTACTGGCTTAGGAAAAGTAACCGCCTGGTGAGCGCCAGTGTCCTCATAGACGGGAACTAGTTTTCCTGCCCCGGCCTACTACTGTTTCCTTTATTTCCATTATAGTTAACAGGCACAGCATTGCTTTCCGCACTGTTCTTTACCTGCATAATTTTGTTCGGAACAAAATTACTATCATTTGGATGCCATTGTTGGTTCTGATAATTATTTCTCCAATTCCTACCTCTCTTAGGATGGCGAATACCTACTGTTCTGATGTTTACATTGCCATTCGGCTCGTTCTTAAAATTACTACTAGTGTTATTACCATTTCTGTTATTACGTGCTTGCTCCTCTTTGGCAGCAACACGCTCTACACGTTCCAAATACTCAATGAAACGATCAAGATTGTCTCTAGGGGCAGATATAATTCTAGTTTGCCAATACCATGGCAGTTTGGCTTCAAGACCTAGTATTATCATTTCAGGTTTCAGCTTTTCCGCCAAATGTGACAAACGTGAAATCCATGACCTAGCAAAATCTTTAATAGATTCCTTGCCTGCATTGAAGCGTTTTCCACTCCAAAAAACTCTCAACACTTCATTTTGCTTATAGCTAGACCAATACTCATTAATGAAAGCTGTTTTAAATTCCGCTAATGTTTTACATTTCAACATAAATTCAGCTGACCAACGCATGGCGTCACCTGCTAAATGGCTTCTAATAAATGAGATTTTCTCTCGTTCAGACCAAGT
Source organism: Schistocerca nitens (assembly GCF_023898315.1). Lineage (NCBI taxonomy): Eukaryota > Metazoa > Arthropoda > Insecta > Orthoptera > Acrididae > Schistocerca > Schistocerca nitens. Next base: position 1,082,286,504 of record NC_064615.1, on the reverse strand, counting down.
TGGTGGAATGACACCTGCAAAATCGTTCCAGAAATCTAGCGGGTGGATATTTTTATCTGGATTGAACCGCAAGAAATGCCGACATCCGATAAATGCGGCGTTTGCAGCTACAACTTGTTGTATACTACCATTACCAGAAGTTACTGAATCTACTTTACTCTCAATGTTAGCAATGTTAGTACTAATATTTTCTACTCTCATTTCAACATTATCTACTCTTTGCACAATATGAGTAGTATCAGTTTTGATTGCATCTACTTCTGCTTGACATATGTTTACTTTTATATTGACATCTTTAAATCTATCTGAGCACAGTTCAGATTCCGCCTCGATCTTTTCTGTTAACTTGTGCTCCAGCTTCGCATCTTTCATTTGGAAGTCTTTGCGAACCTCAGCAACTTCGGATTTTACTGTTTTATACATTTCAGAAAATTGTTGAGCAACCTTTTTCTTAATATCCTCATGATTGTAATCAATTTTATAATTCAAACTGTCCAGATCCTCTTTCAACATATTGCAACCAGCCTTGAAGGTATTGTCCATTACCTCCAATCGTTTATTAAAATTAGTTTGGCTGGCCACAATCTCATAATTTAATTCAGCATTACTGCTTTTGACCTCAGTTATTTCAGACTTTAATTCAGCTGTCATTTTAGCATTACTGTAGCTATTGCTTGTAATATAACATATAAATCAATAGCCCCAGTATCTTTGGGTTGCTCACTAGCTGGTTTTTTATCACACTCAGGTGACGAAAAACTAGCTCCAACACCAGAATCATCAAAACGAAATGAAAAATCTGATTGATCAGTCATATCTAACTTATCCTTTTTACACTCTACCACCTCTGATGATTGTTTCGTTTTTAATTCATCAGATAAACTATCATCCAATAAATTAACAATTTCTGATTTCTGCTTTACTACAGGGGTCTCTATTATTGAATCATTGCCCCTTTTCACACTACTGTCAGGAGTCAATACTTCATATTTCACTTTAACATTACTATTTTCATGCATATTTACACTTGAACCGTTGTCTGGATTTACAGTTCCCTCAACAGACATAGGTTCTGATTTAAGTTTAACCTCGGTTTCTCCTGGCGGTTCCATCGCCGACAGTCTTTTAGAGCAGGTTAGTAAAAATTTTAACAGCTTTTCACTTAACTTAGTTCCTTCTGCACTACGTATGGCGTTGCTGGCGCGGCTTACCAGGATTACTGATGCGACGCGGCGCGTTGAACTGCAGACGGCACTTCGACGGCTGCTGTGTGTTTGCGTGGCCCGCAACTGCAGGTGCGGCTACGGTTGCTCCGGCAGACGACTGCGGTGAGGCGAAACTAGCTTCTTGCGATGCCAGCAGCGCCGCTAGACTCAGTGCCAGCTCTGTCAATCCAGATGCATTGTTAATCCAATTGCGTCGTCCACATGCACACGTAACACTATCACTGTTCTATTACTCAGTTGCGTGTCGCATTTCACTCCCAAATCCGAATATTTAAAAATCACTTTCACTTTTACTCAGTTTCTTTCCCGGCCGATTGGCACCATATGTGGGGTGGCGGGTGGAATAATTGTTAAAATGTTCCTATTATTTATTTAATGCTGTTGTTTGCCATTCTCAACACTGGCTCTCTAACTACAATATTGGCAACCAGAAAGTGATTAGCAAAACGTGAAGCCTGTAATTAGAATTCCTAGTGCCCACTTCATCTGAGAAATACATTTATAGCTACAGCTTATAGCTCTGAGGAATTAGGAGATTGTCTGGGATTCATAATCAAAAACCATTCTCTCTAAAATGTTCACTATATTCTGAAAGTTACAGACCAAAAGGAATCCACACAATCCAACTACCAGAGCAGTTCAGAGTCTAATGCACTGATGCAACTATAACTGTTCAAATTAAATGTTTAAGTGAATGCTCGCCATAGTTTGATGATAATGTTCGTCAAACGCCAAGCTAATAATGGTAGAATGTCTGGCCTGCGGCGGCACGTGAAAATACGACATACGCAAACTAAAGATAGATCATTAACGTCATCCCAAAATTAACACTTCACTCGAAAACGATTTCATGGTTACACGTATACGAGTAACTTATTACTGCATCCGAGGCTGTTTATATCAACGATACCAACGCGACGCGACTCCCGGCACAGGTGGTGCGCTAATCAGCGTCTGGAGAGAACTGGGGCCTTCCGTTTTTCTCGCGCAGCGTTCTTACATATAAAGCCGCGGTGCGGACGGCTAAGGGAACGCCTGATCAAATCTGCTCTCCCGACTAGCCGCTGGGCTAGTAATGCACCACTTTAAGTTATCGAATAAATCAATGCTTCCTTTGCTGATGGCCGATGAAGCTCTCAATTTAAATGTGCAATCAGCACACAGGTAAGTAATCATAATAAAAGTCTGACGTGGCTAAGTCAAATATTTTGGGCGAGATAATTAATTTAATTACACTACATGCAGTAGACGAGCTCTGAACGTGCCCTTTGGAGATACGCTATCGCTATAGTTTTATAGTTATTCAGTTGAAACTTCTCACATCTTTATGATTATAGCGGATCTCCCTTCTACTTAAATTTAAACATCCTAGCTTTATTTATTCGCCTACTTAATCTATCTTGCTTCCTTAATTTTTGAGATAAAAACCAGAAAATCATGAATTTCAACTAAAATTTTAATTTGTGAGGTCCAGAATACTGTTTCTACTAAATTATTATGCAAAAGAAATCTAAATATAAACTTTTAAGTTTCTAGCTCTTTTCTGTTGCGCCTATGATTTTTACAGAAAAACATCCAAATTTAGAAAATGGTTAAAGTTATTGAACTGATATCCAACACATATTGATTTTGTATTACTCCTGACATGCTAGAAACGTTTCAGGTTATTTACTTGATTTTTAAAGTATTGCGCAACATTTATGACGTCAGAGCTAGTCACAGCGGACTGGCTGGCACACAATAAAAAGACTGATGTGAATTTTATAAGGCGTGAGTATGCTGCTTCTCTACAGTGTATTATTAAGCCAGAGTATATGGTGCAGGCAAGATACGGTTGCCGACACGCAGTGGTCAGTTTTCGTGCAACGCACTGGGTGGGTTCATTCGTTTGTTCGGAAGGGGAAGCCGACCCTCTTTGCCACCTTTCAGCCTGTCGCCATGACAGACTCGAGGCGCATGCCCTGAAATCTTTCTCAAGCTATTTTACACAAACTATTCGGTGCAAAAATTCATTTTTGCTTTACTTGTAGTTTTATATGTCAGGTTTATTATAATGTGCCCATAATCATCATAGTTATTGTAATATTTACGTGGAAGTAAGACACCGCGCGAAATTCTAAAAAGTCTGCAATTAAAACTGGAGGTGCTATGATTTTGCGTTTGATGCCTATTACATAATGTGTAGCTGACGTAGCACACTCATTTGCGATCGCGCCGCGCCAGCTATAAAGCCACAGTCAAATATCCTCAACATTCCTCATATTTCATAGACGGTTTGAGATATCGAAATGAGATTTTGCCAAATGACAGCACATAAAGAGAAGAGTATTTTGCCATATGGTTATTGTGCAAAACTTCACTATAGACCGTGTCATTCGACGAATTACAGACATTTTCGATGAAAAAATTGAATTTTTGAGGGCCATCGATAGCTGGTGAAACGAGAAATGGTATGAGTTTTGGAACAACGTAAGTGAAGACATTACACTTTTTTTTTTTTACCAAGAATGCGCTTTTTCGTAAGATACTGACCTTACTTTCCCTCAGTTAATAAAATTAATTAACCGCTGTTTCAGAATTCTATCGGAACTGCGTCTACACAATATGTCAGTGAAGTGAGACTGTATAAACTCCACTGTGGTTTGTCAGAAGAAGGAAATTTTACCATGGCAACCAGGAAATGTGTAGGTTTTGCTCAATATTCGCCACTCGTGTCACTTCTCTGATGGTTAGCAAGATAGGCGAAAATAAATCGCTGCATTTTCGGCAGAACATTTATTTGATACTAACCAAAACAGATGTGACAGATCTTTTTGAACGGCCACCATGCAAGTGTCACATGGAGGGGCCCCACTTAATATTTACAGAAAATGTGAGTGTAGGCTTCAGTTTTGAGCGGCACCTCCCCTCCAGCAATCAAATGGTTCAAATGGTTGTGAGCCCTATGGGACTTAACATCTGAGGTCATCAGTCCCCTAGAACTTAGAACCACTTAAACCTAACTAACCTAAGGACATCACGCACATCCATGCCCGAGGCAGGATTCGAACCTGCGACCGTAGCGGTCGCGCGGTTCCAGAATGTAGCGCCTAGAACCGCTCGGTCACTCCGGCAGGCCCTCCAGCAGTCAGCGTTTCCCCTACAGCGCCTGCTCGCAGCCCTCTCCACTACCACTCTACTCATGCGTGTCCTGCTGTCTAGTTATCTACTGCCCACATTATTCTGCTTGGACTCTATGGGCTTACATGGAGATAATGGATATACGGTGTTCAGCTTGAAGGAACTTTTTTGTTGCAATGGGTCTAGTTCGCTATTGTAACTGTACTGGGCAGTTGCGTTTGGTGGGTCACTAGAAGCGGAATACGATCATTGCTAAGTGGTTTCGGCTGGTGGCAGCCTGGGAAGGCGCTTTGTGCTGATGGATAGTTATCCTATGTGAGTGAACAGAATTCAACTTTACTTAGGTTTAATATGGGTGAGCATCTTCACGTCTGTAAAACTTCGCCCTGTTTCTAGCACACTGAGCTTTATTAGTCTTACATTAATTTGTTATGTCAGTGTGCTGGCTGCTTTTCAAAAAAGATGTTTTATTTTCATATGTGTGTAAAGTTCCTCCTAAAGCTTTGTCTGATTTCCATTTTGTTGAGTTAGGCGGGCCCAGTTTATCGAAAGTACGTTGGACGATTATTGCTAGAGTGAGTTGTCATTTTAAGTAAGGTAACTGCTGAGTAATTTTGTGGTGCCATTTTCTGATGCAGTGTATATTTTATTAAAGGTTGGGTTTTAATGTTATCTGATTAGTAAAAGTATTTAATTAATTACTGTTATTGCCATTGTGTTGCAATCTCAAACTCGGGATGAACTGTGGTCTTATGTAATCAGCGTTTTTGGTGTCAAATGTATGTTCGTTTCCGGTTTCAGAAGTGTCCTGGACCAACATGCAGTGAGTGCTCGTGACAGGGCAGGCGCCCGCTGCTGGCATAAGGTGGGGCCTGAGGGCGTGTTGTGCCTGATTGTAACAGCCTTTTTTAATTAATAATGTCTGTTTGGTTACAGCTGTTACTTGATATAAACTATTGTAATGATGTGTTGTGAACTTAAAGTTGCTGCCTCTGAGTTATGTTCGTATGCACTCCATAGTTTGAACATAATTTTGTTCATTCTATTGTGTTCTTGGCAGTTGTTGGGCTGTAATTAATTTATTTCCAAATGTGTTTGATCAGGTTCAGATGTGGCGAGTTGGGAGGGGGGGGGGCAGCATATCAATTGGAACTTGCCACTGTGTCCCTCAAACTACTTCATCACATTCTTGGCCTTTGACATGGCACATAATCTCACTGAAAAATGCAGTTGTCGCCGGGAAATATGATCGTCATGAAGGAATGTACGTGGTCTGCAACAAGTGTACAATACTCCTTGGTCATCATGGTGCCTTGCATGAACTCCACTGGACCAATGGATGCCACTTGAGTGTTCCCCAGGACATGAAGGAGCCGCCGCCAGTTTGTCACCGTCCCGCAGTACAGGCGTCAATGCGCTATTCCCCTGGAAGACGGCAGATTCGCGCCCTTCCATAGGCATGATGAAGAAGGTACAAGGATTCATCAGACCATGCAACGCTCTGCCATTGCGTGAACGTCCAATGCCGATGGTCATGTCCCTATATCAGTCATAATTGTCGGTGAAATGAAATGTCGTGTGACGAGGGCCTCCCGTCGGGTAGACCGTTCGCCTGGTGCAAGGCTTTCGATTTGACGCCACTTCGGCGACTTGCGCGTCGATGGGGATGAAATGATGATGATTAGGATAACACAACACCCAGTCCCTGAGCGGAGAAAATCTCTGACCCAACCGGGAATCGAACCCGGGCCGTTTGGATTGACAGTATGTCGCGCTGACCACTCAGCTACCGGGGGCGGACATAATTGTCGGTGTCTTGGTGTTAACACTGAAACATGCACCGGTCGTCGGCTGCGGTGCACTGTGTGTTCAGACACATTTGTACTTCGCCCGGCATTAACGTCTGATGTTAGCTCCGCCATAGTTCGCAGCCTGTCCTGTTTTACCAGTCTGCCCAGCCTACGACGTTCAACATCTGTAATAAGAGGAGGCCGCCCAACCCCACGACGTCTGGACGCGGTTCCACCTTGGTTTCGCCACGTGTTGAAGACACTCCCCACAGCACTCCTCGAAAACCCGACAAGTCGTGCAGTTTCCGAAATGCTCGTGCCCAGCCTCCAGGCCATCACAATCTCCTCTCGGTCACATAGACAGATCGCGCGCCTTCCCCATTCTACCCACGGACAGCACGTTCACTGATTCTACGTGAACCGTCCGACCCGCGCGGGATTAGCCGAGCGGTCTTACAAGGGAACCTCCCCATCGCACCCCCCTCAGATTTAGTTATAAGTTGGCACAGTGGATAGCCTTGGAAAACTGAACACAGATCAATCGATAAAACAGGAACAAGTTGTGTGGAACTACGAAAAAATTAGTAAAATATACAAACTGAGTAGTCCATGTGCAAGAAAGGCAACATCAAGTAGAATATAAGATCAGGAGCGCCGTGGTCCCGTGGTTAGCGTGAGTAGCTGCGAAACGAGAGGGCGTTGGTTCAAGTCTTCCCTCGACTGAAAATTTTACTTTCTTTATTTTCGCAAAGTTATGATCTGTTCGTTCGTTCATTGACATCTCTGTTCATTGTAATAAGTTTAGTGTCCGTGTTTTGCGACCGCACCGCAAAACCGTGCGATTAGTAGACGAAAGGACGTGCCTCTCCAATGGGAACCGAAAACATTTGATCGCAAGGTCATAGGGCAACCGATTCCTCCACAGGAAAACACATCTGACAAATTCTATACGACACTCGTGACGGCATGTGCGTCACATGACAGGAATATGTTGACCCACCTAACTTGTACACTTGGCGAATGGGTAAAAAGATTCTTCTACCTTGCCCGATTTAGGTTTTCTTGTGGATGTGATAATCACTCCCAAAAAAGTGATGAAAACATAAGAGTTTGTAACATAAACTGAAAATAAAAAATTAAACTTTTCACTCGAGGGAAGACTTGAACCTAGGACCTCTCGTTCCGTGGCTGCTCTCGCTAACCACGGGACCACGGCGCTCCTTGACTCCCACTGTCCTTGATGTTGCCTATCTTCGCATGGACTACTCAGTTTGTATATTTTACTAATTTTTTTCATAGTTCCACACAACTTCTTCCTGTTTTCTCGATTGATCTGTGTTCAGTTTTTCAGGGCCTATCCACTGTGCCAACTTATAACTAAATCTGAGGGGGGTGCGATGGGGAGGTTCCCTTGTTAGGCGCTGCAGTCATGGGCTGTGCAGTTGATCCCGGCGGAGGTTCGAGTCCTCCCTCGGGCATTCGTGTGTGTGTTAGTCCTTAGGATAGTTTTGGTTAAGTAGTGCGTAAGCTTAGGGACTGATGACCTTTTAAGTCCCATAAGATTTCACACACATCTGAACACACAACTAAATGCGCCGCAAAGGAAACGGCATTTCTACCTGCATCATGTGAAGTGTTGTTCGGCTACGCAACTCAAAAAGATGGCTTCTTTCGCAATTACTGTGCCGTCTTCCGTTGCGATTGGTGTGTCCTGCGTCTGAAGGCTCTATTTAATGTAGACAATCATGATTGAATATGGAGTCCAGTCAAAGAAATGGCGTACCTAAAGACGAATACAACACTGCATCAATTCGAAAGTAAACGGGGTTGCACATGCTTGTCCTGTGGCCAAATAAAATTAGGAAATTAAGGGTAACCACCTAGTGTCTGAGATACACAGGAATTGATTTCAAAATAATTTCGCAAGTCAAATTCTGTCATTAACTGTCGTATTTCCAAGCAACGGTTTCACTCTGTCTGGCTGTTGGACATAGGACCACTAGAACGCTACTGTTTATCGCGTAAATATGCGAGAGCGTTATGTTACCATATTATGCCACGAAGGGGACCCTCAGTTCAATTTTAGCCGCCTCCGAAGTAGGATGTACACTACATATATGATGTAGTAATTGCTAGGATCACCGTTAGAAACATAAAGTAAGGTGCAAGAGAGAAAACTTGATTTGTCTCTTTGTTTTTAGTTAGTTTGGTTACTTGCTTTGTACACAATTAGAACCGCACATCACTCGGTGTTAGTGCACTGTGTCATTCGTCGCTAGGTACAGCTGCCGTCACCTGGAAGGGTTTATATCTATAGTAGATCGGAGGTCATAATCTTCTGGCTGATCAGTGTATATATCAGTAAAGCCGTTGGAAACCGCCAGCAAACGCTTCTTGTGGAATCGCTCAAAGCACCGTGGTCACGCAACATCTATTACGTCTAAGTATTTTAGGGCTAATTTAAGGCAGGGAAACAAAGAGAAGTCTGTCAGTGTCAAATCTGGTGAATAACAAGGCCTACTGCCGGCCGCTGTGGCAGAGCGGTTCTAGGCGCTTCAGTCTGGAACCGCGCGACCGCTACGGTCGCAGGTTCGAATCCTGCCTCGGGCATAAATGTGTGTGATGGCCTAAGGTTAGTTAGGTTTCAGTAGTTCTAAGCTCTAGGGGGCTGATGACCACAGATGTTAAGTCCCATAGTGCTCAGAGCCATTTGAACCATTTTTGAATAAGGATACTGAAGAACAGGTACCTTGCAATGAGCGAGCAAGTTGAGAACGGTTTCTTTGCAGGTATCCAACAAATCGTGAGCACGATGCTTCGAGCGACTGCAAAAGAAGCGCTCGCTTACAGTTTCCAATAGTTTTACAAACGATGCAAAAAATGTGTAATAACTAATGGAGATTACTTTCAAAGAGAGTAAAGATATTTTATTTGCTTGTTCCCTTTATTTTCTGAAACCACTCCCCCCTTGTATACAGGGTGGCCCATTGATAGTGACCGGGCCAAATATCTCACGAAATAAGCATCAAACGAAAAAATCTACAAAGAACGAAACTCGTCTAGCTTGAAGGGGGAAACCAGATGGCGCTATTAGTTGGCCCGCTAGATGGCGCTGCCATAGGTCAAACGGATATCAACTGTGTTTTCTAAATAGGAACTTCAATTTTTATTACATATTCGTGTAGTACGTAAAGAAATGTGAATGTTTTACTTGAACCACTTTTTTCGCTTTGTGATAAGTGGCGCTGTAATAGTCACAAACGCATAAGTAAGTGGTATCACGTAACATTCCGCCAGTGCGGACGGTATTTGCTTCGTGATACAATACCCGTATTAAAATGGACCGTTTACCAATTGCGGGAAAGGTCGATATGGTGTTGATGTATGGCTATTGTGATCAAAATGCCCAACAGGCGTGTGCTCTGTGTGCTGCTCGGTATCCTGGACGACATCATCCAAGTGTCCGGACCGTTCGCTGGATAGTTATGTTATTTAAGGAAACAGGAAGTTTTCAGCCACATGTGAAACGTCAACCACGACCTGCAACAAATGATGATGCCCAATTAGTTGTTTTAGCTGCTGTCGCGGCTAATCCGCGCATCAGTAGCACACAAATTGCGCGAAAATCGGGAATCTCAAAAACGTCGGTGTTGAGAATGCTACAACATCGATTGCACCCGTACCGTATTTCTATGCACCAGGAATTGCATGGCGATGACTTTGAACGTCGTGTACATTTCTGCCACTGGGCACAAGAGAAATTACGGGACGATGACAGATTTTTTGCACGCGTTCTATTTAGCGACGAAGCGTCATTCACCAACAGCGGTAACGTAAACCGGCATAACATGCACTATTCGGCATCGGAAATCCCACGATGGCTGCGACAAGTCGAACATGAGCGACCTTGGCGGGTTAATGTATGGTGCGGCATTATGGGAGGAAGGATAATTGGCGCCCCATTTTATCGATGGCAATCTACATGGTGCAATGTATGCTGATTTCCTACGTAATGTTATACCGATGTTTCTACGAGATATTTCACTGCATGACAGATGGATGTCTGGCACATAGCTCGCGTGTGGTTGAAGCGCTATTGAATAGCATATTTCAAGACAGGTGAATTGGTCGTCGAAGCACCATACCATGGCCCGCACGTTCACCGGATCTGACGTTCCCGGATTTCTTTCTGTGTGGAATGTCGAAGGATATTTGCTATAGTGATCCGCCGACAACGCCTAACAACATGCGTCAGCGCATTGTCAATGGATGTGCGAACATTACGGAAGGCGAATTACTCGCTGTTGACAGGAATGTCGTTACTCGTATTGCCAAATGCATTGAGGTTGACGGACGTCATTTTGAGCATTTATTGCATTAATGTGGTATTTACAAAAAAAAAAAAAAAAGTGGCTCTGAGCACTACGGGACTTAACATCTATGGTCATCAGTCCCCTAGAACTTAGAACTACTGAAACCTAACTAACCTAAGGACATCACACAACACCCAGTCATCACGAGGCAGAGAAAATACCTGACCCCGCCGGGAATCGAGAACGCTACCGCACGACCACGAGCTGCGGATATGTGGTATTTACAGGTAATCATTCTGTAACAGCATGCGTTCTCAGAAATGATAAGTTCATAAAGCTAAATGTATCACATAGGAACAACCAGAAATAAAATGTTCAAACGTACTTATGTTCTGTATTTTAGTTTAAAAAACCTACCTGTTTCCAACTGTTCGTCTAAAACTGTGAGCCGTGTGTTTGTGACTATTACAGCGGCATCTATCACAAAGTGAAAAAAAAGTGGTCCAAGTAAAACATTCATATTTCTTTACGTACTACACGAATATATAATATGTTGTGACTTGGCAAGACAGCCAAGCCACTACGAGGTGAAGCCGAAAGGCACGCGTTTAAGCTCACGCAGGCTGGCGTGAGGTCTGGAACTGGACAAGGTAATTAATATAGCCAATAACGTATGTAGCTGCTGGAATACTTAACTTTAATCCACAATTGGTGAACATCAGTCTGACGGTACATGTATCACAAGATAAATAGCAAATGATAATGGCGCCTTGCTAGGTCGTAGCAAATGACGTAGCTGAAGGCTATGCTAACTATCGTCTCGGCAAATGAGAGCGTAATTTGTCAGTGAACCATCGCTAGCAAAGTCGGCTGTACAACTGGGGCGAGTGCTAGGACGTCTCTCTAGACCTGCCGTGTGGCGGCGCTCGGTCTGCAATCACTGATAGTGGCGACACGCGGGTCCGACGTATACTAACGGACCGCGGCCGATTTAAAGGCTACCACCTAGCAAGTGTGGTGTCTGGCGGTGACACCACATAATAAAAATTGGGGTTCCTATTAAAAAAAAAACGCAGTTGATATCCGTTTGACCTATGGCAGCGCCATCTAGCGGGTCAACCATAGAGCCATCTGGTTCCCCCTTCCAGCTAGACAAGTTTCGTTCTTTGTACTTTTTGGTTTGACGCTTATTTCGTGAGATATTTGACCCGGTCACGATCAATGGACCACTCTGTATACCTGCTCGTATCTTATCAGCTGATCTTGTTTTCAACGTCCTCCTACAGCACCACATTTCGAGCGCTTTCATTTTGTAACCTCCCGGTGATTGCCTTGATTCACTTCCATTTAATGCTATGCTCCAAACGTACTTCCTCAGAAATTTCTTCCTTAAATTAAGGGCGATTTTCTTTACTAGCAGTCTCCATTTGGCCAACAACGCCCTCTTTAATTACAAAATATCTATTTAGCCACGTCGGTTGCACAAAATTTTTGTCAAATTAACCATGGTTTCGAGTGCACTAGGGCAGCCTTCACCAGAATGGAAAAATACATGGATTACATGTAATCACACCATGGGTGATAAGCGTCTGAGCAAATGTGCTCTCGCCAAATAGAAGATGTCACAAGAATAAAATGTAACATGTTTGTCAACAGGATAAAATTTTGCATAAAAATACAATGGCAGACGCAAGGTCGCTTAGGGCCAAGAAATGCATCAAGACAGCCGCTACCGTCAGACGCTTACGCTGTTGCACTACGTGGGGCAGAAGAAAATCTGACACGATATTAGGAGGTATCTACCCGTAGTGTAACGCACTCACAACTGCACAGAACAATGTTTTGATCACGACTGACAGTTGCAACATATTTAGCACACAGCACAGGTGGCGTTTTTGGTGAAATACATCAGCGCATCCTGCAGGCTTGGCTAGGATTGCATTTATGTTCCAGTACGCATTTCTCGCTGAGTTACCATATTTTTGTCCACCGCCTGTGCGTCTGTTAGGATTATTTGCTTGTTTCATTGCGCTCTGTTCGCCCCTTTCTTTTGTACATACTATAACAACCAAACACCACGTATAAATGACCTAGTGGACAACGTCGGAGGCTAAATAAGATTACGGCGGACATCGCTCAGAACAGTTGCAACACTAGGAAATTGCAGCAAAACGCCGGAAGACGTATAGGGAATTGACCTGTGATGCAACGACTGGCACTTGACTGTCAACGTAAAAAGATGTAACGTATGCCCGTCAATAGCCAGAAAGATCCAGTACAGTGTGATTACACAATGGCAGAACATTCACTGGAAACAGTCACTTCTGTGAAATGTCTGGGAGTACCCGTACCGAGCGATTTAAAGTGGAACGATTACTAATCAGAGGAGTGGCAGAATCATTGGGAGAATCGTCAGAGACGTAGTTCATACACAGAGGAGTTAGCTTACGAAACGCTCTTTCGATCAATACTTGTATATTGATCGTCAGTATGGGATTCGAACCAGACAGAATTGATAGAAGAAACAGAGAACATCCAAAGAAGAGCAGTGCATTTCTCCACAGGTTCATTTAATAAGAGCGAAAGCGTGACGCTGATGCTCAGCCAACTCCAATGGCAGAAATTACAAGAAAGGCGCTGTGGTTTACTGTTAAATTCCGAGAGCCTACGTGCCTAGAAGTCAACCAATTTATTGCTGCTTCCTACGTATATTTCGCGAAAAGACCAGGAAGGTAAAATTAGAGAGATTCGAGCTCACACATAGGCTCAGACAACCATTCACCCCGCGAACCATTCGAAACTAGGATAGGAAAGGAGGGGAGTGACTGTGGTAGACAATGTACCCGCCGCCACACACCATAAGGCGGCTTGTAGCTTAATGGATATGGGTGTAGATATATATTCAAATCTCGGACTCTTACAGCTTTTTAATTTTCAAACTCGTTTACATTTTCTTCAGAGGAACAACAATGAATGAACAAAAGTGTAGTTTGTTCACTCTGTTTACCTAACGTGTAGTTGCTGGCTCCTTGCTGACGACTTCGTGACCATATCTCGTGACAGTTGCTGGAATCAGAATTTATTTCAGACAAGCAGCGTATAATTCGATAGAGAAGACAAATTTCATCCCTCTTAAAAAACAAGATAGCAGTTATAAATAACCGGGGAGATGCTCAATATCATTTTTGAAATACTTTGGATATGGCAACAGCTACAGAATTAACGAAAAGTTGAGCATAATCAGGAAATGGGATCATACAGGGTGAAGAATATGAAGTAAAATCGTCATAACTTCTGAACGGTTTGCGTTAGGACGTTCAAACTGCACGGTTGGCAGCTGTGTATCGTGGGAATCAGTACGCGCATTTCATTTGGATGGGTTCGTCAATAAGGAAAACTGGCGCATTTGACGGACTGAGAATCGCCATTTCGCTGTGGAGACGTCTCTTCACCCTCAACGGGTGACTGTGTGCTGTGCAATTCAGTCACGGAATAATCGGTGCGATATTTCTTGATGGCACGGTGACTACCGAACGGTACGTGAAGGTTTTGGAAGGTTTTTATCCCCACTATCCAAAGTGACCCTGGTTTCGACAAGATCTGGTTCACGCACGACGAAGCAGGAGGGTGTTTGATGTCCTGGAGGAGCACTTTGGGGACCGCATTCTGGTTGCGGGGTACCCAGAGGCCAGTGGCATGGGCCTCGATTGGCTGCCATATTCTCCGGATTTGAACTGATACGACTCCTTTTTGTGGGGCTATATTAAAAACAAGGTTTGCAGCAATAACCCCAAAACCATCGCTGAGCTGAAATCAGCCATTCAGCAGGTCATCGACAGCATCGATGTTCTGACACTTCAGCAGAATTTCGCTATTCGTCTGCGCCACATCATCGCCAATGATGGCAGGCATATCGAACATGTCATAACCTAAATCCGAATATCTGTATTAGTGACGTATACGTGTTGAATAAAGTGTGTGCACGCCGTAGTTTGTAATTAATTTACGTTTTTTTCACGTAGTTCAATAACTGTCATCTTGCATTTCCTGAACAGTGTGTCAGAAACGTTACGGAACATACAAACGCTTAACAGGAAGACATGTCAAATAACAGTATCCTAACCATGTAATAAGGAAACATTTTATGGCTGATGATACAGTAAAAACACAAACAAAACAGGAAAATAGCTTGCACAGCTACAAAGCAGAAGATAAGTTATTCTCAGGATATCAGCTGATCGATCTGTAGCAACGTTCCGGCAAGTTTTTACTACTGTTTAATATTTCTGATTCCTTTAACGCTCTGGACCTAATTTACATATCGAATATTGTAATTCACTATAACATTCAACACATGTATAAATAGGAACACTCTCCGTGCTTTTGTGTGCGCCATATAAGGGTTCTGTGTGAACTGCTTTTTCTGCTTTCACAGCTGTTACTCGATTCCGGAGTGGAAGCGGAAATATTGTTTAATAATTGGGTAAGACGTCTGAGTCGTAATGGACACAGAAATTAACTACATTAAATGACGATTGTGAATGTCTACTCACTGTTTATCCATGGCGTATTTTCTGTAGATTGTTTCACGTTTCTGCACAGTTTTGACACAACAGGTCGAGACGCCAAAACCTGGGTCCCATGACATATCTAATTTTAATTATATCAACTTAAAGGAGGTTTATTTTGGATATATACTGCGTTGTGGATTGATTCAAAGACTTTGCAATTTCCTGACCGACACGTAAATCATAAATGAAATGAAACAGAGACGTTTTTATGTACACTCCTTTACACTGAAAGGAGTCTACTGGGGCACATTTGTATGCGGCACCCGAATATGATTTTTATAAACGATGTATATCTTTCATAGGCTTTATATCGCTGTGTAACACTGCAGACCTAGATATACCGCTTCTGGTCTGAGATTATTATAGTGTTGGAGTAACAGAGCGCTTGGCTCACAGTTGTAGGTAGCTGCCTGTGAGGGAAAGACGATGGAGCAGGCAGTTTTTGTGGTGTGCCGTGTGGAGCCACCAAGAGCTAGTTTAACTTAGATATGTCAATATTGTTGAACTTGGAAGCACAAGTCTCCATGCAAGCAAGGTAAAGATGTTAAATAAATATGATTTTTGTTTTTGCCAATGTGTTAGTATAGATGAGTTGGCTGATAATTTGGAATTGCTGACAAGGGAACCTCCCCATCGCACCCCCCTCAGATTTAGTTATAAGTTGCCACAGTGGATAGGCCTTGAAAAACTGAACACAGATCAATTGAGAAAACAGGAAGAAGTTGTGTGGAACTGTGAAAAAATAAGCAAAATATACAAACTGAGTAGTCCATGGGCCACATAAGCAACATCATGGAGTATGTGAGCTCAGGAGCGACGTGGTCCCGTGGTAGCGTGAGCAGCTGCAGAACGAGAAGTCTTTGGTTCAAGTCTTCCCTCGAGTGAAAATTTTACTTTCCTTATTTTTGCATATTATTATCTGTCCGTTCGTTCATTGACGTCTCTGTTCACTGTAATAAGTTTAGTGTCTGTGTTTTGCGACCGCATCGCAAAACCGTGCGATTAGTAAGACGAAAGGACGTGCCTCTCCAATGGGAACCGAAAACATTTGATCGCAAGGTCATAGGTCAACAGATTCCTCCACAGGAAAACACATCTGATATATTCTATACGACACTGGTGACGGCATGTGCATCATATGACAGGAATATGTTGTCGACCCACCTAACTTGTACACTTGGCGAATGGGTAAAAAGATTCTTCTACCTTGCCCGATTTAGGTTTTCTTGTGGATATAATCATTCCCAAAAAAGTGATGAAAACAAAGGGATTGTCACATAAAATGAAAATAAAAAATTAAACTTTTCACTCGATGGAAGATTTGAACCAAGGAACTTTCGTTCCGCAGCTGCTCACGTTACCACGAGACCACACCGCTCCTGCGTTTACAGTGTCCTTGTTGTTGCCTATCTTGCGCATGGACTACTCAGTTTGTATATTTTGCTTATTTTTTCATAGTTCCACACAACTTCTTCCTGTTTCCTCAATTGATCTGTGTTCAGTTTTTCAAGGCCTATCCACTGTGCCAACTTATAACTAAATCTGAGGGGGGTGCGATGGGGAGGTTCCCTTGTGAGTAACCCCAGAACGTACGTAAACTATTTTGATAAAAAGCCTAGTTAGATATTTCACTTTTGTAATTTCTGAGATTTGTTAATGAAATCTGATGATTTGCATTTATGTTGGATTAGTGAAGTTAGATAATACTTGCTGTTTAAATCTCATTGTTTGTGAGTCAATTGTGAGTAATGTAACTTCAGTTGTCAGATGTTTTTGAAAAGCCAAACTGAACTTGCAACATAATTTTGCAAAGAAACTCAGTGTTAGTAATTCACTATAATCAGTACTACCTCCCAGTCCTGGTCATATATTTTTCAAAGAAGTTGGATTTTGTTACATGTTATCTTTTGTCAGCCAAAAGAATTTCATGTGCATTTCAAAGTATTATGGTCAGCATTTCAGACTGCTGAGCCTGTAGATAGCATTCACATTTTTTTTTTATGGGAGGCCAGAATATACCGCATCCCACCATTGCTGCTCTAGAAATAAAAATGGCTGTGAGCACTATGGGACTTAACTGCTGAGGTCATCAGTCCCCTAGAACTTAGAACTACTTAAACCTAACTAACCTAAGGACATCACACAACATACATGCCCGAGGCAGGATTCGAACCTGCGGCCGCAGCGGTCGCACCGTTCCGGACTGTAGCGCCTCGAACCGCTCGGCCACTCAGGCCGGCGCTGCTCTAGAGGTAAGACAATTTAATTTATTTGTTATGTGTAGTGTTAGCAGTTAGCCAACACTACGCACACTACTTGGTTGAGGAGGCCGAATGCACGCGTTAACTCACGCAGGCTGGCGTGAGGTCTGAAACAGGATACGTAATGAATACTATAAAGAAAAGTACGTAGCTGCTGGAATACTTAACTTTAATCCATCATTGTTGTACATCGCTCTTGACGATACAAGTGAGACTCTGTAGATCATGCAATGTAATACTAATGGCGCCTTGCTAGGTCGTAGCCATTGACTTAGCTGAAGGCTGTTCTAACTATCTGCTCTGCAAATGAGCGAGGCTTCGTCAGTGTGCATCGCTAGCTAAGTCGTCCGTACAACTGGGGCGAGTGCTAGTCCGTCTCTCGAGAGCTGCCGTGTGGTGGCGCTCGGTCTGCGATCACTGACAGTAGCTCCGACATGTACTAATGGACCGCGGCCGATTTAAAGCTACCACTTAGCAAGTGTGGTGTCTGGCGGTGACACCACATTATGTGCACAGGGACCAAAGTTATCGGTCTTGAACAGGGCCACATGATTCGGTGCCTAAGGGGCTGAACATATTCTGCAGCGATTGTGTTGTGGCGTAACAAGCTAGTCACGCCACACTGAGGAGGAAGCCGAAAGGCACGCGTACACACACGCCGACTGGCGTCAAGTCTGGAACAGGATACGTTATGACTGCTATAAAGAAAATACGTATCTTTGGAATATACTTAACTTTTAATCAATCCTAGTGATACATCTCTCTTGACTATACAAATGAGACTCGTAAGATACATGCACTGTGACAATTGGCGTCTTGCTAAGTCGTAGCCATTAACTTAGCTGAAGGCTATTCTAACTGTCTCTCGGCAAATGAGAGCAAAGGCTTCGTCAGTATAGTCGCTAGCAACGTCGTCGTACAACTGGGGCGAGTTCTCGTACGTCTCTCGAGACCTGCCGTGTGGTGGCGCTCGATCTGCGATCACACAGAGGCGACACGCGGGTCCGACATGCACTAATGGACCGCGGCCGATTTAAACTACCACCTAGCAAGTGTGGTGTCTGGTAGTGACACCACAGGCTGTACTTCTTTATTGATACTGGGAGTTGCACTACCCAATCGATTCGTATCAAGTTTTGCCAACAATAACACACACACCCATTACCTCGAGCTGGTCATCAAGCGAGAACCAACACCAGCATCATCTTCAGCAACTCATCACCTCCGAGCAGCTTCATCATGTAAACTCAACTCCACCAAATCTCCATCTCCATTTCAGTTACAACACGCTACACGACAATTCGAGTTTTGTATTCATTTCACAGGTCAGACATTCATTTAACGTAATCGTAAAGTTATCATTTTTAAAGAACGTTAGAACAAAAATCGTGGCAACGTAGTTTTGGAAGAGGCAGAAGAAGAAGAAACGGAAACAGGAGGGTAGAGTACACTAGTTTCTTTACTGTAGTTGAATACAAGAGAAAAACTTTGCTAGCATCAACATTTATGTCCAAGCATGGATTTTCTCAGGCTTTTTATATTTTTGTTCAAATTCTGGGACTGGCGGCCGTAATTTCACTTTGCTGCAACACATAATTGCACATTTGGCTGACCCAAGAGAAACGATTAGTAATCACCTTGGTTTTTCACATTGATTACAGTATGCTTTGGAAAAGAATAAGTTACTTTGAACCCGATGGCTAAATTAACCACTAGCAACACGATCATGTCCAAACTTCTGTGAAATAACAGCTCACACGACTTGTACAGTGGTGTAAGTGAGAAAGGGTGTTCTGAAATGAAGAAAGTTCTGGAAGGCTGAGCCACGGGATCGCGCTGACTCAGTTCAGCGAAGTTCGCCTAACACGGCCGTTCAGCGGAAGTTACCCGGCAGACGGCGATCTCTCGCTGGGCAGGCTTTGTCTGCGGCGTGGTTGCGGTACACAGCGGCGAGAGGAGAAGACGGGCGGACGTGACCGGAATCCGGAAGGAGGGACGGCGGAAACATCAGCCATTGTTTGCCGCGGAGTGAGAATTTTCAGGTGGGAAGCTCCGCTACGGGCGTCCACAGCTACCTGCGCCGTTAGCACAATGTGGAACAACGGCGCCGAGGTTGCGGAATACGCTGAACTTTAAAGTGGAACCTACACGTAAAACGGCCAGATTTTTTGTCTCTATTTCATTTACACACCACAATCGTACAGAACACGAACACTCTATGATGAGCATCCTCAAGACCTAAAAAGATAAGACAGAGGCATCCTGCCATTGAACATGGGCTAATACAAAGTCACCAAAGTTAGAAAACGGGATTTTTTCTTTCTTTATTGTAATTTCATTCCACCATGCGCAGGTGGGCAGCAGCGATGCAGCCTATCTTCAGCCTAAAGTCTGTTAACATAAGAGTGGGGCAATAATATTTAAAGGTGGTAAAAATTATTAAAAACAAGCTGATGGAGATTTGGTGGAGTTGACTATACATGATGAGCTGGTCGGAGGTGATGAGTTGCTGAAGAAGATGCTGGTGTTGGTTCTCGCTTGATGACCAGCTCGAGGTAATGAGTGTGTGTGTGTATTGTGTGTATTGAACTGGGGACCTAGAAACGACTGAGAGGCTTCGTCCTGCCATAGCCCTCAGTGGTTCACAACCCCACTACACGTCACAGCAGTCCACCCACCCCACTGCAACCCCACACTGAACCCAGGCTTAGGGTAATGGGTAGGTATGAAGAGATCATGGTGAACAGTAGACAGAAGGTGAGGACACAGAGCTGACATTGGAGTTACATATATGCAGAAAAGGTTGTTAGGTGTGGTTTGTCATGGTTGCAGTGATAGGGGAGATCAAGCTATGCTGCTAATTGTTGAGTGAGCAAAATGTGAGACGAGGTGTCTTGTTGGGAAATTAGGCAGTGGGACTGGTTTTGGTTGTATTAGTATGTGGTAGCGGCATTTAAATGGACGTGGAACAGGCAGCTAGGGTGGTCCAATGAAGAATATTTGGATGCTCAAACAGATGGATATTGTGAAGGGCAGTGGTAATAAAGTAGATGATGTATTCAGCATTGTAAGCAGGACATACTGAGTTGTCTGTAATGAGAGGTGTGCCGATGAAATAGACTGGGGTGGAGAGTTCAAGTATGGTTGGAGGGGTTTAGTTTTACACTTAGAGGAATAGGTGGGGTATGATTTTTGCAGGTATTTCGCAAAAACGGCATCTACTCCCCCCTCCCCCCTCCTAGGATTCCCATTTGAGTTAATAAAGCATGAATGTGTGACTAGAGTCGTGGTGAATTAGGAGGACTTTTCGGATTTAGGAACTGGAATTTAGCTCTCGACCAACTTGCCCCCTGCGATGTCAGGATCACAGCAATGAGAGTGCCGGCCGAAGTGGCCGTGCGGTTAAAGGCGCTGCAGTCTGGAACCGCAAGACCGCTACGGTCGCAGGTTCGAATCCTGCCTCGGGCATGGATGTTTGTGATGTCCTTAGGTTAGTTAGGTTTAACTAGTTCTAAGTTCTAGGGGACTAATGACCTCAGCAGTTGAGTCCCATAGTGCTCAGAGCCATTTGAACCATTTGAACCAGAGCAATGAGAGTTGGCAGATGGTGGAGGAGTTGAGGATGCTGGACCGTAGTGAGCAAAGTGGAAGCACTAGGATATATCGACCAAAAGTTACGGTAGAAAGTCTTTGCGGCACATGGGAGTGGAATGCAGGATTAAAGACCGTGATGAATATGGGATCTTTTTGCAGGGTATGAGTTGCTATGTACTGAGATTTGGAGAGTAGTTTTTTATTTTGTGGGCTAGGGTTTTAGGATTTAGGTACTTAACGTCTGGATTTTATAGGATGAAGGAATGTGCTAGAGGAGGCTATCTGTGGGGTGGGAGTTAAATCCATGGGTTCTACTGTGCAGAGCTCCTGGAAATGGTTCCCATATTCCAGAGATGTTTGTGGTGTCTGTGCTGGGTTGAAGCAGATGCAGATGTGGCTGATGTGGTCACAGACGCTGCATGTGAAACTGGCGCAAGTGTGGTTGTGCTTAGGATTGTTCGATGATCTACGATATTTTCAAGATGTGGATGTTAGGAGTTTAAACATCTGTATTTCAATATCGATACTAATGTCTTTCAAACGTCGTAATTTTGATGCTAAAGACAAAATGTCGACGTTCGGTATTGACGATAAGAAACAAGGCTACTTGTTAGCACCGTCAATCTGTTACTGAGCATGTCGCTCAACGACACCAAACGTGGCAGTGGGGGAGGGATAGCAATATCATTCAAAGATCTAGTGCAGTAACATTGATTCTTGCTGTAGGTATCTGTAGATTAATGTCTTTCATCGTCCATTGAGTTCAAGCCTTCGTGGTGTCAAGTGGTGCGTACCCATATTGTTTAAATGCTCTTTTAATTGCCATAAATGATACATCGTATTATGTAGCTACTTTTATATACGTTGCAGCAAGCCTAGATGCAAGTTCACTAGTTTTACTTCTGAAGGAGGTCGAGCGATTACTACAACACGAAAACAAAATATTAGTTCACTTTAGTGAAACACTTCAACACAAAATACTTAAGTAAGCCATGTCCACATAAATTATTTCATTTAGTGCTATCGCAGAACACAATGATGCCGGACGGTGTGGCCGAGCGGTTCTAGGCGCTACAGTCTGGAACCGCGCGACCGCTACGGTCGCTGGTTCGAATCCAGCCTCGGGCATGGATGTGTGTGACGTCCTTAGGTTAGTTAGGTTTAAGTAGTTCTCAGTTCTAGGGGACTGATGACCTCAGAAGTTAAATCCCATAGTGCTCCGAGCCATTTTTGAACACAATGATGTTTATTACTTTGAACAGTACTCAGTGGCAGTCAAATCTCGCTGTACCTTTATCAACAACTGTGGTACATAGTTCTGACTAGTGATACTGGCTCGCTGCCGGATCTGAGCTATCATGCTGCTATCATAGTCTGCTATTACAGAGTGTGGAGAGCGGCGCTGTGCTCTGACGTAAGTAGACCTCCTGCAGCGGCGGTGTATGGAGCCTCTTGAGAGCTTGTCTTCATCGTCATCTCTCATTCGTGGCTGCGTCTGCAGGGCTGTCTTGTGTCTTTAGCTTGTGGTTCCGTCGTGAGGTACCAAATTTACTACGGGTCTCCGTCACAATTTTCTGTTTGTGATCCGTGAGATTACATTTCATCCAAGTAAGTATAAGTGAGGTAACGGCCTTGCCGCAGTGGATACACCGGTTCACGTCAGATCACCGAAGTTAAGCGCTGTCGGGCGTGGCCGGCACTTGGGTGGGTGACCATCCGGGCCGCCATGCGCTGTTGCCATTTTTCGGGGTGCACTCAGCTTCGTGATGCCAACTGAGGAGCTACTCGACCGAGTAGTAGCGGTTCCGGTCAAAGAAAACCATCGTAACGACCGGGAGAGCGGTGTTCCGACCACACGCCCGTCCTATTCGCATCCTCAGCTGAGGATGACACGGCGGTCGGACGGTCCCGATGGGCCACTTGTGGCCTGAAGACGGAGTGCTGCTTAAGTACCTATACATAAAGGAAACGAACAGATCCATAATTAAGATTTTGCAGATCTTTGCGTTCTGTCAGTTCTGGAATATTTTCTTTCTTTTCGTTTGTCGCCTTGAAAGATAATTATTATGAATAGTAATGACTGTCAACACGTGGCCTGTGTTAACATTAAAGATGATGATTCGGCAGTGTAGGAACGTCATATTCGCCGTCCAGCGATTTAAACGGGTTTTTGATACTTTATTTTTCAACATTGACACTGTTACGAAAGGCTTTATAAAAATGGAGGAGAACTCTATGTTACGTTAAATGTTGAGTGAGCGCCGACATGAGGTTTATGTCAGAATCGTTACAGGAACTACCAACAGGCAGTAGAAAAGCGTCATTGTCTGTCTCCTCTATTTACCATTCAGGCTTACAAAGAAAATTCCCAGACGCGGACTGTTTGTGAAATTGTCCGCCACGATGCTGCGGTGAAAGAGAAATCCTTGGTAACTGCCTTACCTTACAAAAGAGCGGATCACGTTGCAGGCGCTGTACTGTAGTAACCAATAAGTGGAACTCTTTCATGTAGGCTGCAACATAAAATACTCTCCCTCCATCTGACTGCGCTGTGAAAGGGACCCACATTGTACCGATAGCGAAGGCCACTATTTGAAGGGCGCATTTTTTATTGAGTAAGCAGTAATGTGAACTAATATTCACAATTAATCTTTTACACCTTGCTTCACTTAGGTTTTGTTAGCACACCAATAGGTGGAGTTCTTCCACGTCACGTTGCGAACAGACTGAAGTTGAAGAAGAGTATGATCATGGACGCCCCTCTCCTCTCAAATCCTCATTGCGGAAAGAAAAATTAAACATACATTGGAACCACTATTTCTGCAAAGGAAAAGGCAAGAAATAAGAAACGCTGTACAAAACCAGATCGAAAGGAAGGAATTAGTGTCTACGACCACGGGCTTCATATCGCTAAGGGTCCATAAATGATTAACTTTAGTACAATATGCACTTACTATCTGTGGTAAATGTCTCTACTGTTGAAGCAAGGCACTCGCTTTTTGTTTTGCGTATTTATGTTGTCGTGCTCTTTATCTAGCAAGTAGAGGTAACTATGTACTACCGTCGATATGAGACATAGGGTGCTCTTGTGTACAAGTATTCAAGCAAAAGAAATTTAATCAGCCTGACTTGATGGAAAAATATAGTTGAGTTTCTCACTGGATACAATTTCTATTACATTTCTATACTCTTTGTATTACCTTCTAGACTACTTAAAATTAACAAGTGCCGGCCCCTGACGGAATTCATATTGAAAACTTGTGGAGTCAGTCCTTTCCCAAGCTTACACACTGACGGAAAAAAATCGCAACGCCAAGAAGGAGTCATGCGGCATAAACGAAAGTTGACAGGCGTGTTTGTACATCTGGAAGGTGATGTCTATTCAGTTTTCGCGCCAGTCGCATAAGAGTGACGCTAATAGAGGCACTATGAGGATGGAAAGTAGGTTTGCTTTAAATACATGCTGTAGTCGTCGTGAGCGTTAGTTACCTTTGGACATAGTGAGTTGGTGTTAGTCAAGAATTTCTCTACCGGGACAAATACGGCACTATCAACAGCTCACTGAGTTTGAATGAGGCTGTGTAATACGAGAAGCTGGATGTTTCTTCTGAGATATTGCAGAAAGACTTGGCAGGAATGTAGGCACTGTACATGACTGCAGGCAGTGGTCCTCACAAGAATATACGGCTGCAAGAAAACCGGGCTCTGGACGACTATGTGGCACTACTGACAAGGGAACCTCCCCATCGCACCCCCCTCAGATTTGGTTATAAGTTGGCACAGTGGATAGGCCTTGAAAAACTGAACACAGATCAATCGAGAAAACAGGAAGAAGTTGTGTGAAACTATGAATAAAAAGCAAAATATACAAACTGAGTAGTCCATGTGTAAGATAAGCAACATATAGGATACAGTGAGCAAAGGAGCGCCGTGGTCCCGAGGTTAGCGTGAGTAGCTGCGGATCGAGGGGCCCTTGGTTCAAGTCTTCCCTCGAGTGAAAATTTTACTTTCTTTATTTTCGCAAAGTTATGATCTGTCCGTTCGTTCATTGACGTCTCTGTTCACTTAATATGTTTAGTGTCTGTGTTTTGCGACCGCACCGCAAAACCGTGCGATTAGTGGACGAAAGGACGTGCATCTCCAATGGGAACCGAAAACATTTGATCGCAAGGTCATAGCTCAACCGATTCCTCCACAGGAAAACACGTCTGATATATTCTATACGACACTGGTGACGGCATGTGCGTCACATGACAGGAATATGTTGTCAACCCACCTAATTTGTACACTTGGCGAATGGGTAAAAGGATTCTTCTACCTAGCCCGATTTAGGTTTTCTTGTGGATGTGATAATCACTCCCAAAAAAGTGATAAAAACATAAGAGTTTGTCACGTAAACTGAAAATAAAAAGTTAAAGTTTTCACTCGAGGAAAGGCTTGAACCCACGACCTTTCGTCCCGCAGCTGCTCACGCTAACCATGGGACCACGGCGCTCCTTTGCTTACGCTTTCCTAGATGTTGCCTATATTGTGCATGGACTACTCAGTTTGTATATTTTGCTTATTTTTTTCATAGTTCCACACAACTTCTTCCTGTTTTCTCGATTGATCTGTGTTCAGTTTTTCAAGGCCTGTCCGCTGTGCCAACTTATAAGTAAATCTGAGGGGGGTGCGATGGGGAGGTTCCCTTGTGAGAGGGAAGAGCATAGTGTTCAGCATACGGCTCTGGCACATCGGACTGCTTCTGAAACTGCAGTTTCAGCAGCAGTTCGACCCACAGTGATGCAACGAACTGTTACAAATCGGTTACATCAAGGACAGCTCCGAACCATACGCCCTGCAGCACGCGTTCTACTGATCTCAAACCACCGCCATTTGTGACTTCAGTGGTATTGAGCGAGAGCTCATTGGAGGACATTGTGGAGGTCTGTTGTGTTTTGTAATGAAACTGGTTCTGCCTCGGTGCCAGTGATGGCTGTGTATTGATTAGAAGGAGGTGAGTTGAGGAGCTGCAAAAAACCTGTCTGTGTGCTAGACACACTGGGCCTACACCTGGAGTTATGGTATGCGGTGCGATTTCGTCTGACAGCAGGAGCCCTCTCATAGTTATCACATGCAGTCTCACTGCAAAATTGTATGTTAGTCTGGTGATTCGAGCTGTTGTGATGCCATTCATGAACATGTCCATTATAATTATCCGGGCTGTTATGCCGTGGTCGGTTGATGAATTCTGAGGTGATTCCCAACGTTTCGTCTCCGACTGCGGGAGACATCTTCAAGGGGGTCCGTAGCTTGATGGAAGGTCCAAAACACACACTGGCTCGCTACTGACTGCCGCTAAATTCCGTGTCCGCGCGCCCCCGCGCCGCGGCGTGACGTCACGGCAAACTACATTTCCTCGATGTGCTTGTGTTTAGAAACGAAAATGGTAGTTTGGGCCACTCAGTGTACCGCAAACCCACACACACGGACCGTTATTTGCACCGGGATTCGAACCACCATCCACAACAGAAGCGGGGTGTTATCAAGACGTTAGCGGACAGAGCTAGAAATATTTGTGAACCTGAGTTGCTCGACGCTGAGATGGAACATCTCCACAATGCACTAACGAAGAACGGATATTTGTCCGCCGAAATAAAACGTGCGTTGAGGCAGCCACGCAGAAATCATACTGACGTACAGGCTACTGCAAAATCTAAGGTTTTCCTGCCGTTTGTTAAAAATGTAACGGAAAGAATAGGGAGGATCTTGACGAAGCGGAATATTACCGTAATTTACAAGCCCACCAGGAAGATACAGGAATGCCTTAGGCCTGCCAAGGACGCTCGCAAACCATTGGAAAAATCTGGAGTGTATAGGATCCCATGCAGCTGTGGTGATGTTTATGTGGGTACCACCAAAAGAACTGTTTCTAAACGTTTGGAAGAGCACAAGGGAAATTGTAGAAGAGGAGAAACGGAACGAACAGCTGTTGCGGAGCATGCCTTCCAGCCAGGGAACCACAATATTCGTTTCGAGGAGACGCAAGTACTAGCGGCCACGAGCGGACACTACGAAAGGCTCTACAGGGAGGCAATCGAAATCGCTAAACACCCAAATAATTTCAACCGAAAGGAGGAGGGCGTCAAATTAAACGGTATGTGGATGCCGGTGTTAAAGAAGATGTGTACCACTCGTCCACTACTGGGTGATGGCAACGGCGATCGACGGCGACGGACACCGGCCAATTGCACTGACGTTTTCAAAACACGTGACGTCACGCCGCGGCGCGGGGGCGCGCGGACACGGAATTTAGCGGCAGTCAGTAGCGAGCCAGTGTGTGTGTTGGACCATCAAGCTACGGACCCCCTTGAAGATGTCTCCCGCAGTCGGGGACGAAACGTTGGGAATCACCTCAGAATTCATCAACCGACCACGGCATAACAGCCCGGATAATTATAATGGACATGATATTTCCGGCCGTGAAAGTTTACATTTTAGTATCAATCACGAACAGCATTGCAAAAAGGGGGGGGGGGCGACTTCCAACAGGATAGCACTCCCCCACATACTGCTGTGGTAAAACAACATACTTTACAGAGTGACGACATGTTGCCTTGGCTTGCTCAAACACCAGATCTCTTTCCAGTGAAGCGCATATGGGACATCAACAGACGAGAACTCCAGCATTAACAGAACGCATGATATTCGCACAAATGGATAATGCATCTGAACGGTCTTCTCAAGCCCAGGTTGTTAAACAGATATTCTATATAAATATTAATCTGGCCCTCTAAGGCAGCTACTATTAGGTGTGGATTGTAACAAGTTAATTAGAAGTGCTGCCGTCATGTAACTAGAATGCATGAATTAATAAAAGTGAAAGTTTGGGATATATTCTGGAAAGACAGAACAGCTGTTCCCTTTTTCAATCTACATAAAATTTATCAACTGGTCTTTCAGGGTTTAAGTGACACACAACAATAATGTTCAATTACGTTCAACCCTCTATAACTAAGGCCCAGCAGGAGACTGGGTGTTGTGTGTCCTTCGTCATCATTTTCATCGTCATTGACCTGCAAGTCGCTGAAGTGGCGTCAACTAAAAATGACTTGCAATATGGCGGCCAAACTCCCCTGCATGGGGCCTCCTGGCCAACAATGCCATACGATCATTTCATTTCATTTTTCGATAACTAAATATTTAACTATTGGATATATTGAATTGGCAATTATTAAATTGTTATCTCTACAAATGAAAATGTTATCACAGGCAAGAATGATCAAAAATCTTCACCTATTAAATTTACTTCTACGATATCATAGCTGGTCAATGCACTAAGTTGCTGGAGAATAAATTTACCTTTTCAACCAATGAAAAACTCTCACATAGTGTGCAGGTAGGTTAGTATCCTAGCTTTTGATATTCAATGGTCAAAGCGTACATAGGTTGGAGTGAGCAGAATCTCGACTCAACATTTACTGTAGTCTAATGCGTGATGGTACTTTACCAACTGGGATCTGCAATGGCGTT
This sequence comes from Schistocerca nitens, assembly GCF_023898315.1. Lineage (NCBI taxonomy): Eukaryota > Metazoa > Arthropoda > Insecta > Orthoptera > Acrididae > Schistocerca > Schistocerca nitens. The sequence continues at coordinate 1,082,258,117 of NC_064615.1, read as the reverse complement.
GGCTCCATGCTCGATCCGAAAGTCTAATTACATACTCTGGCCTTGACTGAATTCACTCAGTCTCAACTTTGCTCTGTTCTGAAGAACGTTAATGTTTCCCTAGTCGAAATAATGGCTATTGCACATTCGCTAAGGGTTGGAGTGACGTGCACAATTTCATTGCCTGCAAAAATTCCCGCAGGAATAATTGACTACCTCTTTGCTATCTGTCGCCACGATATATGAAGCATATCATCCACATTTCTGAGATGCAAAGCTCTCAAAACCCTCGCTATTTTCCACACACTTGTACAGTCTGCCGCGAGACGAGAGAGACCTCGAAGTTTTTGGTTCTCAAAATGGTTTTATATAATGGAGATCTCACCTTCTTGTCGCTTTTGCATTGCCCAGTATGGCTTCAGCCAACCATTGTCTCATTAGAAGTGAATTTTTATTTTTCTTGCCGTGCCGCCACTTGCAATGTTAAAGCCAGGCAGCCACTTACCCTCGGTCCCGGCAATATTTACGTTAAAAGGAATAATGTATTGTTCTGGCCTTATCCCTTTCTGCACTGAAGCTCAGTGTTCGTTTGTTAAGTGGGGTTTTACAATGCCATTAACCACCTGCTCGGTTCGTCTCCAAAATGCGTTTCACTAACTTATATATACATGCCCCAGTCCTTGTATTGGTAGATATTGTTCTGCTAGTTTTCGGTACATGAGATTTACTGCAATTGCTTTTTGTTGATAATATAGTTTTCTGAGTCTCTCGTACTGTTATCATGTATCAAGCTCATGTAAGGTCCGTAAAATCCGGACACCTTACAAAAAAAACAGCATTAATCGTCCCTGTATTGACCTACCAAGTGCAATAGGCATGGAATTCCATCCCACACCCTGACGTCCGGCACCTGTAGAACACGATCCATGGCAGCAACACTGCTCATTAATGTACCAGCATTTCACGTTTGCAATGACTATCTCGCAGTTACATTAACTTGTGGCGTTGCAAAGCTATTCACTTAAGTATGTTATCTAGAGAAATGTATCCTCCAAATTCATTGTGGTGGCAGCCGCTGAGGTAAAACGGCTGCCTTAAGATGTGCACATCGAGTGTGGGCCTTCTGTTTGTCTGCCACTTCCCGGAGTGCTGCACGGATGACGGCACCTCCATGGATGTACAGGGTGATTCAAAAATGACCGGTATATTTGAAACGGCAATAACAACTAAACGAGCAGCGATAGAAATACACCGTTTGTTGCAATATGCTTGGGACAACAGTACATTTTCAGGCAGACAAACTTTCGAAATTACAGTAGTTACAATCTTCAACAACAGATGGCGCTGCGGTTTGGGTAACTCTATAGTACGATATTTTCCACATATCCACCATGCGTAGCAATAATATGGCGTAGTCTCTGAATGAAATTACCCGAAACCTTTGACAACGTGTCTGGCGGAATGGCTTCACATGCAGATGAGATGTACTGCTTCAGCTGTTCAATTGTTTCTGGATTCCGGCGGTACACCTGGTCTTTCAAGTGTCCCCCCAGATAGAAGTCACAGGGGTTCATGTCTGGCGAATAGGGAGGCCAATCCACGCCGCCTCCTGTATGTTTCGGATAGCCCAAAGCAATCACACGATCATCGAAATATTCATTCAGGAAATTAAAGACGTCGGCCGTGCGATGTGGCCGGGCACCATCTTGCATAAACCACGAGGTGTTTGCAGTGTCGTCTAAGTCAGTTTGTACCGCCACAAATTCACGAAGAATGTCCAGATAGCGTGATGCAGTAATCGTTTCGGATCTGAAAAATGGGCCAATGATTCCTTTGGAAGAAATGGCGGCCCAGACCAGTACTTTTTGAGGATGCAGGGACGATGGGACTGCAACATGGGGCTTTTCGGTTCCCCATATGCGCCAGTTCTGTTTATTGACGAAGCCGTCCAGGTAAAAATAAGCTTCGTCAGTAAACCAAATGCTGCCCACATGCATATTGCCGTCATCAATCCTGTGCACTATATCGTTAGCGAATGTCTCTCGTGCAGGAATGGTAGCGGCGCTGAGGGGTTGCCGCGTTTGAATTTTGTATGGATAGAGGTGTAAACTCTGGCGCATGAGACGATACGTGGACGTTGGCGTCATTTGGACCGCAGCTGCAACACGGCGAACGGAAACCCGAGGCCGCTGTTGGATCACCTGCTGCACTAGCTGCGCGTTGCCCTCTGTGGTTGCCGTACGCGGTCGCCCTACCTTTCCAGCACGTTCATCCGTCACGTTCCCAGTCCGTTGAAATTTTTCAAACAGATCCTTTATTGTATCGCTTTTCGGTCCTATGGTTACATTAAACCTCTGTTGAAAACTTCGTCTTGTTGCAACAACACTGTGTTCTAGGCGGTGGAATTCCAACACCAGAAAAATCCTCTGTTCTAAGGAATAAACCATGTTGTCTACAGCACACTTGCACGCTGTGAACAGCACACGCTTACAGCAGAAAGACGACGTACAGAATGGCGCACCCACAGACTGCGTTGTCGTCTATATCTTTCACACCAGCTGCAGCGCCATCTGTTGTTGAAAATTGTAACTACTGTAATTTCGAAAGTTTGTCCGCCTGAAAATGTACTGTTGTCCCAAGCATATTGCAACAAACGGTGTATTTCTATCGCTGCTCGTTTAGTTTTTATTGCCGTTTCAAATATACCGGTCATTTTTGAAACACCCTGTATTCGACTAAAGGGCAGTCGGGCCGTCATTTCCTCAGTGACGTGTATGGAATACGATGGCCAGATGGACGCTGTGGAGTCACTGCCTAATTATTTTTTGGTGTTGTGATTTTTTTCCATCAGTGTATTTATCGAGAGTCTCTCTACCACCGAATAGCCCTTCGTAGTTGGAAAAGAGTCCAAATCACTCCTGTTTACGAACAGGAATACGTCCGTTTGTTGCAGGATATGAGAACATACTCTGAGCTCCAACGTTAAGATGTCCTTGGAGGAAAACAAGCTTCTAAAGACTCAACAAGTAAAGAAAGAAATCCCTCGTTTGAAACAGACCTTGCCTTCTTCATCAACAGTAGCTTTTAGACAGTAGACAGACAAAGTGTTCTTAAATTTCGAAAGGCCTTTGACACTACACTACATGGTGCTCAACTTCAGTGGTGCCAACACGTCTCTGGCAATCGATACTGGAGAGGTTTTCCATGAGTCAGCTGCGGCGCTTGTCATTTGTGCCCAAGACGGAAGTGAAGCAGCGTTGGCTGGTGCACAGTCTCCCTACGAACGAGGAAGGGAACACAAGGTCTGCTGGAATGGCTTGGGTAGTGGCCAGCCTGTATGCTGGAATTGTGATGGCAGCCGCTGGGGTAAAACGGCTGCCCTGAGATGTGCACATCGAGTGCAGGCCTTTTGCTTGTCTGCCACTTACCGGTGTGGTGCACGGACGCACGGATGTATTCGAGTAAAGGGCAGTCGGCCTGTCATTTCCTCGGTGACGGGTATGGAATACGACGGCCAGATGGACGCTGTCGAGTCACTGCCTACAAGTGTAAGCTGTAGGCTTGCAGTTTTCTTTAGTGCTGTGTATGGAGTTCAGTGCCCGGAGATGTATTGGCACGGAGCTCAGCTGAGGTTGCAAGAGGTCGATCACGTGCATGAGCGATGTTTTTTATCTGTCAGTCATTATGGTTTGTGTGATGTGTTTTTTTGAAATATTTTTTTTCTATATCTTACACCACGTTCGTATCTGTCATTGAGTTTTGTTAGTGTTGCAATGTCAAGCTTCATTCACCTTCGTTCCTATTTGCTCTAATCAGTCTTAGATTTGGTTTGTTGTTTGGTTATCCACATCTACGACCTCGTGTTTAAAGTGGCGCAAAGGGCTGTCATATTTTACTGAGATGTTAATTCGTGATACTTCCCACTTTAACCGTTTATTGCGCCGGTCTTGTCAGGGTGTTCAATATATACGAGGTGTGGATAGAAAAAAACCGGACTAGTACTGGTGAAACAATAAAACGAATGCAATAAGGCTGAAAGTCGCGTGGCCTGTCACGTGACTCTCGCTCCGCCTACTGCTCGAGTTTCATCTGCCTCCTGCACTCAGTCTGCCCGTGGCGTCTGTTTTAAGTTGTTGACGTTTTGTCTGTGCGTCGGAAAATGTTGAGTGTACAGAAAGAACAGCGTGTTAACATCAAATTTTGTTTCAAACTAGGAAAATCTGCAAGTGAAACGTTTTTAATGTTACAACAAGTGTACGGCGATGATTGTTTATCGCGAACACAAGTGTTTGAGTGGTTTAAACGATTTAAAGATGGCCGCGAAGACACCAGTGATGACACTCGCACTGGCAGACCATTGTCAGCAAAAACTGATGCAAACATTGAAAAAATCGGTAAACTTGTTCGACAAAATCGCCGTTTAACAATCAGAGCAGTGTCTGAGTTAACAGGAGTTGACAAGGAAAGTGTCGAACAAGTTTACCGATTTTTTCAATGTTTGCATCAGTTTTTGCTGAGAATGGTCTGCCAGTGCGAGTGTCATCACTGGGGTCTTCGCGGCCATCTTTAAATCGTTTAAACCACTCAAACACTTGTGTTCGCGCCGGCCGAAGTGGCCGTGCGGTTAAAGGCGCTGCAGTCTGGAACCGCAAGACCGCTACGGTCGCAGGTTCGAATCCTGCCCCCGGCATGGATGTTTGTGATGTCCTTAGGTTAGTTAGGTTTAACTAGTTCTAAGTTCTAGGGGACTAATGACCTCAGCAGTTGAGTCCCATAGTGCTCAGAGCCATTTTTGAACTTGTGTTCGCGATAAACAATCATCGCCGTACACTTGTTGTAACATTACAAACGTTTCACTTGCAGATTTTCCTAGTTTGAAACAAAATTTGATGTTAACACGCTGTTCTTTCTGTACACTCAACATTTTCCGACGCACAGACAAAACGTCAACAACTTAAAACAGACGCCACGGGCAGACTGAGTGCAGGAGGCAGATGAAACTCGAGCAGTAGGCGGAGCGAGAGTCACGTGACAGGCCACGCGACTTTCAGCCTTATTGCATTCGTTTTATTGTTTCACCAGTACTAGTCCGGTTTTTTTCTAGCCACACCTCGTATGTTTGATACTGGAGTGCCTGTGTTGTGAAGAAGAACGATACAATGTTGCTGTGTACGAGTACGGGTTGTGGCGCAGGAGCGACGACATGTGGAAGTGTGGGCCTGCCCGTGCTTCGTGCACGGATAGCCAAAGCGTTTAAGGTGACCGCTCTCGTAAAATGGAAAATCCAGGTTCGAGCTCCGATCCAGCACAAATCTTCATTGTCGTCATTCCCTTATGCAGCTGATACTTGTTCGTATTTGCAACAGAGGACACATTTCATGTATTCGATATATTGACGATCACAGTGTAATGCTAAACGCATAAAAGGTTCGTGAAATGGGTAATCAACGCTATACGATAGTTCGCTGACGCTGTTGTTGTGTACAAGAAAGTACCGGGTGATCGAAAAGTCATAAATTTGTAAACTGAATAAATCACGGAATAATGTACATAGAGAGGTACAAATTGACACACATGCTTGGAATGACATGGGGTTTTATTAGAACAAAAAAAAAATACAAAAGTTCAAAAAAGTCCGACAGACGAGGCTTCATCTGATCAGAATAGCAATAGTTAGCATAAAAAAGTAAGACAAAGCAAAGATGATGTTCTTTACAGTTATAAGAGTCGAGGGGCATGAAAGGGAAGCAATTATTCAATCTGTATATTGAGCAAGCAGTAAAGGAAACAAAAGAAAAATTCGGAGTGGGTATTAAAATTCATGGAGAAGAATTAAAAACTTTGAGGTTCGCCGATGACATTGTTATTCTGTCAGAGACAGCAAAGGACTTGGAAGAGCAGTTGAACGGAATGGACAGTGTCTTGAAAGGAGGATATAAGATGAACATCGACAAAAGCAAAACGAGGATAATGGAATGTAGTCGAATTAAATCGGGTGATGCTGAGGGAATTAGATTAGGAAATGAGACACTTAAAGTAGTAAAGGAGTTTTGCTATTTGGGGAGTAAAATAACTGATGATGGTCGAAGTAGAGAGGATATAAAATGTAGACTGGCAATGGCAAGGAAATCGTTTCTGAAGAAGAGAAATTTGTTAACATCGAGTATAGATTTAAATGTCAGGAAGTCGTTTCTGAAAGTATTTGTATGGAGTGTAGCCATGTATGGAAGTGAAACATGGACGAAAAATAGTTTGGATAAGAAGAGAATAGAAGCTTTCGAAATGTGGTGCTACAGAAGAATGCTGAAGATAAGGTGGGTAGATCACGTAACTAATGAGGAGGTATTGAATAGGATTGGGGAGAAGAGAAGTTTGTGGCACAACTTGACTAGAAGAAGGGATCGGTTGGTAGGACATGTTCTGAGGCATCAAGGGATCACAAATTTAGCATTGGAGGGCAGCGTGGAGGGTAAAAATCGTAGAGGGAGACCAAGAGATCAATACACTAAGCAGATTCAGAAGGATGTAGGTTGCAGTGGGTACTGGGAGATGAAGAAGCTTGCACAGGATAGTGTAGCATGGAGAGCTGCATCAAACCAGTCTCAGGACTGAAGACCACAACAACAACAACAGGAAATGCTCAATATGTCTACCATCATTCCTCAACAATAGCTGTAGTGGAGGAATAATGTTGTGAACAGCACTGTAAAGCATGTACAAAATTATGGTGAGGCATTGGCGTCGGACGTTGTCTTTTAGCATCCCTAGAGATGTGGGTCGATAACGATACACTTGCGACTTCAGGTAACCTCAAAGACAATAATCGCACGGACTGAGGTCTGGGGACCTGGGAGGCCAAGCATGACGAAAGTGGCGGCTGAGCACACGATCATCACCAAACGACGCGCGCAAGAGATCTTTCCCGCGTCTAGCAATATGGGGTGGAGCGCCTGGTTTTAATAAAACCCCATGTCAATCCAAGCATGTGTGTCAATATTTACCTCTCTATCTACATTATTCCGTGGTTTATAAAGTTTTCAAATTTATACTGACTTTTTGATCACCCGGTACCAGCTCTGGACGACAGTAAAACGTGCTTCACATTCAGCCTGCGCACCGCATTTAAAACCTACTAAGTTAAAATGTGTGCGCTGTAGTTACTGTTTGTAAATCACTTGTTTACTGGACACCTCACTTCTATACTGGATAAAATTGGAAGACTTCAGCTTTTAGTGCTTCGTGTCGCACCACTCTAATAATAATAATAATATAATAATAATAATTCTGTGTCCAGCACTATAGTAGCCCTTAAATACACTCCTGGAAATGGAAAAAAGAACACATTGACACCGGTGTGTCAGACCCACCATACTTGCTCCGGACACTGCGAGAGGGCTGTACAAGCAATGATCACACGCACGGCACAGCGGACACACCAGGAACCGCGGTGTTGGCTGTCGAATGGCGCTAGCTGCGCAGCATTTGTGCACCGCCGCCGTCAGTGTCAGCCAGTTTGCCGTGGCATACGGAGCTCCATCGCAGTCTTTAACACTGGTAGCATGCCGCGACAGCGTGGACGTGAACCGTATGTGCAGTTGACGGACTTTTCAGCGAGGGCGTATAGTGGGCATGCGGGAGGCCGGGTGGACGTACCGCCGAATTGCTCAACACGTGGGGCGTGAGGTCTCCACAGTACATCGATGTTGTCGCCAGTGGTCGGCGGAAGGTGCACGTGCCCGTCGACCTGGGACCGGACCGCAGCGACGCACGGATGCACGCCAAGACCGTAGGATCCTACGCAGTGCCGTAGGGGACCGCACCGCCACTTCCCAGCAAATTAGGGACACCGTTGCTCCTGGGGTATCGGCGAGGACCATACGCAACCGTCTCCATGAAGCTGGGCTACGGTCCCGCACACCGTTAGGCCATCTTCCGCTCACGCCCCAACATCGTGCAGCCCGCCTCCAGTGGTGTCGCGACAGGCGTGAATGGAGGGACGAATGGAGACGTGTCGTCTTCAGCGATGAGAGTCGCTTCTGCCTTGGTGCCAATGATGGTCGTATGCGTGTTTGGCGCCGTGCAGGTGAGCGCCACAATCAGGACTGCATACGACCGAGGCACACAGGGCCAACACCCGGCATCATGGTGTGGGGAGCGATCCCCTACACTGGCCGTACACCACTGGTGATCGTCGAGGGGACACTGAATAGTGCACGGTACATCCAAACCGTCATCGAACCCATCGTTCTACCATTCCTAGACCGGCAAAGGAACTTGCTGTTCCAACAGGACAATGCACGTCCGCATGTATCCCGTGCCACCCAACGTGCTCTAGAAGGTGTAAGTCAACTACCCTGGCCAGCAAGATCTCCGGATCTGTCCCCCATTGAGCATGTTTGGTACTGGATGAAGCGTCGTCTCACGCGGTCTGCACGTCCAGCACGAACGCTGGTCCAACTGAGGCGCCAGGTGGAAATGGCATGGCAAGCCGTTCCACAGGACTACATCCAGCATCTCTACGATCGTCTCCATGGGAGAATAGCAGCCTGCATTGCTGCGAAAGGTGGATGTACACTGTACTAGTGCCGACATTGTGCATGCTCTGTTGCCTGTGTCTATGTGCCTGTGGTTCTGTCAGTGTGATCATGTGATGTATCTGACCCCAGGAATGTGTCAATAAAGTTTCCCCTTCCTGGGACAATGAATTCACGGTGTTCTTATTTCAATTTCCAGGAGTGTAGTTCCTTACGTAGTTACTGTCGTGTTGTGTTGTCAATTAGTTGATTTATCTGTTTCGAAGTGAGTAATGAAGTAATTTATGGTCTATTTTAGGAACTATATGGACCAGTCACATTAGTGTGAACGCAGACTATGCTCCGCGTCAAGTTGAAATAACACTCACAGACAGCAGGTGGCAGCACTAGCAGTGGAGGGTATATAAAATGTGTCTGGCGAGGGAGACGAGGGAAACAGAACAGTTGTTGTCGTAATATGGAAACGGAGCGATTTTTCTGACGTCCAAAAGGAGATAATGATTGTCTCTAGAGTCTAGGGTGGAAGCATTTCGGCAACTACTAAGTTTGTAAATTATTTGCGTGCCGCCGTGATTAAAGCAAAAAGCCGCATTTGGTTAAGGCTGATCGACGTTAGGACTTTAGCTTGTGAAGACAGACTGCAGTCTCCTACAGTATAAACATTGTACACCAGGGCTGCTCTGCATTCGAATAGTTGAGCTATTATCCCAATCTCTATACCTAAGTGCTTATCGAAATTACCTGCCCTACAACCTTAGCAGCAACAGTACCGATAAATGTATTCCATTGTCAGATGTATCAGCCGGCCGCGGTGGCCAAGCGGTTCTAGGCGCCCAGTCCGGAACCGCGCGACTGCTACGGTCGCAGGTTTGAATCCTGCCTCGGGGATGGATGTTTGTGATGTCCTTAGGTTAGTTAGGTTTAAGTTGTTCTAAGTTCTAGGGGACTGATGACCACAGCTGTTAAGTCCCATAGTGCTCAGAGCCATTTGAACCATTTTTTCAGATGTATCAGAACGATTTTTGTTTATAAAATTCGTTTCCATTGTTTCCGCACCACTATCCCTTTCCGCAAATTGGCACATTTACTTTTCATCGCCATCCTGAAAATTTGTAATATAATCACGGAAACACCCTGCATAAGTGAAGCAGAAACGAATGGGGAATTACAGAAAGGGTTGGCTTCCCTTAACTCTGACATCGAAACTAGAAGCTACTCATCTAGATTCGAAATCTTGTTGTCAAAACTGCCCCCTCATTGCATCGGAGTACCATTGTCAGAACTACATTCATTGCCAGTTGCCATCACCGCATCGACGCCGGATTGCAACTGTCCTATACAATTAACAAACACGCTAAAATATCTTGCGCTATCCCTCGAGCGACACTTAAAGTAGTAAAGGAGTTTTGCTATTTAGGGATTAAAATAACTGATGATGGTCGAAGTAGAGAGGATATAAAATGTAGACTGGCAATGGCAAGGAAATCGTTTCTGAAGAAGAGAAATTTGTTAACATCGAGTATAGATTTAAGTGTCAGGAAGTCGTTTCTGAAAGTATTTGTTTGGAGTGTAGCCATGTATGGAAGTGAAACATGGACGATAACCAGTTTGGACAAGAAGAGAATAGAAGCTTTCGAAATGTGGTGCTACAGAAGAATGCTGAAGATAAGGTGGATAGATCACGTAACTAATGAGGAGGTATTGAATAGGATTGGGGAGAAGAGAAGTTTGTGGCACAACTTGCTAGAAGAAGGGATCGGTTGGTAGGACATGTTTTAAGGCATCAAGGGATCATTAATTTAGCATTGGAGGGCAGCGTGGAGGGTAAAAATCGTAGAGGGAGACCAAGAGATGAATACACTAAGCAGATTCAGAAGGATGTAGGTTGCAGTAGGTACTGGGAGATGAAGAAGCTTGCACAGGATAGAGTAGCATGGAGAGCTGCATCAAACCAGTCTCAGGACTGAAGACCACAACAACAACAACAACAACCCTCGAGCGCCAACTAACATAGAAACTTCACCTTGTAAGCGCCCAACAGAAAGCGTACTTGAGACTATATCTACCAAAACTACTAATCGACAGAATATGGGGACTGTGATCCTCCACTGTACTCCAAACGTACCAAATGTTGATCTGCAGTCTCCTCTCACATATCTATGTTACATGGATATTCGCACTCATTCCATATCTCTACGGCACCATGCACTGCATCTTACTTTCCGCATGACTTTATCTTCCCTCTACCATCTCACCAACGCTGAACATACCTCAGGATATCCTACACTATCCGCAAACTTGATTCCGATTACCCTACTGTTTCCCTTCTGATCACCAGTCCTGGTATGCTGCCGTGCCTATACCATCACATCCCACCGTCCCGACATCTACACAGCCTGCATATCCTATCCCAGTGCAACTTCGACGGACTACGTCACCCAGGTCATGAAATCCGCCCCAGTATTTATCCGTTCTATCAACTATAGCTCTTTTCCACCTCTCCTATTCCTCTCACCACTCTTCCACCCCACCCTTCTCCATCCCATCTGCTCTTGATACCACTGCCCTAACCACACACCAGACTCCCCAAGATTTTCTATCTTTCCACTATTTACGACACCTATACCTACACCTCTCAACACGATATGACACATTTTTTCCATTTCTAATTGTCTTTTTTTCCAACTGTTGGTCGCTCACGTTTTGTGACACAATGCTCTTCTCTAAAAGAATGTCTCCGTTTGTTTTTATCTTTATCTTTCAGGTTTTTATTTTAATTTAAACAACAAAGAAAACCGACAGTTGTGTAAATGCCAACAAAATTCATCCACTTATAGATTTTAAAAATATCTGTATAATTTTCACCTTTTGATCACATTTTTCGTCTTTTTCTTAATATTTTTAAAGCTTTAGGCCGAAAAGCGGAATGTTTGTCACGCTGCCATTCCACTCCAATATGGGCCTTCGGGATGTAAAAACAACAAAAAAAAATTAAATGTGTTATGACATGAAAAGGTTACCGGCAAAAAGAATTTGTAATTAGTATAGATTTATTACATATCATACTTGTTTATACTGTAGAGGTTGCCCACATCCGCGTTAGAAACTCTTACTGTTTATCAGGATGAATGCGGAGGGCACCGTGTGGCTTCGCCAGACACAATAAAACAGGATTAAATTTCACTTCATTTATCTCTCTGAATACATCTCGTCGGTGGCGATTGGTGTCTTAGCAAGCCGGCGAGGGATCTGCTGAACCCATTGCTAGCTCAGGCCGCCGTCTCTCGGAGCATCAGCCCTGTGTTCAGGCAGGCGACTTCCACTAAGTGTGTTGCAGTCCGTGGTGTGATAGATACATCCCGTCGGAAGCTCTGCTCAGAGATGATGATGGCAATGGCGCGCGTGCGTTGTATCTCACAGGCCGTTCTCTTTTCCTTCCAGGTCACTGCCAATGTTGTCCCATCAGATGGACTCTGATATCGAGTCCCGTGAGGTCGTGTTGAATGCCGTTCGTGGCTCACCTGTTCGGCAGGCCGTCTGACACAAGCCACGCTGGAGTTTCGGTCAGTTTGTGCTACAGGCTGGAACGGTGATGATAGACCCCTGGACTACCCACCAGTGGTGGCTGGTGTGGAGGCTGGCTTCTGTCATCCATGGCTACGGATCGGTGGTTGTCTCTTAAGGCAGCAGGACTATGACCGGTACTGGAATGATGTCATACACAAGACGTTATAATACAATAATATAGAATACAGTAGAACTTACTGGTCGACTGTATCTATGGCGCTGAGGGGAGGTTCTGCTTTTTGGTGTCATTTGTCATGACCGAATCTGTTCTGCTCTTTGTAAGTTGTCAGTGGTCTTCCGTTCTCCTACATTTGCTTCAGATCATAACTGCTTCGTGAAGCTGATGGGTGTTGTTCCCTCCTCCTTGGTGATTATTACATAATGTTACACGAGTAATGGAGGCAGGTTGGTCTGCACTCGTCTGACCCTTTTCCTCTCGCTAACACTCACGCACAAAAGTGTTGATGTTACACCATCGGTGAGCGACTAACCGTGTTGTAATGTTTACCCCTAGTTACTATCTCGCGTTTATACTTGAGCAGTACATAGTTCAGTTCGGACTTAGAAAATTTTATTCTCCCATTCCCTTAATTTCTTCATGCATAATAACACATACGGTTAAAAACATAGGTAAATCGAGGCTCCATGTCATGACTGGTACTATAACGAATATAACAACAAAAATCGTTCTAGTGTGCACTTCCTGGTGCTGTGATAGTGTTATTAAGAAGGCAGTTGAGTTAAATTAGCAAGTGATGTTATAAATAGAGATGGAAGTTTTTGCTTAAATTCAGCTGGAATCCTGCTCTCTCCCTGGTCAAACGACAGGGAGAAAGAATTATTTAATATTCCCTATCGATGACTTCTGACAGTGGTCATCTTTGGTTGTGCAGTGGCGCTAGTTATCTACAGTGTGTGTTATCTTTCTGCGTAGGCCATATAATGATGCTCGATCGACGTAGCCCCACCTACAGACTGTTTAAATTGCCTTCCACAGGGCTGGCTGGTGTGGCCGAGCGGTTCTAGCTGCTTCAGTCTGGAACCGTGCGACCGCTACGGTCGCAGGTTCGAATCCTGCCTCAGGCATGGATGTGTGTGATGTCCTTAGGTTAGTTAGGTTTAAGTAGTTCTAAGTTCTTGGGGACTGATGACCTCAGAGTTAAGTCCCATGGTGCTCAGAGCCATTTGAACCATTTTTTTGCCTTCCACAATGCTCTCTCAATAGTGCTTTAAAAATGTCGAATATTCACCTGTAGAGATATCGATGGTAATCGATATCGATGGTTGTCGGCTCTATTCCCATGATTTATTAACATTTCATACGCCGGGAGAAACGTTGCACGCTGCACTGATGAATTCTTCTCGAGAAATCAGCCATGTGAAATCAACGTTTCTGTTCAAAGTTTCGGTAAGTTTCCTACTTCCCATCTTCCGGTAAAGTGTCCGAGTCGTGCCGGATACTGCTGTTTATCATTTTCGGGTCGTATCTTTCATATCCCGCTATCACAACAAGCAAGCGCTCGGAAATGGGACTCCCAGATGGTAGGGGTATAGGTGGTGACTTATGTTATTTATAACTTTAAGCTATAAGGACTTTCTTAACAACAAATTTATATTTAATTGTCGCACAGTTTGAACGCACGCACCTTTTGGATTCAGTACCCCTCCACCTCCTCCTTTACATTTACGTTTATTCAAAATTTAGTTGTAACCTTTGATGAGATATTCTTCTGCGCTAGCAAAGTTTATTTTTACTGTATGACATCTCGTAACACACCTTTCTTCTTTTGACTGTAATTTCGTTTCGAAAGTCACTCGCTACTATGATATTTAGTATCTGATGACGACAGCATGTTATTGTCTGCCAATGGCCTTGTAAGACGCAGTTGGGTCAACAACATGAATAAATACAGTGGGATGTTTACGATTTGTGTTTTCAAAATGGTTCAAATGGCTCTGAGCACTATGGGACTCAACTGCTGAGGTTATTAGTCCCCTAGAACTTAGAACTAGTTAAACCTAACTAACCTAAGGACATCACAAACATCCATGCCCGAGGCAGGATTCGAACCTGCGACCGTAGCGGTCTTGCGGTTCCAGACTGCAGCGCCTTTAACCGCACGGCCACTTCGGCCGGCATTTGTGTTTTCATTGACAAACGAATAGCAGACCGCTGCAGACTGTGCGTCAGATACGCAATGAGAAAATAGGGGAAGAAATGAAATAACGGAAAATAACGTTGACCCCTGGCATTTGTTATCTGCTGATGTTGTCATTTTTATAGCTGATCGTTGGAAGGATTTTAAAATAATTAATTATAAACGTATTGCCTTGTTCTCTATTACAGTTGATCTCTGTATGTAATTAAAATACTGTTCTCAATTACCAATGACACTTTTCAATGAATTTTAATGACGAAAGCGCAGAGCTGCAGCAAATGAAATAAATATTGGATACCAGCGCCACTACAGATAACCATCCGACAGAAATTAAGCCCGATATAGATAATCTGAGAGGATTATTTATATCATCGTGGGCAGAGATGAGTGCAATTTGGAAAGATCTGTTGGGAACGTGTGTCAAGGTTATAAAGAAGTTCTACATCAGCTGCATCCAGCACAAATAAGAGTCAGCCGCCAAATTATGGCATGAAAACCTGCCTTTCTCATTCCTTTAACCGTTAGATATGGCAACCTCTCACCTGTACTCAGTTTGCTTATGCAGCAATGTTGTTGTTTCGATAATTAATGCTAAGGCTTCTCTGAAACTTTTATCTATTCCTGTCGCTTGCCGCTATCATCCAACGACTGCATTCTGCATCAGTTACGTCCTCCTTATGTACTCCACATCTACATATATACTCCATAAGCTATCTTTCGGTGTGTGGAGGAGGGTACTTTTTGTGTACCAGTGTCACTTCCCCTTCTCCTGATCCACTACCTAGACCTGCTGTTTCTCCAATTTTTTCCCTGCACCACCCATTCAACTACAGGTCTCAACAACGGACCATGTCCAAAAGGTTCTATTATTGGTCAAATGCTCTTATTACATTATATTAACGATCTGCCACTTTATTTGAATCGGGAGCTAGTGTTAGTTCTGTTTGTAGACTATGCAAGCATTTTTGTGAAACCAAGCTGCCAGCCGGTGTGGCCGTGCGGTTCTAGGCGCTTCAGTGTGGGACCGCGCGACCGCTACGGTTGCAGGTTCGAATCCTGCCTAGGATATGGATGTGTGTGATGTCCTTAGGTTAGTTAGGTTTAAGTGGTTCTAAGTTCTGGGGGACTGATGACCTCCGATGTTAAGTCCCATAGTGCTCAGAACCATTTTGAAACCAAGCAAAGCCGCATAGACGAGGAAATAAAAATAATACTGGTTTTGCACAAATCTTTTAGCTGTAAACACTGAAAAAAAAAACATAAATGAATACTCAATGAACTGTGGGTGAAGCCCTATTAACAGGGACTCACACGCTTTGAGCGAAAATAATAGTGCATTGTGAATGGCTAGTTTCTAGCTGAAACCTAGATCTGCATAATAAAATTTAAGCAAGGACGACTGATTGCTGAAATCTATAATTTGCAAGTTGATCTTATCTGCTTGAAACTCTGGCCATTGATTTCTCGCAATGTAATTTTACGATTTCTTAAAATTTCATTCTAATGAAGACATCCTTAGAGATGTCGAGATCTAAGGCGTTGTACCAAACAGTCATTTGCAAACAGCTGGCTGTGTAATTCCTGTGCTGAAACTTATTTATGGAAACAGCCATATTTAAGACTGTAACTATCGATTAACTTTTTATTGGATTTCCCATCATATGTTGCATAATTTGATCCGTTAGCTTTAACAATCTTAAAGCTCATGTACACATGAGCATGATTAGGATGAAACCATACATCTCTAATATGGGTGTTAATGTCACTATCCCTGTTAGGAACATTCAGATTACATTAACTTTTCTCATTCTCTGGGAATGAGAAAAACTGATGGCTTTCAGTCTTGTTCATTTAATATGGATAAAATTTTATTAGGTCATTTATAAAAATCTGGCCGCAAGCACCTTTTAAGTCAACTAAATTATAATTTTTATCAGTTATAGTTATTTCTAAATCAGAAATATCATCAAAAACGGAAATATATGAAGGAGAAAGTGGTTCAAGAATTAGTGGTCCACCAAATTCAACATTAGGTTTGAATAAAGCAATAATATTAGTTCCTCGACGAATGTTTCACAAACATTCCATCAACTAGATTAAAACCTATGTTGGTTAATTCGATTATTTTGATTGGAATAATATCAGGAAACTCAGTAACAACAGTCTTTTCTTGAAAAAAGAGACAGCATTGGTCGTATATTTTTTACTATTGGAAAATCGATTTTCTGTCACTGAGTGACCATCTTCAGTGCTATATTGTATAACTTAAATTGGGATGCACTGTTGTCACTAAGCTTACGGCAATCATCTATGTGATTGCCGTAAGCTTAGTGACAACAGTGCATCCCAATTTAAGTTATACAATATAGCACTGAAGATGGTCACTCAGTGACAGAAAATCGATTTTCCAATAGTAAAAAATATACGACCAATGCTGTCTCTTTTTTCAAGTATACCTGTTATCTGGTCCTAGTGCACAAAACAACATGGAGTCGCCAATCAATAACAGTTTTTTCATTAGCTAGAATAGTCTGGCCACTAAATCCCAGAACACTTCAATTCTATCTATTATATCCATGTACAATATAACATCACTTTCAATAGCTACTCTATGTACAATTTCATTTGCCTTAATGTGAATATTTGGCTTTTTCGAATGAATAAATTATTCTAAGTTTTCCAAAGTGTATTGAGCAACAGCAATTTCTATTGTCTCTCCACCACAATCCACTTCATGTTTTTTAGAAATAAAGTTGGAGTTAAAAATGTATAAAAACAACTAGTGCAACGTTACTATAACTGTCTCTTACAGGTACAGTCAATCTTTCTATGCGAACAGATGGCTTACCACCCAGTTGAAATAGGTGACTCATTTACTACTAATAAAAATGTTATTAATTTAATGAAAACTTATTTGGAACCAAAAATAAGAATTCCAGAGAAGAAATAAAAAATATGCATGGCAAGCTCTTGCTTAATTCTGTTTTATGTGCAATAATATGGCCAAGTAGTTGTTAAAAATCACCGTTAATGACAGACAATTATATTCTATTTGAGGGATGGCTGAACTGTAATGAAATAAATTGTCTGTATGTTTACTCTAATTGTTTAGGTCAGCCAAAATATCAAGAATTTACAAAGCTGTGCAAATAAGAGAAAGCCAACAAACAGCTAAAGCAGTCTTTGGTGTGCTTCTGAAGTAATGAGAAGGTTACTACTTTTATTGAAATTAATGATGAAATCATGCCATTGGATGAAAGACAAGGTCATTCAGTTGTAATATTCGATGATTTTATTCTCAAAAATTAACATGTCTTTCGAGAGCATTTTATTAGCGGCAGATATAAAGGAATAGATTGTTCTTATTTAGCTCAGACATATTCAAAACTTCCAAAACAGAGAGAGATAACATAAATTTTTAAATATGTTTAGACGAAATGACACAAAATTTAACTCGTTTTTACGATGAGTTTGTTGGTGATTTGAAGTTTGACGATTTTAAAGAGTATTGTATTAGTCCATTAAATTTCTGGAATGCAGCCGCGCAAATAAAATTTCCTCCACTGATATTTCGGCCGCGTATTGTCCGCCCGTTCTCAGAGTGAGTCACAAGACTGACGACAAGATGCCTAGCGCGGCCTTATATGCTCCACCGCGGCGCTACTGCGCATGCGGGTCACAGATTCTGGTCGGCGGCAAAGAGGCGAAGGCGTACAGACATTAGATTCACTTATCGATGTTTGATCGGCAGCGATGACACCATGACAACTCTGCAGGTTAATTACCCCAAGAGCCGGATTCCATGCTTTGTCAAATTAAAACCATTACCTCTATTTATTAAATTATTAGCTAATCTAATCTCTATAGCTTCCTTGAGGACAGATTCCCAAAAGGAAGAGGTGGATGTTAAAATCTTCACATCACTGTATCAATACAATGTTCGTGCACAGCTGACTTGTCTGGCTGTAGTAAGCGTGTGTATCTTCCATGCTCCACACATCTCTCATGAACGGTGCGTGTTGTTTGACCCTTATACGACTTCTCAAAATTGCCGCAAGCAATCTGATACCCACCCGCTTTACGATGCTGTAAATCGTCCTTCACAGAGCCGAGTAAAGCTGCAATCTTCGTGGGTGGCCGGAAGATCACCTTAACACAGTGTTTCTCAAGAATACGGCCTGTTTTCGAGGAAAGAACACCCACGTAGGGCAAAAACGCAATAGATCTGATGGAATTACAATCTTCTTTATCTTCTTCCCCATCACATACCTGCTTTCTAGGTTTTGCATTAAATGCTCTACGAATTTGTTGCGAAGAAAATCCACTCGATTTAAAAATGCTCTTGAGGTATGTGAGCTCTTCTTGCAAATTATCTTTATCGGATATACAGTGCGCCCTATGCACTAAGGTTTTAAGGACACCTATGGACTGTGAAGGGTGACGGCAGCTACTGGCATGTAGATATAGGTTTATGTGTGTTGATATCCGATATACGGCATGTTCTAATGTGCCATCAACTTTACGGCGAACGACAACATCCAAAAAGGGGAGGCAGCCGTCTTTTTCTATTTCAGTAGTAAATTTGATACTAGCATGGATAGAATTCAAAGCTCAAGAAATCGATGTAATTCATCCACCCCGTGCGGCCATACCACAAATGTGTCGTCCACGTACCTGCAGAAGACCGTTGGTTTGAAACTTGCTGAATCCAGTGCCTTGTCCTCGAAGTCTTCCATGAATAAATTAGCTACCAGAGGGGAGAGGGAGCTTCCCATAACAACGCAATCAATCTGCTCATATAATTTACCATTAAACTGAAAATAAGACGATAAAAGCACATGTTCAAATAAGGCCGTAATGTTCTTCTCAAAATGTTGACGGATAAGAGATAAAGAGTCCTTTAAAGGTAGCTTGGTGTATAATGATACCGCGTCAAAACTAACAAGCACGTCCGTACTATTTAGCCTGACATTGCTAAGTCTCCGAATAAAATCCATAGAATTACGAATGTGTTGACTACATATTCTTATCAATGGTTTTAATAAGGAAGCTAAATATTTGGCAGAAAAATACGCTGGTGAACCAACAGTGCTCGTTATAGGTCTCATAGACAAGTCCTCTAGACGCTCATCCTTATCCATCGCCGCGAGAAGCTGAAAATGCACACTATTGTAGTAAATGCAGAAATGAGGACTAGTTTGGATTTTTTACAATAGATACGACTAGAAAAACCAATGAAGGTAAATACAGACATCAAATTAAAAACTTTTTGAAATTTAAATGTTAAACATAAAAAGTATTTTATTAATGTTTTTGTCCATAGTAAATGTTTGCAAAAAAATATCCAGAAGTTGTCAAAAAAGGTAACAAAGTATTAAAAAAATTAGAAGAAATGAAAAAGAATTCGAGTTTTGAAAAGAAAAACTATAAGACAAAATATAAAAAATATAAAAAGAAGATAAACCTGTTATTGATACAGTCAAGCAGGTAAAATAAGGAATTGAAAGTTTCGGTGAAAATGTGCTGAAAGCTATGGAAGAAAACAGAGAAAACAAAAAATAAATAGTTCTACATCCGCTAAATAAATTATACCAAGTTGAACATATTTTTTTGAGTCATCAGTCTTGTGACTGCTTTGATGCAGACCACCACGAATTCCTCTCTTGTGCCAACCTCTTCATCTCAGAGTAGCACTTGCAACCTACATCCTCCATTACCTACCTGATGTATTCCAATCTCTGTCTTCCTCTATGTTTTTGCCCTCTGCAAATCCCTCTAGTACCATGGAAGTCATTCCCTCATGTCTTAGCAGATGTCCTATCATCCTGTTCCTTCTGCTTGTCAGAGTTTTCCACATATTCCTTTCCTCTCCAATTTTGTGCATAACTTCCGCATTCCTTATCATTCCACTTAACTTTCAACATTCGTCTGTAGCACCACATCTCAAATGCTTCGATTTTCTTCTGTTCCAGTTATCCCACGGGCAATGTTTCACTACCATACAATGCTGAACTCCAAACGTACATTCTCAGAAATTTCTTCCTCAAATTAACTCCTATGTTTGATACTAATAGTCCTCTCATGGCCAAGAATGCCATTTTTTCCAGTGATGGTATGCTTTTGATGTCCTTCTTGCTCTGTGTGTCACTGGTTATTTTGTTGCCTGGGTAGCAGAATTCCTTCGTCTCCTTCATCAATATCAACCCTTATGTTAAGTTTCTCGCTGTTCTCATTTCTACTACTTCTCATCACTTCCATCTTCCTTCGATTTATTCTCAAACCATATTCTGTACTCATTAGACTGTTCTTGCCATTCAGCAGATCCTGTAATTCATCTTCACTTTCACTCTGGATAGCAATGTCATCAGCGAATCGTTTCACTCATATTCTTTCACCTGCAATTCTAATGCCATTCCTAATCCTTTTTTTTATTTCCACTTCTTCGATATATGGATTGAACAGTGGGGTGAGAGACTATATCCCTGTCTAACACCTTTTTAAGCCGAGCACTTCGTTCTAGGTTGTCGACTCTTTTTATTCCCTCTCAGCTCGTGTATATATTGTACATTATCCGTCTCTCCCAATAACTTACCACTATTTTTCTCAGAATTTCGAACTTCTTGCACCATTATAAATTGTCGAACGCTTTTTCCAGGTTGACAGTTCCTATGACCATGTCTTCATTTTCCTTTAGTCTTGCTTCCATTATTAACCACAGCGTGAGAATTATCTCTCTGGTGCCCTTAGCTTTCCTGAAGCCAAACTGATCGTCATCTAACACATCCACTATTTCCCTTTTCACTCTTCTGTATATTACTGCTGTTAGCAACTTGTATGCATGATCTGTTCAGCTGATTGTGCGATAATTCTCGCACTTGTCAGCTCTTGCAGTCTTCGGAACTGCGTGGAAGATATTTTTCTGAAAGTTCAATGGCATGACGCCATTCTCGTATATTCTACACACCAATGTGAATAGTCGTTTTGTTGTCACTTTCCCCAACGATTTTAGAAATTTTTATGCAATTTTATCGATCCCTTTTTCCTTATTTGACCTCCAAAGCTCTTTTAAATTCTGATTCTAATGCTGGATCCCCTGTCTCTTCAATATCGACTTCTGCTTCTTATTCTATCACATCAGACAAATATTCCCCTTCATAGAGGCCTTAAATGTACGCTTTCCGTCTATCCGCTCTCTCCTCCGCATTTAACAGTGGAATTCCCGTTGCACTCTTAATGTGTTTCGACTTTCCCATATGCTGAGTCAGTCCTTCAAACAATCATTTCTTTATAGATTTCTTCAAATTTTTCATGCAGCCATTTCGTTTTAGCAACCCTGCACTTGTAATCCGTTTCTTCGCAGTTACCTTCTTTGTACCTATGTTTGTCTTTCCAACTTCTATCATTGTCCATTTTAGAGATCTCCATTCCTCTTCAACTGTATTGCCTACCGAGCTATTCCTTATTGCTGTATCTATAGCCTTAGAGAACTTCTAGCTTATCTCGTCATTTCTTAGTACTTTAGTATTCTACTTCTTTGCGTATTGATTCTTCCTGACTATTCTCTTAAACTTCTGCCTAATCTTCAACGCTACTACATTATAATCTGAGTCTATATCTGCAACTGGGTACGCCTTACAATCCAGTTTCCGATTTCGGGATCTCTGTCTGGCCATGATCTAATCTAACTGAAATTTTCCCGTATCACCTAGCCTTTTCCAAGTATACCTCCTCCTCTTGTGCTTCTTGAGCAGAGTATTCGCTATTACTAACTAAAATTTATTACAGAATTCAATTAGTCTTTTCCCTCTGTCAGTCCTTGCCTCAAGGCCATATTCTCCTGTAACCTCTTTTTCTACTCCTTTCCTTACAACTACATTCCAGTCCCCCCTGACTATTAGATTTTCATCGCCATTTACATACTGAATTACCTTCTCAGTGTCTTATATACTTTCTCTATCTCTTCAACTTCGACTTGCGACATCGGCATGCACACCTGAACTATCGTTGTCCATGTTGGTTTGCTGTCGATTGTGATAAGAACAGCATTATCACTAAACTGTTCACAGTAACGTACTTACTACTCATAAGGAATCCTACTAACATTATAACATTGTCTGCTCCTGTTAGTATTACCCTATACTCATCCGACCAGAAATCCTTGTCTTCTTCTTTCGATTTCACTTCACTGACTCTTACTATAGCTAGATTGAGCCTTTGCATTTCTCTCTTCAGGTTGTCTAGCTTCCCTACCACATTCAAGCTTCTGACATACGGTAATGGTTATAGTCTAACTCTTAGTGATAATATACTTAATAGAATCCGTAGACAGAGCGTAACAACACTTCTGTATCCTCCTCAGAAGGCACTGAGTGTAGCAAATGGGTCTCCGTGTCATACATTGTCCAGTCTCGTTAATCTAACCACTTGTCAAAAACTTGAATAACCACCTTTTGCGTCACGAATCACAGTGAGACGTCCTGGAAGATACTGACAGGGATGTGGAGTCATGTTGACTCTAGTACCGTGACCAGCTGTGCTAGGTATGTCGGTTGAGGATGCATGGCATAAACACCCCGATCGTGGTAGTCCCACAGAATCTCGATTGGGTTTAAATCTTGGGAATTCGGTGGCATGGGGAGCGCGCTAAGCTCATCCTGGTCAGCTTCGAACCACGCACGTACACAGCGAGTTATGTTGCACTGTCCTGATGCCATCCTGCCTAGGAAAAAGAAAATGTGCGGGTGGACATACACACTTGTGTTGATCCACTGTGCCTTACAGAGTGACGAAATCACCAGAGATGCCAGGAAAACATTCCTCAAGGCGTAACAGTTACTGGGTATTTGCTTTCAGATGTTTCACGCCAGCAACCAACCGTCAAATGCGTAATCCAGCTGAAGAGGCCATCTGTCGCTACTCGGTGGACGTCCAGTTGCATATCTGGCGTGCACATTCCAGCCTTCATCACCGATCAATTACATTTAGCATGAGTGCACGAAACAGACACCTGCTGCGAAAGCCCATACGCAGCAACGTTCGCAGAATAGGCATTGAGGAGAGACTGTTGGTAGCCCCTTAGTTCATCTAGATGGTCAGTTGCTCAACAGCTGCATTATATTCACCCGTACTGTCTCTGCAGCCGTCGTTCACCCCCGTTGTCTATTGTGAGACAATAAAACGTCTACAGCCGTCCTTACGATTCTATTTATTTTGTTGCAGCCAGGTTCGGCGCTTCAATGCACCATCTTCAGGCTGTAATTGAGGCGGAACTACAGCCTGAAGATGTCGCACTGAAGCGCCGAAACTGGTTGCAACAAAATAAATATAATCATAACGATGGCTGCTGGCGTTTTATTGTCTCACAATAGTAAACGGCCGTCGTCCCAATGAGCTGCCACCAAAAGGATGGACATACAAAAACCTGTATTCTACGGCCCGTGGTGCACCACAGGTGGCTCGGTGCCGGTTTTAGGTGCAGCCATTTTGCCATGCCGGCTATACTGTAACCACAGAATTGTCGTAGGAAACCGGCTGCATATATATTTGATCACTATACTTACAATTAAATATTACGATTGCGGCCTCAATTGGAAGACATTCGACAATGAGCGAAGCATCGGAAATACCCCGCAAACAACAAACTTAGATGTTTCATAAGTACTACCACCCTTGGCGTGGAAGGCAATGACCATGAGCCTTTGGGCCGTCAGATAATCGCACCATTTCCGCATTACAACAACTGCAATGTTCTCCGCATTCCCCTGATACGGTTTAATGCCCTCCACTGCTAGTGCTGCCACCTGTTGTATGTGAGCGGCTGTTGCACGTAGACGTCAAACATACGCGCTGTCCCATTAATGAGACTGGCTCGTGTGTATACATAGGTCTTCACAGGTGAATTAAAATTGGGAAAATTTATACTAGCTTTCTACGCTATGAATACTATTGCCTACATTTTGTTCGAGAGCAAAGACAAGATTCCACCTTTAGAACAGAGCGGAATTTATAGGATTTCCTGCAGTTCGTGTGGCAAATTATTATGTAGATCAATCACATAGGGGTATAGCTCCTAGACTGAGCATGAAATGTGTTGGACGATTCATTCCACCTTTACTGAGAATGTTCTGAATGAATACCACCCTTATGGTATTAGATGTGTTCCTCATAGATCAAATAAAGGCAGAACATTGTAATTACTATCAATAACAACCAGCCACAGTAAGATAATATCGTAGTTGAAACTGTGTGACTGTTTCCACTCCCCACATTGCATGGCTTCTTCCTTCCGTCTTCCCCCCCCCCCCCCCCCCCCCGCCCTTCCCCGGCCCCCACTCTTTTCCAGTTCTTCACATTCACCAACTTCAGCATTTCTGTCCCTATACTACCCTAGTCTGTGCCTGTATTCCCTTCGTGTACTGTATTCGCCTTTATATTCATATCCTTTTACTCTCTGAATAGAAAATAAGGTACAGTTTGTTTGCACATACCTTCTTTATGTGCTTTTCAATTTATTTATGACATTTTATCATTTTATATACAGGATAGAGACTTTAACTAATTTTGTATAACTTGTGTAGCACAATATGGTGAGGACTATAGTGGTAGGGGTTGAAGAGGCACTACTGTGCAGGGTTGGATTGTGTCCTGGACGTTCGTGGCTAATGAAAAAGTTATCACAAAGTCGAACACTTTTTTCACATTCAGCCTACTACACTCACAGTGCAACGACACTATAACCACGCCGTCTCTAGTGCCGAGGAATGATGACGCCCTGGAGCTGGGGATGCGAAAAACTGACCACCTAAAACCTGTGGTGTCACCGCCAGACACCACACTTGCTAGGTGGTAGCTTTAAATCGGCCGCGGTCCATTAGTACATGTCGGACTCGCGTGCCGCCACTGGCAGTGATCGCAGACCGAGCGCCACCACACGGCAGGTCTCGAGAGACTTACTAGCACTCGCCCCAGTTGTACGGACGACATTGCTAGCGACTACACGTACGAAGCCTTTCTCTCAATTGCCGAGAGACAGTTAGAATAGCCTTCAGCTAAGTCCATGGCTACGACCTAGCAAGGCGCATTAACCATATCTGGAGAGAGTCTCACTTGTATTATCAAGAGAAATGTACCACAATGAATTAAAGTTAAGTATACGAGAAGCTCCGTTCTTTTCTTTATAGCTTTCATCACGTATCCTGTTTCAGACCTCACTCCATCCTTCGTGAGTTAGCGCGTGCATCTTTCAATTAGTGTGCGTAGTGTTGGCAAGTCTGCCGACACTACAAAACCAATATCGGTATTTTAGTTCTGAATAACCGGTATTTTTCGGTGTTCGTTATTTAATAATAACTGGTTAAAAAAACAATGTATTAGTTTGCAATAAGATGTGCTAAGAGTTTGGGGTTTTCAAATAAAACATTTTTAAAAACCAGTGATTTTTTCGTGAAACTTCCATTGGTTTAAAGTTTGGATTATTATAGAAAATGGGGAAAGCTATCAGTCCTATTTTCATAACAGCGGCAGTTATAAACGAAGAAATAACACGTGACATAAGAAGCAGTAGCACACTGATGAGACAATAAAGTAACTGTTACAATGTGACTAACACATGACATAAGAATCAGTAGCACATTGATGAGGCAATAATGTAACTGTTACAATGTGGCGAGACCTATTAAATGATGTGCGTGCACGTTCAGTATGCAAGACTTGTTCTCACGTGCTGTATATGGTAGTTGCTTGTTGTCGTCGCTGGACATTGCCTTTATTGCAGATCGGCACCATCTGTAGTCTGGGAGTATTTTACGAAGTTGGGTAGCAATGAAGTAAAATGCTCTGTTTGCTATAAATATTGGCCAGTGGATTAATTCATTATTGAAATTTCAAGTACTGTCATGTAATTGTTCATGGTAAATGTTCGTCTGACTTTTTTAAAACAGCTTTCTTCGTTTTGTACGCAAAAAATCAGTTGTACTCAAATTCCTGTCAATATAAATATATTTGACTACAAAATGGGCTTTTCATTCGAAATAAATACAGTAAAACACGCTGAAAATATTACATAAAAGCCTATTATTGGTCTGCCATTTCTATGAAGTAATAAAAGAGAAACGAAATTATGGAAACAGTAATAAATTAAAAACACAGAAATTCATAGAAACAGTAATAAATTCAAAACTTAACAATTCGTTGAAAGTTTGTAATAAAAATAGAAAGTAATTAGTCTCTGACAACGTAATATGCCTTTATCTGCGTGTAGCCCTTGGAAATGGACAGTTTAAACAGAAAAAATCATATCTCCAACCTCAAGTTTTCACTCTTCAGCAATGATTGGTCGTAATTCCCAAACAGCGGTATGTTCGTCGATTACCACATGATTTTTGAACATAGTTTCGAAAAATTAGAATCAATAGGAAGTTACTGGAAAGTTTTTGTAGTATTCAGCTCCTCAATACTTTTCGAGAAAACCAGTGTACAATGGATGGATAAAGTTTTCTTTTATTTACCTATTTTATTTATCATTTTGATTCTATGTTTCTTGAGACATACAATGAAAAAGTCTGAGGAAGTCTTACAGTTTTTCAGTCTTTGTCAGATGTCAACGATTACTACCAGAAATAATAGTAATAAAAAGAACCGAAAACGATTATTTCAGCGGTTTTAACAGACAGGCTGCACTGGAGCTGAAAAAGAAAGCGGTATAACTGAAAACCTTTGTTTCACAAGGGGAGGCCGCCAATTGTAAAATTCAGATTCGATTCATACTGCGCATAATAAAAGCTCATGGCCAGAGGTGTAATGTGGCAAAGCACCAAGATGCACTTCTCAGCCGTTGTCGAGAAAATCGACAGTTAAAAGAAACCGTTGCGGTGAAATGCTCTCTACGATTAATAATTTTCCTCAGCGTCGTGGCGCAGCGGTAAGCGCTCGGGTTTGTAATCCTAAGGTCGCTGGGTCGAATCTCGCACCATGCAACTTTTTTTTTTGTAATTCAAATGTGTGTATACACACACACACACACACACACACACACACACACATATATATATATATATATATATATATATATATATATATATATATAATTCCCGGCAATCAGTTGCAACAATTGTAAAGTCGTTTGTTGTGGAAAAACTGGCACAAACAAAGTTCTATTTCACAAATGTTATTAATTGTCTTCATAATGTTAACCACGTATAGTTAACGGAAGACGTAGAAACGATATTCCGGAACGAATACGTACAGCGTAAGTCAAACGTTCGAATTAGAATAGAGACCCCACGAACACAAATTCGCTGTGGCAGGTATGAAATATACTCGCTCGTTACACTTGAAGGACAGTTGTTGAATGGGCCGAAACGAGCCGCCGCATAACAGCGTAGTTGCCTGCTAACTTTGAAAGAAGGCAGATGCGGCCCCTAGCGCAACTTATAACATCGTCGAAAATCAGTGCGGACGGGAGATCTTTGGTACACCCTGTTAAAAAAACGGAAAAATGGAGGAGGTACAATTGGAGAGCGATCCGCCTTCACCAAAATGCATAAGCAATTCATTAATAGTATATATATATATATATATATATATATATATATATATATATATATATATATATTTGAATTACAAAATACTAATAATAAAAAAAATTGCATGGTGCGAGATTCGATCCGACGACCTTCGGATTACAAATCCGAGCGCTTACCGCTGCGCCACGACGCTGTGGTAAATAATTAATCGTAGAGTTTATTTCACCGCAACGGTTTCTTTTAACTGTCGATTTTCTCGACAACGGCTGAGAAGTGCACCTTGGTGCTTTGCCACAGTACACCTCTGGCCATGAGCTTTTATTATGCGCAGTATGAATCGAATCTGAATTTCACAATTGGCGGCCTCCCCTTGTCAGTGATGATCGTCATCGCTACCAGGAGCCGGCTCAGTGGCCCACGCCCCAGTTAGGTACGGCATGGCTGCCTGCAGATGGCGCCAGTGGCCTGGAAATCTGCCGAAATTTTGCAGGCGATGACAGTCTCTGGGTTGAAAGTCACGCCTGCAAACAGAGGGTAGTGGCGCCAGGACGTCCACACCGACGTAGAGGCTAAGCAGCTGTACTGTCTCAGTGACGGTCTGCTCCCCCTAGAGCCTCGAGGCAACTCACCTGTACAAAGGCATCAAGGGGGCAGTTAGTGCCTGATGATGGTCCGTCGATGGCGAAGGTCCAAATTCTTGGTGGTTCCTCACTGACCATCATCGCTCTGCCGCCAGGCATAGTCCTTTCGCCGTAGTAGGTACTGCCATACTAGGAATACCTCTTCTAGATTTGATAGCTAATGATGATGCTGCTTAGAATATCATTTGTTGTGCCCATGCATTGCTTCCAGCAGCATACGGAATAATTTGCGTGGTCTCCAGTCTGCTGAATTGGTCGCAGTTGAAGGAACTGTAATGCACAGAAAGCTAGAAATCAGTATTGCTTCATTTAGTAATGGACTTTTTACGCGTTTCGGCGTTAGCCACCATCAGAAGAGGAGGAGGGGATTAGTGTTTAGCGTCTCGTCGACAACGAGGTCATTAGAGACGGAGCATAAACTCGAATTAAGGAAGTATGGGGAAGTAAATCGGCAGGGCATGAAGACGACAGCAAGCTCCTAAAACGAAACAGAAATACATTATACAGAAATACGTCCCTTCTTGGCTAGTATGAGCTGGTTCAAGGAGAGAGTTCGGTCAGATTTTAATGTACGAGGGCGGTTCAGAAAGTAACCTCCGATTGGTCACAGTGCGGGTTGTGGGGGGAGTAGCGACGCCATCTGTGCGTTCACGCACTCAACAGGTCAGTCGGCATCAAGCCGTGGTCCGGTGAACGTCGTACCTGCGCTAGTTTAGTTTTTGTGGCAGTTTGAAATGTGTGCTGCAATAGAAAACCCCGCCAAATGTGAAGTGCGTACTGTCATAAGGTTTTTTACAGCCAAAGGAAATTCTGCAGCAGCTATTCATCGTGAGCTTTGTGCCGTGTACGGACCAAGAGTTATGAGTGAAGGAGTTGTCCGTGAATGGGTACGTTTATTTAAAAGTGGACGACAAAACGTTCATGATGAAGAGAGGAGTGGTAGACCATCATTGGTGACTGACGAACTCGTTCAGACAGTTGATGCAAAAGTTCGTGAAAATCGACGTTTCTCAATGTCGGAGTTGTCTACTGGTTTTCCACAGATTTCTAAGACTCTCTTGTACGAGATAGTGACAGCAAGATTGGGTTACCGTAAGTTCTGTGCACGATGGGTGCCCAAAATTCTTACTGACCACCACAAAACTCAAAGAATGGCCTCTGCATTAGACTTTCTGTCACGTTATGAGGACGAAGGAGAACCATTGTTAAACAGAATCGTGACCGGTGACGAAACCTGGATTAAGTACGTGAACCCTGAGACAAAAGAACAATCAAAGATGTGGGCACATTCAAATTCGCCTACCAAACCAAGAAAAGCCTCGCAAGATTTTTCTGCCAGAAAACTGATGGCAACGGTGTTTTGGGATGCTAAAGGGGTGTTGTTGGTTGAATTCATGGAACGTGGTACGACCATTAATCAAGACATGTACTGTGAAACAATAAAAAAGTTACGACGGGCTATACAGAATAAACGCCGTGGTATGCTGACTTCCGGTATCGTTTTTTTGCACGATAACGCCCGTCCTCACTCTGCTCGCAGAACAACGGCCCTTCTTGAGTCCTTCAAGTGGGACGTTATCAACCATCCACCTTACAGCCCAGACCTGGCGCCAAGTGATTATCACCTCTTCATGCATTTGAAGAAATGGCTCGGGTCACAGCGGTTTGATGACGATGAAGAGCTCAAAGATGCGGTCACAGGCTGGCTCCAGGCACAAGCGGGTGATTCTTATGCAGAAGGAATTTCAAAGCTTGTGAAGAGATACGATAAGTGCCTCAATCGCTATGGAGACTATGTAGAAAAATAGTGCAAAGATGTAGTTGTAAGATGTATATATTAAAATATTTTTATTTAACTTGGTGTATTTTTTTGAATCAACTGGAGGTTACTTTCTGAACGGCCCTCGTATTATTAAGAAACGTGAAATTTTGGCACTGGGGGCACCCCTAGCGGTATATCTGTCCAGCATACCTGTGGCTGCATTATATGTAATCTGCTAATTTCTGTACAACAGTGGTTGACAGTTTCAGTGGCAGTCCCGTTATGTCACAAACTGTCCGATTAACTAGTAAGTCACTACCGTGCGCCGGCCGGTGTGGCCGAGCGGTTCTAGGCGCTACAGTCTGGAACCGCGCGACCGCTACTGCCGCAGGTTCGAATCCTGCCTCGGGCATGGATGTGTGTGATGTCCTTAGGTTAGTTAGGTTTAAGTAGTTCTAAGTTCTAGGGGACTGATGACCTCAGATGTTAAGTCCCATAGTGCTCAGAGCCATTTGAACCATTTTGAACCACTACCGTACTGTTCAAGCCACTTTACGTTTACGAGTCTGCTCCACTCGTAGCAGTTTGATGCCACCAGTATGATGTGTTTGGAGTAGGTTCAGTGTAGCGTTGGTTGTTGGAAGCAGGTTTGAGGTTCTAGGATGTCACATGGACGGCCGTGACCATACGTTTTGCCTAAGAACAACTGAACCTCACATGTGTCCATGCCAGTCTGGATTACTCCAGTTGGGCACATCGTAATCCTTTCTCTCTGACAGTGCTGGAGTTCCTGTGCTGTCATTACTGCGTGCCTACTGCTATCATCTGAAATTAGCAATATTTCCTCTGTCCTTACTTGTGTGAATTTTTCTAAGGTGACCCACCTTAATGGATTAGAGTGAATGGTGAAACACCTAAACAGTGTGTGACTATTAGCAATCGGGAATCAGACCAGTGCGTCTACTGTAGTCATACTTGACCTGTCATAATTTCCACTGTTGCTATATGATAATACTGCGATAAATTCTACTCGCTCGGCTCTGCTATGAGTCCCGATCCCAGTGTAACTTCTCCTGTACCTTCTGCAAGCCAGTCAGGTACTGCTCTAGAGCTGAGAGGGCTTGATTTCACTGTCCGCGTATAGCATGGTGGATGGCTGTTTGTAAACTTGTCATTACTACTAGCGCATCTCGCATGCTGTTGGCGAACGATTATAACAAGGTTATGATTGTTACCCTCATGTCCAATGTATCCACTTGAGTCTGCATAATGTCTCGTCAATTTCTGTAACAAATTTTTATTGTTTAACACCCCTCGTTCCAAACTCGTTAACGGCTTGATATGCTGTTCTTTAAATACCTTGTTACTTTTTGCCATTTCCTTTACTCTCATTGTGGTGCCATTCACCTCCTGGAAATCGTTGTCCTCAGTACCGAATACAGTTCAGTATCTGCCCCCCCCCCTACCTCCCCAGCATCTAACAAACCCCCCTAATCGCCCCCCCCCCCGCATCTAACTAACCCTTCTTGCACCTCTTGCACACTTTTCTGAATATTTATTTGCTCTCTTCTTGTCGTAACCCTGTAAATAATCCTCCCATTTCCTCACCTCATTTCTCACCTGCCATGCACAGCGTCCTTAGGTGACTCTTGAGAATCACACCCTCTTGCCTGGTAAAAAGCGCTCCATTTGCCAACCGTAGATCCTGCAGCGCTCCCATCCCACCATTGGTGAAGAGGTGGAGAATTGCCACAATAGAATTCTGTTCATCTTCATCTCAGGCACACATCAACCTGGGAACAGGCAAAACAATTATTACTGCACCAAGAGCAATTAAGGGGTTCAGTTCATTAGCAACATTATACTGAACAACTCTCCTTCCCCCATTCGAAAATGTCTGCTGTCAACAGGCATAAACCTCTCAAACACATTGATAATGAAAGCTAACATAAAACTAAATCAACTGTGGCAGTCAAGAAAACGTGTCTCTACATAGTTTTCACAGGAAAATGTTTCCTTCCAATAGCCACACAATAATACACATCAACTAATGTTACAATTCAACCTAACCTGTTAATTACATAACAATGTAACACAAAATACACAAAATATTATCACATATTTTCTCGACATTAATCATACGCAGGTCGCACAAGGTCCTTACACTCGCTGTCTTTCTCACTTTCTTTTACTATCTTAGCCGATACTTGTGGCAGTTAATCTGGAACATCTTGAAACAGTCAAAGGCATCCGACGTGAACTATCGTCGTTCCAGTTGGCAGTGAAGGTTGACATTGACTGGTAATATCTGAATGGTCCCTGGTACCTCATAATAAACTTGGGCTTGATAGCGTCACCCCATATTGTGGTAATTTCCCTGTACATTCTTCTACTAAGTCTTGGCGCTGCAGGGACTTGGTGTTTGCCTCTGCATACGTCTCCGTACTTCTTTTAGTATTTTGGCGAAATTTCGAACTGGCTCCCAATTCTTACTGATATCAAATAATGATGGCATCTTCCTTTCACACACCGGCTCATAGCTTGGTAGCACAGTAATAGTGTGAATCAACGAGTTGTATGCCGCTATGACGAATGACAAGTGTGTATTCCGATTATTATGGCGAGAATTTACATAGCAACTCAACATCCATCAATAATATCATGCACATGCTCCATTCCACCATTAGTTTGTGGGTGCAGCACACTAGTTCTTAATTTCCAAACATAGTTGTTTCATAAATTCAAACATAAAATACATCCCTTGGACTGTGGGTTCTGTTTCAGACAGACTAGAGTAGAGCAACCAATTGTTGACCGGGATTGTACCACCAAGGTGCTTGCTAATTTGGAATGACGATCTACATCTACATCTACATCTACATGGTTACTCTGCAATTCACACTTAAGTGCGTCGCAGAGGGTTCATCCAACCATTTTCATACTACTTCTCTACCATTCTACTCTCGAATATCGCAAGGGAAACAGGAATACCTAAATCTTTCCGTTCGAGCTCTGGTTTCTCTTATTTTATTATGATAATCATTTCTCCCTACGTAGCTGAGTGTCAACAAAATATTTTCGCATTCGGAGGAGAAAGTTGGTGATTGGAATTTCGTAAATAGATCTCGCCGCAAAGAAAACCGCCTTTGTTTCAGTGACTGCCACCCAACCCGCGTATCATATCAGTGACACTCTCACCCCTATTCCGTGATAAGACGAAACGAGCTGTCCACCTTTGCACTTTTTCGATCTCCTCCGTCAATACTACCCGGTAAGGATCCCACCCTGTTCAGAAATATTCCAGCAGAGGACGGACTAGTGTAATGTCGGCTGTCTCTTTAGTGGGTTTATCGCATCTTCTAAGTGTTCTGCCAAAAAAAATGCAGTCTTTGTTTCACCTTCCCCACAATATTATCTATGTGGTCTTTCCAATTTAAGTTGCTCGTAATTGTAATTCCTAGGTATTTAGTCGAACCGACAGCCCTTAGATTTGTGCGATTTATCGTATACCCAAAATTCTACGGATTTCGCACCATACAGAAATTCTCTCTAGATAATTTTGTAATTGGAATTAACTGTCTGATGAGTTTACTAGACGGTAAATTACAGCATCATCTGCAAACAATCTAAGGGGGCTGCTCAGATTACCACCATCATTTACATAAATCAGGAACAGCAGAGGGCCTATGACACCACTTTGCGGAACACCAGATATCACTTCTGTTCTACTCGATGATTTAGCTTCTATCACTACGAACTGTGACCTCTCTGAGAGGAAATTAGGAATCCATTCACACAACTGAGACGATACTCCATATGCACGCAATTTGATTAATAGTCGCTTGTGAGGAACAGTATCAAAAGCCTTCTGGAAATCTAGGAATATCGAATTGATCTGAGATCCCTTGTCGACAGCACTCATTACTTCATGGGAATAAAGAGCTAGCTGTGTTGCACAAGAATGATATTTTCTGAATCCGTGTTGGTTATGTAACAATAAGTCATTTTCTTCAAGGCGATTCATAATGTTCGAGTACAGTATATGCTCCAAAATACTGCTACGATCATTTCCATGTACCATGAGAGGTGGTCAATAATTGTTAAACTGAAATGGTTTTCCACTGGAGTCCAGTTAAATGGTCCTAGGATATCCATTTCTATCATTTCTAAGGATTTACTTTGCTCTGATAACCATTCCGATAGTACATTTTGTGGTTCATATCCACTCCTTGTGCACACTGTAACCAATTTTTTATTCACTGGTCTATATCTTTCTTCCCTGTCTTCCACCAATACTACTCCACTACTCTTCGGTTCATCACCTTACAACCTCCATGCCCAAACAGCATGTGGTCATGTGTTTCCTTTAATACCTCTTCCTTGGGCTTGGTTGGTACTGTTACACACAGACCCAACCTAGGTGATTACATAAAACGCCGTTACACGTGCTAAACTGTGACAATGGCATGTAGAGCTTCCAGTCAGCTTCAGTAGCTTCCACTGTCTGGCATTCTGTAAGGCCATGACTCAGTGCCTGTACTAAGTTGCATTCCCACTCAAACTATTCACGTTTCTGTGCTTCTTGCCTGGTGTATGCACAACTTCATAAACTCACTCAGACTCAGCACCCACCTCATGAGCCTGCTAGAAATGTCTTTCAACCCTAATAACCATTTTAGAGATGCAAGAATTTCTTTCCATACAAATAGCATCAAAACTACATAATTCTGTAAAATAAGCTGACCATTTCATTTTCTGTGGAATAGTTCGTTTCCGCTTTATTGAGTCTTCATGAAGCATAAGTTACAGGATGCACTTCACCATCTACCATCTGACTTAAAACACACACCAATGCCTGATTGGAAATTTCTCGTGACAGCATAAACTCCTTGTGACAGTCTCCAAAAAACAGCACCAAGTGTGACATAAATATTGCTTTTTTTAACCCCTCTAATGTGGCTTCACACTTTTTTGCCCACTCGAATTTCACACCTTTTTTTAGTAGTTTCATAAGTGGCTGTGCAACATATGTAATCCTCTTTATATATTTCCTATAATAATTGGCCAAACCCAAATATCATTGTTGCTACTTACTTGTTTTAGGAACTAGAAAATCCTGTACTGCTTGTATATTCCTTTTTTACTAGTTACATACTCTAAGTAATCGGCTTCCTCCAAGGCAAAACGATGCTCCTTTGTGCTTAATGCAATGTGTGTGGTACATAACCTTTCAAAACCTCTCTTAACCATTGTATATGCTCCCTGATATCCCTCAAGAACACATTTATATCATCCATGTACACCATACATTGCTGGGGTTGCAGTACCCTAATACCCCATTCAAACAACCGATGAAATGTTGCTGGTGCATTCTTTAATCCGAGTGACATCCTCTGGTACTGACAATGACTCCAGGGAACGAAGACCCTCTCCTGTGGTTGGTCCTCATGAACCATTTCTAATGTATGATAGCCACTCTTTACATCTATAGCAGACAAGTACTGGTATTGTCCCAAGCTACTGATGGTGTCCACGATGTTGGGTATCAGGTACATGTATGTTACCATTTTTCTATTACGATGTCGATAGTCACAGCAGAATCGATATTTTTGGAACTGTCTGCTGAATTTTTCGGCACAACTACGATTTCAGCCTCTCATGATCTCCCGTATTATTCTATTCAATGTTAATGAAATCCTCCATAATAGGCTGTAAAGCATATGATACAGTTTCTGATGTACCGGTGCTTCCTTCTCCATTGGACTTGCGTTATGGGAGTTGCCAGCAATAGGCCTTCAGGATGAAATAGATCCTCGAATTCTAATAATATTTTTTTCCTGCCGCACCCTTCCCATTCCTTTCAAATGGTCTACATTCCTATATAATGCAGTTTTAGTTCATGTTTGATATGTCCCTATTGCCCTCTGCTAGAATGTCTAATTTCGTTATCAAAATAACCTTAGTTAGTATTATCTCATCAGCGCTAAAATTATCATTCCCGCCATCTGTCTCTTGCATGCGTATAATGCTTCTTCCCACAGAACAACGTAATTTGTCCAGCGCAGCGTTTTCCTCTAGTGGCTCTATTATTCACAACAGGCAGCTCCTGTTACACACTCACTCAAAGAAATTTACGTGTCCTCTGGTACACTATCAAGCGAATAAAGTCTTAGTGTTTTGCCACTTAAGACAGACGAGCCTTGTGACAGTACCCCTCTGGCGACAGTTTCACCTACCTGGAATGCTGTCTTTTTAATTTCCACCATAGGCCACTAAAGGTCTATTTTGGCGTTGTGTTCTAACAGAATGTCTAACTACAGGGCCATCACAACATCAGTTGCTTATACAAGGCATTACTTCCTCACACTGCTTAAACCTTTCTGTTACAACTTGAGAACGTTATTCTACTGAAACTAATGACTTCACATTACTTGGAATTCGCTTTTGTGCTTAACACCTGTCCACTTCCACCTTGTCTACCTTCGCCATTACTTCTACAGTCTCGTTGTTGGAGTCCAACCACAGAAGATTTACCCCAATGAGCCTGTCAATGCTGACTCTGGACATGCCTATACCGTCCATACCTATAATATCTTACGTTAGTAGTAAATAACCCCTGCTTATCATGTACCCTGGTAACTGTGTCAATCTCTTCAAACTCCTGACTCAACCTTGTCGCAGCATACAGGTCTTTCGCGGTACCTATCTGAACCCTTCTAGACATATCGGATAGCAAGCCACCCAGGAAGGCGTCTGGTGCCCTATGTGTGGCTTCTTGCTGTATGATGCTATTCATTACATCATTCTTCCCACCTCGTACATTTCCACGTTAATTTCCTACATGCAAAACTTTGTGCTTATTTCTTACATCACTCCATTGTTCTTGTGTCACTTCATTCTTCTTGTGTTATTATATATATATATATATATATATATATATATATATATATATATATATATCTGTCAATAGTTTCTGGCTCCCATGTCAAATGTAATCTTGCTACTTGCAAAGTGAGTAAGTCAGCAGCAGCTGCATCTATCCCGATGTATAACGTGCTGTTAAAGGTAATTACTCCTCCTTATCCACAAGTTGCCTAAGTAATTTCATATATTATCCGCTCTCAACTGCACTCCCTCATCAAGCAAAAACTGCAGCATCTCTTGCTGGCAAACACACTGTGTCCCACACTCTGCCTTTGTGGAACTTTTATACTTTTTTCCCAGTACACAACTAAGTGTAACACAGCATCAATTAACAACATCGCTGTACAGAACTAAGTATAAGGCAGCATCAGTCAACGAGAGCTCGACACTCACAATTACAATACATTAAATTATACCCCACATCTAATCAGCAGCCATCTCGAATCAATGCATTGCCTAACCATATGGCCATATCGGTGACAGGTAGAACACACTCAACTCATCCTGCAGTGTGTTCCAGGAAATTACATTGGGAACGCTTTACAGGTTGCGAGTACTGCTCTCTGGTATTGCCACGACATTGTGACACATTGGCTAGTTATAATAGCTCCACTACCGTAACCTTTAAATTTCGATGACCGTCCCACCACTGCAAAAGAAAGTAGAAACACATAGTTCATTCACTCACGCTACTGTTTAATGACAGTTCAAGCTGTAGCTGTGATATCGTGATGCGTGGAGGTCGAGGTCGACTCCTCTGACACCAACTGTAGTGGAAGGGTGAAGACTAAGCAGGGTTGGGTTGAGACGATGGATCATGGCGAGGGTGCAGGCCATTGGTAGCTCATGAAAATAGTACTCATGAAATCAGTATCATGAAGTGAAAATTTTTATTGAATTTCTTGCTGCCGCGCTGCAGCCATGTCTCCTTTAGCGTGTGGCGTGGATGATCTGTAAAGCGCTGCCGTGGCCAGACGTCGGCCAGGAACGTTGAGGTCTAGGAGCCCACTCCGTGATGCTTGCTGCAGTTAGGCACAGCTCGGCCGCTTGCGACTGGCGCTAGCAGTGCCCATGTCTGTCTGAATTCTTGCAGGGGTGATAGCCTCTGGGGATGGAACTCGCCCACTGCGAGTTGGTGGCACACCAATAGAAAAGCGCCGAGTCCAGGGAATAGCACTTACTGACAGCAGATGGTCCTGTGGAAGTCCGAACTCGTAGTGACTGCTTGCTGACACACATCGTTCCAGCACTGTCCTCTCGTTGTAGCAGGTGCTATCAGACTGTGAATAATTCTAGAAACGACAGGTATTGTACACTGGTTAGAAGCTCATTTATTGTGGCGATGTATTGCTGTCAGCCACGTATGCAATGATATACAGGACATAAAATCCCGTCTGAGGCCTGCGATCATTTTTATGGTAATAATTGGCAACCAGTGCTGTACAATCGCAATAAAGTCATAAGATGATCAACTGACTATTTTATTAGAACATGTTACGCGTTTCGGTATTACACCTATCTTCAGACATTACAAACTTCAAGTTCTTAAGCAGAGCGCTCTGCTTTAAGACTACTTGTGTCGCAGTTATAGTCATACGCTATTGGACACTTTGAGTTGTCAAGGCTGTACACCTGGTTGGTTGGGAAAGAGTTGAAGTTTTTAATGTCTGAAGATGGGTGTAATCCCGAAACGCGTAACATGTTCTAATAAAAGAGTCAATTGAACATCTCATAACTTTATTGCGATTATACCGGATTGGTTGCCAATTATTAACACGTATGCAATAACAAATCCGTGATTGACAGTGTAAAGAACCACCCAACCTGCCCTGCAAAAGACGCAATTTCCGCTGCTTCGTTCAGTGGGCCAACTCGCTTCAAATCGATATAATATTCTACAAAACCAAATTCTTTTTAATCTTGAGGGGTCGCTGATCACGAAATCGAAATTACAGAATTCAAAATTTCGGGTCAAATACAGCGAATCAAAAAATTATAAATTTAGCGGATGGGAGTAAAAATTTTGGGTATATGATATTTTGAAGACGTTGTTCACGAGTTGTAAGTCGGAACTGTTTATCTTCTTCAATTGTCATTTTCTGGAATATCGAAATGAGTAGATATGAAGATGCCACAAGTCGATGGAATACATCATATGTAGTTTTCTCACGGGAATATTTGGAAAGAAGAGTAAGTGGGAGTTGCCACATTTGTCAGGAACTGCTGTAAATTTAAGAACATTGACTTTCATAAATTTTGCCAGGATCAGCACATGGAGGCATGTGCGAGGGAAGTAGATTTTCATAATAAATCCTTCACAATTTTAAGTGTGTACTGAGCACCTACAATAAATTTAGTCCGTTCATAAGTCACCTTGAAGCTCCACTGACTTATATTACCAGCAAAAAACAAAGACATGGTGGTTGCTGGTGCTTTTAATGTAGACTTTCTTAAAAACTATTCCAGTAAGAACTTTTTATACTCAATACCACTACCATTCAACTTAATTCCTATTGTAAACTTTGAAACTTACATGGGTAACTACTTACAATCAGCCATTGATGATATATTTATAGAAAGGCCTAATGTACAAAATTATAGTAGTTAATAAGCTAAAAATTGATTATTTTACACACTACTCAAGGACATTAACTGGAGTGAGATATATAGTGCTCATGGCATGAATGATAAATAAAAACTCTCATCAATGAATCTGTTACTTTGTATCAATACTTTTCCCTGATAACTAACCCAGATTTGACCAAAGTCTACAAAGAAAACTTACTTAAGGAAAAAAATGAACTTATAAGGATTAAAGTATCAATGATAAAATTGTTTCAAATTAATTATTCAACCAACCTGCATCTGACTGCGTCTGCGGACTTGTTCCTTGCACTCCTCCATTATGCCAGTAATGAAACATGTAATTGACTCAGCAATCAAGTTTAAGAGAGTAATTCCGTTTTTGTAATGGCATTAAGATGGTACTGAAAAATTAACTTTTGGCCCTGATGTTTACTTAATGAAA
Organism: Schistocerca nitens; assembly: GCF_023898315.1. Classification (NCBI taxonomy): domain Eukaryota; kingdom Metazoa; phylum Arthropoda; class Insecta; order Orthoptera; family Acrididae; genus Schistocerca; species Schistocerca nitens. The sequence goes on along the minus strand of NC_064615.1, from coordinate 1,082,218,000 downwards.
TTATATCTTGTCTTGAATAATGCCAGTTGGGCAAATGGAATAAAATTAGTTATTTGAAATAACTTTACTCTGATAACTTCAGTTATACCAAAATCGATTTCAAACCACGAACTGCACATATATGTAGCCTAGAGGCCTCATATTCTTTGTGTTCTTTCATTGGTGGGTAACTTTACTACTCATTTTCATGTTCAATACAAGCAAACGATGTGGATTATGATTCAGGCCTTAGATTGAAACACAATGTTGATCTCAATATATAAATCGTTAAAATTGTAAGTCATACACAAACCTTACCATTTCCAACATTTTTGTAGCATGAATCACTCTTACAAAAAATTTTACAAAATGGTTACTGCATCAAACCTTGGACATACAAATCCTAACTTTGAACATTATCTGACAAAAACCATTTTTGAAATCATTATATATCTTCTCTCATTTTCGTGCTAAAATCTGCTTAGGGTAACTGCGCAGTGAGCACGACTCCTACCTTAAAACTCTCTGCACACGTCTGCTTCCTCTGGGCACCTACCTCCATCACCCAAGTTTTTTTACTGCGCGCGCCCGGCTCTCTTAACCATCAAAAATCCTCCTATTCAAAGATATTATACTCATTCCACCTTGCAATTGGCCACTACCGACTTTATTTTCTATATCTACGCTGATCAGACCTTAGCACATACCTTTCAAGGAAACTGTATTTGTCAGCCAAAAACAGCTTCGTTGTTGACACTGTAATTCATTGCAAGAGATACTGTAAAATATTAAAGATAGTAATGTGGACATCAAAGCAAATGCATTACAAGACATAGATCATCACATCAGATTAAAAAATGACAGTATGTGATATAGTTAAGGAGGAGACTAGTAAAACTGGACATGAAGAAAAGCAGATAGCATTAAGAATAAATGATATATTGATAACAAATGTGTGCATTGTTGCAAAACTTTGTAACAAGCATATTGTATCTAGTACTGCATGGATGCAGTTGTCAGATTCAGTAGATGGTGCCATGGAATATCGCAGGCCAGTCAATAAAAAAACAACTTTATTAATGTGAATATGACCCTCACTACACAAGTAGAAATAAAATCTTTAAAATAAGAAAAATTCCAGTTGTCGTGCTAAAATACCGACAAAGTTAATAAAAGAGTGTGCTCCTTGGTTTACTTACATATTAAGTTGTCTGTGTAAATAGCCATTTGTAAGTGGTACATTTCCTGGATTGTTGAAATATGCTGAAGTTAAGCCTCTGTTTAAGAAGGGAGATAAAAAAATACCATCAAATTTCCACCCAGTTTCACTTTTGCCACCACTCTCGAAAATTTCAGAAAAGGGTAATATCCTATAGGCTTCCTAACCATTTGACAGCAAATAACACAGGATGAATAACAAAAGCACTTTATATTTTTGGAATGATATTGAAATTTATTGAGATAACTTACAGAATCGGAAGGTATCTAATTTTTCAGCAAAAATCTTCAATTTTGGTTCACGTAGTGCAGCAGTACCCCATTCTGCCACCAGAAGCACCAGCGTAGTGTATAATAAAATGGCTAATTTCACACTTGTGCAGCGCGCTCGTTGTGTCGCTTGGTTTCATAAAACGAACTCTGCAACAACTATTCGGCGTAAATTTCGCACTAATTTATTCATGGCACAAGAATTTTGTTGAGACAGGCTGTTCACTGCGACATGATAATTCACAAGGTCGCCCGCTTGTTGATAATTAACGTCGAACAGGGTTAGAGAGAGCTTTGTCTGCAGTTCACAAAAATCAACTACACGTGCATGACCTGAAACTGGCATTCAACAAAAGACGTTTGTGGAGAACTGCGTAGGCGTTTACACTTTGTACGACCTAATTTCCTCGTAGAAATCCGTGTTTCCTCCATAATTGCTACCCAGGTCGGTGGACTGGCTATAAAAGGGCAATAGCATGGCCACCTCAATTCCCAAACTTGACGCCACTGGATTTCTTTCTCCGGGGATTCGTTAAGGAGTGTGTGTGTGTTTCAAATAACTTACGGGAATTCAGCCAGGTAACACTTTCATGAAAGTGTTACCTGGCTGAATTCCCGGAAGTTATTTGAAAGTTGTATACGCCAGGAGAAACTCAGGTGTGTGTGTGTGTGTTCCTCCCCTACCAAACCATTTAGCCGACATGAAAAATCGAATTACGCTGCCATTGCACAAGCTACTCTCGATTTTCTGCAACGAGTATGGGAAGAAGTTGATTATTGGTGCGATATTTCCCAGATCACAAAATTACACTTGACACTTTTATGTGAAACTTGAGGTTGTTTGCTACCAAATAACACATGTACCGATTCTGTAAGTTACATAAAAAAATTCTGTATTATTCCAAAGTTGTAAAGCACTTTTTGACTAACCCAGTCAAAGTTTGGATTTCTAAAGTGTTCTGATATTGAGAAGGCTATCTACACCGACAGTGAGAATGTACCTAACTCATTAGACAACATATTAAAGGCTAACGATATATTTTGTGATCTGTCAAAGGTATTTGATCATTAGGAAAGAGACATGTATTGAGCTATCAGGCATCGTCTAACTGAGAAATGATTACATGTTGTGTCCCACAACGTTTGATCATAGAGTCTTTACTTGTTTTCGTATATTTCAGTAACCTTCCATCAGTAACATTTGCAGATGCCAAGTTTGTGTTATTTGCAGATGACACGGACGTTGTAATAAACAGGAAAAAAAGTATAATCTTAGGAAGGTCTATTAATGAAGTTTTCATGAACATTAACATGTAGTTCCTACCCAATTCTTTGTTACTGAACTTTTTTAAAAAAAGAACCACCCACAGTTTAGAACTTTTAAGCAGCTTTCCGCCCATATATGCCTAAATATGACGACGATGAGGTAGAGGTAGTTGACAGTGTTAAATTCAAAACTGGCTCTGAGCACTATGCGACTTAACATCTGAGGTCATCAGTCCCCTAGAACTTAGAACTACTTAAACCTAACACACACATCCATGCCTGAGGCAGGATTCGAACCTGCTACCGTAGCGGTCGCGCGGTTCCAGACTGAAGCGCCTAGAACCGCTCGGCCACACCGTCCGGCAGTCTTAAATTCTTGGGAATACAGCTTTATAATAAATTAATCTCGCAAGAGCATACCACAGAACTGTTAAATGCACCAAAACAAATATGTATATGTGACGCGAATGTTGTCACACATAGGTGATAAAAAATACAAAAGCTCGCATACTATTGCCTAATTTCATTCCATAATGCCATACCAGAACGTTTCTTCGGCTAACTCTTCAAGCCAAGATTAAGATTCCCACGCCCAAAAACGTGTCAAAAGAATTATCTGTGGTGTGAAGACTAGAACATCCTGCAGAGGCTTGTATAGGGAACAAGGAATACTACTGCTTCCCAATATCGTTATTCCTTTATGAAATTAGTCGTTAAAAATATATATATCTCTTTCTAAATACCAATAACTCGTTTCATGGAATCAGTACTAGAAATAAGAATAATCTTCACAAGGATTTAAAGTTAGATCTTAGTTCCAGAAAGGCGTCGATTATTCGTGAACACATGTTTTCAATAACATGCAGGCAGTCATAAAAAGTTTGACCAATAAGAAAGTGCACCTTAAGAGGTGTCTAAAGGATATATTTCTGGCCAACTCCTTCAGCTCCATTGACGAATTTTTAAGTAGAACTAACTGATGTGTACAAGTTGCTAATAATATCAACTTATGTGAGTATTAGTACAATCAGACGTCTGTACATATTCAGTGCAGTAATGCGATCGTTGTAAGTGAGTGTTGTAAAATGATGTTTCTATTTGATGATGCATAGCTACACATAGCCTAAGAATTATCACATGCACTTCAGCCTATTGAAAATTTAAATGTTATGTAACACATGAAAATATGTTTAAGACTTTTTGGCTTACTCCACATCCTCGAGGACTGTTTCACTTGGCTTCTGTGGAAGTTACATTAGCATTTTTGTAAATATTATCTGTGTATTCTACAACCTGTAGAAGCTTATTATTATGGATCTGTTGGAACAATAAGTATATCTAATCAAAGTGAATAATCACATATTAGTTCACGACCAAGACGCAATGACAACGCAATATACTACACTGTGGGGTCAAGAGTCTCCGGACACCCTCAAAAACATACATTTTTCATCTTAGGTGCATGGTGCTGCCACCTACTGCCAGGCACTCAACATCAGCGACCTCAGTAGTCATTCATTAGAGATTGTGAGAGAGTAGAATGGGGCGTTCCGCGGAACTCACAGACTTCGAACGTGGTCAAGCGGTTGGGTGTCACTTGTGTGTGTGTGAAAAAAAATAAAAAATAAAAAAATAAAAAAAATAAAAAAAGTGGTTCAAATGGTTCTGAGCACTATGGGACTCAACTTCTGAGGTCATTAGTCCCCTAGAACGTAGAACTAGTTAAACCTAACTAACCTAAGGACGTCACACACATCCATGCCCGAGGCCTGATTCGAACTTGCGACCGTAGCGGTCTCGCGGTTCCAGACTGCAGTGCCTAGAACCGCACGGCCACTTCGGCCGGCTCACTTGTGTCACAAATCTGTAAGCGAGATTTACACACTCCTAAAAATCCGTAGGTACACTGTTTGCGATGTGATAGTGAAGTGGAAACGTGAAGGGACACGTAACAGCACAAAAGCGTACAGGCCGACCTCGTCTGTTGACTGACAGAGACCACCGACAGTTGAAGAGGGTCGTAATGGGTAATAGGTAGACTTCTATCCAGACCATCACACAGGAATTCCAAACTGCATCAGTATCCACTGCAAGTACTGTGACATTTAGGAGGGAGATGAGAAAATTTGGATTTCATGGTCGAGCGGCTGCTCATAAGCCACACATCACGCCGGTAAATGCCAAACGATGCCTCGCTTGGTGTAAGGAGCGGAAACGTTGGACGATTGAACAGTGGAAAAACCTTGTGTGGAGTGACGAATCACGGTCCACAACGAGGCGATCCGATGGCAGGGTGTGGGTATGGCGAATGGCCGGTGAACGTCATCTGCCAGCATATGTAGTGTCAACAGTAAAATTCGGAGGCGGTGGTGTTATGGTGTGGTCGTGTTTTTCATGGAGGGAGCTTGCACCGTTGTTTTGCGTGGCACTATCACAGCACAGGCCTACATTGATGTTTTAAGCACCTTCTTACTTCCCACTGTAGAAAAGTAATTCGGGGATGGCGATTGTATCTTTCAACACGATTGAGCACCTGTTCATAATGCACAGCCTGTGGCGGAGTGGTTACACGACAATAACACCCCTGTAACGGACTGACCTGCACAGAGTCCTGACCTGAATCGTATAGAACACCTTTGAGATGTTTTGGAACGCCGACTTCGTGCCAGGCCACATCGAACGACATCGATAGCTCTCCTTGGTGCAGCATTCCGTGAAGAATGGGTTGCCATTCCCCAGGAAACCGTCCAACACCTGATTGAACGTTTGCCTGCGAGATCGGAAGCTGTCATCAGGGCTAAGGGCGGGCCAACACGATACTGAATTCCAGCATTACCGACGGAGGGCGCCACGAACTTGTAAGTCAGTTTCAGCCAGATGTCCGGATACTTTTTATCACATAGTGTATCTGGGAATGTGGTACAACATTCCTGCTCTCCCTTTGTCAATTTTCTACAAAAGTTACAGTGCCTGGAATAACTTTAATACCTAGTCTGCTGCCCAGAGACCTTATGTCACAGGCTCAGGATATTCCAAACGATCTTTCTCTTTCTTTCTCTCTCTCTCTCTCTCTCTCTCTCTCACACACACACACACACATGTAAAATTCTTTAAACGTCAAAATTCAGTTACAGTCTAATTATGATATGAGACTATAAACAGCAATAAAATTTCACTGTAAAGTAAACTAAGAGAGTACAAACACTTATCCACGTATTTATATTAGGTATGTCTTAATTCAAAGTGAGAAAATGTTGTTGACATTTTTGTTTAGTGCAAGCATAGTAGACATAAAGAAAAATCTGTGCATGGATGTATCAAATCCAATTAGGAAGTGGCAATGTAAGAGCTTCATCAGTTACTAACGCCTTTATTTTAAGCACTGAACCTCATTCAACAAATAAAATATTATTGTAGAACAGTAATGCTGTGTGTTCCAATTTTTAATTAATAGTATATTGTAATGAAAACCATTAATCCACTCTTATAGCGTAATCATTTCTGTAACCCAAGTTAGTTCTGATCTACCTTTGAAGAGAATTTTCCTTCCTATCAACGCCTGTGCATAGACAATTAGCGTTGTTTCCTTTTTCATTTTGGTTTAGGAACTATACATAATTGAGGTACAAACGTTGTTTCCTTTGTTTCGTTTTTTAAGCGTGTTTTTCAGTTATTGCAAAGTTGTTCCAGTTTCGGAAGAAGATGACAAGAATTTCTCGTCTTGTTACCTCAGTACTAATACGTCCTAGCAATATGTTAGTCGATGAAACACGAGAAAATGAAGTGAGAAACCATATCGGCATTTTTCTGAAGCGCGAAGAATTTTAGTGATAATGAATCTGATACGTCAGCACAGGTCTCCCCAAACTCTAGTCTGTACAGTTGCATATAATCTTCGGATCCTGTTTCAGAGACTAGCGGACAGATCAGCCTCTTCTGATATCGAAATTTTTTGACGGAATACTCTGCTGCGGTAGAAAATAATAATTTTGCTCCAAGCCTTTAATCAGACTGTCATGATTTTGTGACACCGTAATTTTACTTTGCCTTTGTTTTCATAATATTGAAATTCTCAGTTGAATTAAATTTTTAATTTTAATTAAAAAACTGGAAGAGGAAAGAACAAGAAAAAGATTAACAAAATTAATCCTTTCGTTTAGATTAACCCGTGACCTTTGACAGACCCGGCTGCGTCTGTCGCTGTGCCGCAATTGCGTTTATCAGACACATTAAATTATTTATTGGTACTATATTAAACGCTGCACGAAATTTCGAATAAAAAAAACGTGTAAATGCGACCTCTTCGTTATTTGTTATTTGAAGTGTAATCAGTAACTACCAGTTCGACAGTTTTAATAAAACTCCATCAACAGCTACTTACATTCATGAGCCAAATTATTAACGCGAGAGCAGAGCAGTGGATCAGAGGCGAATGGAGAATCATTCTGGCGACGATACAGGTTGCGTCGCAAACGGAAAAATTCACTGACGTAAACGACTGTGACGAAGGGCAGATCGCTATGGTCCAGCACGTGAGAGCGAGCTACTGGAAAACGGGAAGTTAGTCGGCTGTTCGCGTGTTAGCCTCGTGAGCATCTATGGAAAGGCGTTGAACGACGTGGATAACACGGGTGGGCGACAATGTGTTGGGCACCCACGCCTCGTCACAGGTCGCTGGTGACTACTTTGAAGGGCAGTAACAGGTGCAACCATGTAACTCTTTTGTATCGGTTGTGAATAAATACACTCCTGGAAATGGAAAAAAGAACACATTGACACCGGTGTGTCAGACCCACCATACTTGCTCCGGACACTGCGAGAGGGCTGTACAAGCAATGATCACACGCACGGCACAGCGGACACACCAGGAACCGCGGTGTTGGCCGTCGAATGGCGCTAGCTGCGCAGCATTTGTGCACCGCCGCCGTCAGTGTCAGCCAGTTTGCCGTGGCATACGGAGCTCCATCGCAGTCTTTAACACTGGTAGCATGCCGCGACAGCGTGGACGTGAACCGTATGTGCAGTTGACGGACTTTGAGCGAGGGCGTATAGTGGGCATGCGGGAGGCCGGGTGGACGTACCGCCGAATTGCTCAACACGTGGGGCGTGAGGTCTCCACAGTACATCGATGTTGTCGCCAGTGGTCGGCGGAAGGTGCACGTGCCCGTCGACCTGGGACCGGACCGCAGCGACGCACGGATGCACGCCAAGACCGTAGGATCCTACGCAGTGCCGTAGGGGACCGCACCGCCACTTCCCAGCAAATTAGGGACACTGTTGCTCCTGGGGTATCGGCGAGGACCATTCGCAACCGTGTCCATGAAGCTGGGCTACGGTCCCGCACACCGTTAGGCCGTCTTCCGCTCACGCCCCAACATCGTGCAGCTCGCCTCCAGTGGTGTCGCGACAGGCGTGAATGGAGGGACGAATGGAGACGTGTCGTCTTCAGCGATGAGAGTCGCTTCTGCCTTGGTGCCAATTATGGTCGTATGCGTGTTTGGCGCCGTGCAGGTGAGCGCCACAATCAGGACTGCATACGACCGAGGCACACAGGGCCAACACCCGGCATCATGGTGTGGGGAGCGATCTCCTACACTGGCCGTACACCACTGGTGATCGTCGAGGGGACACTGAATAGTGCACGGTACATCCAAACCGTCATCGAACCCATCGTTCTACCATTCCTAGACTGGCAAGGGAACTTGCTGTTCCAACAGGACAATGCACGTCCGCATGTATCCCGTGTCACCCAACGTGCTCTAGAAGGTGTAAGTTAACTACCCTGGCCAGCAAGATCTCCGGATCTGTCCCCCATTGAGCATGTTTGGGACTGGATGAAGCGTCGTCTCACGCGGTCTGCACGTCCAACACGAACGCTGGTCCAACTGAGGCGCCAGGTGGAAATGGCATGGCAAGCCGTTCCACAGGACTACATCCAGCATCTCTTCGATCGTCTCCATGGGAGAATAGCAGCCTGCATTGCTGCGAAAGGTGGATATACACTGTACTAGTGCCGACATTGTGCATGCTCTGTTGCCTGTGTCTATGTGCCTGTGGTTCTGTCAGTGTGATCATGTGATGTATCTGACCCCAGGAATGTGTCAATAAAGTTTCCCCTTCCTGGGACAATGAATTCACGGTGTTCTTATTTCAATTTCCAGGAGTGTAGTTGCCACTATTTAAGTTCCAACCCTCGTATTTTCATTGGGGGGGGGATGCAGCGGGGACTGCTGTGAGCATTAATTTAATTTAATAGACGAGCAGGAGCGCAAGGTCTGTGGCCTTCAGGTGCAGTTACAAAACGCAAAGGAGAAAGTAGACTACATGAGGGAGAAGGGCGCTGGATAACGAGAACTGGCTCTTAACAAGAAGGCTGCTTGAAGAAAAATGTATTTTGGTACTTGCGCTTGCGTGTTACCAATAGATTTCACCGACTGTTAGAGACTATTGGACAGGAACATCTTGTTCCTGAAGGTATAGGAAGCATGCAACAGACCTCAGCACTCAAAGGCAGTTGCAAATTCCAACAGAAGAAGAAGGTTCTGCTGTTAGACAGTTCTCATGCCAGACGTGTAGGCCAGCAGTTGCAGGAAGTGTTGGGAAATGGGTACCACGTCACCAGTTTGGTGAAGACTTCTGGAGGGTTACCACAGGTGACTTTCAACATAGGCGAGTTATGCAGAAATTTTACAGAAGAGGATCAGGTAGTGGTTGTGAGAGCATCTGGAATAGGTGGTGACCTGGAAAAGATAGCTACTCAAACTGATGGCACAAATGTACCTTTCATGTAACGATTTCAGCGTCATGATCGGCCTCATCTTATTACAGCTGTCAGGTGTATAACATGAGGCTTGAGGAGACACTGAAGGCGGAGGGCATGGCTCACATTGCAGTGGTGTCAGCTGAGTTTATCAATAGTGTGGATTTCACTAGCCATGACCTGGATCTCAACAGGTACGGGAAGGGGAGGTTGGCAAATCTTGTAGGTGATAGCGTAGTGGGGGGGGGGGGGGGGTGAGATCCCTCATGGGAAAATTCCTTTAGTAACTGGTGTTAGAACTACGCATTTTTTAAACTGAGGCCAGCTGGCATGTATTCCTGCTTGAAGGAAGTCTTTCTAACAAAGGAACTACTTCCAACAAAGGTAAGGCATCCAAATAATGAGAGAATTAACATACAGGGTTATTACAAATGATTAAAGCGATTTCACAGCTCTACAGTAACTTTATTATTTGAGATATTTTCACAATGCTTTGCACACACATACAAAAACTCAAAAAGTTTTTTTAGGCATTCACAAATGTTCGATATGTGCCCCTTTAGTGATTCGGCAGACATCAAGCCGATAATCAAGTTCCTCCCACACTCGGCGCAGCATGTCCCCATCAATGAGTTCGAAAGCATCGTTGATGCGAGCTCGCAGTTCTGGCACGTTTCTTGGTAGAGAAGGTTTAAACACTGAATCTTTCACGTAACCCCACAGAAAGAAATCGCATGGGGTTAAGTCAGGAGAGCGTGGAGGCCATGACATGAATTGCTGATCATGATTTCCACCACGACCGATCCATCGGTTTTCTAATCTCCTGTTTAAGAAATGCCGAACATCGTGATGGAAGTGCGGTAGAGCACCATACTGTTGAAAGATGAAGTCGGCGCTGTCGGTCTCCGGTTGTGGCATGAGCCAATTTTCCGCGGGCTACGCGTGAAACTTGCCTGCACGCGTTCAACCGTTTCTTCGCTCACTGCAGGCCGACCCGTTGATTTCCCCTTACAGAGGCATCCAGAAGCTTTAAACTGCGCATATCATCGCCGAATGGAGTTAGCAGTTGGTGGATCTTTGTTGAACTTCGTCCATAAGTGTCGTTGCACTGTTATGACTGACTGATGTGAGTGCATTTCAAACACGACATACGCTTTCTCGGCTCCTGTCGCCATTTTGTCTCACTGCGCTCTCGAGCGCTCTGGCGGCAGAAACCTGAAGTGCGGCTTCAGCCGAACAAAACTTTATGAGTTTTTCTACGTGTCTGTAGTGTGTCGTGACCATATGTCAATGAATGGAGCTACAGTTAATTTATGAAATCGCTTCAATCATTTGTAATAGCCCTGTATTTAATCATAACATACAACGCATTAGAAATAGAGCTAGCGAACTGGTTATAGATGGCGACTGTGACATTACTGGTATTTCAGAAAAGTTCTTAAATAATGTAATAATTTTCAGAAGTTTCTTTTACCAGGACACAGGTTAGCTGGCTGCTGTTCTAGAATTTCTTTGCAGCATGGGGGAGCAGCCATGTACGTGAGGAACGGTATTCCATTTGAGTCCACTGATGCTTCAAAGCACTGCACAGAACAGATATTTAAATGTTGTGAAGGAGTGGCTGAATTTAGTGGAACTAAGCTTCTAATTGTTGTTATCTGCAGGTCTACTGACTCTGATTTTGGTTCCCGGGTTCGATTCCCGGCGGGGTCAGGGATTTTCTCTGCCTCGTGATGACTGGGTGTTGTGTGCTGTCCTTAGGTTAGTTAGGTGTAAGTAGTTCTAAGTTCTAGGGGACTGATGACCATAGATGTTAAGTCCCATAGTGCTCAGAGCCATTTGAACCATTTGACTCTGATTTCAGAGCCGGCCGCGGTGGTCTAGCAGCTCTGGCGCTGCAGTCCGGAACCGCGGGACTGCTACGGTCGCAGGTTCGAATCCTGCCTCGGGCATGGGTGTGTGTGATGTCCTTAGGTTAGTTAGGTTTAAGTAGTTATAAGTTCTAGGGGACTTATGACCTAAGATGTTGAGTCCCATAGTGCTCAGAGCCATTTGAACCATCTGATTTCAGAATATTTCTGCTCGAGCTAGGGATGGTTCTTGGTTCACTTTACAGAAAGTACACAAAATTAGTGGTATGTGGTGACTTCAGTACTAATTGTAGAAGTGAGTGTGCTAGAAAGATGATGCTGGGAACGGTCCTTAATTGATATAATCTGATGCAAACTGTATTCTTTGGCCAGCCGAAGTGGCCGTGCGGTTAAAGGCACTGCAGTCTGGAACCGCAAGACCGCTACGGTCGCAGGTTCGAATCCTGCCTCGGACATGGATGTTTGTGAT